>NC_059481.1:918367-1543367 GCF_018139145.2 Gymnogyps californianus | reverse complement strand
TGTGTGTCGCTCAGCTCTTGCTGCATCGGCCTGAACAGCAACGTATGGCTGGATCCGGCCACGGGACTGCTACGAGGGGCAGAAGAACAGAAAGAAACATCGGCAGCATGCCTCAGTCTTCTCACGTACAAGGATGATCAGGAATAGTGGAGGCTCCGTATGGCATGTAATGGTTTGCAATCTCACGCTAATTAGAGCTGGGAACACACACTTCCGCAACCGGCCGCTCCGAAGGTTTCTGCACGGGGAAAGGCCGCCAAATTTGGCCTCGCCAGGAGGAGCTGAGCACATTCATCAAGTTCCTCAGGCTGTCTACATTGCAATTTTCCACCTTCTTCAATACACGCACCTTCAGAAGTTTCTCATATGTAACTGCTGTGGATCATATGAAAACACGCCCTTCTTTGTCACCTTTCGCAGAGCCCTCACAAATAATCCAGGCACTGCAGGGATGCAGGGACTACAGGTTAGAAAATAGTAGTTTATACCATTCTAGCAGTGGAAAAAAACCCCAAACCAACACTATTTTCTGTAAATCAATCTGCTCAAGGCCAGTCCAAGAAAATGCAATTATCCAAAAACTTGATATCTATAGTGAAAAGCATTTACAACTAGCATAATTATCTTTTGGCCTCTCTTTTCTGGGATTACAAAAGTTTAGTCTCATTAAGCAGCTGCGACAGGGAGCCAGACACCAAATATATGATTAAATACCTCAGCCAAGAGACATGCCAGTTTCTTTGAACTGTGTTTTGATTGAATTCAAAAGGGAATCCATCTGATCCCCCACTTTCTCGGTGGCCAGTGATTGATTGCACAACCCACTTCCAGTAATGTGATTTTTCTTTCTGACAATGCTCCTTTAAGGAAGCCACTGGAGCGGAAACCCCGACAGAATCCAAGTAAGATCATCAGGTTTGTATCTGTGCTGCGCTATCATCACTCTTCGCTTTATTCATCCTCTTATAGATTTTCTCAAAGGACTGGGGAAAAAAAAAAAAAAAAAAATCAGAGTTATTCCCTTTTGTGTAAGCCTCCCTAGGAAATTATTTCGTGCTTGCATCTTCATATTGGGTAATTATAGCTTAGATATGAACTATCAAACAGCGGGTTTTAGATTTAATAAAAGGGGTTTGAAATTGCTGTAAAGAGAGAGGAGGGGAAAAAAAGCCCCAGAAGGCTCCTATCAGATTCCATGGGGGAAACGATTCCTAAAGCACCGGCCATCCTCTTAAAGAAACTGCCAGGTGCAAAGAGACCACTTTTATTGTGGGCACAGCCAGAGTAAAGTGGATTTCAACATAACTGCACAACTGTAGCCATCAGGCAGCTTTTCACCTTATTTTCTCCAGCGTGCAAACTGTCAGCTGCCTGGAGCACCCTAGCACCCTTCCTGTGAAAAGCACAGATCAGCTATGGCTCTCTGAGGTGGAGAAGGAGCTCAAGAACACATTTTAGTCTCATCAGACTAAAAAAAAACCCGAGATCAGAGCCCAGTCTTTCTTCCACCCCGGCTTATTGGAAAGAGTCTGAGCCCCAGTTCACTCCCCATCCCTCCAGCTTTGCAACCCAACCTGCAGCAAACTGAGCAAGAGCAGCAAGAAGAACCTGCAGGAGAAGCAGAGAAGCAAAAGACTGAAGATACAAAGAAGAACCTGTTATGAGACCAAAATCCATAATAAGCTAAACCACACATGACATACAGCACAAGGAGAGGACAGAAAATCTTCAGAAAAGTAATTAAATTGAAGTATTTTTAATTGTTTTTGTTCTGCAGTAGCCTCACAAGCCATAGTCTGGATCCATTATGGTAGGTACCATGTACATGGGCAAGATTATTCAAAAGGCCTAATCTGGATCCTGACTCAACCATCCCTTTCCAAACTCTAATTAAAAATTGCATGTTGTAGAATAGCATTCAAGCACACAGGTATTTTCAAAATTAATAAACACAGAGGCAATGACTCAAGTCTCTATTGTAACACATTGCTATTAAGAAAGCTGCACCGAAGAAGAATTTGGTAAAGTGCATCTTGCTCTGAAGAAATCAAAGCAGGAAGCTTTGCTGCGGCAAAGCCACGAGGGAGCGAGGTTATCATCTCCCATCATCGGGCAAGGCTCGCTCTAACACACAGAAGCAGGACTGATCTTTTCGATTTGAGATTCATTTCCCATTTTAAAGTAATTCCGGTCATTGGCTTAACAGCAAACTCACAACGGCATAAAGACAATTCACTTGACACTGCAAGAGAGCATCCAAATCTGAGAGGCAACACATGAAAGTCTTTCAGGACCAAGATCCACCCCATCCCTCAATTCCCAACTCAGCCTCCTGGAGACATTTGCCAACATTATTGCCAGGGTTACAACTATTCCCGCTTGCAGAGCTTGGGGAAGGTTTACTGTCGGGCATAGCTGCGGTTGCAGTCCAAAATGAAGCTTGGTGCTCTCACAGCCGTGTTAAATAAACATGGATAGGGAGGGAAAGGCGAGGATGAAACCAGCTGGGCATATCTCCTTTTTGCCTTGAGCTTCACAAGCTGCCAATGCGAGGAATTACACTACCGTTTGTAAAACTGGTGACAGCGAGGTAATGAGTATCTTCTAAACAAAAATAATATTACAATAATAAGGCACAAACTCAAATAGCTACTATTAAACAACATACCACTGCCAGGGAATTGTATGTTCCAAAGTAAGGTTTGAATAACGGATAGACAGCATTTTTAGGCTCTAATATCAAGGTTTTTAGATTTAAAAATAACAGACTGCCTTGATCTCAGAGGCGCATCCTACAAATTCCTAGCTAGGCTGGTGCACAGACAAATTTAACAAGAAATCCTCTTCCTTACTCAGACACTCAAAGGCTTTTATTGAGACTCTAGTAATATAAATACATTATAGCTTTGAAAGAAAACTAGTTCAGGAACACTGGTCTTCCTACGCCCAGATCCATCCTTGGAGTTTGAAAAATGGAGACATAATGTATTCAAAACCCAGTAATGATGAAAAATAACTCCAAAAACCACCGCCCAGAGGAGGTTGTATATGCTGTATTTCACTCATCGTGTGTGAGTACATGCATACATATATGAGAATACAGACGTTTGTGTACACAAATACCTGTAAAATGGATATAAGCAACAGAAAAAAGGAGAGAGCCTTTTGCTGTAGCCATTCTCTCTGTTTAATCCCCTTCCCCCTGTTTTCCCTTTTGCAAATTGCTGCTGGAACACCTTTAAATCAAACAATAAACCCATACAGTTCCTCATTATTTACAGTCAGCTGGGGTTAATAAAACTCATCATATACAATTCTGGTGCCAGCAAGAAAGCCATAATTCATAGCTGTGATCTTACTATCGTGTATTAATAGCTTCACAATACGCAGAGAAAACGGGAAGAAGGCTGAAAAACAGCAGCAGGTTTAAACAAAAAAGCAACATTTCTGACTCTACACCTCCCCCTGCAGGAAAATTAGCCAAAGCTATATGGAAGAGCTGAAAATTGTATCTTAAAGCTGATTTATACACTAGGGCGAAGACAAAAAAAAAGGGCATTTTCTGTTGTTAGTTTACACTGCATAAATCTTGAAGAGTTGCTAGCTCAGACTTCAGTGGTTGTTCTGATTTAAGACATTTAAAGTCCTGAGTTACTCCAAATAAAAATGTTTTTATTTACAAGACAAATACCTACATTGATTATTCAATATAAATGTCTTCTAGTATGTGCTGCTCAAGTTTAACCTTAAGGTAAAGTGGGAAGATCTATAAATAAATACACACTTGTGACCCCCCTGGACTTCCCAGCGCCACAGCAAGGTTCCCAGGGGCAGAACCAGTCGAGTTACTGGGAAATCTCCGTGAGTGGTACGAGGCTGGCGAGAAACCACCCTGCAATCCTGACTCCATTTGATGGGGGGGGGGGGGAATTACATACATTAGCAAAAGTACATTAGCCTGATCGTTTACCACACAAAAAATTTTATTCAAGCCTAATACTGTTTGATTCAAGTCTAAAATTTGATTCAAACAAATAACACGGGGGTGAAATTTAGTAACAAATGAGTATGTTAAAAAGGAATTTGAAAAAGTATAATCTTCTTTATTTGCTCAAAAAAATCAAAACTGAAAGGCTGTTTCCTCTGGACAAGCCAATTTTGACCATCAGCGCTGACTGCTGAGCAGAGACACGTGCTCTAAACAGAAGAAAAACAAGGATCTGAAAGAGCTTTTGCTATTTTTGCTTTTAAAGACAAGCTAATCTAGAAAAAAATAGGCTGATTCGCACAACAGGTCTCAAGTCCCTGAGGATGCAGACACTACGCTTGGAGATACTCAAGGATCCAACCCCTGGCATAGCACCCCAACTGTTACCTTCTCCATTTAAACAATTTTTTTTCCTGCTTGATGCCTTGTGCTCTTGTAGGCAAGAAGGAGACTGAGCTCCCTCCGGGTATCTATGTGCCAATGCGGTTCCTAAATAAGGGAGGTAAAGTACACCATCGCAGAGGGCTTCTGAATAAAATGGTTTGTAAATAGCACAGGAGGTCTGAGATATTAACTAACTGGTGACTACTCACTGTCTCCTCCCACAGCAAAGCAGGGATGGAAGATATTTCCCCCGCAAACGAAGCAACACTGGCTGCAGGCATTCCCAAAATAACCTGTGTAACCAGCTTCTCATTAATTCCAGTATCAGGAGCACAGTAGTTTTGGGATTTCCAGTCTAATCCTTCCTTTGGCTTAAATTCTTATGCTTAGCCTTTTTCTGTCTACAGCATGAGGTACTTTACACAGAAATTGAAACTAAAATCATTGGAGGGAATTTGTAAGAAAAAGCTTTCCTCTTAGAAAGCAAAATAAAATTGTAACAGGGAGAGGACCACAATCCAGCCCTAACAGTCTTTGAAACTTCCCACTCAGTAGGGAGTAACACCTAGAACCTGTCCTCATTTCATCCACTGCCAAAGAAGAATATTATATTAGAAGCATATTATATTAGAAGAAAATAAAAAAAATATATATATAAAAAAATACAGAAGTTGGTCTTGCAAACAGCACTCCCTACTACAAGACCCTATTTTCTGAATGCACAAACTTCTTCCGGACTTGTTGCTGTCCCCTGCAGCCTGTGTGTATAGTGTGAGCATAGCTGCTTCCAAGTTGACCTATTGTCATATTATTATTATTTCATTATCATTGTTTTTCATTCTTTCTGTCTATTAACTGTCTTTATCTCAACTCACGAGTTTTTTTTCCTGATTCTCTCCCCATCCCAGGGCGGGGGGCAGTGAGCGAGCGGCGCGTGGTGCTTAGCTGCCGGCTGGGTTAACACGACACTCAGGATGAAGTTTTCCAGGTCAGATGTCTGTCCCAGGATGAATATTTGCCTGTGCAGCCTTCACTCTTCCCTGCTGCACAAATGTCTTAACAATACAGTCTTTAATTACACAAGCACATCTACAATTACAGGAACACACCAGGATTTTCATCAGGTGCCCTGCCTCCTTCTAATGACGATGAATATAAAAATGAATCAAGGTCAGACAGTGACTGAAATTGTTGAGAAATATTAATAAAACAGTGACTAAATCACAGGACTGCTGAAGCGTCTGTTACACAGTTTAAAACATCCGCGGCAAAGGGGACAGACCCTGGAAGGAGTGAATGAACAGTCTCTTCGCTAAGACGCTATAAAGCTGCTCATGAGACAAGAAACCTCACTCCGATTTCTGTTACAAAGCTGGAAAAATCACCTAACCAGGCTTCCCGAAGGCAGCCACTACATGCCCATCCATCATTTTTGGCTGTACGGCTTGAAAGACATGAGAGCTGGTACCTCCCAGCCAGCGCTCGCTCCAGCAAGCAGGATGAGCAGCAGCCATGCTCTGGCCATGGAAGTGTTGCAGTACACGTGCTTGGTAACTCTGAAAAAGCAAGACCTCAAGCACTGGGGAACCCAAAATGTCTTCTTGACAAGCAAGTATTGTCTCTTAAGAGACTTCAACGTATAATGCACGGTTTGAGTACGACACAGAAGAACCTTGCAGCATCAGGGAATTTATCTATGGGATTTGATAGCTGAAGATAAACACAACAACTGGCTATACACTGAATAATGGAGATATCTTTTATTTAAAAAGCCCTCAGTGAGCTGTTCCTTTTTCAGCGAGTCCCATCATTCCTGTGCAACAGATGATGTGGGAGAGCTGGGCTAAAGCCAATGTGTAATTATATCACTAAAGGCTCAAAGGCTCGAATTCAAGTTGCACAGACAACATTAATTCTGACATTCTTGAGTGGGACGCATCTCCTTTAACTTCAGTGTCTGAAAATTAAGACATCTGAGTTACTTGCCTTGGGCTGTCTTTAAGGTAAAGGAGAGGAATACACTCCTTGGGGAGTGATTCATGGCATCCCAAGACAGGTGGCTGGGAGAGGTCAGAGGAATGGCATCAGATGGGCTTTCCACCGACTAAACACGGAGCACAGGTGATCTGCTGAGACTTGCTCTACGTCAGCGATATCTCAATTCCGAAAGATGAATCCCACCCTTCCTAAATTTGTTACTTACTACCTTTATAAAATTGTTTTTAAATCCACAATAGGAGATGCCATTTTATCTGTAAGCAGCACACCAACAGACAAACGTGAAGTTGAATGCTTTAAAATACAAAAGAAATTTGCCTAGCACCAAGGACTTTCAAAGGAACTTCAAAAAATAAATTTACCGATTTAAATGTGATCCTAAAGTAATACATTGCGATTGTAGTTAGATCCTCTAACGCTGAGCTATTGTACTTCATCCTCCTCCTGATCCTGACCCAGCGCAATATATTTCTTAATTATCAAATTATCAAAAGACACTCTGGTTATACCCGCTTTCTACAAGAGGTGGCACTTTTATGGCACTTTTCGTTGCCTAATTAAGTTTGCAACAGGCTTAAGAAGCAGATACAGATCTTCCTCTTTACAGAGAGGAAATGAAGTAGCTTGACAACTGCCAAAAGACGTAAAGCTAGAACTGAAACTATGAATCTTCCGATTTAAAAATTAGCACTAAAATTTTACAGTGATACCAGTCTTGACAGAAAAACACACCTGCTACGCTGGCTGCAAAGGATTCCCTGTTCCTGTGATCACGGATATTAACGTACACACACAAGAGGGCAGAGCTGCGCTAGCACATTCAAACTTAAATATGTACCAGTTCTTTGTGGTGCAGGGATTACTGGGCTGTTATTTTGGGGAGAAGAGGATGAAGTGAAGTATATTATACAATTTAATTACCCAAAAATGATAATTCATTTTTTTTTAATCTCACTATTCAAAACTAACAGCTGCATCAGATCCTGAACAACATACACACAGCACTACTATCCACTTATCGCAGAGAGATGAAAATATCAAATTCTCTTATATAAAACAATGACGTAATTACCAACTAATCTATGTTATTTAGAAACCATTTTCTTCCCACAAGGTTGTAGGTTCAAATGGACTGAAAGATCTTGGCTTGCACATGGCTAAATGGAAACGAATTGGTACGTACAGATACGGGAACTGCATTTGCTCCCGTACAACCACGACATTTCCACTAACGTCTTTTCTCTTTGACACACTTGAAAGTATTAATTAATTTAACTCAAGGGGGTTGTTTTTATCTGGATTTCTCAGGCAGCTTCACTCTTACAAGTTCAAAGGCAGCTTTGAAGCTGGCTCAAAGAATGGATTTATATTGATTTAAAAAAATGTATCAGGAATTCAGAAATGATCAGCTCTACAAGTGCACAGAATCGACTCCTCGGGGTACTAAAAAGTTCCTGCTCTTCAGAGTGCTCAAGCCATTAAAATACTTACAAGATCCCTTAAAATATCTGCAGGAGCAGGAGGGATCCTCACTAGTTCATCTGTGTGAGCAGGAGCCTCCCGGAGAGAGAAATGCATTTTCGGAGGGCAGGTCATCAAAAGCCACTTATCTACTGCTGCATAATCTGAAAGTTATTTATTATCTAACAGTCACATTTTGAGATTGCTTACCGTCATGAGCAGCTCCTAACCAAAGTCAATACCAGATAAAGTGAGCTTTACTGCCCATCGAATCAGCACACGCAATTATTTTTTATTAGAACCCACTGACTACACCCTTGGCTTCAAGGATGAGGACCCACATGAAAAGGACGGCACTATCAGTATTTGAGCTAAATACTGCCATGGGATTTAGCTGGACAAGAATAACACACACTGCTTGAGAATATTTCAAAATTCAATTAAACAAAAGAAACTACCCTGGTAAGATGCAAAATACCGTGTCATCGTCATCTGTCCAAAACGCAGGTTTCTGTGTGGTAAAAGTGTGGTAACTTTGAGCCACAAAGAAGAACACCCTTATTACCGCAGAGTTTAAGAACAGGATACAACCACAGCTTTGAAAGACACATTTACATTACACACTTCCCTATGATTTAATTCATCTGCAATAGCCAAATCTAATCAAACTTTTCTATTACTGACGAAGGGACACCGAGCACTTGCGTGTTTATCGCTGATAAACCTACTTCATCAGCTGTTTTAATCTTGGGTCAGTAACTTACTTTGTCTCTGAAATGGAGAATGTAATAGAAGCGGCGAGAACTTCATTTCCTCCCTTTCAATGACCCACAATGGTCTTACAAGACATTTTTGCTAGTTATGCTCGCAATTATACAAGACAGAAGTGGAACTCACCTAAAAAAAAGGTAAGATGAAGACTCACAAGCCTTGACACATCCAGAGACCTGGTTTACTTTACAGAAGTGCTCTGATGTGAAGCATTGAGCATGCTAAAATGCCCAACAGGCAGACCTGACCACAGAGTACGCTAAAATTTCTCCCTATAAAATTTCTTCCATACATCTCGCCCGCACCCTGCAGTACTATCTTTAGCAGCACTCAAACAGGCCAAGTAGTGCATTGCAATATATCCATTTATACGGTATTTTTCATTTAATGTCTCCAAATGTTTTGTTAACTGAAAGCCTGCAGCATCCAAAAACTGTCATTGAATATTAGACCAATCTTGTGGTTGATAAATGGAAAGAAACAAAAGTCAAAGTGCTTTGCCAAAGGTCACAGTTAATCCAAGGCAGAA
The DNA here is from genome assembly GCF_018139145.2 of Gymnogyps californianus. Classification (NCBI taxonomy): domain Eukaryota; kingdom Metazoa; phylum Chordata; class Aves; order Accipitriformes; family Cathartidae; genus Gymnogyps; species Gymnogyps californianus. The sequence continues at coordinate 1,534,236 of NC_059481.1, read as the reverse complement.
TTCCTTGCTTCAAACCCTAGAAAAAAACATACCTACAAAGCATCCAAAAAATATCCCAATGCCCAGGACTGGGGAGAACACTTAATCCCTGCTACTACTTTTACAATTCACAAGGGGAACATTTTCGCATTGAAAATTATGTACCTGACCCTTCCTTGGGTAAACATAGAGGTGGTTGGTAACAATCCAGAATTCTCCTTCTTCATAGTCTAGTGGATTTCTAGCCCAAGTTCTTCCCAGCGACTCAAGTGAAATCTACTTTATTTTGCTTCAGTGTATTTATTATAGTATATACATATTTAGGATTCTACCCTGTTGTTAAAAAGCCATCGCTGTATCTCAGAAAATCTGAGGTCTAATATTTGTGTAGAAATCCAAATGCATTTAGAATTGTTCCATTAACCTCTGAACTGTTATTAGACTAACATGAGCCCAGAACTACCTTTCTAAATGTGTTTTTCAACAATAAACGGAAATAAATTCAAATTATGTTCCATAAAAATCAACAGTACAAGCTGGTAAAAGCGCTTCTCTGCTACAGTACTATCAGATACTATAAAATGACTTGATTTGCCTGTGTGGCAAAAGGAAAGTGGAAAGATGGGAGGCAGCCTATCTCAATTCAAAAACAAAGCATTTAGGAAAATATCTGATTAATTTAAAATGCAGCAGGGAGATTAAAACCCCATCTCAGCAGGCTGATATTAACTCTACATCGCTTCAAGGAACAGAGCTCCCTTTATTCTACCATCAATTGCTTGGGGACAAAATATCAACACGGGGAGAGTTATGGATCTTGATGTAGCAACAAAGGGAATTGATTTTCAGAGCAGCTCTCCCCACGGGGGGTAAAGGACAAAATAATGAATGGTTTTAGCTACTAACGTGTCAGCTGCTGAGTAATGATTGTCACCAAGTGCAGCTACAAGATACTCCGAGGGGTTTGCCTTCCACCGGTCCCTTTAATTTAGATTGCTGGATGTAGAGATTTCTAACCTGATTGCTGTGTACAACGCCCTTCCCCACCACCACCTCAATCTGCTCCAGACCCTTCATACGCTTGTTGAACGCTCGTCGTCTTCCCTTTGGGCTGACCTGCCTGCAAGACAGACTCTCTTAAATCCCAACCTTTCGGGCTCTCGCAACCTAAAAGCCATGTGACAGATCAGCCCTGACAGCAGCTAATTCAAGAGCAAATTCTGCCTCTTAACTCCAAGTTATTCTTGTTTAAGAGCCATAAAATCAGGTTGCTAAACACTGGTTCCAGGTTTCCATTTTCTCTTGTCTCACGGACAGGATCAAAGTAGCATCCATGGGAGAAAAGCAACACAACAGTAAGGGGAAGCCGCTCGACTCTCACGTTGCACAGTTCAGCAGTATTCAACGTATTCTCATCTGCATCACAGGCCAGACCGAAAACGTGGTCTTCTGGTGTTCCTTCTGGTTAAGCAACAAAACTCACATGTGTATTTTGTCATTCCAATGATTTTTTGCAAATTTGAGATCACATTCTCAGAAACATAGGTTTAATACCTTACTCCTATCCAGTACAAACACAGGCAAGCTGTTACCATCTGAATCCAGGCCCTGTGATGATTAAAGTTAGGAATTCAGCGATGGCTTGGTCATACTCTACTATATTTGTGTACAATAATATTGTTTCGTTATTGCAATACATGCTCTATTTGGGTACAAACTTTATCCATAGGATAAAATGTTCATAGGAGACCATATTATACCATATGGTCTCTGTATTTCATAGACCTGCTTGCAATAACGTTGGTTTCAGCATCTCTCTTGCATCCTACTTGAAAATATAATGCAAATATAAAAAGGCAAATTGCTGCAACAGAAAGTTACCATTCAGTGTTCAAAAATGTCAGTTTAAAGTAAGTTTAGCAGCACTCTTCTATTCAAACAGAACTGATGTAGATTTGCCTGGCTCCTTAAAGTTCACCATGATTCTCCTCAGCCAAACTAAAATAGGATGAGATACTTCATGAAGATGTTCTACGAAAATCCTATTTAAAAAAAAAACAAAACGGTCATGGGAAAAAGACGCGATTCTTTCCCACCAAACTCCACAAAAGCATATACAACGTCACCTTCGTTCTCCCCCCTCCTCTCTTAAGTGTCCCCAGCATCACACCCACACACAAAGGACACTGTTATATCTCCCCTTATTACAAATCTTTTTCCTGCCCTCATTTCCTAGAGATTAACAATCAGGCAGCTCAAATCAGCTTTTGCCCACTGCACTAAAGGCAACACAGTCAAATATGAAATGGCAAAGCACAAAGGCTTCCAAGCCATTTCATTTCAGAACTACCCGAGGTGTGCCAGGTGGAGGAGGCACTGGAGATGCCTCAATTTACCTTAAGAGACAGAAAACAGAATTACAAAAGTCACAGGCTAGATTATTTTTTTCTTCACCATAGTTAATTTTGAGTCAAGGGTCGTATCAGTATAAAAGGGAGATCCAGAGCCACAAATAACCGGATTTCATTTACTATTTTCTCCCCTCTGGCATGCAGCTGTGTGAACACCAACGCCAAATGAAGGAGGTGGAATGAACATTGGCTGGTGATGGAGACAGATCAATTCTTTCGCGTGGCCTTTGCCCAGCCTTGGACTTGCAGCCTTAAGACCTGAAGGAGCTTGGTGGCCCTTTTTAAAGAAGTGTCCAGCTCTGTTTCAGGGCTGTTAATGCAAAATGCTGAGTAGGAGAGAAAACTCCTCCTCGGCAGCCATGAACAAGCAGCCCTTTATCAAACAGCAGGCGGGATCTGGAGAAGCAGTCCCATTAAGAAAGTAGCAATTGCCACAGTTCATTCTTCCCAAACAATCAATATTAAATTGCACACGCTTAAAAGCAGGAAGGCACTTGACGGACAGTTTAACAAGCAAGCTGACAGAGGCACGACAGCGTCTATCCAGCACACTTCCCCGTCTTCTTTGTAAGGCTGATGGCCCCATCCTTCTTTTTCAGCTATTCCGTTCGCTCATGAATTATGCAGAGTTGATTTAATAGACCTCAGCCCGCCAGGAAAGAGCGCTGGAGTGATAGTCCATCTCTTGGCAAACACCATCAGCCTGATCCCTCTACAGATGTTTTATTTAGAGAACTGCAAACGTACACTGTCCTGTGAAAACAGGGCAAATATCACGGATGGGACTTGCATGACGAGGCAGAACAAGGTGGGGGTTACTGAGGATAAGGAGGAGATCAGAGTCATAACCTTTCTAGAAAAGGATGGAGACGAACCATCTCGCTAAGGAGTGAATCAGTGCCTCCATGGAAGCCATGCTAATTGGTTCAAAGTAACAGCCATCCTTGCTCTAAAAGAGTTGGCAGTCAAGATAAAAGCAAATTTTGGGTTTATTTTTACTTGCATACGGGCCCGAAGCAGTAGCAATTGTTTCCTCTCAGCTCCAGGCAATGTACGAAAGAGGCTCGGCCTTGTGCAAGCCAACAGCTGTAGGTCTACATCAAACACCATCTCCAGGATAGCAATATTCTGCCCAAGTGCTGGAATTCTGCTGCCAGGAATCAGGACTACGTGATGTTAGCCTGACCTCTCCAAAAGAAAAGGAAAGTGGTTTTTCCAGCTTACCAGGGCCAGTTATAGCACAGTGCCTGCATGTGAGACAAAGAACCTTTAGGCAGAAACTAGAATGTAGCACCAAGGAAGTCTCCATCCCAAGGAATTTAGAAACATGGAAGATTTCTTCCCAAAGTATACTCTGACAGGCACATCACACATTCAGGGTAGAAAAAGGCCAAAGTACAGAGCTCCCCAACCGAGCTTCCCTGAATTAAAAGGTCAGGGAAAAGCAGGACTGCTTCTGACTGGCACTGTAAGTATATTGGGGTTCTAGCAACACTGCAGAGTTCACTCTTAATTATAACCTGACTTGACAGGGCCCTCTGGACACGTGAGAAAGGAAAATCCACAAAAAAACCCCAAACCTCAACTTAGGTAGGTGCAAAAGTCTCTACAGTGAACAGATCTGTACTAGGAACGTGAGCACAGCTCAGTACCACAGAGAAGGAAATGCTCATTGCGTGCGCCAGGACAAGTCACGTCGCAAGAGCGAGGGAAGAGGGGAAAGGAGAGGCTGCAACATCAAATTGTGCTGCAGGCTTTACCGGACCCCTTACAAAACATCAGGCTTTAGTCAAATATTTTGAACCAATAATTGAAATTGTTCCTGTTCCAGTTTAGATTCCACCAAGATTTCAAAACAACAACTCAGACTGAGTTAATTAACTCTCACTTTCAGTATGAAAAAAAAAAAAACCAAAACCAAACAAAAACTAATAATAACCTGGCTGGTTTGATCTCACTTGCACATCCCTTTTACTTCAAAACTTAGAAAATGTGACATGAAAAATCAACGAGACACAATGTTAGTTTCCCAAGATCATTTCTACAGCAATACAGTATTCTGGAGAACCTAAAATGAACAAATGTCTCCTATTATTTAAGAAGATAAATGAATATCAAACTCATTAGCAGCCCAACAAGTATGGACACAATAAAATAAACAGTCTCTCAGATTATAAGCAAACATGATGCAGGCTGTAGGCACAGGAAGTCAGCCAGGAACAGCACTGAGCTAGTGCTCATACAGACTCTAGAAAAAAGTACTTGTACTCAGCAGCTTACAGTCTAGATAGTCTGGTCTTTTCCCAGTGGACATTTATTTCTTACTAGACAGCTGCACACACTCTGAAAGAAATCTTAAAATCAACCTGCCCAAGAAACACAATCATATCTTCAAACAAACCTTTTTTAGGATGGGGTTTTGGAGGTTCTGTAGCTGCTGGCAATGAAGAAACCTGAAAAGACAGAAAAGAGGAGTATTAAACATTATTAACCAGACAAGGTTCCTTGAAGATCTATTCCAGAAAATAATCCGAAAGGACAACTGGCAAATCCCAAAAGAGGGCATAAAAATAGCATCATTGCTGCCAGACAAACTCTGCCCTGCCAAGCGCTGCGCTTCCCTAGCCATAGCTAGGCGGAGATTTCTGTTCGCCGTGTAGATTAAATAAACCCACTCGTTTTACAGTACATTCCTGTTCCGTAGGTTCACTACTATTTAATAGGATTCTAGAAAGTGATCGTTACCTTGTAAAAAACCAAAACTCAAGCATTTAAGATGCTAATTAGAGATCACAGGGGAAAATGTCAAAAGCATTTCTTATAAAACATTTATAAAGTTAATTAGAACAAAGTCGTTCCTGAGGAACCATCAGAGTCTGCAGGCGTGTGAGCGCAGCGACGTCCCATCGCACAGCGGGCAACAAACCTCAACCTGCAAATATTGCCCAGAGCTCACGGACAAGCAGGTACCCAGTCCGTGGAAAAGAAATGCATTTTATACTGTTTTCTTACTTCGCATCAAAAAATCAAGCCTTCCAGAAGAGAAACATGGTTACACAGGGAAGCATCTTTATTTTTGACTTCGTGTTTCTTGGGGAAGAGACATTCCTCACTCCTCTTCCCCAGACACAACACAGGATTTTATAGACCTGGGTCACCTCCCTCTCCTTAATAAACAAGTTTCTAAAGTGGAGACGCAGCCTACCCTTGTTCCTTGTAATGTTTTGGGAACACTTTCTCATTCTACTCTCTTTTTTTATTGGAGGCGGGGAGGATCAGAGATCCTGGGTACAGTATCTGAGGCATGGAAAATAACCCAGATGTATACAGCTTCGACCAGCTTTGTTTCTTAGCAATTTTTAACATTTTATTCACTTTTCTGAGTCCTGTTGTGGAAAGCTGAGTTGATATTTTCACAGAATTACCCAACTTCAAACACTCGTTCCTAAGCAGCAATAACCAGCACAAAGCCCCTCTTTTTTTAAATATATATTTGCAATTTTTTTTTAATCTGTACACATCATTCCAAGTCCAAGTCCTACTGTTAAGACTTTCCTGTAGTTTCTCATATTTCCTCCCCACCTGAATAACTTTCTAGCCATCCTTTTGTCCAGATCATTTCTAGACACACTGAAGAACACAGGCCTGGTACAGATCCCTGCAGGGCTTCATTAACGACCACCCTCCACCACAAAAAAAAAGAGCGTTTGTTCCTTCTTTCTGCTCCTCACCTTTTAATCAGGTATTTATCCACGAGAGGATTTTTTTTTTTGCCTTATTCCGAGACCATTTATTTTCCTCAAGAGCAACCTGACAGTAAGAAGCCAGGTTGCACGATACAGCCCGCTCAGCAGGCGGAACGAGGGCAATTTTGCAGGAGCGCCAAATACACGGGGAAAAGTGATCTGTGACAGACACTGAGAAAGGCTTAGGTTCCACTAGATTACCTCAATAAAAGTCAGAATAAGGCTGAATTTCCATTATGTTCTCAACACCAAGCGTGCAAAGATTAAAAACTCACTCTTAAAAGCACCTCCCGCCGCCCCGGCCCCCCTCGCCTCCCCTCACCCCCCAAGCCCCACCCGGCCCCACTGCAGCCCCTCCAGCGCTCTCGGGGGCCGGGCGGGCACTCGCGGCCCGCCGGGCAGGAGGCCGGACGGACGGACGGACGGACGGCGGCCCCTCACCGGTGCGGCCTGCGGCTCCGCCATCGCTCCGGCAGCGGGAAGAAGCGCCCCGTTACCACGGTTACCAACCGCCCCCCCAGAAGCACTTCCGGGACAACCATAGAGGAGCGCGGCGCTGCGCCCGACGGGAAGGCGGCGGTGGCGGCGGGAGGACCAAGGACACCCGCGGAGTCAGCCCCGGCCCCTTCGCCCTGGATCCGCCGCGGCGTTTGCCATGAAAAACACCAAAGTAACTAATGAAATAATAAAATATAAGTTTATTAGGAAGGGTTTGTTCGGTTCCCCCGCGGTGTAAGATGGAACAAGGCCGCGAACGAGGAGGGAGGCCCCGGCCGAGGGAGGCTGAGGAGGCCTCGGCCCGGGGAAGCGCGGAGGGGCGGCCGCCGGCCCCGGCTCCCTCCTCACACAGGCTGGGCTCCCCTAAGCCGCCTTACAGAGCTACAGACCGTCAGGAAGGTGGAAGGAGGGATGGGTTGTTTTTTTTCTCCTTTATATTTTGCACAGAGGCTGCAGAGCTGCCCCCCGCAGGGGTGGTGGTGGGGACAGTGTCATTGCAGACAAGTGATTCCTGCGGGAGGACTTGAAAGCTGGAGGAGAGGAACATCAGCAGATTGCTCCCCCACAACAGGGTTTTAATAATCATTATCTTAAGGTTTGCCAACAGCCATCACGATTGAAGACACCATGGACCAGGTTTCTTTTGGGTTGGAGCCTGCCCGCATCCTTTGTATATTCAGTTTAGGGGAACACGGAGTAAAAACCCAATGCCAGGTAGACTCCATGCTTCCACTTGGCCAGCCCACCGTGCTCCAGCAGAGCACACTGCTTTCAAAAGCATTTTAATACAGGGATGGGGAATTTTTGCGAGCCAAGGGGAAGCCCAAGCAGCCACCGCCTGCAGGTAGAGACTGAGAGAACAGGCAGCCCTGATCTCCACGCAGCCCTGCTCCATCCCACCCCTCGCAAGCAGCAGCAGGAAAAGCACCGGGAAACGGGCTGCGGCGCAGATCCTCTCACGTGTGAGTCCCAGGGGCAAATAAGCCATAGTGGGGGGAGCTGAGGGGGAAAGTAGGTAAAAAGGGACAAAACTACATCACTGGAAGTATCGGTATTCATCAGTGAGGGAAGTGAGGTGACTGAGGTGCCAGCTGGAGACAGCATTTTGTATTACAGGCCTGCCTGTGATCTGCCTTTTTTAATTCACCCCTTTGTGGATTTATTCCCCCTTGAAGCTGGCAGACTGGCAGAAAGCTTTGAGGACACTAGCCTGGCGAAAAATACCACAGAAGGAATTCCTATACAGGAGTAAATTTAATAAAACCACCACCAATTGTTTACTTTAACATAGCTCTTGTTACAGAAATCATAAAAATGGACTCAGTAGCTAACTCATTAGTTCTTTCCCCTTTTAATTGAAAAATACCCCGCTGATTTCGACTTCTACTGCACTAGATGGAGTGTTAAATATTTGCCAGGACAGTATGCCCAGTAATTGAGCCCAAAACAAACACAAAGACAATTCCATCATCTTTCCTTTTCAATGTTACGACTCGTTATAATGTAAGTGAAACTTAAACAGCAAGGAACGGTCCATTTGACAGATGAAAGGGGGAGGGAGAGGAGATCCACAGCCGAAATCTTTCCGTAAGTCTGTTGAGAAGTGGTGCAAAATACCCCTCCTTTTCCCGCCTCGGAATTAAAAATAAAACTCTTAAATACACACACACCCCTCCTCTGGGTTCAGAGCGCGTGTCCTGCGTGCATGGATGGGAACAGCAGAGTTGGATTTGGGCAGGTATCAATCTGGGGCCGAAAAAAAAAAAAAAAAAAAGGCAAAGCATCCTGAATCACAGTGTACATTGGTCACTAACGCAATGCACACGGGGTCACCGAGCGTCAGGAGCTGCGCGCGAGGGGACGGGTCCGTCGCCAGCAATGGATACACACACAAAACTGTGGAGGCCGTGGACGTAAAGGAAGTGCAAGAAGGAGGAGAAACCCAACTTCTCTGGTAAAAGCCTTCCAAAAAAAAAAAAAAATTCACTACACCAGCACACGCTTCCCCCACCCCATCCCAGGGAAAACAAAACAAAACAAAACTAATCAAACTGAAAGAAAATGCACAGCAAATAGACATAATCTTGAAGATTTTTAAAGAATAAATATTTTTTTGTAATTAAACATTATGCAAACACGTGCCACGCTTGCTCTTTGTCCATGCATATGCGCTATATACAACTTTGAAAAATACTGTGTTGTCCTCTTTTTTGTTTTAAAAGTCATATACAAAGGTTTTTTTTTTTTTTTCCTTGCTGTGTACCCCCCCTCCTCCCCTCCCCAAGAATCATCTTTACAGTGAGCCAATCGACATTCATCCCTGTACTTGGGTGGCAGAGAGGAGGAGGGGGGTGGGAGAGCCATCCCCCCCTTACCAAAGTACATCAAAATGGCTGGTTTGGACATGAAAAGCAGTGTCAAGAAACTGGTTTAAATTTCATCTGTACTACACACAGGAAGAGAAAGACAGAAAAGAAAAAGGAGTCAGCTTGGAGAATGAAGCTACGTTACAAGTTAAAGTTGGAGGGTTTTTTTTTTTTAGTGCGTCTGTCACACTCTTATTGGCCGCCTAGAATACTGTTGTACAATGGTTTATCTACCTTTTCTTTTATTACAATATAATTTACTTAAATTTTCTGTTAACAAAACAGAATCCCGGTACTACAGACCAGCAGTGTAAGAGGCGTAGCGCCTTTTGTGTGTGTTTGATTTGAATCGCATGAGCACTCTAGATGGTAAAGGTTTCAGAGTTCGTTTTATGCGGGGCCAGTCTCAGTCCTCAATGTACTCCCACAGGTCCTTCTCGTAGCCTTCATGCACGTGCTGCAACAAAACCCTTCGTCGACTCTCGCAGTATCTGCAGCAAAGAGGAACAGCACAGAAAAGGCACGTTAGGAACCACGGCTCATCCCCAGCATCGACTAACGCAAACCTACATTAAGCCTCACTTCCGAAAGAGGAGATCCCCTGAGAAAGGACTTCGTATTTGTAGCCCGTTAACAGTGCTAATTAAGACTTCAGTTACTCCAGTCGCTCAGCTCCAGGTCCCTGGCTGAAAAAACAGCATGCAAATTTAGAGTTTCCCATGCGAAAGTATCCCCAAAGCCCCTACGGCTGAGAAACCTCCATTAATAACTGAAAAAGGAAGAAGCAGCGGCTGCAATTTGCAAAAGCCAGAGCACAGGTTAGCAGCGACACCCAAAATGGGACGAAGCTCTCCTCAAACGTGGGCTGGTGCCTACTCTGAGCCGTAGCAGGACAACAAAAATCCAGGAGCTAGCTGGGGAAAACCTCGGGAGCACTGACCTAGTTTTATTCCCCTCCAAAATCCCGGTGGAGATAGAAGCGGTCAAGCTGGCTACAAAAAGGGTTACTGGTCTGGTTGGAGTGCAAGTTTTACCTCGCATCGCAACTCCTGGGTCTCAGAGGGGCACTACACCCTGCAGGGTCCTCCCACCTACACTCATTTAAACAGATAAAGCTGCAAATAAAACTGATCCCAGAGTTAGGTACAGTCCTACCAGGATCAATGATAGTGAGGAAAAGTGATATCATAGGAACATATCAAAAGAGATGCCATGTTCATTTCGGGTGCATTAGCCAACTAAAAAGATAAAAAGCAGAGAAACATTTAAAGTATTCATGTTCCAAGAGCAAATTATAAATAAGCAGCAGGCATTTCTGGATTAAACCCCTTCCAGCGGCGATGCCAAAGTCTACATCATCTTTAGGCACGCGGGGGACAAGTCTTAGTAACAGCTCCCAAGGCCCCAGGCGTAGCTGTGTAGCAGGTACACGGTTCAGCAGCACCCAGCCCGGAGCGGTGAGCTGCGAGAAACTGGAACCCAGGAGCCGACTGCCGAGTTACTGGTTTCTGCTGGGAACTTTGTGGTTCAGTTTCCCGGCACGCACATCAGCCGGGACGGCATCCGAGGGGCTCTCGCAGCTGGGAACCCGGCTTGCTCGGCAGTGGCTTAACGTCCCTCTGCTCGCTAGAGCGAGGTGCACAGGAGGAATCTCCCGGCAGGAGACCCTAGCAGAAAGCTATCCTTGATCACAACACATGCTAACACATAGGCAGAAATTCCTCACCTTAACCCGCAGCCCTTATGCTGCTACCATTCAGTATCTGATCAGACCGACAGATTTATGTGAATAAAACACTTCTGGCTCTTCTCATTGCTATCAGCTGTTGCAACAGAAATCATCGTACACAAAGTCCCATTGATTTTCTGAAGCATGTGATAGCAAACACGCACAGTTTCTGCTTTCCCAACTTCAGTTATTTTACTGCCGGTGGTGGGGGTTTAATTCTGTTTTCTAGAAATGTCTTTGCAAGCTAAGAGATTGAAACAGCTGAAACCAAATTCACGAGGTCAGTTCCTGTAGTTTCCCAGAGCTCTTTAAACCCACCTCAGCAACATCCTTGGTCCCAGTCTTGCATCAGTACACCCTAACCAGTACACAAAGAGCACCGTGCAGGACATGATTAAGACATGACTGAACTAGTTAATTAGGGACCTGTGCGGGCTTGACAGATGCATACCTTCTTCCCAGAAACACGAAGGCAGGTTTGGGATACTATGTTTTCAGGCAATTCAGGCTATATTAGGTTTTAATTTCTTCTGGATAGCTGTTACCACCCCTAGAAGGGCATCCAGTTTCAGAGGACTTAAGCGAACAAGCAGCGTGATCCGAGATACTAACTTAATGGTGGTCTTGAAGGGTAAGTTACAAAATGTCTCAAAAGAGAAGGTCTGGTAAGTCTTGTCCAGCCCCAGCCGTACTGCCAGACTACGGCAGAATGGGCCACAGGCTCACCAAAGCTTAAACTGCTACTTCCACTCCCCAGAGTCCCTTAGTCACTATTGCTCACCCTACTTCGGCTTCCCCCCCAAGCTAGGCATAACAAATTCAGTGACTTTGGCAAAATGCCTCAAAAATGCAAGCCATAATCCTGTGACTCATCTGCATTTACAGCTTTGTATTTTTCCACTGTGCAGAAGCGATTCCCCTGGGACTGTAAAAAGCACTGGCATTTGTGTCACCTGGACCCCAGTTCTTCTGCTCTCCTCCCCAGTGGGGCAGGTTGCTCTCCCTCTTCTTTAAGGATAGCTTTTCTACACCCACTTTTTGCACAAATGCACCCAACAGATAAATAAAAGAGCTGATGGCTCTCTTGTGGCAACTCATCCTAGGCCAAAGCTGTCAGCTTGGAACAGTCACTCCTTGTTCTTTGGCCCTCACTATGCAGGTCCCATCTTGGTCCTGGCCATTCCCACATGCTCCTTCTGTGCAGGAACAGCAGCGTATGAAAAAACCATTGCTTTTGGTCACAAGATTTTTTTTCCATTACGCAACTGAATCTTCTAGCTACTGCTCAGCAGAGCAGATGCAAGGCAGAGTTGGGAGCCTCTCCCTGCAGGCCGTCACCTCCCCCAAGGGCTGCTCCCAGCAGGGGCACAAAAACATGCTGCCAGCATCTGCCCGAAGGCTTCATCGCTGATGATTTCAGGGGCTGGCGTGGGACACCGCTGCTGCTGTTCTCAGATGCCCAGGGACCGGCTGATGATCACAATGTATGGCAGAAGGCCAACAGCAAACAGCTTCCGAGGGACACGACTCTGGAGAAAACTGTAGCTTGGCAAGTACGCATGCCACTACCTGTCGTACGGGATGGCAATATGGGTACTCGGGCAGCTTTGAGAGAGAGGATTATTCAAAAACAAACCTGTACTTATCCTGGACTTTCTGCTTTATGTCCTGCAGCGAATCTTGGGATATATCTCGCTCAAGGTACCCAGAAAGCACCTCTGTAGCATTCTCTAAGTCTGCTTGGTTATTCTGCAAAGACAAAAAAAAAAAAAAAAAAAGAAAAAAGGAGTATTTTGGAGGGGAAAAGCAAAGGAAGACATTTTTTCTTCAATCCAACTGAAATCAGTACTGAAATAAGAAGTGGGATTAGATATGCACTGTGTAGCACTCTAGTAACCTGCTCTGAGCATCAAGATTGAAAGAGCTGAAATTTCTTCATTTGATCAGAAGAGAGTCTGCATATCTACCAGCAAGTCTCATGTCTTCCTCGATCTGCAATATCCTGGCAAGCCTAAAAAAAAAATCCTTTCCTTACTAGTGGTACAGCGTAGTACAAGACAATTCATCTCCCATTCTGTCCCTTGTCTATTTTTTTAGCACTGGCAAAGCCTCTACTGACTCCTGATACATGCACAGAGCACAGCTTTCACTACTGCTCAGTAGTTCTGTGCGCCCTTTGCTGAGCATGCAGCACAGAAGCATCCTGCTTAGGCTCTGCACAAAGATCAGCAAAGGACCGTTCTAAATCATAAATAGTCAATACATTTTCACTTGTGAAGCAGATTGGACCTCCACATTTAGACCTTCAAGTGTAATTTTAATGGCAGCGCCCTTGGAAAAACAGCCAACACCAGGGAAAGTCAAAATGCCAGATTTAAGCTTTAATGTCTTCTTTGCCAGTTCAAGACAGAACCTCGCTCCCTTTCTTGTTTCAGAGGGCAGGATCTTGTAACTCTACTTCCTCCTCCAGCAGACAACGCTACACGATGCCCGGCAGGGCCTCTAACTTTTGCACAACAGAATATTAAGACAGACTCACTTTGGTAAAACTGGGGACAAGAGCTTCTCCAAGCATTAAATTTCTATTTCGCTTCGCTTTGTAATCTGAACTCCTGACAACCATGTTTTCTCCTACCTCAAAGATAATGGACTGATTATTCTTTTTGAGGTAGAAGGCAAAGACGTAAGTGTACATGAGTGTGGCACGACACTGGCAGAGGACGTCGACTGCTTTCTTCAGGAACTGCACCTCGATCCACGACATGTTGTGCTGCTGCATCTCCTCCATTTTCTGCTTCACCTGAGCATAGAGCTTGTGCTCAAAGCGCAGGCTCTGCATGTGGTTCATATAGCGGTTGCAGTAGAACAGGTACCTCTGCAGGGCTGCTCTGGATCGCTGTGTTAATTCCCATTAGGGGAAAAAGAAAACAAATAGTTAAAACAAAGTAATGGCTGCAAGAGAAGTAAACCCTTCACAAGGCTCTTCCTGACCCTGAGAACGAGCTTCCTTTCCAAAGGTGTTTCCTCTCCTCTCACGTTGGCCAGACTTAGATGGCGCCGCTTTGTGCGGCACTGTTAACCCTGTCATTGTGTGGAGATGAGAGGCCAGACCCACGGCAGCTTGCTGTCATGCAGGGGACTTCCTAGCACAGCTGTGACATCCTCACTCCCAACCTTGAAAGTAATTAGAATCACATTGCTAAAGCCTGATCAGTTTTGAATTTCAGCCTCTCAATTCAAGTTACAGGACTTAAATGCTTCCAGTATCGTGACAGTGAGAAGCAGATTTTCTTTTTTTTTTTTTTTTGGCTAATAAGGAATTCTAATTAAACAATTACTGTGCTTGTGTTAAGAGGGCAACCTTAGGTTGCCTAGGCCACACTGATTATAGAGGAGGGGAAAGACGCCATGTGCTAAGTAGTACAAGAGAACCAAGATGACTCAATACACAGCCATTAATCTTATTTTCTTCTCACTGACAGATCAGCTGTAAGAAAATGACAACATGGGCATGGTTAAAGTTGTATGCTGTGGATGTACAAAGGTAGCACACACCAGCCAAAGTCATCCCTATCTGCAGGAGGAGGGCCTGCAGGAAATGCTTCGGTTCTTGGCTATAGCGGTACTTTGACAGAGATGCAGGAAATGGATTTCTGCAAGCTGCAGGACGCAGCATGCAATCCCTCCCCATTAAAAAGGGGTTTGACTCTACCCATATTCACAAAACAGTTTAATGTAGCTGCAACTTCACCCGGAATTTCTTCTATGTCAAGCCTCCAGGTATAGTCACTGGAACGACAGCAGTCTATTTTATTTACATTCAAAAGGTTTGCTGTGTTTAAACACCTCAGGATTCGCATTAAGAACTTTGCAGTAAAGAGCATTTGACGAAGGATGTGAGGATTGTTGTCTCAGACCCACAGCATTATGACGACTTCATGTGAAGAGCGGCTATAAGACAGGCAAGGCAGCATGACAGATAACTGAATTAACATGTTCATTAAATTGGGTTACAGTGGTTTTGAACGTTGGGTTTTTTTTTTTTCTGGCACAAAGCAAGAGTCCAAAGCCACGGGGGAACTTAACTGTCTTTTGGATTTGTGCCCAAATCCAGGAAATTCTTCAGAACCGATTTATAGGTTTACAGAAAGCATGCCAGAGGGTTGGTGATCTCCCTTATCACCAAAGGTTATGGACTCACCTCCTGTGCATCCCTTGCTGCCTTTGCGTCATCCTCATTGTAGCGATTACAGTTGTACCTGTAACAGGGACACCAATTCCACAGATTTCAGTCCAAATCGATGCCATTTGCATCAGGGCTTCCTCACCTTCCAGCAAGGCACGCTCCTGAACTCACCAGGCAGATCCGTGGGGCTCCCAGGGGCCCAGACACACCCAGCAGAACTCCGCTTTGCAGTTCTGGTTCCGACAGACCATGTGGTTGCAGCCCCCGTCCTTCTCAATGGTGACGTGGCATTTCGGGCATTCCTGTTCACCGGAGAGAGCGCACCGTTAGCAGGGAAAGCACAGAACCCACAACAGTCTTGTGAAGTTAGAAGGGTTCCCATGGCAGTAAGAGATAGCACGTCAAGCGAAATCCATGATTTACTTCTTCCCTTTGATCAGAGAGACCCTCTTCCGAGTCAGGCCTTAAAGTATTTCCAAAATCGGAGCAGCTAGATAGCAAAAAACCCTAAAGAATAACGCATTTTATCTACGCTGCTATCATAGTGGTACACTGGATGGGTAATTTCATGACCTTCTCCAAAATCACAGCAGTAGTGATGGTCTGTAACAGCCCAGGGGAAGGCACCTGGCTCCCCTCACCATCAAGTGTTTGGTCCACTTCAGCACTCAAACTGAAAAAGGCCTAACCATGAGCTGACAGCATGCTGTTATCAATCCAAGACACCTGCAGTTGTAAAATGCCATCCAAAAAGTATCTGAAAAAGTGCAGCAAGAATCTAGCGTGCTTCAAAGAAACTTCTGTCAGCTAAAAAGACAATTCTCCTCCTGGGGCATTGCCACATTTCCCACCAGGTCCCTTTTTTCCCCTTCATGTGACACCTCACTGAAGACTTTTCTACAGAAGCCCACATGGGGCTTCCCTTTCAGGTGTGAGGCCTTTGACAAATACAAGGATATCAAAGAGCAGCACTGCACAGGGAAATCTTTGGGGAATAGTTCTTTTTTTTATAACACCAGGATCATTCTCATACATCAGCAGTATATGGCCGCTTCCTAAAATGATATTCAACTCATATAGAGCATAAAAGATTATTTCTGTAGTATCCCAATGAGTACACAAAGCCAAGGTTGCAAGAATATACTAAGCTGCCTCTACGAGCGAAGGAAGCCAGTCCAACTCTCTTCTGCTGCTTGTTCCTGTCCCTGTGGCAGTTCTTTTGTGCCAGGACACAATGCAGCTGCACAAGAGCTGGGCCAAGGAACATATCAGGTTAAAAATCAAGCAGCAAGTACAGAGGGAAAAAAAAAACCAAAATAAAACCAAAAACATTTTAGCCTGGATCAGTTCCTCAGTCCAGCTCATCACACAACCACACCAACATTTATGAAGTTTTTGCAGAAGCCAGTTTTATCTACAAGGCAATAACAAACATATCCAAACAAGTAATCCACACTCATAAAATCAGCTGCAGCTTTTGGGTCAGAAGCATATAAAATCCCCTCCCTAGTTAGGAGCACGTCTTCACTGTTTGCTAACCAGAGCAACCATTTCCTACTCTGGCATTCAGATAAACTCTCAATAAAGGAAGAAACCGACATGTTCAATCAGTCTATAACTGCTACTTTTACATAGGACACAATCCAAGACATTCTTGTACATCCACTCCAAGTGTCCCAACTATTACTACACTTTGATACAAGTTTGCCTATTTGTATTGTAACAGACAGGAGACTTTGCACACCAAGAAGTACTCAGAAGACAGCTCAGGAGGTGCAAAAGACCAATGTGGTCTCCAGATGTCAGACGTGGCCCTTCCCACTGCAGGGAGGGAGGTGTGCAATAAGGCAAAGCAGGTTACAAGGGAAAAGAGGCAAGGTGGAAGACATGAGGGACTGCAACTTCTTTTTGGCTAACGTAATTGAAGTGCTTTCAGCTAGTTTTGCTTCCTGATGATTGCAACTTTACGGACCTGAGCACTAATGACAAATAAGGCTCATTACAGCAGCTTGCCCTAACTTTGAGGTTATCCTTGCTTCAAGCTGAGGGGCTGAACAAGATGACATTCCCTTCCAACCTAAATCATTTCATGATTCTGGTCTCCCCATCAATGGCAGAGCACTCCACTTGAGTACTGCCATCATTTCTTCCTCTTCAAAGTCCTGCTTTGGTCCTACTGCCTGATCCTGAAGGGGAAGGGTTAAGGACTGGGCAGAAACGGGCAACATCCCACCCAACCAGCACGGTTTTCCCTGAGCCATTCCTTTGAAAGGAGATGCTATTACAGCACTTGTTTGGAGAGTGCTGCCCTCCTTTTCAGCCAAGAGCAGCAGCATTCCCATCCCATCAACAGGTCATAACCAGGGCTTGGCCTGAGTAAGAGGACAAAGCTCAGTTTCTAACCAGAAGACCAGGTTTGTTGTGTAAATAAAAAGATTCCCCAGATTTGAGGAACCACTCCAGCAGTTTGATGAATGTTTCTTTCTGCAGTCGCACCTCTCCTCCCATCCTCCTGCTCTGTCAGTACACTGCATGCTAGCTGGCTGCTTATTTTTTTTGGTTCAGGTTTTTTGGGCTGGTTGTTACTCCGATGGGTTCAAGCAGCAAGCAAGCACATAAGGGGATTTTTCCAGACCTGCTTTCCTCCCCATCACCTGTGTTTGTCCTACAAACAGAGCAACTGTACTACAGAGTAAATGAAGCACAGTAGCTCCCTTGCTGGCCTTCTCGTGGGGGACAACATCAAGACGTCCTCTTGGGCTGTCCATAGGACGGATACTCAGCCAGGTAAGCCTGTTCCCAATTAGTCAGTCAATGCAGCTCTGTGAACTTCAGAGTCAAAAATGGTCTCTCCTTTGAGGACAGTACCCAGTGCAGTATCTATTTTCCTTTTCCAGGCAGCCCTCCTCTCTTTTCCAATCCTGCACCAACACCTCGGGACCCAAATTTAGGTTTATCCCATCAATATCCTTCACAACTGTGAAGGCCCCTGCTCAATTTGCTCAGTCAGAGTGCGCTTTGCTAATATGTACGAACAGTGGCACTGCACCCCTGTCACATCATGACACAGCTCCCCTGTCACTCAAACGCTGACCCTGGGGCACACAGCGATGAATGGTTTTTCAAGAGAAGATGGTGGTCGCAGAGCCGTGCAGTTTCTTCCAAACACATCTCATCTGATGAGATGCCGACATCTGCGTGCCGCGGTGGAAGACACAGCTAATCCAACAAACAGCTGCAGCGATCACTCCTGCTTAGGAAAATCCCACAACTGGAAGAAGAGAGAAACAGTTCCCAGATGACCTGCCAAGCTGGAGAGGTGCAGTGGGGCACGTCCACACCACGGGGATGTGCGGCCATCCTCATCCGCAGCTAGGCTCAATTAGGAGCACTGAAATTCTGCTCTCCTGTCTTTGAGCATGAGACCAAGCTCTTCAGTGTCTCAATACGGCACAGTGCTTAGGGTTTCTAGCCCTGTGATGCAAACTAGAACAAAAAGACCCTAATTACAGCCCTTTTATTACAGGGAATGCCATCCTTTTCAAGCCTTTATATGCCTGTCAAGCAAAGCACAAGGAAGACAGATTACACAGTAAGCTATACAGATCCATGAAGTTGTGTAAAAGTGTAGAAGTTGAATATTATTAAAAATTAAGGAAAAAGCCGTGAGAAGAACATACTAAAGAAATACTGAACGCCAGCAGAAAGAAAAAAAGCAGCAACTACTCAAGCCACCAACGCAATGAGTGGGAGAGATTTATAGATTAAGGAGGATAGGGAAGGAAGATCTTATTGAGAATTACGGCTACGCAACAACATAATAGCCAGCAAATCAAATTACTAAACCAGTAGATTATTCTGCACATTATCTGTCATGCTGTGATGCAGAATTGACCTCATTAACATTGTTCCACTCTAAACAATTCGGTGTTGTGCTTACACCCTGCACTTTGAAACAAAAGCCCAGGCAAACCTGGCAAAGGAGAACAATCCTTATTTTGTCGTAAAAGGCTGCATGTACTTAGAACACCGTAAACCTCAGCTGCTGTTTTATGAACAGGAGGCTAAGTAGAAACATATTTCATATTTCAGGGCAGGTGAAACAGATTAGTCCTCTCCAGAACTCCCAGAGGCAACTGGTGTACATCAGCCTCCCAGCCACATTCACAGCAACGCCTTCACCTATAACCCATCCCATTAAACAAAAAAATAATCCTCAAACACCACGGGGATTTCTTAATGCATTTCAACAAAATCCAAAGATGCTGAACTTAATTACGGTTAGCGCAAAGTAGTACACCATGATACCACCTAGAGTCATTGAGCAAAGCTGGGTATTTTAAACACTTGCTCATGTGAGAGGAAAAGATGGCACTCTGACATCTTAGGAAAGATGCTGTTCACAGCTCTGGCACGAAACTGCTCTGGTGAGAAATGAAAGAGCAAAGTTCAATGCTGGTGCCCGGGGAAGATCTAGCGGGCTGCCAGAATTTCCACGCGTTAGAACAAATGTAGGACTTCCAGAAAGTACAGAGGGAGAGCATGTTCAGACATTAAAAAGTGACCTGAAAAGGAACAGAACTGGGTTTGTGCCATTTTATCTCGCTTAGAGGAGAAAAATGGCCAATAGCTTTGTTGGAGGAAGAAAATCTGCCTGTTTTATACATCAGACATTCAAGCCCTGTCTAGCCCGGAAGATAATGAGATGGTGACATGCCAGGAGCCAAAAGCGGTAAGGCAAGGGCATTTTTAGTATCAGATGAACAACTTTTATTAGCACCAATTTAACTTCAAAAAAAACCCCACCAAAAAACAGTGCCTTGGGTAAAGACCAGCACCGTTAGCATCTTTGTTGTTCTTCCTTTAGTATTCTAAGATGCAGAAAGATTAACATCGCCGAAACTCAGGTTTGAAACAGGTTTCCCGCCCTCCTTTTAGGCTCCTTTCAGCCAGTCTTGATATGCCTTAAGAGCCTGAAATAAATGCACAATCCAATCCAAGTTTTCGATATTTCTTACTCCTTTGAATGTCCACTTAAAAATAATGGATCTATGTGGTTTCTTTATTCCCAAAGCCACACAAACCAAATACCTGAAACCTGCTTAGTTTAATTCAAGAAAGGAACTATTTAAGAACCAAGTTTGTAGAACAAACTGAAAAAGAAAGAAATGTGCAAAACCTTGGACTATTCAACCCTTCTCCACGAGATGACTGAGAATTAAAGGCTTGATAAAGAACTTGTATTGGCTTATCTCAAATTTAAATTTAGTTAAGCTGAACTCGTACGTGAGAGTAGCTTATTTTAACTAAAGGGCCATTACTCCAGCACACTCTGCCGCAAGGGCTGTATCTTTTGCATAAGTAGAAAGAATTTAGTGCAGGTCTCCTAAGTGCAAATAAATGAATGCAAAATAAAAAAAGTTATATAGGAAACCACAGAGCTCGCTACTCAAATCTCCTCATTTTTCATTCAGACCATTCTACATAATTCATCAAAAAATGCATCACATCACTCCAGTTTGTGAACAGAAACCAATTCAGCTAGGTTTCACTTTTCTATTCTCTCATACAACAATTGCCTAATTTTCCTTTCCTATTCTGTCTCCCTGGGCAAGCTGGAACAAATGTATCTCACATTCTCCCATTGCAAAGGACTATCCAGATTTTAAGCCCACATTCCAGGAGGACTGGTGTTTTCTCTTATACCTTCGTCTTGGTAAGACAGGAAGTTTTCTTCCCTGAATGGAGACCACATGGGACAGGACTGCAGCTCAACATCACGCTTGGAGGCCTTGAGAAAGCGCTTTTCAAAAGCTAGGAACAGCAATGGAGACCATAGTAGCAACTGAATTACTTGGACAGTTTCTCCCACTGAAAACGGGGATTTTTGCATCTGACTGGTACCTCATCTGATTCCCTTCTAGGTTTTTCAAAATGAAGAAATTCAACACAGAACTTGGGCTCTGACTTGCAGTCACTAAAGCAAACAGCTGCGAAGGCACAAGACATCCCTCCCCAAACACGACTGCCCTGTTTTCCTGCTAGAAATAGTACAGAGACAGAGTAAGGACAGATGTACACGCACTCCAACTGTGCAATTCCTATCCCAGTGTATCGCTACAACCTCATGCTACGGCAGGAACAGATTTTACTTGGTTCCTCTCTGAACAGCAGCAGGACCGTGTCGCTGTCAGACAAGCACTTGGGTTTCTCCGTGCCTTCGGCCAAGGGCCAGCAGGCAATTCAGGCAAGAGAACGTGGTGGCTGGCAGCCCTGCGGCTCTGGTTCTCCGGAGGCTGCGAAGCTCCGATTGCACATGTTCCAGCAACCAGCGCTGCTCGCACTTCATCATTATAGCAGCGTGAAATTACCACCTTCCACATCTTGCTGCCCACAAGAAGGCAGAGATCATTACGAGGGGTGGGTTACGTTTCCTGCCAACTTTCCCCTCAATTGAATCTAGCGTCAGTTTGGAGAGAGAAGAATTGCGATATTGTCCTTCAGTTAATTCAATTGATACGGATACCATAAGAGTCCAGGACAGTTGGCTTGCTCAAATGTCTGGTCTAATTACCCTGATGTTATTTTTCTTCCTGTTGTTGCTATACGGCCTGGGCTCCAAAGTATGTTCTTGCTGTAGGAGCGTCTTGTACGGTACTAGAGGAAGTAGCTTAGACAGTGGATGTTCAAGGACAACAGCTCTTCTGCTGCTGACACCAGACTACGGGAACTAGCAGATAAGCTGGGCTGATGCCAGCATGGCTTGGCCATACTCGTTTCCCCTCCTCACCATCCTCTGGATGGGCGTTTCCCACAAAAAAAAAAATCTTCTTACTTCGGCCATTCAATACTATTTCTGACAGTCTGAGCTATGCTTTAAATACCAGCCCAACCACTAGCATGGCTCCTACCTGACAAAGTCTAGATCCTGGTTTAAAAAAAAAAAAAAAAAAAAAAGAAAAAAGGATGACCACCTTTACAATATTTCTGTCTATGCTTAAGTCTTTGGGCAAGCAAGCTGCAGAAACCGTCATCTTCCTGTCTGAAACAGAGACAAGTAGCTTCCTATTTCCAATAGCTAGCATTAGTGGCATGTTATGCATGTTTGGTCTACATAACGCATAGGCATGTATCATTTCAGCCTTTTTAAGGGGCACAGAATCCCGTAAGGGGAAGCTTAACATTTGATCATAAAACCCAGCAAGGAGAGCTCAGATCCTGGTTTTTAGCAGCACATCTGCCAGGGCAGATAGAAGATGGGGAGCCCTAAGGTCATGACCAAGATCACACCCCTGAGGGGCAGCAGCAGCTTCTCGTCTGGCTCCCGAGGACTTTGTCACAGGCAAAATAGGGCTGTGGCCATTCTGACATCCTAAATATTTGATACCCGAGGCTAAAAGCTGCTTTGCATGTGCTTACACTCAGCCCTTTCCAAGCTATTCAGCTACTCTATATATTGTTTAATATAAGCAATACCTGAAGACCAAGCAAGCTTTGAACAAATCTGGTTCAGTTCTTGAGCCACAATACATCTTTGAACACACCCACCTCAGAAAAAGCCAAGTTCACTTTATTGAGCAACGTTCAGCCTCCAAGCGGGGACCACACAAGTCTCAGCCCACGAAACAGAAAGAAGCAGCCGAGACTGCACAATTTCAGCCCAATTTTAACTGGGCATTTCAGCATGATGGGTGTTTCCGCTTTCACCATAATGCAACATTCCAGTTCAATGAAAAACATGCAGACAGCCCCAGAAAGAAGCAGCCACTGCTGCAAACAATACTATTAACCAGTTACACAACAGCGCTAAGAAAACAAAGCAGCCATTTCCTCACACCCTCCCCACCTTCTTCCACCCTCCTGGCTCAGCAGGCATGAGACCCAGGTCTGCTCCTAACCCCCCTCCCGTGGCATCTGCCACTTTTGTTTGCTTGCCACCATGCCAACCTTTGTTTTAATTCATCCCAAACTGAACAAATGCTGAAGTTTCAGGCAAAGTTGGGCTAGCTAGAAGGAAGACATTTACATAATAAAATCTTAACAGCTGTTCTGCCAGTCTCTATCTGGAATCCTGCCCAGCGGAAATGAACAACTCCTCAAGAGGCCAGCCCAGGGGATTTAAAGGCAGATGTAAATTATCACAGCCAAATCAAGCCACAGGTGGTGTTAACATGTTTCACACACTTGGAGTGAGGCACAGATTTGCTTAGGGAAGCCATCAGTGCCAGATAGGAGCCCAAAGACTGAAAACTGGAGCTTCCTTTGGGTCTCCAATTAACTCTTTCTTACAAGAGCAAACTCCACTTAACCTGAAGAACCTCACCCAATTCGAGACAGCAACACCTATTTGCTCTTCAAACAAGAGTACTTCAGTGTACTGTGGATTTTAAAACTTGCTCTTAACTAATGACATGCAACAGAAAGAAATAATCCTGGTACAGAGGAATCAGGCTGTCCTTTTCATCTATATAAAGTCTATGTAAAGTCCGTATAAAATATGAGAAAAACCCTCACCTTTGTATTCGCTGCAATCCAATTAGAAGTTTCACTGTCATCATCACATTTCTTAATCCATTTCTTTAACCACTGTTCGAAAAATGAAGAAAGAAGAGTTACATTTAAATAGAGGAACTGTAAATGTTCCCAAGGCAGCTGCTTACATTAAGCTAAGGTACACACAACCACACAGGAATATGGGGGGTGCGTGGGGGTGTTGGTGCTGGAAAGCAGTGCAAACAGCAGCTAATTTAGTTGCAGACATTTCCTGCAGCACCATCCTGATCCAGCGAGCACGATCACTCAGCACAAACACTTCAGCAATGAGTTTGCCGTTCTTAAGTTCAATCAACACAAATTTCACATGGGACTCTAAAATAATAAGGACATTGTAACAGTGATCTGCCAAAGCTGCAGTCAGACGCTCTGTGATGGCTAGCTTTACATCAAGCCAAGTTTCTCCTTAGACTTGCAATGCTCACCTTATGCTTTTTTTTTTTTTTTTTAAACTTTACTGAGAACATGGCTTTATCAAATGAATGCAAGTAACAAAAGCAAAAGACTGCTTGCACCTGTTAGATAATAAACTGACCACATCTAGCCTGGAAAGACCAGCTAAACCTTTGGTGAGGTTGCCCTCCCCTCTCCCCAAGGAAGTTTTTTTTTGCATTTGTAACTAGGAACGCAGACTGCTCTGTCCTCAAGGCATGAAACACGGCTGTCCGTGAGCTCTGCATGGGCCACAGGATCCCAGGCTTGACTACAGCTTTCAACAGCTCCAAACAGTTCTAGAGCTCACTGCACAGCAGCAGGTCCCAGGACCAAATTAATTCCTCCAGTACAACAAACATAAGCCTGACGAAGCACCGAACACCTACAGAAACACCTAGTACAGGAATGCTTGTTGTCAAGTGAAGCATTCACTCCTGAAGCACCTTCACTCCTCTTCAGAGGGTCACAGCTGTAACAACATCCTCCTCCAGATGTTTCCCCATCTGGCTGAGGCACTGTTCCTTCACAAGGTCCAACTCTGAGGCATCCTAAAGGCATCCAGTATGATTTCACCAATTCTTCTCATGCTATGATCTAAACAGGTGAACTACTATGCTTCTTGATGTGAACAGCCACAAAGCTTGTGCTTCATGTCTACGTCTTGCACATAAATTGACTTTAAACTTTTTGAAGTCATGCATTTAGAAAAGAACTTTGACATGCTCACCTTGCATTTAACAGGATCGTGCCAGTTTTCACCGCAGTTAAAGCTGTAAGTGAAAGAGAGGGGAAAATAAGCAAATAGGGCATATGATTATACTTTTATTTAACTAGGTTAACACTGTGGAAGTTTTCTTCTGGGTTGTTCTGCTCAAAGACCAAAGCCAGTCCTAAGGAAACATTATACATGCTAAAAAAAAACCCCCAACCCTGAAATCCCTCAACAGCCATTTCAGAGCAGTATATATCTCAATACATTTTGATTCTCTACAGTACCTGCAGTCAAGAACCTCACCTAATCTGAAACCACTCCGCTAAAGGCCACCTCAGTGAAAGCTGGATCTGCCTCCATGTCAAAGGATGCCCAAGACACAGAGAGCAACAACTACACAGTGGTGGGCTTTGCCACCAGCTGTACCTAATCCTGGCTTACTATTTGAAGGCCAGCCCATGCTTCTGCCACCATCTAAACCACATCCCAATATAAAGACTTACAGGATACATACTAATACACTTTCAAGGTAGTAGGTAAAAAACAGTATCAACGTCTTGTACTTCATTGTTCTTACCAAAACTGACGTCCACATTTGCAGCGAACAGGTTTAGCATCAGGATATTGGACTTTAACAACGTGGTGGCAATCTGGGGCAGGACACCATTTTAACAGTCGATTACACTACGAAGCAAAGCAAAAAAACATAACAGAAAAAGGATGCTGCACAAGGACGCTACTTGCCCTTCATCCCTTTTTCATCCTTTCAACCATGACCTTCAGTCACACTCCTTCCTGTCTTACCAGTCCTCTACAATAAGACTGCTATCTCCTCAATCTAAGCATTTCTTTTCTTTCTACTGAAAGAAAGCAGGAATATGATAGTCAACTCTTCACTGTCAAATGGCCTCTTATGAAAGATGAGGAACGTAAACACTTCTGCTGACCTCATAGCTCACCCAGAGAAAATACTTGAAGAATAGGAAGCTATGAGGCTTTCCACTGAAAAAGGCAGCTGTCAAGTTGTTTGCAACTCCCATCTCTGTTCCACCACTGCAGTAGCCTTTCTGAAACTGCTCACAAACCATGCACACTAGCTTTTCTCAAACACCGCTTTCTAACACCCCTTGAACACCATCTCATCACCTGTTCCTGCTGTAGTCCACCCAGATATGGGTCTGCATTGCTAGACTTTTGTCAGTCTTTCAGTCTGCAACACATGCTCAGCTCCAGTGTTGCATTTAAAAAAAAATAAAAAACAACCAAAAACAAACCCCCAAAGCCACTGCATACATCTCTTCAAACAAGGGGTGAAAGCTTGATCCCAGTAACAACTTACATACTGGGCTCTACAGTGAATCTGAACACATACAACTGGGAAATTGGGACAGCAGAAAAATCTTCCAAAGCACCTTCCTCCAAGTTTATTTTGATTTTGAGGTTGCAAAGTTATCAGTATTTTGCTAAAAGCAATTTTGCGGCTTTACTTCAAGTGGCAAATGTTTAAGGCATGTTCTTGTTTACAACGTTTCCTGGTTTTCAAGCTGAAGTATCTCAGGTAACATTCAAGAACTATAAATATTAAGTGCTCCTCAGAACCTATATATGGAACAGCTCTTGCATTCTCTTTATCTACAGCTGCTTGCTATATCTCTAGGTCTTTTCTCCTGCAGATTTTTTTAATATTTTCCTACAACTATACCTGTAACAAAAAGGGCTATAAAATAACCCCTGCAAAGCCTCTAGCTTGTAGTCATACTTGATTAGAGACTTATGCAAAAAACCTGCTCTACAGTTATAAGCAAGCCTCACTTCTCTGGTTTGGTACATACGCGAGACAAAAACAACCTAGAAGCCATTAAAATTGTCAAATAAAAAACCTCACCTCTACAAAACTATTGGTTATTAAATGCTGGTACTTTAATTTAACCTTGGAATCTGTGATCAGACGCCTGCGGAAAGGGAAGAAACACAGAAAAATTATTGTAGTAGAGAACTCACTGTTTCCATACATAGCCAGTAAGTTAAGACAGACAAATGGTTTTGATTCCTCCTTCTACACTTGCAGGTACTTATTTGTACTTACCTGTTCTCTATTTATTTGTTATATCATTTATTATATTATGAAAACTACAAATATTGTATTTAACTTCTAATATTAGCTTCAGAATCATACAGACAGCTCACGCAGTTCAAAAGAACTGAACCTCTTGGTGTGGGGATTTTTATTTAAAAACACTTTCCTGAAGAGCCCAAGAAACAGAGCAAACAATTTCATTAGTTCATTTACATTAAACATGCACATTTTGTGGCAAATCCCTTTAAAAAGCTCCAGAACAACTGTTGTGCGGTTAATAACTTTGGTAGACCTAATGTCTGGGTTTCAGTGGAATGTTACAGCTTCAGTTTAAAAGTTAATGTTGTTTTAATCTATTTACCATAAAAACAAAGTTGATTTAAATTCAACATCATAGAAGGTGTACACAACATCGACTTTAGCTTTAAAGTCAGTCAGTCAGCTCGGAAGCGGGAGAGCAGAAGAAAACTAGACAGATAGAAATCCTTTAAAAGCATGCTGACCACTTTTCTCCCGGACACACCGACCCAGCTAGCATTTGCACACTGTCCAGCTTAGATACATTCAAAATAATTTAATTATGTTTGCTAAGCACTTTTATATATATCTTTCATTTATGACTAAAGTGTCTTCTGCATATATATAAATATAAAGCTGGACTAATACCCACTTTGCAGTATTTCTGTTTTAAATCATACTGTGGAATACAGCTTTATACAGGCCATATCACGCATAAATATAGAAATGAATAGATTATCCATTTCAGGGTGCAGCCAAAATCAAGCGTACTCCTGCATGTTATCATGCCAACATTCATTAAAGAACAGCGCATGTGACGATGTGATGTTGCATAAATCCTAGCCCTTAGCAGTCTGGGGAGCTCCTCACCAAACAATGTGCTGGTTATTACATAAATATAGCACGTGGCAGCCAAATTCCCAGTGCTAAAATAAAACAAATCAGCTGACAAAGCATCTCATCAGGCCCATGTCCATGGCAAGCCTGCAATTTTGGAGTGAAACTTATTGAAGAATGAAAAAACAATTTGAACTTATAAATTTCACTTTCTTGCTCCATACCTAGGCTTCTAGACATAATAAATGTCACTTTAAAAATTTATGGTATTATATGTACATATCAGGAACTGGAATTTGAATGAAGAGTAATGCCATAACTAACCAGAGCACACGGAGTAGCCAACCCGCTGTTATTTGCTTACCAAACTGCCTATGATCACTCCATGTTAGCAACCTCACCTGCTCTAGGTTCAGCAGCACTTCCACAGCACCGCTCAGGTCAAGACCTTCAAGAACTTTGCTCTTAATATTATTGTCTTTTGACAAACAATAAATGAAACCAGACAAATTAAGAGATAAAACTCATTCCCAGTGCCCATACACCATACTTTGGGGTACATTCCTCTGTGAGCCAAGCTATAAAAGAAGCAACCTCACCGAAGAGGCCAGGTTGGAAAGCAAACTGTTTGCAAAAAACCTTAACCCTTGATCTCTTCTGGCAGCTCAGTTCAGAACTACACAATCTCAAAAATTCATCCAAAGACGGCAGCAATCCTTTACCAGACCATAAATTTTATGCTTTTGTTCCATTTTGATAATGCAAACTCCTCAAAGACACCAGTCAGTGGAATTAGCAAAATGCACATCATGTGAGAGGTCAAACAGCCTCCCATAGGAATTACTTCAAGACCTTACTACACTCAGACATGATGCAGCAGCAGTGGTATTTGCAATTAAAAATGAGGCAGCACTCCATATGACTTCCATATGGGAACCCAAAATCCATCCATTCCCACCAAGTGCGTTGATTTTCAGAGGTTACCACCAGACTGCTGCCACCCACGAGCAGCGGCCATTAGACACGCCAGTAATAAAGGCAGCCTGCCTTGCTTATTAATGAAGTCAACAACTTTGCACGTAGGTTAAAGCAATTACCAGCAGCATTAGCAAGGGTGAACAAGGGATAGAAACAGATTACCTTCAGCCAGTTTGAAGGTCTTGAAAGAACTGAAAGGGACTCTTCTCTTCAACTTTCCTACTTAAGCTCAACAGTAACAAGGAAAACAGACAATAAGCTAGCTAAATACTCACAAATCCAGGAAAGTCATCTGAATTGCTAAGTTTGGAATTGTATGGAGATAATTCAACTTGGAGATGTACTGCCTTGCTGAGGGCATGTACTGAGAAGGGAGCAAATTAATAACTTGGCCTATCTACTTTGATTTTCTGATGGATAAAGAAACTGATGTCTCTATACATTGCACACTAATCTTAGGTTCCTACAAGCTTGGAGACTTTGTAAAAAGGAAAAGACCTAAAAAGAGAGTAATTAAGGACATGGGAGGGGGTGGAGATTCCAGCTGGGATTACTTACATTTTTATTCATGCCATTTCCTAAGACTGCCACAATTGTCCATCTTTGCTTTTAAAGGAAAGCATTAGGCTTTTGCAAAAAAATGCACCTCCCTCCCCCAGACATTCCAAGTGTCCCCCATAAGATCGGGGAAGGTGGATTTTTACCTCCACAAAACGTTTATAGTTTTACTTAGACAAAGGGAACTAGTTTGCTTCGCCACCTAGATGGCATTTTACTATCGTAGGCCCCAGATCTCTCTGCCATTTCTAGGCAAGGGGGAATCCCACAGCACATAGCGTGAGTTGAAGACTGCACAGATTCGCATCAGTGTCACGGTTTTCTGTGCTATAAAAGCCATGAAGTGAAGCACAAGGATAGTCAGGCCTACTACTAATATCAAGCAATAGCAACAGAAGCTGTAGCAACAAAAGCCAGCGCTGCTCTTCTCTTCTTCCATCCTTTCCTTGCTACTGCTACCACCACGGCCTCCAACGATTTCAGCTAGTCTACTTCACATGCACTATTTGAACGGCTTATTCGAACTGTTGCAATCAAGAAAACACTCAAGAAATTTCCTGCTGAGAGTGTACGACACCACAAGTTGAGTTCAGACTCCAGTAAACAAAAATCTCAGTCAAGTCACTCAAGATTTTATGTCAACTTCAGTTCAGTTTCCACCCACTGAACTCTACAAACTACCCCTCAACAGGGCATGAAAACATTTCAGCTACTTCCGCTTCTATCCAGCCTACACTTCATGACTAACATAGAGCCACTAATGCATGGGGATCTGGGAAATCACTAGTCTGAGAGCAACTGATATAAAACCCAGCAAATTAATATCAATGAGTGAGTCAGACTTCAGGAAGGAAGGAAGAAGGTAACAGAATAAGCTTCTATTTAGACACTTTTTAGCATAAAGAATTAAAATGAACTTAATAAATGTTCAGAATTATGAAGGATATTACTCATGCAGTAACATCACCCAATATAAAAGAGAAGGAAGCTCATGGAATTCATTGCTCCACCACGTACGAGCAGTCATCCTACAGGTGGACAACTTAATAAGCAAAGTGACACAGGCTGACATACCAGCTTCATCAAATCTTATGTTTGACGGTCAACTGCTTTCTATCAGAGGGCATAAAACACACCCTACATCAGACCATACACAGGACTTCTTTCCTCTGACTCACATATTAACTATAGCTATACGACTTGGTGAACCAGTGGGTTGACCTAGGCAGGAAGTCCTAAATTCCTACGTAAATCAAAGGAAACAAAATGCACAAAGCAGTTAAACAGGGTTTGGAGAGACTGCCTGGTGTTTATTCTGCTGTCATGCTGATCAAATTGGTCAAGGAGTCTTTCCTCCAAGTACTGTGGCATGGGTTTTTCAGAGCTGAACAGGAAGTTAAGAGACATACTGGTATCAAAATAGACAGTTCAAGACCGACCTCTCTGCTGCCTTAAAACCTCTACGCAGTTTTTTTTATAAGCCAGTACATTTGAATAGCACATTAGTAACAAAATGGAAAAACAGAGGAAAGCCAAGAGGTAGCAACTCATACTTACATAACTGTATTGTCATCGACTAAGATATCACAGCCATGAGCAGGGCATGAAATGGTCTGAAAAAACCAAAAAGGTCGTAAAAGGAACAGTGTTTATCCTATTTTTGCATCACAAAGAATTCCAAGGCAACAGACTTCACTACAATCCATAGCAAAAAATAGTACATTGGCTCTATCATCACGTCCCAGATGTGCCACTGTGCACAGCACGATTCCTCCCACCCAGAGTAAAGACGCCTGCACTAACTCCATGTAGTTCCCTCCAGCTTCACCCGTGGCAAAGACTGCAGCCCCCAAAGCTTTGGGGCTTGCGTTTTCTTTGTTGTTCTTTTGGGGTTTTTTTAAGTTTCAGTGAGGAAGAATTCTCCCCTTTCTTTCCCCCTCCTCTCCAATACACAGAATTTCCAGAAACAAGTCATGAGGTAGGCGAGTTGACATTTTACCTGTCCCATGCCTTCCTCCATTATTTTGGTAGTTAAATATTCACTCCAGCACTGCATACAGAACTTGTGTCCACACTCTAGGCCGGTAAAGTACTGCAATGACAAAGAACACAAAACACTGGATCATTATCACATGGATTCACTCGATCATTTCACCCTTCTTGGTGCTGTGCAGTTTATCACATCTCTCATCTCCCACCCCAAATTTGAGACACTACTATTTATTTTGCATCATCACCACTACAGAACATTGCCAATGCAGCTTCAGTCATGCTTTCAAAGCTAGACTTTAATCCCCAACCCTAGGAGCAAGGAAAGGTGCGGCTGACGTTTCCATCCTGGCTGCCCATTTAAATTAATCCTTGTTTTAGCAGTATATACAGAGCACAGCATGGCTCTCCCCTGTTTTACCCTTGCCAATGTGTAAAATAAATGCAACACCACCAAACAGGTCACAGTTATAAGATGATACAAAGTCTTCTTTCCTCCTATTTTTCCACCTGGCTTGCTAGCACATGTGGGTGCTGCCCAGAAGTCCCACAATATGCACACCAGCTATGCACAGGCACTAATTTAGTTCCCTCTTGTATAGGCAACAGTAAGTGACCAGCGAGCAGTCTGCTTAACTGGGTGAACACTAAACAACAGAAATGGAAAGAATTACGTGCACTTATGCTTTTAACGTGTATGCATAAAGTTTGCCAACTTGCTTGGTAAACTTTCCCCTGAAACCCAGATGCCCATGAGACGAAGACACTGAAGATCCTAATTGGCAAGTGTAAATTACGAAATAAAATTCAATAATGATTAGCTGTTGCAGACAGCAACAAGGACAACTTCATCTGTGTATCCATCATGTACACAGAGTACGTCAAGATACCATCTGGAACTGAATGGTTACACAAGGGGTGGAGAAGCAAACACTGCTGAGGAAAAACTGAAATTAAGTTACTTTTCTCAGGTCATCTTAAAGTTATTTTATACCCAGAGCCAGGGGCAAGGACAAACTTATATTTAAAACAGTTCTCTCATACCACTGTGCAGGTTACTATTTGATGGCTTTGCTTTTCAAAGCATCTTATTCTCAGCCAATAAGATAAAACAAGAGCCACTCTGAGATACCATCATCTTGTATGAAACTCCACACACGAAAGAAACCTAGTATCCTCTGCGGAACAGCCCAAAACAGCAGCAGGATGCTGTTAATTAAGAAACATTTTAAGAACAATGTTCTTCCCAAACTGCCTCCTTGACCATTAGAGACTCAAGATTACAGCCACCACATCGCCCATTTTGTTCATCCAACACTGGTGTATTAGCTAGGTTACGCTCGTCTTTCGATATTATAGCACTCAGATTGCACAGGGAAGATGCCTGTTAGCACCTTCTTCCCACGGCCTCGCCATTTTGTGATTCACACTCGTCTGGCACTCCTGCCATCAATGAGGGCACAGGTTTGAACCTGAGGCTTGGAAACGTGCTGTGATGCTGCAGCCAGCGGGCCCAACTCTGCCTGCCATTCCCACAGCCCTGACAGAGAGCACTTAACCACCAGCAGCAGCAAGATAGTTAAATCTGACCTGAGCAGTCAGCGAGAAGTGAGCTGAGCATCCGACTTTGTTCCAGGTAGAGACACCCACCCAAACCTTTGCTTTCTTTGGAACAAAAACCAACCAAACAAACAAACAAAAAAAATCAGAGTGGTATGTCCTGTCAGCACCATGGCTCAAGGAGAGAGGAGGCTGACAGCTACAGGGTGCCCAGGTACACCAACTCCAAGACTAAAAAAGAAAACAAAAAAACCAAAACCTTCCAATTTTTGAACTGTTACTGAGCCAGCTAACAAGGTATCTGATGCTCCACAGATGGTGCTGTGGCCAAGTGACATCCCCCAGAGATGTAGGGTTATGACAGAAAAGCCTCAACGTCTGTAACTTTTGGGATGCCAACAGCACGCAACCATCCTGAAGACAGTACTGACTTTTCCCAGAATTACGGCTTCTCCACATGTGACAGGAAGCATACACGGACAAGGGGATCATCCCTTAATGAACCGAAATACTCCTGTAGCAAGCACACACACAGAAGCACTACAGAACATAGGTAAGCACACATCTTCATTTAAGACTCATTTTGATTATTTCAGGCAGTGAAAAGATTTGCTAAATGCCCACATAAAGGGCAGCCACCATGCTTCCTCCCAGGCTGCAAAGAATTCAGAGTATCTTTCAACTCATTTCTTTACTTTCAGGGAGTTCCCAATTATTTTTGGCTAAGCTGACAGCAGATGTCAAGGGAGCAAGCAAAAAGGCCGACATAAAACCATCAAGTGCAACGGGTAGCAGTGACTTCTGAAACAGCACGTTATCACAGGGGACAGCTCTACTTTCACCCTATCTATACTCATCACCTACTTCTCTTGCAAAGCCAAGTGCTAGCAGCAGCATGCTGCCATTCGATACCTGTCCCTGCTCTTCTGGTAGCATCAAACTGGTCAAAGAAGGGATCAGCTGCTCCAAGACGCGTTTACCATGACAGCCTCACTCAGGCTTTCTTTACTTCAGTAATGGTGATAGCACCAACAGACTAAGTCATCTGTGTGTCCTTAGAACAAACACAGTTTGGACAACAGCACGATGTTCCCCAAACACTCCCACTCCAGTAGCCTTGCTCTCAAATGGGACCTGAAGGGTGAAATGCAAGAGAGGAGGGTAGGCAAAGCCATGACCCTCTCAGTTCGTGTCTTCACCGATAAGGGTTTCGCCCAAAATAACTACTGGGATTTGACACTGCTTCATGGGGACACAGAAGGACTAAAATATCTCCCTTAAGTTTTCAAACCATCAGGGTGCAGGCTGCCATGAGAGCATGAAACGCCTTGTTTTGCAGCTGCTTCCTAAAACCTCAAATCACAGTTCTTTGGAGATGACTGAACAGCTATAAAGACTTTGTATTCCCTTATACATGCTTTAAAAGGCAGACAAATACCACCTGCCACGACTCCATGAGAGGGTAAATATTCAAGACTCTTACATTCCTGTAATAGCTGTACATTGTAAAATTTCTTAACAGGCACAACTCCAAACTCTCAGCTTTCCATAGGCTGAAAGGGGCTCTCAAGAAAAAAAAAAAACAACACAGCTTGGGGGGGGGGGGAAGGCACAGGGAGGAGCTGACCATTGCAAGAGGATTTAAAAGCTGAGATTTCAGGTTAGGTATTGAACATAACATCCTAGAATTTATAATTCACATTGACCAAAACAGCTTCAAAACAGATTTCAAAGCAGATGGCTTACAGTCACCTTAGACACAGAGACACTACAGCCTTTTACAGAAGAAATAATAAATATTAGTTTTCCTATATGCTCCAACTTTTATGTATGACCAAGAAACAGAGGTTCCCCTCTGTTGTCTCTTGACTTAATCAACACCAACAATATACAGACACCCCTGCTCACTTGCAACATCTCACTGCTCTAGCTAAGAAACTGCTCTTCTAACAACTGGGCCACTACTATTTTTAATGTGCTATTCAAACTACAAAAATCAAGAAGTGTTAGGGTGCTTTGTGCAGTTCTTCCCAGTAGCCAGAAAGCTGCTTCCCAGGCAGCACATATACCCCCAGCCAGAGGAAAGGCCCGTCACTTGTGAGTGCTGGGCATACTGTTCCCACCCAGCACAGCAATCACATTAAAAAGGGGAGAACAAAATATTAAGAACATGAAATCTAAATATGAAGCTTCCAAGAGGACCCTTTCTGGAGATGGACATTAAGGTGCTAAAGATGTCTCCTCCTATTTCTCCCCCCTCAGTCCTTCTCCTATTTTCATTAAAAATGTTGCATAGCCTAAAATAAAAAATTATTTCCTTACTACCTAACATGGAAAGCCTGAAGTGATTAAACAATAGGATTTTAGGACAAGACAGAGGACCAAACCAATTTCTCAAGCTTGTCTGTCTTTTTCAAAGCACCTCTTTATGCAAAGCAAGCGAGAATTCTCCTTTGCAGCTATTGTCTAAAAAGGAAGTCAGTGCACACAAGGCTTAAAAGGAGATGCACAGAGTCTTGTGGTTACTGGCTCAAGAGTAATAAGTGATCTTGACACTGAGCATCACAGCGGCCTGAAACTGGGCTTTGCTCTGCTCTGCCTGCTGCAGAGCAAGGAAAAGGCTTGCAGTCAGGCTACAGCAGCAAGGGTACTTTATTCAAGGCTACTCATAAACCCCAAAGCTCATAATGGTTTCCACTCTTGCTGAAAAGCAAGCTCATAAAACACACCCAGAGCAAGAGTGGAAGCCTTACGTAAGGGTTGCTTTGCTCTTTAAAGGTCAGGCAGATGTTACGGTGTTTTGGAGGGTCAGGACAGCTCCATCAGGACCGGTAGGTTCCAATGAAGGAAGAATTCCTCACGTATGTCAACACCCTGCCTTTTGGCAAAGCCAGGGATGGACTCTCATATTTGAGCTTTTCCACTAATCTAATTTTCTTGCAGGATCTCCCATCATTACGTCCTGCCCCTGGAAAGTCACAGCAAGTTGCTCGCCTGTACAAAACACAGCAGAAGCCTGGACCTCTGATTAGCATAAGGGAAAGTTTAGTATTTGTCAACAGCTACAAAAAAAAGAAGCACCAGCACCAATCTTACCACAAACCAAAAGACTAATTTAGAGCCCCAGCAAGCACTTCTACCCTAGTCTTCTCTGATTATGAAAGTATTGCACAACCATGATAAAGATCCAAAGATATCCACATCGGTTGTGTTCTCCGAACAGCACAACCTTATTTTACTTCTACTCCTACTCAGTTTTATCCTAGGCTTTCTAGCTTGACTATTTTGTATCATTATTTACTACTTCTATAAGCTGTTTCCTGTCTTGTCATTCTGTTTCAGTAAATCCCTTTGCCCATCATGCTTTCCACATAGTTTTTCTTTCATGTGTCATTTATTTGCATGTCTCAATTGGTATCTGACCTTTGTTAAAAAAAAAAAATCACTTGATCTACTGCTTGCCTTTTTTTTTTTTTTTTTTTAAAAGAACTTTACTATGCTGCTGCCCAGACCCCAACACCCTCAAAAGGTTTCTGCAGAAGGGATAGTAATTTCATTTGAAATACAATCCCATTTCAGGTAAACTCATACTGTTTGAGGTTTGTTTAAAAAAGTTTGACAAACCACACAGTAAGAATTAAAGAGAACGCATAAAGCGCTACATAATTCTATGGTCCCCCACCGCGTTATCTGGATCAGCTGCAGCACACAACACAAGGTTTACTGCATTAAGAAACAATCTTGAACACCACTTTTTAATGCATATACTGCAGATTAGAAGATTCAATGAAAAAGTGAAATCTCAGTTTCATTTCAAAGGCTTTTTTAAAATACTGTTGGAGAAGTCCTTACAGACTTCTGTGCCCAAAATGTTAAGTTTCAGACAGCAAAGTTTGGGGAGGTACTGGTCAGATACCACCTTGGCTGCCAGGTACTCACCGAGTTTGGGTAGTTCAGATAGCAGATCTGACAAGGCATATCCTGGGCTGATGACCTTGTGTTCATCTGGCGCGTTCGAGACTTTTTACTTGGATTAATTACATGACACTCTGCAAAGAGCTTCTCCAAGTTGCCATCGAAGTACCTGTGTAACACACACAAAGAATGAAAATTTAACTACCTTCCCCGTAAGTAATTTTTCAAATTCTATTTGGGAGTTAAATGTACAAAGTTGGTTTTAATATTTCCAAAAACCTCACACACTCACTGCTTTCAGCAAACTCTTCACTAACATAACACAACAAAGCCCTGACCGCAGAGGTGGATATTAGACAACTACATCATTTCAGAGATCCTAGCTTGAATTGCACACTCCTGAAAATTCAGGTACCTTCAATTCTTCAGCTGCATTTGAAGTAATTCATGATTCTCCACAGTGATTGCTCTGCATTAAAACTCCAGGACAGGAAACTAGAGCAAGAACGTCCTACTTCGCAGTCCAGGCATCAGGACACCTTCCTAAAGCACAGCTTTGATGCCCCCAAGTTCAATTCTCTTTTCAGCTTAAGCCTTCCATTTTTTTCCTAATATTCTAATCACTAAAACATTAAAGAAGAGGCAGGAAGCAGCAATCAGTCACAGTTTGTGATTCAGCAGGTCCCTAGTTCCTGTACTTCATGTTTTCCTCCGTGTACTCAGTCTACATTAAGTGTGCCCGAAAGAGGTCCTGACTTCAATTTTGGCACTTCCTTCTCTGATCTAAGGAGAACTGCGTCAGCAGAGTCAGACACTAGGTTCAGCTGATCGAGCACTTATGCGTGGTCACTGATCTCCAGTTAAGGCAACTGCAGGACTGCCTTTCACACACTTCAGTCACCTCCAGAGTTTGGGAGCAACTGCTGCTAGGTCTGGACTCTGATATCCAGTCAGGCTAGTCTTCAATTTCACACTAAACGCCTTGCCCATGTCCAAAGCCTGCACAGTCCACCTCTTGGGCCAAAATCCTAGCCATTTGAGTATCTTTTGTCTCCAGCCAACCTGAGATATTTTAACAACCTCCTAAGAAAATACAATTCCAGGTTTACAATGCTTCTAAAGATTAGGTATCTCATGGAAAGGAGGATGCAAAATTGGTTGGGGGGGGGGGGAGACAAAAGAGCACTTTCTTTCTATTTCCTATTCCCAAGCTTTCCTATTCCAAGCTCTTCAACTTGGTGAGGAGGACCAGATTTGAAAGAATCATTAGTAGGCAGGTCAGCCACTTCCCAGTATCAAGATACCACATATCCTTCTCCAGCCTGCAGCAGCTGCGAAGAACTAATCAAATCTGACAATTAACCAGCTAACCCTACCTGCACATGCATCCTCCATTCAAATCCAGTAAACAAGTCATCCCCCCCCCCATCATCATCAGCAAGTTAAATCCAAATAAGGTGGCACCTACCTAGAAAAAAATCCCACATTAGACCATAGTGCAGTCACTTAGATGTAAGACCAGCAAATTTACTCCCAGCAGACAACTGTCCCTGTAGCTACGCACACAGGCAAGGCTGAAGTTAAAGAATCTTTACAAGGCCCATATTTAAACTCATCACAAACCAGACCAAAAAAAGAATCTGCTGTCTGCCAACAGATAGAAGAGAACCAAGACTTTCTGCTGGGGAAAGAAGTTACTAGGTGTGTCAAAAATGTGGGACTAGGCCTGGTATACAACGTCTAACCAAAATGCCTCTGCAGGATAAGATGATCTAGCCAGTATTCCCAAAAAGTCCCCAATCCATAGCAGCTCTCTTACAGCACTACCTACCAACAGGACTTGACTTACAATTAAAAAGGGTTAATTTCACTGCTGGTTCATATGTTTCTTGATGCAGTTCACACACTTTAGATCATAATTTTCAGGACACTGAATTTTGAAGGCAGTGGTGAATTCTGGCATTGCAGCATACATGAGGCTTTGCCACTGTTCTTCAATGTTAGCTCAGGGATTTAACTCAACCAAGTTATTTTGTTTGCCTTCAGTATTACTTATATCCAGAAAATTTTAGCAAGTGAATTCAGTGCAGTCCTATTATAGGCAGTATTTGTTTGTTAGAGTCATGGATAAATATTAACTCCACAAAAGGTTTCCAGCCTTCAAATTGTTCTTACATGCAGCATAATCAGTGTAGGACATCCTGTGTTTGAGGAGAGCAGACAAACAGCTGAGTGTGACGTTTGCAAAGAAAATAGTTTTGAAGACAAATGCTATGATGCAACTTTAATACTGGCATTCGTGGTCAGCTAAATGCTTATGGAAATACCAGAGATATTTGTAATGGTGGGCTGTTTTTTAAGGGTGCATATCCACATCAGGAACTTGACTTTACCGCTTGCACCAGGCAGTTCTATTTTTACAAAGTCTCTGCAAAAGCTACTCTTCCGAGGCATGACACCTACTGCCCTACGCCAAGATACATAGACAGAAAGTCACCAACAACTGCTTTTCACCTGGAATTACCTATTCCCTCCAAATACCAACGGGTAACTAATTCTGAACAACCATTTCCTTCCCAGGCTTTCTGTTGTTTCCCAATAACAGAGAGAAAATAAGTGATTCGACATCATGTGTTTCCCAGGGCTAAAGGCTAGTGACAAAGGCAACTCCAGTAAGATGCACAGATTGGAATCTTTAGCCAATCTAAATGTTTCCAAAGCACTGATACACTGCAAAGCATGTAGGTGCTTACACTTTGGTACAACAGCCACAGCCCATATTAAATCATTTCCTTATCAAGTGCCTGGTCTCTCCTACACTTAGACAGGAGAAGCAAACGAGGCAGCTGAGAGACTCAGCCAGGGCCATGCAGAGGAAGGACAAAACATAAACCTAAAAAAGGCTAAGTCTTGTCTTTTTAACTCTGCTGCACTCTTAATTCGTACAATATTCACTCTGCTCTTTGGGATTACCACTTGTAAACCTCACCGGTGCTGAGGACAAACAGGGTATTAGGTATTCCTCCTTCCCCATGCTGTTTTCTTTTAATGCATTTGCTTTCTTTGCTGTGCCAGAGTGCGCTGAGCAAGTAATTTCCACAACTATTTGCATGTATGTGTCTCAGACTCAAAATCATGCTGTCACTGAGCAACAAGAAAATAAGAACTCTAGAAAATGCAGAAAACCTGGATCTCCCTGAAAATACACAGTTCCAATGGATACTCCAGAGTAAAGTCCAACACCTTTCTAACTACTCCACCACTCCTTATGCAAACACACCAAGGGCCCGGTCAGAAGACTGTTCCAGTTCCTTCAATGCTTAGGAATGAACCTCGATTCCAATTACCATGCCTTTTTTCCACTTGTTCAAGCACCAATACAGACCATCCGTTTTAGCAGATCTCCCTTTGCCCTTCCCGTGTTCTTCAGTCGAAGGATTCACAGGCAGCAGCTGTAACACCCTTTCCCAACACAGCAGATAAGCGTCTCACATGACATTTCTCCACTTCCCTGTCCCAGCAAACCTTCTCAACCACCAGTTTCCATTTCCATTCATCCTCCTTGAACCCAAGGAGGCCAAAACAAATGCAATCCCAGTTAAGATTTCACCACGATCTCATACAATTTCACCTGTATTTCTCCTGCAGATATCCCACCTAATGCATCCCAAACGATGTCTCCTCCAGAGCTCCTTCATGTTAGCAGCTCCATTTTAATCTCTACTAGAAACCCCATATCCTTTTCCATCCTCTGTGTTGATGAGGCTTATCGTGACACTTTGTACCACTTTCATTGCTAGGATCCTCCCAGCTGTCTGGTTTTTTCTGTATGACGCCTGGATCCTCCTCTGAACCAAACGCCTCCAAACAGATTTATGCCAAGTCATTCATTAACGCTAACAAACATTCATCCCAAAATTAACTGATAAGGGACTTACTAACAGGTTCCGTCTAGTCTGCTACTTCCCTTTTGAGCAAAGTAACTCTATACACACCATACTAATAGCTGAACCCAATGTATGCCCCATATTTTATATAGTACAGTTGCATGCTATCATCTCTGCTGTGAAACATGGGAGAAAAATCCTTTCATTCCCTCCTCACTTCCTTCACAACTCCAGGGTTTTTCATTTTTCCTCAAGTTCTCACTATTAAAGGGTTGCTTCTTGGTAGCTCGGTCCTTATTTTCATCTTAGGGAGGAGGCACAGCACCTTTAACAGCCTTTTAAATCCTCTGCCCTCTTTTCCCTGTGAGAGAGAGGGATTTACAGATATTCAGTAATTCTAGCACTTCTGATACTTGAGAAATGTTATGGTCTATTCAACCAACATTAGACTCATTGCTCAATATATCTGACTTTAACAACTAGTTCTATTAGTTTTTCCAAATTCATTCTTTTCATCATAAAGTTGTTTTCTCTGCCACTTTAAAATGAATAGACACACCAGTGAATTATTTTCAAGTTGTTCTATAATTTCTTCACTGCTTACCAACACCAAGTCCATAATAGTATCAAGTCTTTTTGGCAGAGGGATCAAGCTGTGAGCTTCTTTATTTCCTCAAAATTTCTTCCTGCTATTGGTAACTGCCTAATCACAATTTTCTAGACATAATCAAATCCTATCCAAGGGAGTATCAAAGATAAAAAGATTTGTCACTGAAAAAAAAACGCTTCTAGTACACACTTTGGGATATTTACTTTAGTGAAAAAGCATTTGTGAATGTCAGATAATCAGTATACTCGCAGTAAAAGATATCTTCATACCAAAACACCTGCCATACACAATTTTTCACCTGTTCAGCCTCTGCTGAATAGTGTTAAGTACTTATTTGCCCAAAGGAAAGCACACAGCCAGGTACCTACAGAGAAGAGTCAGACCCTGAATGCAAGGGGAAGAGGCAATCTAGGCTAGCTGCCAAGCCACCAGGGCCATCCTGGCATCTGTCCTCTGCTCAGAGGGAACAGAGACATACGGCCACCAAGATAAGCACCTACAAGGGACTGCAATACCTCTTGTCTGTACCTCCAGGGATTAAATCGGGCCTTTGGCAATATGCTGAAATACTTTTCTTTTAAAAAAAAATGACCAAGTGGGAGAGCTGCATTTTAGTCTCTTCTTCATGAGAAGGTTCATCCCCAAAACTCCCCCCAGGAGGGACACACTATCAGCCATAGTAAAATTGGAAGGTAATCAAGATAGTTACAAGCTAAAGCACTTCCTTCACTTATTTCTGAGGTTACCCAGTCAATCTGCACCTGCTAGTCTCCTGTCTCTATTAACCAAGCTTGTGAGACAGAGGAAAACATAATATTTAACATCTTTATTCTCCAACACACATGCAACACATCAGAATCTGAACTCGAGTACTTCCTCCACTACCCACTTCCATCCTACAAACAAATCCACCCCAAAACATCAATTTTGCTTTCAGACACAGTGAAATAATTAGTGCTTCTAGTGGTGGCTCTTACTTCATTGTAAGTGGAATAAATACCTGTAACACATCTGCCCTCTTAATAATGCCATGCAATTATTCCATGACAAAGCTGGCACGGACGATAACCACCTGCTTATTAAAAATATGCATAACACCACAAAAAAGCAATGAAGAGGTTTTCATGTTTTAAAACACGGAAATTTTCATCTCACAAGCTCAGACCTCATGACACTTAACACTATCAAAAAGAAGCCACTTCGTTTATCTGCTTTACTACAGGCAAAGTCTGATAATGCTGCCTGTTAGGTCATGCTGACTCACGATGAAATAAGGTAAAACAGACACTGGCTAGGTACTGTAAATACACGCCATTAAGCAACTGAGTTCAAGCTCTGACTTGGTATGAAATCAAGCACCAAAAATTGCACCCAAACATTACATCTTCGCAAGCATTAAACCCACCCAGACTGCAGGCAACAACAGGAATTTCCTGGGAAGTCTTCTTAATGGTTATTAGGAGTAAGAGAAGCCAAACTTACAGCAGTTCAACTGTTTAAAGTAAGAGTCCCCCAGGAAAAAAAACCATATATAAGTCTTCAACACTGTTGCAAAACATGGATTCACTTGGTGTGAAAGAACACTGTGTGTAAGCGCTTTTACTTGGCGCCCGTGAGAAGTGCAATAGCAGCAGCTACTTGGTGGCTCCCCAGCACGAGCAGATGGCCCCAGGGTCAGGCTCTGCCTGGGTTTAGCCCGCATGGCGATGGGTGCATGCCGACAGGCAAGCCAGCACGCAAGTTCAGCTATTAGCGAGCTGCAGATTTCAGACACAAGACTTTTTGGGTCGGACACTAAAGACATAGTGAATGGATAGTGCTACTTTCAAGTAAAATGTAAGTTTTGGGGTTTTTTTCCCTTAAAAAAAAATAAAGTAGTGTTTAAATTTTTTTTTTGCCTGATTAGAGCATGCCTCTCCACCTCACCATGAATGCTTCCCACTGTTTTTCAGCTCGTTTACGTTAGCACAATGCTGCAATAAGATTTGCTGGACACACACAAAGCCAAGCAAGTCTCAAAAGTGATCTCTGTTTTGGAAGAAGAATCAAGTCTAAATTTGGGCTTAATCAGCTTGTCATGTTCATCTAAACAAGAACCACCTCTGTTTTAGAGAAAAGAGGTGATGTGTAGCTACCTCATGGCATCATTTCCAACTCCATCACTATTTCAAACTGATTGTTTTGCATCCTGGCTACGGAAGTGACCACCTGCCTCCCACCCTTGCCTTCACCTATTACCACAGCAATCGCAAAATCTTGAATGCTAAGAGCCAGCTCTCAGCCTCTTCCCCAGCCTCCCGCTCCTGCTTTAACACAGCTGAGTGTCAGCGGAGCACTGCAAAAGGCTTCGTGGAAGCTATTTGGTGAAGAAGTGACAGAAAGCAGCATCAGCTACTTGAGAGAAAATGTTTTAGTGTTTTTCTAATACAACAGGACATCAATCGGCACCAAAACTGTGACTAGTGTGCAAGAGGTCTGTGTAAGCAAGGGTCAGGTATTATATTACTCACAGGGGTAATCCTATAGAATTAAGATAAGTATTTTAATGAATATGTACCAAGAGTAAATGTTTACCTGTGGACTTTGTAAATATTTACATGTACTTAAAGTGTTTCAGTTGCAAACTGTAAAAGCCTTAACAATAATACCTCACATATAAGTGGCTGACATCTCCCTTTGAAAAAACCCACAGCCCAATTTTTTTTTTTTTAAATTGATGGCAGCTTTAACAAACAAGCTTTCAGTGAGAAGGGAAAAAAAAATCTATTGAATAAAGGGATGACATTTCAGTA
Source organism: Gymnogyps californianus (assembly GCF_018139145.2). NCBI lineage: Eukaryota > Metazoa > Chordata > Aves > Accipitriformes > Cathartidae > Gymnogyps > Gymnogyps californianus. The sequence continues at coordinate 1,490,400 of NC_059481.1, read as the reverse complement.
CACTTATGTAGAGGTATCTCAAAGTGAGATGGAGGTAGCCAAGGAGAGTGAACTTTAGCCTGACCAAAAGAACCAGCACAAGAAACTCAAATACAAAGAAGTGAGCAGACATACAGAAGGAACTAAATCAGAATACTTAACAGTTGTAGTCAGAGTTAAATAGCCTCGATGTGACTATATTTGTAACACAAAGCTTTTGTACTTCCAACATTAACTAAAAGAGGTCAATCTCAGGAAAATAAAGCGAAGACTAGAAAGCTTTGAAAAATACAATCACTTCAGAAAAAAAATCTAGGCCAAACAAAACGTAAGAGATACCTGAACACCATCACTAACTGAAAATGTTACACAAAAGGGGCTAAAGGTGTCCTAAATCCATCATCCCAGGATAGTAGAAATATTTAAACTCCAAAGCTGTCTACTAGCAGACCAAAAATCTGTTGCTCTTTGGCACTTGCACCCTGCATGAAAGGGTACCAAACTACCCAGGCTCAGCCCACAGCACAGACCACCTATGGGCTGTTAAGTGGCATTTATCAATTCAACAATATTACCAACAATTGTTTCTGTTTTACAGACTGTAAAGCATCCTATCTTCTCATACCCTGATCATCAGGCAAAGGCAATGGTAACTGAAAGTCAAACAAACAATCCTACCAGGCACTGAGTTGTTCTGCCCTCACCCCCCAACTCACTCATTTCCGTCTCTTAACACTTGTTAAGACCAGCAAAGACCATAACAACCACCAAGTCCCTGTACTGCCTTTACTGCTCCTTCTGGTCCAGACTAATTCTCCCTCCAGCTTCTACAAGTAAACCGCATTTGCCAGCTCCCTCACACTCTCTTCAACAGCAACACTGGCACTGAGAAAAAAAAAAAGCACATTACCACTGTAGCTGGATTTGGCCTCCACTGTATAATAATAAACTGTAAAAAGTACCTTTACCAGCAACATTCCCCCAAGTCCTGGGAATCAAAGATGAGAAATAACCATTAAATGCTCTACTCTGAGGGGCAGGGAGAGGCAAAATTCAAGCCATTATTTACACACACACTCTATAAAGAAAACCTAGAGCTGCGAAGATGAAGACAAGGCAGATGCACTTTACCAGTACCCTTTATCAGTCAAGAACAATTTACTCTCAGTAAGACTAACAAATAAACATGTCAGGAGTATGCATGCTAGAATGACATGCAAGAGCAACTAAACCCAAATGTGAAACAGTTGCAAGATAACACAAACCTGTTCCTGCTTGCTTTTTTCCAGAGCCTGTGAAAATCCTGTGCCTCTATGTGTTGAAACTGGGAGGCACCCCTTCCTCCAAGGGGAAATTAACTTCCAAAACTTCTCTGAAGTCTAACAGGCATTATTAATATTAAAAAAAAAGTCACTCTTCACTGGTAAAGTCTAAGGGGGAACATTTAGAGCTTACACAAGAGATCCTCCTGTCACATACTGTGCATTCATCCATTCTCACGTTAATCCGGTCATAAACATTTCTTACAGGTCTGAAGCAAAATGTGGCTGCATGCTAAGATGGCTGCTTACCTCTCCATCAGCTTCTCTTTATCCCAGTTGAAATGGCTAAGCAGTATTCGAGTGATAGTCGCTGGATTCTAGAGAAAGAACAGAAAAATAAGTAACTGAATAACTGCTTGATCAAGTTGGTATACTGTTATGAGAATGCCAAGCAGAGTTTTGAATAAGCAAATGGGGAAAATCAGTGTGTCTGATAACATAATCTGTAGAGACAATACATGTTAACTAACATATACTGGAAAATAGTTTGACTTGACAGATAGAAAAATTTTTAAAAAGCCTCTATAAAGCAAAATGACTACATAAAATGAGAATACATAAAATGTTAAGGAACAGGCTAGTTACTGCTACCACAACAGATGCCCATGTGCCAACATCTTCATGTCCACTGTGCTTACACAATGTAAACCCAGGATGTTTGCAAAGTGCAGGAAGGGCTAACTGCCATCCATCCTATCCATTTTTGCCACGAGCTCCACACTACTTGCAGAACAAGAATATTCCTTGTTTGCCCCAGCCCCAACCACCAAAACACTTGGGCTGAAAACTCTCCCAGAAAGTAAGCGGCTGCCAGTGTAAGATGATAATGTCCTTTGAAGTCTCCAGATGTTCCCAAAGCACCCCGAGAGTCAGAAAATACTATGCAATTATACAACTAAGGAAAGAAATACAGCCTAGAAAGGTCAGAAATAGGACCAGAAATAAAAGCTGGGTTTCACTTGTACACAAATTTTTCTTCCAACTTAATCCGTATCATCAGCCAAGGGTTTGGTTAGATGAGAAACATAACAAACCACATGGCTTCTGTTACACCCCAGAGCCATGTTTTAGCTCCCTAAATCCAAACTATCTCAGCTCAGTTGAGGACCATTTACATGCAACAGAGGCAACAGCGAGTATCCTGAGAGTGGCTATATGTACTTTGCCATTTAACACCAAAGTGGAAGTTTGCCTTAGGGCAGATTTTCAGTGGACACTCTGAAGCTGTTGAAAAGTAGGACATAAACTAGCAATGTGATTTTCTGAGCCCACAGGCTACAGCTACAACTTGAAGCTGCCAAAAGCCAATGCTGCCACCCAAAACAGTGATCCCACCCCATCCCTACCCTCAGCCGCACGCTTGCATGTCCTGCGCTCACCAGTCCATGCTAGTACAGCCATCTTATGCTGCAACGCTGTAAATTACTGGCTCGGAAAGGGATCTTTTTTCTTCTTTTCCTTTAAATTGTTTTTTCACTGAATCAGTTCCTCAATCTGTTTGATTGCCTGACCACACAAACAGCTGCATTAGCACAAGGGAGAGGGCAGGAGGGGACAAACAGGACAGCATCCTTCAGCAGCAACACCAATAAAACATTCACTGAAATAAAGCCCTAGGGTCAAAATCTAAGCACAAAGAAGTAGTCTTGTGGTTCATGCTATAAGAAGTGACACTCCTCTCCCTCTGCAGTGTGTTCTTACTCTTATTAATGCCAGCACAGCTTGTTTAAGGCCAAATTAAGAAATTTTTCCTGCTTAAAAAGCCCATGTGAACAAAAGCAGCTTTAGATAGGTTAGACCAGATCCTTGATCCAGTCCATGTGGAGCCCCATAAACAGCTGGGACAGCAAATCTGCTACACAGCATGGGGCAGAAAAAAAAAACCCAGAAACCGGTATTACCAAACACTCTGTATTGTGAAAATGTGGCCCCAGTCCCTCTTTGAACAAGTCTCCCAGGCGATAAGGATCCAAGCTCCTAACGGTAATAACACAACAAGGTGCCTGGCTGACAACCACATGCGACTGGCCATTACGAAACAGGGAGGGAGCACCCCGACCTTCAGCACACTAGCAGGAGTTGGGATAACAGCGCTGCAGCCGCCTGCTAAGGGGACGATCCCACTTTCGGGCAGATTTACCCATTTCCTTGAGTCAAAGCAGTGATGGTGCAGCTCCAGGACAAGCTTGACTAGCTTGCTGTTCTGATGGAGTTATTTTCCCCTCTCTTTGTAGCTCTCAGCCAAAGCAGCAAGCTGATACACCTCACTGTGCAAACGCAATGCGGATACATCGAGTAGATACCCGGAGGCAAGGGTGAGAGGTTCTTCACGCAACAGGATGGTCTTTGCAAGGTTGGCATCTCCTAGGGAGCTGCATCCTCGTCTTTTGCCCTGGCAGTGGGGCTGACAAGTGCTCTGCCTGGTCAACATCGCTCAAGCTGCTGTGGCCACATGGGAATCATGCTAAACCAGCACGGAACCCCATGTAAATAAGAGAAAAATCAAGAAGCAGCTTTCCAATAGCATCAATCCCTGATCCAGCCCAGCGCGCAGTGGCACAGAGCCTGTGCCAGCACTGCAGACAGAGAGGAACAAGCAGTTGAACTGTCAAGTCAGTCCTGCCACCAAGAAGCTGTATGGGAGTTTAAGGGTCTGCTTCACCAAAAGGCTACTCCAGCTTCAGGGAGGAGGATTGCAGCCTTTTTCAGGGCTTTAGCTTTTGATCTTTCTAGGTTACTTTGTATTTGGGTCTCCACATCATCTTTTTCTATAATTCTCTATTATGTAGCAGTACCTAAAGGAGCTCTTAATAGCTCACCTAAACACACGCGCTTCCTAAGGCAAATTAATCAAAGATGAAAATATACTTTAGTAAACAAACTGATCTTATCTCTAGATTATCTTTGTTATGATACCAGCTCCTATACTCAGTACAATTTTTTTTTTTTAAATTCCATTTTCTAGGACAAGTCTTGCCTCAAACCGGGAAATCTCCTGCTAAACATACCAGGCAGATAGTGCGTATAGGTTTCTCCCTGTAATCCTTCCAGCACTCACATCTATAAAGCACATTACTTGAGCCCCTCACCCCTGCCATGCTCTAGAGTTACAAACTAGTTTCAGACAGTAAAGCGTGCAGCTCTTCTCAAACACAAGGATTCTTCACTCAGCCCAGAGATCTGCCAGATGTACAAAGAAACAGTATTTTCATTTCTCAAGCAACAGCATTAAGAGAGCTTTAAATTAGCCTGAAGTCTTGTCCTACCTTCTGCTACAGCAGCCCACTTGGCCACTGTATGAAGGCTTCTGGGAATACTTATTAATCACTTAATAGGCTGAGGCAACTGAGGTAGTGGTCTCTGGCTGACTTTCCTTTTTAAAGATGACAGACAGGTTCCCCCTGCACTGAAGGATAAGTTATGCCATATTAATAAGGAACTAAAGTGGTCTGCAGTGATTATCAAGCACGACAAGGCAAATCCAGCAAATACCGCTTACCAAAGGACACATGGCCACGAAGAACAAGAGGGTCTCGTTTCGTTGGCGGCTTCTCCATTTTCCCAATGAAGTGGCACTGCAGCTTTCCAAATCAAGTTTCCCTACATCAGACCCCCCAAGGATCCAGCATCACAAAAAGAAAGCTGCTCTCCCACTGCGACAGCAGTGTATGAAACAGCACATTATTTAGGATTCTACTCCGGAGACCAGCACTGTTAGCTCGGTGTATTATAACACAAATATGGTGTGAGGGGTAGCTTTTACTGGCTTGTTGGGCTTTAGCTTCCTCTAGCTACAGCAGTATTTGTTCAACATGGTAATTAAAAAAAAAAAAAAAAGGAAACACCAGCAGCATGACAAGCTCCTACCAGAAATAGCTGGGCTGCCTGCTTTCTCTGCTTGCCACATCCAAGATCCAGTATTTAAAACTTAACTAGTTGTTTCACTGATACAGAAGGCAAGGATTAATACAACTGTGCCCTTGCTCATATGCAGTGTGGACAGCAATACAGCCTGAACCAGCATTACACAGAGAGGACCGAAGCAGGGAAGGAGGCAGCGCTAAGAGGCTTGGTTTGCATAATGTAAATGACAGTTAAATACAAATGCAAAAACCTCTGGTATTAAGGATTGTTCTAATTTAAGGCAAGGCACACCAACAAGGTACTGGGTAACAGCTGCTCCGCATTAATTGCTTGCATGCACTCACTTACCTCGCAATTATTTGGGAGCAGCTTTGGAGGAGTAAATCACAGCATCTATCACAATGAGAGGTTAACTGCTGCAGAGCAGCTACGTCCTATAACTCGGTCATATGGGGTTAAAACGAAATCAAAATAATTTGATGTTTCAACCCCTGTTTTGACACTAGTTCTGCTACAGCCCTCTACCAACCCTGACGCTGCTGTACGAGCCCTCAGCAATCACTTTGGACACTCACTCTGCCCAGCGCTGCAAAATTAACAGAATATTTAAACAACACTAGATTACACAGCACTGGTATGTTATAGTTTCTGTTCTGAAACTGGATGGGCTTCTCATTTGGCACACAGGATTACTGTCTACGACTCTTACACCACAAAGATTAGTTATGAACAGGCTACAATGCTGCTCAGACAGGATTACTACTTAGGCTTGAAGCTGCAGCAGGGAGAAGTGTGCTTTTACAAAGGGTATTTTCTGTTTACAAAGAAAAATTTTAATAAGCAAAGCAGCCAGAAACAGACGGCAAGCAAGGGAAAAGCTAACACTTTCAAACGCTCCGTTTTCCTCCAAACGTGGTTTGATGAAAGCTGAAACAGCACATCTAATTTACAACAGCCACCTATTAAATTTTACATGTTGAAGCCAAGGAAGATTGCCTAGAGCTCAGGGCAGCGAGCCTGTTGATATCCAGATAGGAACGCAACCCGAGGAAAGCAGCCATTTTGTTGCAATTCTCAGGGCACTTTAAAAGACTGGCTGTCACAACTATCTCGCTAACAAAACATTCATAATAAAGCTCTGCCCAGAGAGAAACACAGTCAGTTCTTCAGCAGTGATATTTTTTTTTTTCCCAAAGGTAACAAAGCAGCCAAGTCCCAAATGTGCTTCAAACAGATCCCACTTCACCACTGTTTTTCACTGGAGGTATTTACATCTACTATCATTATCTATGTTGCCATACTCGGGCACACCAAAGCAAGTGGGAGATACAGGGACAGGAAACCCTGCAAAGGTCTGGACTTCTCCAAAGAAGCATTATTAATTGAAATAAAACTCCTTAATTTAACAGAATTTAATTGAACTGGAAGCTTGGTCACTAATATCTGAGATGAGTTCTTTTTGCTGTCAAAATAAGAAAGTATGACTTGGAAGAAGGAACCTGGATGCACTTAAATGCATAAATGAATTATAAATTAAAGATTATTAGACCATTAGCTTAAATCAGAATTTCCAAGCAGCATAATTTGCTGAATGACAGTTTGCAGTACTTGATCCATTCATGTTTTCATCCGTCAAGACGAGCTGCGCGGTTAATTCTTGCGGTTATTACCGAGAAAAGCGTATTTTAGAGTTCAGCTTCTCATCACATGCTGGGAGTAAGCTCCTGTTTCAATTTCAGCATTAACTGCAGATAAAAACCATTTAAGAACAACTTAAGCTCAGTTCTCTAGCAAAATCCTTTCCCACCTCCTCGAGACATGGTATTGATAAATTCTTCATTTTGTTTCTTTCCATTTCATGGCTGGTTTTGTTTTCTAGACATGCCAGCTTTTGCATTTCAACAGTTTTCATCCCAACTGCAGCACCTATATCCCAATAGCAGAGGCTTTTCCAGACTCAGTACAGCAATATGAGTTTGATACTGCTTCCAGTTCCGTTTTCTACATAACTGCTTTTGCACTCATGAATCAAAGTAGACACTCCAGAAACATTGGCTTTGCCCAAGCCTCAGATATCTGTAAATGGCGCAAACCTCAGCAACATCCACAGCTATATTCCACAGGTGCATAATGACACAAGACCATATTTAAATTCCCCAGCAGAAGGAAACCGACTGGTTTCACACCAGCTGACAGCAAAGAATAAGAGTTTTGCTTGGTGGCGACATATCGCACACGCTGGTGGAGGAGCAAAGGGCCGTCAAAAGAACAGCTCAGAAGCTAACGCCTGCCTGAAACCAAGCAGCACAAACGTTGGCTCCAGTAAAGTGGCATCTAGGGACAGCATGTCACACCACCACTGTAAATACTTCATCAGTCAAACCCAGCCTTTGCCAATAGTAGAGCACCAAGTGGAAATCCCAGCTGCCCTCCAAGCACGTGCAGGATTGAAGAGGATATCCAAAGCTTGTCACCATGCACACCATGCCATGGAAGGAAGCATTACTAAAATAACCAACACGGCACATTTTATGTCAGCAGGTAGAGTGAGAGCAACCTCACCAGGACAAGGTTTAAAAGATTTCTTGATAAATTAAAAGAGACTTTTCACTTGCCTCAGCTGTAGCTCTCATTGATGGTCTGGACACCAGCATCATCAGATGCACTGCATGTTTTTCCCCACTGCTCTCCAGGTGACTCTAGGTCACGGAGGTGGTGCGCAGGCAGGCATGCCCTAAACCTCAAGACCGATACAAACAGGGAATATTCAATTGCGTTACGTGCCACCACCGAGCAGGAGCGGAAACTCCCCAGAAGTCTTTGATTACTTCAAAACCCAACAGGTTTGCACGCTGACACTCCTTTCTGAAGAACAAAAGCTCCTTCTCCACCCACAGCACAGAACAAGGGCAACCAACACAACAGACCAGGCACCATACAGCTGCTTCCTTCGTCAGGTAATAACAAAGTGGGCACCAGCCTGAAATTCTGCAATAACTAGGTCATGTACTCTGTTTGACCACCACTGCTCTTCACTTGGATCTCTCCCAGCCCCACACAGATAACCTTAGACATAAACATACCGAGTAGAAAGTATTTTAAATGAGCTTTTAGCCTGAATCACATTACAGTAAGACTGTCATTGTAAGGTCTGCATTGTTTTGCAAGTGCACTGAGTGACCTTCGTTTGTGAAGATCCATTCACATCTATTCTTTCAGGAGACAATTACAGGAAATCTTACAAGCATAAAAACTCATTTCTAGCAACTTAATAAAATTCCCAGGAACCGAATGTAGAAGATGAGATCTAAGTGTTGACTACTTCCAGGACATGATCTCCTAAAGAGGGTATCTTCAAACTTGCTAGTTTTTAAACAACACTGACTGAACACTCTGAGAAGCTGCTGGAAAACTTTCATGTAATCTAATATTCCCTGGCTCCATTACAGACAGAACATAAGAGGGCTGTTGTGAGAAGATGAGGACAGTAGCTAAACAGATTGTTCTGCCACCACCCATCCATCCATACTCTCCTCCTCTGCTATCCCCTGAGGCTTGGGAGAGCATCACACCACGGTACGTTTCTGCCATTAGCCATCTCATGGTTTATGGGGCCCCTACAGCACACATAGGTGGATCTGAGATACTTCTCATCTTCCAAACACCTGGTACAAATAATAACCACAAAATCCATACTATTCAGCCTCTATGCACCCACTGAGGATACGGTCTTCGCATCCTACAGCCCCACTGAAGCCACATTAAGTGACTTTTTCTGAATTACCCACCTCTGAATTACTCAAAAAATTACCTGTTCCTGCTACTGGCATTTCCAAGCAACTCCGCATGAAGCCAGGCTACTTCCCTGTGACACTGCCAGTCACTGCTGTCAACTGCTGTCCTCCGGCTGGCATTTACCACTTCACTGTAACTTCCCATTGACACATACATAGGCTTCAGCTTCAATGCTGATCATCTCCTTAGCTTCCTCCATCCTTCTTCATCTCATTAACTTCCCTTCACACATCATCTCTTAATTTTGAAAATTAAGTTTTACAGACTTACTGAATTAGTACCATTATGTGATGGCACCAAATGGCAGCTTGATATTAAGATCTCGGTTTGTAGTAACCTATCTGCACTTTACTGATTGTTTCTAGCTCTGATGAACATACACTCTTTTAGCAGAGGAACATAATAAAAAGCAACTTTGGAGAAAACTCTATTACTTCAGTTAATTGGTTCAAGAGACAGAAAGGAAGCAGTCAGCTGCTTTACATTTTCTCTGAGCCTTTTGGAAAGTTTTCAGGTTAATGATTAGGAGCCGCAACAAAGATCCATTGTCTAACAAAGCTTTTAAAATCAGAAAAAAATACTAAAGCAACAACTCTGGGATGAATTAGCAAATTCGGAAATGCAAAAACTGAATTCACACTGTAATACTTCTAAATAAAAGAAGATCGGATGGTTTGCCATGCTGCTCAAGTGCGCTGGGCAGGGCTGGCTCTCAGATGACTGCAGAAGCTCCACCACCAACTCAACACAAATTAAAAACTGCATATGGGCTACGATCAGGGAAGGTATTTTCCAATATTTCAGCTACACTTGCTTCCATACCAGGAGATCTATGGTTTGATGACAGGATACAGAGAGATGTTAACCCTTATACACTTAGTTTGAAGAACATTTTGGCTTCTAGTGCCTTTTGCTACAGTTCTGGGGCATAAAGTCAACCCTTTAAAGAGCAAAGACCCACAGGTACAGAGGCCCTGTGAATTCGAGCAAGTTATACCACTATACACTCCGTGAGGACTATGGAACAAGACGTCTCCAAATGCACACGCTTTCACAAACTATTTCTCACTTTTAATGCTTTTAGATTAAGGAGCACTATTGTTTTACTGCCCACAAAGGCAGTATCACCCAAAGTATTTCACTCCTCCTGGTGTCTCCCACCACAAGAAATCCCAACATATGAGCAAAAGCTCAGCAAATCTGTGTAAGCAACACGAGCCACAGCTATAGTTTCCGGAGTTGCCGCTGAGCGACTATAGCTGACGTACTGAGAGAGAACCAGAGTGGGAGCACATGGGTGCCTGAGTACATTTCAGAATGGATTTATACAACCCATTGCCTCCCACTCATGAATTTGCAAAGACTCGCCTTAAAAGAGTAGGAGAAGGTGATGGCATCATTTCCATATAATTCTTCCAGTTTACTATTTCAGTAGCTCCTTAGTATCTCCCATTCTGGAGGAAGAAAACAGCACACAGCACTGCAGCTAGGCTGTGGACAAGGTGATATCAAAAGCCCCAAAAGAGTTTTTGCTACCATGAATGTAAAGGACCTGCAGATTCATCCAGGTAGAGTCCAGGTCCCTGGTAATCACAGTTTCCCCCTCATGCCAAACCTTCAGTCAACATCCAGTGCCTCACAGCATTGCTTCTCGTAGGATGAGAAATCAATGAAACAAACAGATGGCTATTTAGAAAAAGCAGTAACAGACCTCTGTGTCCCCATCACAAACAACATGTAGTCACTTTCCCTGCTCATCCATAGAACACTACTCACACAAGCAGTGTCCACAAAGCGTATTTCAGCCCCCTTCCCTCTTGACATTACACACCACTGCTCTTCCAGACCCCTAGGCTCCGTTTTCCTCTTCTATCGTACACGACCCCAACCCTATAAAAGTTCTCACCCCACTACACTTCATTTCGACCTGCCAGACAGTTACTGCGCTGTTCCTATACATGTACCACAAACAGATCCAGCTCCAAACAGGAAAACTGTTGGTTTTCTCCAGATCATAAGCATTCCCAACAGCAGAAAGAAGCATCATTTGATACTTTCAGTCCTGCACAGTCTCTCAGACCAACAGTCTCTAGAAGACTAGAAAAGACACATGGGTATGGTTTCACTTCTTGTCTCAAACCAATACGACAACTTACTAATGCTGCGCTTGAAGAAAATATACTACATTGGTTCAAGAGGAATGCAAAAGCACATTTTGCCACAGAAAGAAACAATGATGTTGAATGAAGGCGGAGGAGTTTAGGGACTGGGCGATACCTACCAAAATACCTCGGCTTAATCCAAGAGCACAGGTTGGTCAGAACCAGGTAAGAAATCTCTTCCCTTGCACAAGATTTTACAGACACTGAGGAAGACTCCAGAAACCCAGAACGCTTAGCTATGCACCAGCTCTATTTTTGCCTATGAGATAAAGTAACAGCTACCTGGATTATTATTTTACTTTGAAATAGGGCAGTAACTAGGCAGGGCAGTAAAATGTGCTCTTCAGAGCCTGCTTCAAAGAAGCTGCATCCCATAGCTACCAGACCAAGAAGGAGCAGCTCAGAAAGTATTTATTTCGGCAGCAACACAAGCTCATGCAACCGCCTGCCGCTGACCGCTCAGGGATGGCAGCATGACTGCTTGCACAGCTACAAGTGAACCAGATAGAGGAAGTGACCCAGGTTAAGGGGGTCACTGGTTTATTTTAACCCAGAGCGGATCACCATGTGGCCAGACAGCTGAGTTGGCACAACTCAAACAACAAGGACTTGCTTCCAAGAAATTTGTTTGTGAAATCAGTCTGCTAAGAGCCATGCGTCAGACAGATCAAAGTTGAATCTTCCCCATGTCAACAGACTCCCCAAATCTTCTTGTCCCAAAAACTTTAAAGCATATCAGGGTATAATTTGATGCAAGTTACACCCAGAGGTCCCACTTCTCCTCCATTATCCCACCCGCAACTTTAGCTTACATCTCAGAAAGTATAATCCAGAAATACTGTTTCTCATCTTGAAGAAAAATGCAAGTTTGACATCTTTCTTCCAAAAGCTTTCTCCATTGCAAGACAGATCTTGAGGGTAGTGGCTGCTCAGGAGTGTAGTCCAGCTACTAAGAAGAGCAGGACCTAGCCCTGTCTATATCATCATTACAGTGTCTGGGGGCTATATTCAGCTGGGCTGCCAAACGTAAGATTTTGATAGTAAACTGTGGGAATACTGCCAATCTCTACAAAGATGTGTCCTCAACGTAACCACATCATGAGCCTGGCAAGACAAAAATACACTTTTTTTTTTTAAGGCCTTTTATTAGTCAATGTTGGAAAGACTAAAAGTGGCATATGTCAGGTCAGCTACCCATCAAGTTGATAAAAGGAAAACAACCCAAAGCACCACATTTGGGTTTCAGGGGGGAATGCTGTCTTCAGTGACTCAACTTCTGAATGAACTGTATATTTCTGGGAAAGTACAGGTCTGCCGACACGAGCTATAGAAACTGTCCTGTTTGCAGGCAGAAACAGACTGTAAAGGAATAAAGCTGAAAGAGGAACTGTACAATTGCTTTTTCCTTTAAATCATTTTGTAGAAGTCTTAAGGTGTCTCAAAAAAGCTTTCCCTGCTTCTTTTTCCTCACTCAAATACATATCGGTACATTAATTTCACTCTTTCACCATAGTCAGCATTGTACATTGCCAGATTCTGGTCCAGAGCCAGATTCACCCATACGGCTGTACCCATTTCACGGGCTTGATGTATCTGTAGGAAACCGGCACTGTTCCTCCCCATCAGGTAGCAAAACTGCTGTCTCTGCTAGCTCCAGCTTCCAGCAGCTCACGCAACGTAAAGAACAGGTCATTTCAACGCTGGCCAATGAACTACTTACTGGTCAGCAGTAGCTGGGACTCCTCCATGGATTTTGCATGCCCTTAAGATAACAGAACTTCACTTTTGCTGCTTTAAGCATGTTCAAAGGCATCACCTGGTCAAAAGGCACTGCACGTGCAGTAAGCCTTAGGAGGATGCTATTAGCGGATCTGTGAAGGTATCAGAAGTTGCACTTTAGTAAGAAATCTGTACTGCACAAGTCTTGCAGCCACACAGAATGGTTTTGAGAATTTCCTTCTTGATGCGCTTTTACAGAATTTCCTTCTTTGATGGCGCTTTTACAGAATTTCCTTCTTTGATGGCACTTTTACAGAAAGTACCTTACAGCACGATATACAACAGCATACTGCATGTCCTTTTCAAAAAGGCCAAACCATCGCTTCATTCCTGAAGATCTGTTATCATGCTTCATTCACGAAGATCTGCTGTAACAGAACAGTATCTGACCAAAAAAATGTCTATTCCACTGAAAAACACCCCTCACATGTGCAAAGTCCTTCCTAGAAGAGTATCCTGTAAGTATTTCGTGATGTCAAAAGACCATTTTTTTTCCCTAGGATAACTTGAAGAAATAATGATACCATGGCGTACTTGAAGTGTGTAGAAGATATCAGGCAAACTCTGAGAGGATGAGAATATTTTTATGACACCCAACATCACAGCAATACTGGGAAGGGTAAATTCCCGATAACTTGTGTTCTTTTTCCATAGACAATTTCCATAGCAGGGCTGTCTGTAGACTCAAACATGTGCCAAGAAAACAACTAATTGATTTTCTGGATTAAGTTTTATAAGTTCTCTGGAAAGGTGTCTCAAATTGTCCTTTTCCTGGTCTCAAAGGTCCTTCCAGATGACGATCAAAGAAAGGGCGTCCTCTCTTTAGAGGGTGCGCAAGCAGAGGATCAGACCCCAAGGATGTTCAAAGTAAATATGTCTCTCAAATACTAGTTAAGTCTGAAATTGTCAGGTGATCTGTCTCCCACCTGCTTTTGTTACTGGATACTAATGGATAACACCTATTCTATCACAGTATGCTCAAACACAAAAGACAAATGAAATGTTCATCACAGAAGAAAGATAATCCAGCCAAATTGTACATCACCTCAAGACAACTGCTGCTGAGTGGATTCCTCAAAATCAGTTGTTTCCAGGATAACTCCTGACTGTGAACAGAGCTTTACCCCAAAGTGCACTGCCAGCACAAACACGTGGTTCTTCTCACCGAACAGTTATTGTGGTGCTTGATTATATAGAATTTTCCTCTTCTGACGAGAATGAGAGCAAAAGGACAGGCTACCTCCTGCAGCAGAAGTCAGAGCTCTCAGGCTCGCAGGTACTTGGGGGGAAATACTTACTACGCAAAAACCTTAAAATAACACGCCTGTGCAGCCTGCGTCCTGAATCCGGACTTCCACTTCAGAACATTGTAATTAACTTTTTCCAACAAATATACAGACAGGGAGAAGACAACGGTAAGGCACAATAACTTCTTCCATGAGCATAATGAAGTAGCACCTGCAAAAAAATCAGTAAGTTAAAGACCTACCATGAAAACTAAACGAAAGCCATCCCAATTAAAAACTTCTCTCATGGCAATGGCCAGGTTAGCTCAAATATGTTTTCATATACAGTCACTGGTAGCATGCAACTGTTAACCCCTTCAGAGACGTGACTGATGAGAAACACAGGCTGAGCTGAAGACTTTTTAGCCAGTGGCACTTTACAAGAGCATTAGAGAATTTTTATGGAGGACAAATCCTTAACATTCTTCCATCTTATCTTTCTCCTCCAGGCCTCAGTTAGGCGAGCATCCAAGCACTAGGTATTTCTCTTCACTTCTCTGTCCCTTATTGCTTCTGATTTTGTCCCTTCCTCAAAGCAGCACCCACTTTTACAAACCATTCCCTCTCCGGCATGCTTCACTCGGACAGAGAGGAAATTTTACCCACTCACCGAAGCAGCAACACACTCTACAGTACTTTAGGAAAGAAAAAAAACCACCTCCCTTGGGCTGACTTCATCTCACCATCACTGCACAAAGGCCCTAAACTTGTTTACTGTCACACATACCCGTTTAAACGCAGCACTTGGGTACACACTGCTGTACAATGTCACAGCAGTCAGTCACCATTCAGCGTAGCTTTAATGCGCATCCCCATTTAGCAATCCAGCTCCACAACTGGATCTCAGTTCTTACCGCCACCTTCTCATTTTCCGACAGCAGACCCTGCCCATGTATCATCTCTGCATCACTCAGCAGAAAGACGGATGTCTTGCCAAATTGCAACGCAATACAAAACAGGAAGAGCTTAACTCTTTTAAGTATTTACTGGCAAAATATGTTTTGTACACACGATGTCACCTTGACAAATGGGCAGTAAATCTACACCAGTGACGCCTCTGCCTTAGTCTACAACTCTCTATCAAGCAAAAAATAAAAAAACTTAGCCATCTTAACACTCTTAAACTATATAGGCCCAGGAAATTATTGCCAATACAGCAGTGTCTTCGGGATGTAATCTTTGCCAACATCTTTACGTTGGCAAAAGCCCCAGAGCAGATGTGGTTATAGCTTATATCACTTCCCTGCACAAAAGGAGCTATACCTGCAAAAGCACTTTTTTCTGCTGGCAGAAGCTGCATCTGCACTAGGAAAATCTGCCAGCATCCTTTTCCCAACAAGCCTCTTCTAGCTCAGATCATTTTTTAATGATGACTTTGCAGTTTATTTACCATACTCTGCTCATTTAGTCTTACTTAGTTTTATAGCCAACAAAACAAAGCCCCAGCAACATCCTATTTTATGAGCCGGGATTTCCGCTACAAGAAGTAATTTTGCCTGTTTACACCCCAAAACTTTTTCCCGCGAGGGCTCCGCAGAAGCCACCTTTGAAGAAAGGATATTCCGGAGGCATGAAGAGTTTAGCAATTCTCTTGTTCGTTCTCGTTCCCATCCTTTAACAAGATATACCTAAAACTGTAAATGCAGTCTCTAACTGCTGCAGGTATTTTTAACCAACTAGCTGAGCTCCCTTGAGTTAAGAGAAAATACTCTGTTAGGATTCAATACAGAAATAACAAAACACAAGTCAGACAGCAGGGAGAATAGGAAACCTCCAACTTTTTCACCATTTTCTCACTTAAGGGCTTTGAAGACTTGCCTCTACACAAACTCGCACTCATTTAATCAGAAGTGTTTCTAAAGCAGTTGAGTTAAACCAGCACGTATGTGCAGACCCTCCAAAGCACCTGGAGCATCTCCCTTTCCGTAGGGAATAGGAAACAAACCTGGATGTGCAATTTTGTATTTGATGGACTGTACACTAGCTGACAAGGATATCTCTTGTTCCTTTCCTGTTAAAATATTACTACCTATCATCAGACACTGGGCTTCTGCAAGAGAAAAAAACCCCACCTCATCAGTCCTGCTTTGTAACTGATGTGAAGGCTAGCAATATGAATAATTACGCTAATGACTGGTGGATAATTAAGTGCACTGAAAAGGCTGGCACCCAGCCTCTTCCAAATCACAGCGCTGCCTGCCTGTGGAGATACCCTGGCAAGCGATAGCAGGACACCAGTCAGGGGAATTATGCCATGGTACATGAGGATGACATAGATCCCAAACATCTCCAAGCACCCTCCCTCCAGATAGTTTCAGTATCAGCCATCTCAGGCATCCCTAAAGACAGCTCCAAGTCTTTACACTCTGTTCCCCTCCTAGAAGCTATCATCCCAGCTAAAAAATAAATATCAGGGAGAGGAAGGTAGTTCCCAAACAGTAACGACACAAAGTAGATGACAGATTCAGAAATTCAGAAAGCCAGCCAAGAAGCAAGCGTTTTACCAGTTTCTCAAGCATCATACCAGTTTCTACACAATCTCTGAACCCATTTCCAGTACCCCAATGCAGAATTCCCAATCGAAAGTAAAGTTCTTACATTTCTAAACTGCAATAGTCCAAGACCTGTATCACATTATACTTGATCTTCGCTGTCATACAGAACTACTTGCATTTACTATCAACTGTCATCATCCAACATAAAATATAGCAGAGTACATTTTCAAGCATTAATTTCAGCTCTCTTAACAATACAAACAAGGAAGTTTCAAACACATCATTTTACCAATAAAGAGAATGGTTATTACAGAACATGCTAATGCATATATAAAATATGTTAAACCAAAGAATACCACCGCAATTTGCTCAGCCTTTCAGTCATCACAGAAGCATTACTCACTACCAAAACAAAGATGTCAGACACATTTGTTCATCGGATCATCCTAGTGCTTCGAAATTGTTACTTCATTTTCCTGTATGCTACTAGGTGGGATTTTTACCCCAAAGACCTTCCACTTCACACAAAACCAAACTTCACATTAACAACATCTATTGGGATCTCTTATTCAGGTGAAGAAGAATGCAGAATGAGAACCCTCATTCTTCACTTTAAGGCAAGGACTTATGGTCAGGGCTTACCAGAGCCTGTCAGAGCTCCCAGAAGAGAAATGAAGCTGCTAACTAAGTGTTGGAGTGTTGTTGTTCTTATCTTTTTAACAGAAGTTGCTGTTCAGTCTAGTTTTAATATACATTGATCAGCAAAGCTCTGTCACTTCTGAGCACCTACTCTGCAGTCTAACCTTGCCAGCCCTTGGGAGGTTTCTCCTTCGGTTACCCCCTCGAGACATGGTGCTTCCACACGTTCTCCCTTCTTCCCAGAAGAGGTCCTTAACTCCTCTTCTTTCCAGACCATTCCTTCCACCTCCCTATTTCTCAGATCCCTGAGCCTGACTGGGATGTAGATTATTAGGAGTTAACTTACTCTTAAGTTATTCTTCCCACACAGGAAAGCTCATTGCAAGGGAGACTGTTTACTCATGTGAATTCTCCTGTTTTCCCCTAATCCCTCTCTGCATGTCTATCTGCCAGACAAAGAAATGCTGATTGCGTTTGTATTCTGTTACACAGAAACACACGCAATCCAAATTTATCAGCTGCAGAAGATATCAAAGTTTTTCAAAACTATCCAAAGCTCTTTCAAAAGTTAAATACGCACCTATAATTATATGTGCACCCAAAACAGGCGACAAAAACATTGTCTTCAGATGTAGATACACATGCATTTCTTTTGCTGACAGTACAGAGTTGAGCAATTCAGCCACCATCACTTCTGGCAAATGGAGCAAAGCCAACTGCTCACAGGGTCAAACAGTGGGCTGACTGATAAGAGTAGAGAGGAGGCATGTTTAATCAGAGTTCATTGATCCCATTCATTATTTGGCCCTGCAAACAGCTGTAACCATGCAGTGAGGGAATGGGAACTGCCTAAGCCAAGAGCAACATACATGTAACCATGCCCCTATTTCAGGTTGCAGGTGCATGTGTCTATACACGCCTGAATCTCAAAAAGCACTGCTTGGGATGAGTTTTAGATACCCCAAGAAACTCAAAGCACCAGAACAGCTTGAGTTTCTCGATGTTTCAAGCGAAGCAGCAATGGGAGCCTACCAACAACAGCCCATACTGCCTTAGCTCAGCAAACCAAAAGAAAAACCTAAAAGGAAGTTACCTGGAGTGAAGTACTTCACTACGCAGTAACTATTTCACCAGCTTCCACATGCACACATCAAAGCAGCACAAAAACAGTAAAAATCAAGTATGTCCTGCCGTGATTTTTATATAATGGCATTGTTCAAACACCAGCTACTTCCTCCGTGGCTCTGAAAAAGTTTTGCTAAAGTAAACAGGTCAAATGCACTTTGCCGGGGTAGTACACTCACATAGCTTACTCAATGCACTGCTTCGGAGGTTGACCTAGCTTACTAATACCAAGGAGGAAGCAGAACCACTTAAATTTTTCATTTCTTTATCTTGGAAGAAAGTCTCTTCATGCTTTCTCCTTAATAGGAGTAGGCAGATATTAAGTTTAAAAAAAAAAAACACCTTTGAACTAACACCCAAAGTAGTCAGTTATTTTGCCAGTTGGCTATTTTCAGGTGCAATTATACAGCTTCTTCTGGTTCTACATTTTTAGTGTGCATTCTCCACTTCAAGAGGACTTTAACTGTGCTCAAGCAGAATCCTTCTGAGCAGCAACTCCTACTCTATCCTGCTTATCCGCTGGAAAACAGAGTTTAGAGTCTGTATCCCTCATCTGGCAAAATAATACACAAAACATTACTCCTTCAAGCACAGACAATTTTTCTGAAGGGCTGTAAAGGCAATAAGCAAACGTCCAAGCTTTTAATTTCCAATGTTGAGGATATCTCCCTCCAGCTCCCAAATTCCTCAAATCACAGAGCAACCAAAGCTTGATCTTCTGTGAATTAACATGCACCTTCCCCACACGAAAAGTCATGTTCATGGTGTCCCAGAACATGGAGGGTGCCTCAGACCAGGAAGTCAGGCAGAGAATCAAGTCATAGGAAAAATCTTTTCTCTTTCACACCTTTACGTTTCAGCCACAAGTACTCTCCCAGACCTCATTTGAGGCAGATGGCCAAGACAGGATCCTTGCACTGCTCATTTAACTGAGGAAGATACAAAAACAAGAATGCTTCAGAAAAGGTTGGGAGGAAGGAACTTATCGTGCCAGCATGAGTAAGCAGGCACCAGCTAGAAACCACCAGTAGCTAAGGAGAAGGCCAAGAAGCCAAGTTTTAGGTAGGTAGTACATAGGCTACCGCCCAGTTACTCCTAGATTATGGCCAAGAAGCACCTGCTTCACAGGGCTCTCAACTGTTCCCCTGTCCCCAGCAGCCGTATTTGGGTCCTCTCCCCAATATATCTGCAGAGGACTACAGCCTTTTGCCGTCACACAGACATGCCAGAGCCTGCCAACAAGGACAAGCACACACCATAACACGGTCATGGAGAAGTAGGGCTCGCCTCTTAAGCTGTCTGGGCTCCACGCTTCTCCAAAGGGATGACACCAAAGGGGTACACATGCCCCTCCTAAGCCAATTCTTTCAGAATTTTTCTTCTTCTTTACTAGGCAGTGGCAATGCCTACCAGCTAGGTGCCCCGCCAGCTCTCAGATGTTGCCCAAAACTGCTGGCAAGATCATTGGCAATGCCAAAACGCACCATGATTGCCAAGACGCTTGCACAAGGCAAGCCAACGTGTCCAGAAGCAGGCAGCTAAGCTACAATGGGAAGAAGCAAGTTTTTTTTTTTAAAGTATTTAAATGGCTTATTAACTTCTTCCTTATTCCAAGTGACTTAGATACTGTTGAAAGTTATCTACATAAGACTTTAGATCTGAAATGATTCCTGACATTTGGCAAAAGTTCTCAGTCTCTAAAAACACGCAAAAGACTTGATGCAGATAGTTGTATTTGAGTGTTACGTACATACAGTGGTTCAAACACTCACCACAGTGAACTACTCTGAATACCAAAAATAATTACTCAGCATTGCTATGCCATGTAAACAAGGGACCTCTTTTGAAAGAGTGTCTGTAGTTATACGGACGTTTCAAACTCTAAAAAGGCACCAACTTATGAAGTACAAACATTACCAAACTAAGTTACATGTGAAACTCAACTACTGGGCAAGCCTCAAATAGCAGTTTTCAAAGCATTCATTTAAACAGTATTTCCACCACGGCTCAAAATCAAAAGCTAAAAGCAAGCTAAGGAATCAAATACAGGCCAGACAAACTCAAGGTTTTCAACATTCCCAACAGCAAACACCTGGGATGGTGAAGATATTTAAATATTATCAGAATTTCCATTATCAAATTAATTTTTTTTTTCCCCTCCAGCTCACGCAGTCAGTCACTTCCTCATCATGCCGGAGCCTCCTGCACCGATATCCTACACAAGCTCGGTAGTCCTCTCAAACACGCAGGCATCTGTATTCTGGGCTGCACTCAAATGCACCATTTGGTATTACAGAGTAGCTACAAACCCTCCATGTGTACTTTACAATCAGTGAGGCTGCAATTTTCTTGCAATCGCTGAAGCTACCGAATGACTTTATAAAATTCAGCAGCATTATATGCTTGTATACACGCAAAAGCCTTCAAACATTCTTTATGGCTGCCAACAATACAGCGTAGCCAGCCACAAACACGAGAAACCATCACTTGCAATATTTTTAGATCCCTCTAACTTCAAAAGTAATAGAAGTCCAGAGGACTGGAAGCGTGACCCTGAACAGGTAAGTTACAGACTGAACTACATGGAAAGGACTTCCAGCCTTCACAGTTACTTCCCACGGAAAGTCACAAGTCTTGTGACAAATTCGGGATTCTTTTCCCAGTTACCAACCGTTCAAAACGGACTTTCCTAAGCGGAGGAATGAGCAGCTACGTTCTCCAGAAAGAAAAGGCTTACAAAAAAAAAGGCTACAAATTATTTCTATATGAAAACCTGGACTCACTATTTTAACACAAGCGCAGCTGGGAGATGAACGATCACTTCCTTAAACTGCTCTGTTACATCTGACACCGAACAGCAGAACCACATTCTTGTTTATCTCATTCATGGAGTAAAGGGGAAGAGAGATTATTTTCAAAATAGAAAATTGAAAACAATTCAACAGGTGCCAAGGACACTTGGGGAAGTGCTGTACAGGGAGCTACTTTTAACTTCTGAGTTAACGGCATCACTTCAAACAAAGGCTGAAGACTTCCAGGTCTCAGTTTTAATCACAAGAAGTGGAGACTGTCAAACTGAAATTCTGTGTGCCATGTTCCTAAATTTAACATTCCTTGCCAAACAGCACTAAGCAAAAAATGTGAAATATTTTTTGAGTAGTCACAGGATGCCCTACGCTTCCATATAACATCACAGGAACACAAAGAGCATCAGAGGTTTGGGTTTTATTTCCTATTATGAACTTTAGCTCCTGCAAGGCTAAAACTTAAGGAGTCAGAGCTTGGGGTAAGCATAAAAGTGTGAGCTATAGTTTCATTTTTAATTATGCTTTAACACCCAGGAATAGCTATTGTTTCACATCAAGGACCACGAACACTGCAGTCTCAATTACGACTTCTCCGTGGCACATCAGTTTCCAATTTATAGCAGAAATAACACTTCTACTTTGCATGGCAAGTATGGTCCTTCTCACTAAAATTAAACCCACAGGGAATAGCAATAACTGTATTTACTATTTGTTTCTTGCTTTTAGAAACAAATGTTTAAAAGTAGCTAAAAAACAAAGAGTGTTTTCAGTTTCACTTTGAAAACATCCCCAATACATGCCAGTCCCCATTTGCATCCACAAGGCCCCTGAGAGAAGGTTGCCTTGTTGTGATTTTTGCAAAGTTATGTTGAAACAGAAGAAACCAGCATCAATTTTTTTTTTTTTTTTTACTCATGGCCAGCCATGAGATTTACATTTGACCTAACAGAAATCTAAAGCACTAAGCAAATGGGTCATTTAAGTACAAAGTTTAAATTACTCTGGAGACTTAACAGATAAAACAAGACTTTTCTACCTGGTAACGCTGAAATTTAAAATAATTCTAAAAAAAAATTCTATTATATTCAGAATTACATGTCTTGGCAGCCAGGGAACAGATACCATGTCATTTCCAAAAGCTTTGCAGTGATCGCTTATACCAGATTTCAGGAATGCTTTGTCACAATGAAGTTTACTCCGTTCCTTGGAAATATTAAATGCATTCCTACTATAATGAAACACCTTATAAACACCACATGACAGAAACATGGAGTTTAACAAAGCATTTCCTTCCAGCACCATAACATTTAGGGCCCCAACAACAATTTTATTATCAAAAAACTAACCACACAATAAGAGAAGTTAGAGGCTTGCAAATTCACCTTGTGCAGGCAGCGCAAGCAGACCCAAATGCAAGAACCATCAGCCTGAAGTGCTTCCGCCCACAGACTCCTACCTAATGCTTGTCAAGCAACTTCAAGTACTCCGAGTTTCCAAGATGTCATCTCTAACATTAAATACAGTTTTAAGCACGACCCTGTACGACAGCAGCAATTCCTGTTGCTCGCTGGCAAGTCATTCCTATTTTGGACAACATATTTGGAACGTATCGCCCATAGCACTGAATAACACCAGCACCGGGGAAATTTCCTGAGTTACAACTGGAAATCAGTACATTTTGTCCAAGCAACTAAAGCCACTGTTTACTAAGACCCCTTTTGCCAAGCGACAATGGGTTCGCGCTTGCCGTAACAGAGCTCTATTTAATCGCAGGGCTGCAGCATTCTCGGGGATATCTGCACCGCCTCAACTCTGCCAGCCTCTCGAAAAAGCCGCTCCTCAAGACATTTAACAAACACAGCTTTGTAACTTAGGAGTGGCCTGGGGTTTTGGCTTGTTTTAACGGCAAAGCTTTTATCCAGTAAGGGCCTGACCTTACTGCCAAAGAAGTCATCCAGCTTCATCATGTAAATGAGAAACCAGTATCTGTTACAAACGCTCTGATGTCACACGTTACCTGTTCTGCTCTGAAGAACCTTATTTTAAAGGCTATAGTAAAAGGAAAAGGTATTTTTGAGCTAGACCAACTTTTGCTGGATCCAGCGATGCCACCTCCTTCCAGAGAAAGCCCAGGTTTGAAACTCGACATGCTCACAACCGCGCGGCAGGTCAGGCAC
The DNA here is from genome assembly GCF_018139145.2 of Gymnogyps californianus. Lineage (NCBI taxonomy): Eukaryota > Metazoa > Chordata > Aves > Accipitriformes > Cathartidae > Gymnogyps > Gymnogyps californianus. Next base: position 1,466,970 of record NC_059481.1, on the reverse strand, counting down.
AACACCCAGCCGCGTCCAGGATCCTGCTCCCTGCTGTGGGGTGGGGAAGAAAAAAAGAAGAGGCTCAACTCCCTTTTCTGTGCTTTGTTTTAAACATCAGCCACCTCAGAGCTTCATCCCAGTATTTTCAACACCTCGCCATTACAAAGTCCAGAAAGAATGAACATGGTCAGTGACATCACAATGATGTCATTGGAATGCTCCAGAAAAAAAGTGACCAAAAAGGGGAAATGAACCCAACTCAAATACTGAAATCGCACAAGCTCGCAACAAGGCACGGAGAACACTGGGCCAAGCAAGACTACAGAGACACAGATCATCATGTGCTCTATTCAGAGTAGAAATAAACATGCTATTCTAAACATTTTTCAAGTTTATTTTCAGAAAATCTAGAGCAAAGATGGAAACGGCCATCCCATATAAAAAAAGATGTTAATGGTGGCAGCAAATCATTTGGACTAAAGCTCAGAGAGGAAGAATATGGGGAAGACGTTCAACTGTGGGAAAACGCCTTTGAGAGGAGAAAGCCTTTTGTTCAACACCACCTCTATGTCTAGGTTTTTACAGTTGTTCGGTAAGTTATTCTGCCAGCAGCTGGAAAGCCACCAGAAATCCGCCCGTTTACTTTGACAACTAAAATTCAAAATAACATGTCAAATGACTCTCTACTCCGCAAAATCATAGTGATATAATGGAAGTGATACTCTGCTCTGAGGTGGGGTTTAAAAGTCTCAGCCAATCGAGAGCACAAGGTTAAGGGGCTTATTCATACCCCTATTTTTGCATTCGGAGAAGAAGGGGAATTCTTGTTGCGCGACACATGGAGTCAAATCAGATTATAAGCATAAACGCCAAATACTGTGCAAAAATCATCATTAAACACCTGAAACCCCACTTATGCTCAGACAAGAAAGAGCAAATGCAAAATATTCTGAATATCTGAGTCATTCTGAAGCCTCCCTAGTTCACTGCAAGCTCAGTGGTCTTAGAAGGCCAAGCAATAAAAAAAGGTAACAGCTCGGCACCGAGCGGCCGTCTTCAAGAGCCCATTACACACTACAGTGTGAATTACAGCCTATGTAACCAGTAAGTTTACCACAAGTCAGCTACTACTTCTGCAAAGTCTTCATCAGATCAAATCCCTGTCCCGAGAAGTTCATGTTTTTCTTATACAGCTTGTATTTGGAAATGACTAAATAGATGGGAGAATAAATTTAATTTAGTCCCTTCAACTAGTCGTACTATCAGCTAATACACTGTTCAAATACAGTGTTTTAATACGGACTAAGGCCGTTTAGTACAGAGAGTTATACCTACCATGGCTCAGATATCCCCTTGCAGATACTTCATGGCTCACTGATACCTTTTCCTTTCACTGCAGCTGCAAAGATGATCAACTGAAAAACAAAATCCTATTTATACCTTACCCCTGATCAGAAGAAATCAGTACCTTCACTGATTAGAGGGCACAAAACCTACAGCTGAAGTTTTCAGGTATGGGGCTCCTCTGCATTACATCCTCGCCTGAACAAGTAAGTTCCCAAGCACTACAAAACATAACCACAATCATCATCACTTGATACCAAGAACCCAACCTAGATACACAGAGACCAAAGTCATCCAGTCCTCAACTGGAACAAGTGAATCACAGCACTGCAACCGAGGATCCGCAGCAGGATCCTGAGCCAATGTGACTCCAGAAAAGGTTTACTGAACCAGAAAAGCAGCAGCAGCAATCCTGGTTGGGCGCCAAAAGCAAGGAAATAAACAGAACAGAGCCCTGGAAGATTTCACCACCAGCAACAGAAGCTAGGATGAGCAAATACTGAAGCATCAACTGAATTCAGTTCACTTACCTCTGAACAGACTAGAAATCTAACGGCAGTAAGCTGGCATTTAAAAGCCATTCAGAGCAACTGAATGTTTTTCTACCCTCTTCTGATACATTCCAGGGCTTAAACCAATTTTAGGTCCTGAGTTTACCCATGACATTCTAAACATACTGTCTTTCTGCACTCTGCTCTGTTAAACCAGGAGCAACTACTGCAAACCTAACACAAATAACTGAAGCATAAGCAGCAGCCACGGTGGTTCTGTGTAGGCGGTTTGCAAGGCTTCTGCAGAGCCCAACGCAGCCAAGTCCATCGCAGGGTCAGGCCTCCCACCGCCACCCCGGGTACAGGAGCAGAAGAAGGGTCTCTTTACCTACATTGACTTCTCTCAACTAGTTCTGCAACTCAGAGGTCAAGCACACAAGTCATACAGCTCAAGGGCAGTATAAGAGGGGTAAAAAAAACCCACAGACCAGAAACCAGGACCTTGTCTAAGAAATCAGTTCATGAAGAACACGTAGGTGAGTCCACCATGCCGGCCGGGTCTGGAAAATGGATGAGCAGGAATACTCACTACTCCTCTCTGGCAGGAACTTTTCCGCCACTTTGCTTATGTGAAGCTAGGACAAATGGTAGGATCTGTTCAATACAATCAGTATGGGTCATGATTTTCACAGTCTTAGTCATTAAATACAGACTCACCATTTTAATCGTTATTTCAAAGAGTAAAAACTTTAAGTTACCAATTGTTTGTATGTCTACTTGCCATTTGTTTCCCTCCCTATATTAGGATCAATAACTGGTAGCAAAGAAACATCCATACTTAACCATGAGATCCTCTTCAACTGCAGGGTAATCAGCTAATCTAGACAGACTCTTTATTCAGCTTTACATGTACAGTACTATTATTAAAGTTATAAATTTTAATTTGACTTAAGAAATGCCATTTACTAATTTAGTACGCAAATACTTTTACAGTTGCTTGCATCAAGCTCCATATAAACTACAGTGGATTTATAGCACATAAAGCAACATGTTAAAGCTGCTATTATAGCCACTGTAGAGCACACAATAGTTGGGCAAAAGCATTCACTGAAGCATCTCGTATTTAAACGGATTTACCAACACTGGAAGTACATACAACTAGCAAAACAACTGCTTTCTGGGCACTGTATCCTTCAGTATTTAATATCCATAGATTTCACTTTCTCACACTATTCCTATTTGCACATTGGAAAAGGAGAAGCACTTTCTGTTTACTCACTCTAACTCTGAATAATATCGAGTAAACGGGAACAAAAGAAAACACACACACTCTGGTCACCTGTAGAAAAAGCATCAGAAACTTTATGGTGAGCTGGAGCAAAACCTTGCCATAAACATTTAGAAAGGGATGCCAGATACCTTCAGTGGCTTGAATTTTTTTCCAAAAACTCAAGAGCCAACAGATAAGACTTAGATACTTTCATCTGAAGACAGTAAATGTTATTTTGAACTCGATTTCAAGTTTAAAGCAGTGTGCTTAAAAACTGGGGGTAAAAAAGTTATCGTTTTGAAGCGATTGCTCGTACCCCTCCTGGTCTATGCTGGAAATAAACACGACAAGGTTCAACCCCACGAGCAGGAGCGCATTTGTATGTGGCAGGGGGGAAGGGAAGGCAAAAGGCAACAAAACCAGAGCGGTGCCTGGCTGCCTCTCCTCAAATTCCAGAGCTTGCCATCGACTCACCGGCTTACCGAAAGAACTGTAGGAGCTAAAATCCGCCCCAGCCAGCGTGAAGGCAGAGGGGGAGAAAGGCAAAATACAGACTACAGCCCACCGGCTGGAAACCACACAAAGAAAAAGGAGCCCTTTTAAAGCCAAGGGCCTCGTTCCCGACGCTTCCACGGCAGGAAGCGAGCTCCTGGCCTGCCCCGAGGGGCCTCCCCGGGAGAAGGGGGTGCCGAGGAGCTCCCCCACCGGGGGGGTACCGAGGAGCCCCCCTCTCCCCCCGGGAGGAGCCAGGGGCTCCCTCGGAGTGTGTGGGGGGCGATCTGGGCCGCGGGAGGGCCGGGCCCGGCGCCCCTCAGGCGAGGCCCGTTGGCGGTGCGGCCCGCCCCGCCTCGCCTCCCTCCCGGTCCCCCCACCGCGGTCCCGCTCCCGGGGGGTCGCACCTGGATGACCTCGTTGACCTCCCGGATGCACTCCACCATGTGCTGCAGGATCTGCTCGGCCGTCAGCACCTCGTAGCGATAATCCTCCTCCTGCTCGGGGCCGCCGCCGCCGCCGGGGCCCGGCCCGCCGCCCAGGCCGCCTCCACCACCACCACCGCCGGGGCCCAGCCCTCCCGTTTCACCGCCTAACAGCCCGTCGCGCTCTCCACCGACGCGCAGCCCGGGCTCCACCAGCTCCACCTCGCCCAGGTCCAGGTTATCGTCGGGCTCGTCCTCCTCCTCGTCCTCCTCGTCCTCCTCCGCGCCGCTGTCCTCGCTGCACTCCTCGTCCTCGTCGAACTCGTAGTTGTAACCCTCGTCCGAGTCCATGGCGAGGCGGTGAAGAAACGGCGGCGGCTCCCGCGGCCCCCCCCACCCCGCCGGCCTGGCTGGCGCCCGCCGCCGCCCCCCCCACCTCCGGCGCTGGCCCCGGCCCCGCCGCGCCTCAGCCACCGCCAACAAAGGGACGCGGCCGACCCGCTCCGTCACCGCGCGCCGCGCACGCACGGCACGTCACGCGGCGGCGCGTGACGCGCCGCGCCGCGCCTGCGCGGCGGCCGCCATCTCCCCTTCGCCGCGCCGGGAGCCATCTTGAGTGCGCGCCACACCCCCCTACGCACACCCACCACCACCCCCCGCCCTCCCCCGGCGCCATCTTGAGTGCGGCGCGGCGCCATCTTGAGTGCGGCGGGTGGAGCGGGGTGGGGGCCGGTTTACCGGCTTCCCCGTTACCCACCCGGGTCTGGGCGCCGCGGGGTGGCGGGGACGTGTGGTGGAGGTGGGGGCGCGGAGCCGTCCTGAGATGTCCTGTCAGCCGAGCGCGGAGGGAAGGCCCTCAGCACCGCCATTACGTAAAGAGTGGTGCAGCGCCTGTGGGGAGCGACTTGTGAGGGAAATATGAGGGAAATGTGAGGGAAAATAGGTTGTTCTGCTTCAAAATCAGAATGAAATTGCACTGAGACCCTCCAAGCAAAAGTTCATGTGAAACCGTGGGATAAATGTGTGACTGCCGTCCCTGGAGGGGACCCCAGCTGTGCCGGGTGGCATCTCCATACTCCAGCTCTGCCTTCTGGTCAGCGGAGATAATAATACCCAGTTTTTCACAGTGGTGCCGGGCTTGATTCCCTTTGTTATCTGTTAATTTGGCATTTTGCAGGGGGGAAGAATACACACGAGTGGCTTCATTGCTGGACCACGGACAGACCTTTTTCCCTCCTGCAGATGGCTGCAGCCAAGCCTGGTGTCGGTGAGCGCTCCGGGCAGGTCAGGGACGTGGGGCCAGCCGCCGTTCCCAGGTGGCCTCGTCCCTGCCGGGGCCTCTCGCTCGGACACCAAGCCACCAGCGAAGGGCAGGGCGGACGTTGGGGTGCTGCAGGGGCTGAGCACCCTTCGCCTCAGCTTTCCCTGCCATCGTGGCAGCATGGCCGGGGCAGCTCTGCTTCCAGTATCAGCCATGCTTGGCCTGGTACGGGGGAGGCAAGCCAGGCTTATTGTTTGCAGCCATTTGGGGAGCGCAAGGGACTCTGGTTGGCTTGGAAACAAGGCTGCAGCCTGGCCCAGAGGAGAGCCAGCTGCTACCAAACCCTCTGCTGCTATTCACCGCAGATGCGAGAAGCCGGCGCAGCCCTGGGAGGGCTCCAGGGCCACCTTCTCTACGCCACGGCTCTAATCCTCCACTTCCTCGCACCCCGGGGGAATCGTTTCTTCCCCTGGTGAAGTGGGGCCGTTCTGATGTGGTGACATTATTCACCTGCTCCACCCGGATGAAGATGCCCCCACGCCCGGAGGGCGGGGGAGACTCAGCCTGGCGGTATGCGGCGTAGGTGTGACGAGTTTCGTCAGCTCTTTGGGGCAGGAGTCACCGCGGCGCTTTGTGTTCGGGCAGCACCCGGCGCAGCGGGATCCTGCTTCCTGCTCCTGCTTCAATACAAATACCTTGTGAAACAGGCAGAGAATTAGAAGCCGCCTCCAAAAGGGCGTTTATTTTCTGCTGGAGCACAGAAAGCGTAATGATGGCCACAGCGACAGGGGTTTAAGCTCAGGGTGACGCAGGCAGGTGTCTTTGGGGATCCAAGCAGATTAAGTGTCCGATGTCCTGAGTAGATGCCTCTAGAAGCCTCACTGGGTACCAGTCTGCATCTTCCGACACACAAGCAGCTCCGAAAATCAGCTCCGGGTGTTTCGTAGCATTACAGCTGCTTCCAGCGAGCTCACTACAGTCGCAACTGCCCACTGTCATCCCCAAACAGTCGTCGCGCAAAGCCATCCTCGTCGCGCAGCTGGGGATAGCCTGCGGTCCCCGAGCTCTGCTCTGCCCGGGTCAGGAGGGGCGCAGGGGGGTGTGGGCCGGCCACGCAGGTTGCCTCGTGCCAAGCTACCTAGTAAATAAAGCCAGTTCCCTAATTACCCTACTTATTTGGAATGGCAAAGGCCCGGGCATTAATCATCCTGCCCTACATAAATATAAATAGCCCCGGCTTTGTTCAGCTCCGGACTTAGCAGCTGGACATTTGCCAGGCTGGTCCCACCTCACACGTCAAGCCTCGGGGGCTCAGCTGGTCACCCCAGGTCTTCGCCCTACGCTTTGTCCCCGAAGGGGACTGTGTGTCACCACCTGGGACTCTGTGCTAGCACTGTCCTGCCCAGCTGGTGACACGTCCAGCTCCTCGCCCACAAGCGAGCAGGCATGAGCCGGCGTGGAGCAGCACATCTGCCCATCAGGCCCCAAGGAGCCAAGAAAGGTATCGACCAGACAGCGGGGTTTGGCTTTATCGGAGCTTTGCAGCTTCCCAGAGCCTGCGCTTGGACGCAAAACTGGGTCCAACCCTTCGCCGAGGTGACCTTCCCCTCCGGGACGGGGTTATCAGTGTGTTTGGTAACCAGTTTTTTCCCCGCGGCTCCCCGGGAGCACCCCGCCGGCCCCGGGCTGGCTGTGGCGGTGCCGGGGCACGGGCAGGGACCGGCCACCCCCCCGGGTGCCCCCCGGCATCCCCGCCGCCGGTATCCGAGCGCCTCCTCGCTGCCCTCTCCTGGCCCCTGCCGAGGCTGCAGAGCTCCCGAGCCCGGCGCCTCGGCGCAAAGCCCTGCGAGATGAGCTATTAGACACCGAGCTAAAGCCATCGCCTCGCACAGCCCTTCAAAACCCAAGGGGAAGAGCCATCCTTCAGCAGCACAGAGCACAGCCATTTAGAAACACATTTAAACCTCCTTGGGCACCCGACTGTTTCCCTTTCTCGTATAATCCCAGTAATAAACATATATAAACAGTGATGGGATCTTCCCCGTGCCATCTTGCAGACACAGAAAGGTGGTTCTCCTCCTACGGTCCCGGCCTTACCTTTTCCCGCGCAAGACAGGGATCAGCACTTTGCTGCCAGTTATTCCTCACTTAAAACACTAATACTTCTCAAAAATACTCTTTGGTATGAAATTTTAGCCATGCCTTTTGCAAAAGGTCTTCCTTTCATTACGAAGTTTCTGACCCAACGGTCACGTATGGAGCCCTGGGCACCCACCAGCTCCTTCTAGATGGTTGGCAAAAGGTACCCGAGAAAAGCAGGGCTGCTGCCTTCAGCTCATCCCGAGGGGATCGGTGCTGCCACTGGGGATTTTAGGACTCCAGCTACTGAGGAAAGCTGAAAACTGCTCTTCTACCCACTCTGAAAAATGATTTAATCTCCATAGGCACCTGGCGCTTTTTCATTTTATTCTTGCAAGAGTTTAATTACCCAAGTGATTATAGTAACTGTTAACGCTGAAGCTGACAAGAATAAAATATTGCATTGCAATCACCTTGCTCCGTGAAGTTAAGCTTCGGGATTTACGGGAGCAGGGCCTCTGTGCACAAGGAGTTTGTCACCGCGCATCCACAGGCTCTGACTGATTCCAGCTCAGCCCCACAGCCGTGATTGAGAGCAGCCAGGGACGGCAGCCACAAATACTCAGCCTCCGCAATAACTCGCAGCATCTCCCCGTGACAAGCCCTGTTTCACGATACCAAAATGCTGCGAAAGTTCCGGTGTCCCACACCACAACTGCCCCTGGGCTCCTGCCCTGGGAGGTTCACCCACGGATTTGTGGTGAACCTCCCATCTCACCCAGCCTCCCTCCTGCTCCACCGCTCCTTGAGCCAGGCGGGATCTCCGGAAAAAGCCCTTCTCCTCCGTCACCGGAGACACAGGGAGCTCCTGCACTGGGAGAAAGGAAATCCAGGAGATTTCTCAATGCCTTGGGTTTGATTTTGGGTGCCTGCGCACCCATTAACAACCTCAACCGCGAGTGTGGGCTGAGATGCCCCTTGGATCACCACCGTTTGCTCAGCCACCCCAAAGCTGTGCGAGCTGGAGATAATTCAGAGAAAAAAAGGCTTTGCAAATAATACCAATAGTGCAAATACCACCAGGCTGAGCTTGAGTCAGGAGCCTAAATCCTTCAGACTGATTAACACATCTCACCTCAAGCTTTTTGCCTTAAACTCCACTGTTAAGTTCATAATTGTTGAAATACTTCTCCTCGCTGAGACCCGCTCCTGCCTGCTTGCTCTGAATCTCCCAGGCCTCACTCCCCTTACATGTGCTCTCCCATCTGAAGAGGTCCCTTCTGCTCAACTCCATCTGTGCTGAGAAATTCATTTACCACGTGCATCTGCTAAACCGTTCGATGGCAGCACCTAGCGTGACACGTGGTGGTCAAGGTGGAAATGTAGAGATATGAAAACGAGTCATCCTGTGCTTTGAAAAGTGCCGGGATATGCGCTTGTGGCTCTGAAAGCAGCCTGCTGTACACCCGCCTGCTTCGGGCCCCGAAAGCATGGATGTTCCTCATGGGCTGAGCTGTTAGAGGAGGATCTGGCTGGTGAAAATACCCTGGATGTGGATTTAGGGTCATCTCTTGTTTAGGATCTTCTTTGTGCACATGCTAAAGCTCCAACAATCATCTCTCCTGGCTCCTGCTGGGTGTTTAAATGCGAGAACCCCTCTGCTCGATGAAATGGGTGCTGGTACCTCAGCCTCTCCAGCTCACAGTCTGCAGCATTGGGGCTCGGAGGGACACTGCTTCCCCCTGTCACCCCTCGGGGACAGGTACCTCTGGCAGAGCGGGAGAGGCTGGGAGACTCACCCGTTCTCCTACGACACCCAGTTTGGTTTTGATAGAAAGCCCCAGCTCAGGTCACAGCACAGCAAGGCTGGTGGCCTGCCACTGCTGCTTGGTGCGCCCAGGTCCACAGCAAACTTCAGGGGAATCACTCTGAGAAGAGCAATGTCACCCCAAAGGACGAAATGTGTCCTTGTCATCCCACCTCCAGTGGAGCATACGCTCCGTCCGCACAGAGCAGCTACGAGCTGGAACAGCAGATACATCAGCATCAACTCGTGCAGATGGCTTGCTCCCCGCCAGCGCCTGCGTGACACCGCGCTGAGCGATATCATCCCTGAAATATGGAGCTGTGCAACAGGAGGGTCCACACCTGCAAAGACCCAGCACATGCTGACCCTTACTCCCCCCAGACCACCACCACAAATAAGGTCACTTCAACACTGCATGCCTGCAACCCTCGTGGTTGCAATCCAAATACCGTAATTATTTTACCAGGGACAAAAGGGGAGGTGGACAAGCAAACGGAGAGGGTAAGTTTGCCCAGAAAGCCTCTGAGATGTCAAAATTCAAGTCAGAGGTCTACAGGCAGTTGCAGGCATTTCCAGAAGATGATCTGTGTATTCCAAAGCCCTCTTCCAGCCACACCACCAGCAGGTCCCCTGACCTGGGAGCTGGCTTCATTCAGGAGCGAGCGTGCTTAGACAGCGTTTGGCTCAAAGAGCAAAGCAAACAGAAAACTCATGCTCTGTGAAGGTTTTCATGAATGGCTTCCTCTGTTCCCCTTTCACCGGCTCATACGCTCCTCACCAGCAGAGGAATCTGTATGCAGAACGCTCTCCTGATTAAATGCAGAAGCAGCCAATGTTACAGGGAATCAGGCAGCATAATAAATGGGTTTATACCTTAAAAAAATGCTGTGGAACAAGGAACTGCACTGACAGCCCAAAGGCCACCTTCATGCCCCGAAGGTGAAAAAACCAGAAAGACCCAAATGTGACACCAGCCAGATTTTATAACAATTTATGTCAGAACAATGAATTGGGATTTCTAACAAATTCATTATTGGTAGTAAGCAGGTAATCCAGCAGAGCCCTGGTGCAGCACAGTTTTCTGCAGAGTCCCCCAGCAACTTGGCTTCCAGCTCTTGCAGTCCAAGAGATGACAAGAAGGGTTTGCAGGTACCTCTGCAATGGGCATCACCCGGCTGGCGCAGCGTGATGTTCTCAGCCCCGTGCAACGGCATTAAAGTGCCTCTGAGCCGGTACATCCCTGCTGTGGGGCTGGCGATCCGGGTTAGGGCGAGCGGAGGTGCGGTGGGGGAGGACAGGTAAGCTCCGAACCTTGCGTCTCCCCATTTACTCCCTGCTTGTTCCTTGCTGAACTAGCCTGAAGAGGCCAACGTCCCCAGGTGGATATATCACCCTGGAGATACGCTCTGAGACCACGAGCTGGTCTATTGAAGAGCTACTGAAGAGCGTCGACAACTTCTGGCTACTGCTGCTCCATGCCTGATGCAGGACAGCGTGTAAACCAGTTTCTTTTAGCCAAGCTCCAAAGTTAAACACATGCTTAAGCAGTTTTCTTACGTAAAGATGCATTCTCAAATCAGACTGTTAGTCTAGATTAATGCCGGCCAGCTACAGATGAACTTCTCTGAGTCATCCCCTGGAGACATCAGGTCCCCTAAAATAGCAGCAACAACAGAATCCGTAGAAAGGCTTGAATATTTCGACTGAAAGCTATGATTACAATGCTTTACATAAGTGTGGCGAACACGCCACCCTCCCCAGACTGAAATAAGGATTCGCTTCAGGCCAGGGCACTTTTGCATTTCAGTCTCACACGCTGGGAAGCGCAGCCCTGCCCGATGGTGCTGACATTGCCTGATGCAACACAGCAACAAACTGTCTTGGGTTTGGTTTTTTTTTTCTTCCCCTGCAATTTTAATACAGTGAAACTACTTGACGAAAAGTCCAGAGATACTGGAATCAATCAAATGTTGTCAGAAAAGCGGTAGCAACAGTCGGCACTTTGGAGGTTTGCACAGGGAAGGGCAAAAAACCCAGCTCAAGACCGTGGAGGCTTCGTATAGACAGGCAGCAGCCTTGAGACAAGCGGAGGTAAACTTGAACACAAAGAATGATAGCGGCCATTTTCCCAGATGTCCGATGCAGGTTGGAATATAGGCAATGTCCTCCACGTCCCTTCTTGCCGTGTGATGTGGACGGAGACAGAGAAGAGCCAACGTCCTGGAGCAATGGTGCTGGAGTCAGAAGAATTGTGAGGAAGCAGCCTGGCATGTGCCGTTGTGCTGAACTGGGGTCCTGCCACCTCTCCATAGGGAAAACAAGGGACTGGTGAGGATTGTCAGGAGCCTGAGGGCACCAACAGGCTTTAATTGCCCCAGTCAGCCTCGCCTGGGACCTCCACCCATGACCCATTGCTCCAGGAGCTCCATTTAAGCTGAGGTCTGGGCAGCTGCTTTTTTTTTTGAGCTCTCCTGTAGGTGCATCTGCTCCTAGCCTTTCCCAGATTGATCTTGGACTTATCTTGGTGCCTTGCTTTTGCTGGGTGACACCAGGACTGTTGATGGGCCTCATTGCTGCCACCACCATGCTCTGCTCAGCTGGCTGTGGGGGGACTGCACCCAGCTGGTAAGGGTGTTGCTTGGCTCATGTTGTGCCTGTCCTTGGTTCCTGGCTCACCTTCTCTTAGGTGGGTGGGTGGTCTTTGCTGTTCTACAGGGCTGTAGAAGAAGGATGTAGTGCTGTGTAGGTGTTAAGCTCATGGCAACACCATCTGGCTCTCTTTGGCCCTGTTCCTGATGGAGCCCAGCTCCCTTATCTATAGGTGACACTTAGCCCCCTCCCTGCCTTCCCCCACTTGAGACCTCCTATCAACTTTCACCAATCATCTCATGAAATTCCCACAATCCCATTTAGACCCAAACCTAACTGTGATCCACTCCTGCTGCCTGGCATCCCCACAACTTCTTCACCTCCATGACACCCCCAAAACCTTCACAGGTACCTCACAGGCTCCTTCAACCTGGTGAGCACCTCCTTCCATCCCTCTCCAACCCTTTCCTCCAGCCCCACTGAAAGTCCCCCATGTCCTCCCAGCTCTTCTCCTTTCACCATCAGTCCCCAGCTTTGTGCCGGTGCTTTTGTAACCTTTGACAGCAAGTTCCTTGAGGGTTTTTCTGCAAAATGTTTTTTTCCTGTTGACCCTGGTTCTCTCTGTGCTGCTCACATGAGGGACAATCCCTTAAATTCCCCACCAGACCTTTCCATGGTTGTGTCCTGCTCATGCAAAGTGGTTTTTCATCTTGTGCTAGTGTGAGGGGGCCATCTCCTTTGTCGTGCTTTCTCTCACAGCATTTGTTTAATTTCCTGCTTGCTCCTCATGCCTGTGGCTTGCCTCCTAGCACTCCTCATAGCTTGGAGTGTTCTGGTGGGCTCGCTGGTTGCTCAGGAGGGCTAGGACAACAGTTTTTTAATAATTTGATGGAGTTGGTTCCCATGTAGGAGCTGGTAGGGTTGTGCTGGCAATTAGATGGGTAAGACCTGGGCTTAAGGGTCCTTATTTGACTTGGGGATTGCTGAGGAATGCAGAGCTGGAAGGGAGGAGGCAAAATAAAGAGTTCATTTGAGGTTGAAGGTTTCCTTGCAAAAGCCAAACCCTGTGTGGAAAGCATCTCTGCAACACTTCACTGTGAGGCTCCAGCATGAGATAAAGCTTGTTTTTTGTACAATCCAACCAACATTTCACCCACCACCTATATAATATCCCTGGAAACCTGTGCAAGGGCTGATTTACATCCAGCATTGTTCATAAAAATGCATGATACCAACAAAAGATGCCAATACCCAAGGTGGATCCAAAGCTTGTGCATGTTCAGTCACACAGCTGGAAAGTGGTGCAGGTGAAATATGTGTTTTAAATCATTAATCTTCTCCTCAAACCCCAAATCAAGCTGCTGAGACTCCCCAAGGGCATCCCCTGGGGGCAGGGAGCACGGCAGAGGGGCTCTGAATTTTGAGGGCTGGGGAAGAAATGACCTTTGACAGGCAGCTTGAGGGTTTTGTGGATTTATTTAAAAGTAAAGAGCCGCTTGCTTGGGTAAAGGCACCCCGGCGGCTTTGGGGTGAGGGCGGGCGGGGACGCCGCCGCCTGAGGGGGCTGTGAGGGCGTTCGCGGCCCGATGGCGGCGGGCAGCCCCAGGGGAGGCGGGCCCGGCGGCAGCTCGGGCCTGGCCCGGCCCCGCGGGGCCGAGCTGCCATTTCGCGGGCGTCCCTCCCGCGGCGGGCAGCACCGCCCCCTCCCTCCCTCCCTCCCTCCCTCCCTGCCTCCGGCTGCGGGGCGCGACATGGCGGCGGGGCCGGCGCGGCTGCTGCTGCTGGCGGCGGTGGTGGTGGTGGTGGTGCTGCTGCTGCTGCTGGAGCCGGCGGCCGCCGTGTGGCCGCAGCCCCAGGCCCAGCGCTCCCCGCCGGGCGGCGGCCGCTGCCTGCTGCCTCCCCGCCGCTTTCGCTTCGCCTACGCCGCCGGCTCCGCCGTGGGGCCGGGCTGCGCCGTGCTGGAGGCGGCCTTCCAGCGGTACTGGGCGCTGCTCTTCGCCGCCGCCCGCCCGACCGGTGAGGCGGGGCGGGGGCTGCCGGCGGGGCGGGGGGCTCTGCGGCCTCCCCGTGCGGGGACGAGAGGCCGCTGGAAGGGCGGTTGACCCTTTCATGTGTGGCTTTATTCTCAAAAAAAAAAACCCACAAAACCAAACCCTCGTTTATTCTGGGGGTCAAACCACGGGTTTTGTGCGGCGATCTGTTTTTTAACCCCCTTATTACCTCAGCAGAGGCTGGTGGTGAGGGGAGATGGTGGCTGCGGTCTGATGGCGTGATGGCTTGAGTTGAGTCTCGAAGGGCAGCGTTGCGTTCATATGTGGAGGGCAGTGCCTGCGGCACACACAAAATAAAATCTAATCCTGTTTGGCACAGTGAGCACTAGTTGTCTTGCATTTCTTTCAAGGAGTTAGGCTCTTGCTATCAAGAGTTTGCTCTATCTCATTTTTTCTCTCTTCCAGATCGTGTTTCAGCTCCGCAGCCCTTCGTTTTGTTTCCTTTTCTTGCAACTGCAGGGAGAGCTGCTGCCAGTGTTGCAATAGCTTTGGCTTCAGTGCTTTTTGCTAGTCTTGGCTCTTCCTGTTTCTAGCAGCTCTTGGTGTCCAGTGTGAAGCTTTACCTTGCGGAAAGACTTGTGTTGCTTCATGCGTATTTCTTCCAAGTACGTATTCGTGCCATGGGGCTCTCTTTGCCGAAGTTGCAGTTCCCGAGGCAGCGTGGCTTTTCTGGCAGAGAGGTAGTAGCTCTTGGATTCATCCTGAAATTGTAGGGTAAGATGAGGAAAGGCAAGAGCTTTGAGAGCCTGGGCTTGATTTGGGACAGGTTGTAAGAGTTTCTTGCGCCCAGACTTCTTCATGGTAGCACCCGTTGCATGTCTGGGATGAAATGCAGGAAATTCCCTGGTGGCATTCGCAGAGGCAAACACAGGCTGGGGAGCCAGCACGCACGGATGCTCAGTGCCTGCGTGGGTCTGCAGCAGCCTGAAGCGCTATATCTGGGGAATAAGAAATGCTTCATTCATCAAAAAGAGCTAGTAATTCTGCCTCCAAGCGTTTTAAATGTCAGCGTGAACTCTGTCGCCGCTGATCAAAGCGGAGAAGGGTAACGGTGTTGGAAGCCGCTCTGCTTCATCTCGAGCGCATCCTGCTTTGACAAAGGCAAGTTTGAAACACTGAGAAGAACCGTTTGGCTTATTTTATTTCTTCAACTCTTGTAAGCAGCAATAGAAAGAAATTCTGATTTGGGAGCTGAGAAGACTCCTCTTGTTTCTTTTTTGCTGTTAGGAACTAAACTTAAAACAGCTGATATAATTACTCACGTTTTCCTCTTCCTCTCAGAGGGGAAATATGACCATCATATCACTTGGAGCAACTTCGTGTCATCACGAGATCAAGCTCATACTCTTTGCTTTCCATACGCCCTGCTTTATGACGCTCAGACTACACGATTAATTTTGAGGCTTTTTTCCCTCTTTGCCTGCCTTTTGTTTTTTTCACATGGGTGGTTAGCAAGAACAGGCAATGGAAACCCTGGATGGAAGGAAATAGTTTCTATTAATAGGGAAAATAAATGGCAGAAACCATTTTCTGTCTGTTTCAGAAATCTACTATGTCAATTTAACAAGCAAGCAAGATTATGTCCAAACTCTGCATTCATCCTGGACTTCAAGCGTGAAAACAGAGACTAATTTAAGTTAGGATGGACGTATGGGGGTCTTTGGTCAAGCCCCTGCTCAAAATAGGGCTAAACCTGGAGGTGGAGCCAACTTTGCAGTTGGGTCAAGCTTCTCAGGGCTGAGAGTTTTTTTCCAAAGATGGAGAACTGAGCCCTTGCTGAAGTGTTTGACCATTCTCAAGGTGAAGAATTTTTTTTTCCTTATCTCTAATTGGGATTTCCCTTGCTGCTCTTCCCTTGTCTCTGTCCTTAAGCTGGGCAGCTCCAAAACGAGTCTGGGAGAGACCGAGGACCCTGCATGGAACTCAAGCCAGGACCCTGCATCCCTGATGTCTTACTGCTGCTAACCTGCCGCAATCATTGCATTAGCGTCCTTGTCTTCTAGTCTGTGACTGTAATTAACTTGACGTGTGCCTTCACGGTGCTCTTTTGAACCATGAACTTCAGCCTTTGTGGTTGATGGGTCACTGATCCCTGCTGCACCCATCTGCATTGCCTTCTAGGTGTGATAGTGGTGGTGCCTGCCTGCTCCTTGGCCAAGGAGGCCATGTTCGGGTTTGGCAATGTCTCTCCCTGGGCGGGTTTAAACGTGGTGCGCGGTGGTGGGACCAATTCTGTCGAGGCTTCTCAACAGAATGAGTATTTCCCGTGTCCCCGGGCTTGAGAGTGGCTGTCCCTGGTGAGCTGCCGTCTTGCCAAGCAGAGGGAGCAGGTCTTGCTGCGCTGGCGTGCCAGCTCACACATCTGCGAGGTTGCCTTGGCTACCGGCTCGTCTGTAACCGAGAGGAAAGCTCAAAACAGAGGGCTATCTTCAAGCCGTTTCCCTTCTCTCTGTGGAGGTTTTGCCATTCCTTCATGGAGAAATTTGGGGGTTCTGGCTCCTGTGAGCTTTGGAGCATGGGCTCTCTACATTTCACCCAAACACTGGTGGTGCCACGGTCTCTCTGAGTCTCCTTGGTGCCTGGCTTCTGACCAGGCTCACTCAAAGCCAAGTTTTTTATTTTTTAGTGACCATATTGAGTATTGGCTCTTCCTGGGAATGCTGTGGGGGTGTAGGCATGGACCTTGGCTGTGATTAGCAGGGTCCCAGCCCGCTAATCCACGCTCCTCCTGGCCAGAGACTGCTGTGAGTAGGCCCATGCGTCTCAGCGAAGGCTGAACACCTCCTTTTGGAGTTGGGGGAGCAACTCCAGTGAGGACTCAGGCCTGTGCATCCTTGGAAGTGCTCCTTCAGATAGGGAAGCATGGCCAGAGCTCCTGCTTGGGGTCTGAATGTGACTGGGTTTATTTTTCCAGCCGCTGCGCCTGGGACCTGCTCTGTGGAAGGTGAAGTCAATTGGGAGCATTTCTGTGCTGGGCGAGACATTTTGGTGGCCTGTAACTCAGCCCGACTCTGCAGTATACTTGGATTCATTCTCCACCCTTTTTTTACAGTGTTTCTTTGCCTTTTCTAAGAAGTGTGGGTAGGGTAGGAGAGCTCTTGGGTTTGTGCTTTTTTCCCCAGTGCTGGGAGAGTTCGGAAACATGAAGCTCTTCACCCCCATGGAGAAGGTTTGAGTAGTCATGGCTGTTGCTTAGAGCAGGGGCTGGTGTCCGGGAAGGCTTGAGGGCTGCTGCTAGACCATACTCTGGCATATCTCCTCTTTTGTGTGCTCCTTTAAGCTTCCACTGCAAAGCCTTCCCTGGGGGCTTCCTCACCAGCAGACCTTTTCCGTGCTGAAAGTTGGGATCAGCTCATGTGCTTCTGGTTGCCTGTGTTGAAAGAAGCCCCTACTGAATGCCCCTGTGCCTGCTCTGGGGTGAAGGAGGGGGTGCCCGTTTCTGCCACGTGTGTTAAAAGTCCATGTGTTCCTGCGCCTTCATCGCTAGCTGGGCTGGGAGGATGGCGATGGACTAAAAGCAGGGAAAAGAGCCAGGATGGGGTTGATGTCCGTGGTCTGTGTCCTTTGCAGAGAATGAGCCACCCTGGGGGATGCCCTGCACTCAGCTCCTCGTCTTTGTTGCCACACCAGGCTGCGATGGGTTTCCCAGCCTGGACTCCAAGGAGAGCTGTAAGTATCGAGGTTGGGAGCGGAAGGGAGTGACTGGAGCGGGAGTGCGGCTGTTTCTGTGCCCATCGGTTGGAAATAGCACTGTGCAGCGCTTACCCCCAATTTTAGGGGGGTGGCAATCCTTACTGTATTATTGAGAAACTGGGGCAGGGAGGGAGCGACTTACCTGAGGACGCTGATAAAGCAGTGGGAGAGGTTTAAAACAAAAGAAGAAACCCAAAAATCGGTTCTCTGGGATCCCAAGATGCAGTCCTGTATCAAAACCTCTGCCTGGTGCTGCTGCAACCCTGTAGCTGGGGCTGTCATGGCCCGTAGCAGCGTGTGATGGAGCGTGGGACCTAATGCCAGCGCCGGCCCCTCTGATGCTGTGTTTCAGATAAGCTGTCTGTCTCGGAAGGCTCCTTGCTGCTCTCTGCGGATGCCGTCTGGGGAGCTCTCAGAGGTGAGGTGTGCTTTCTGTGGGGCATTCCCGCTCTCCCTGCCTCAGGCCTATGGGGATGTCTCTCTGTGCCTCTCTCTTTCCATAGACTTATTTGTTAATTGAGCTCTGTTCCTTTGGGGGAATCTGTGCTGAGAAAGGGACTCTGTGTGATTTTTTTCCTGCAGGCCTGGAAACATTTAGCCAGCTCGTTGGGAGAGACGAGAACGGCACGGTGAGTCCTGGCCTCATCTCCTGGGGGCAGTCAGCTCTCCGTAATGCTCCTGCCTCCATGGGGACAGGCTGAGGATTGCCGGGATGCTCGGAATGAGGGGGGTACCAGCAGTGCAGCACAGCCTTGCCAAGGGCCAAGTAGAGATTGATGAATCCAGCCAGATTCCTGCCTTCTGAGCGGGTAAAGCATTGCAGGTCTTTCTGGCTAGCTTGCACTCTGGGCAGTGAGGGTACCCCTCCTCATCCCGCCAGCCCTGGGGACAAAGGTGACCCTGATTGTCTCCTGCTAATGGCTGCATTGCCCGAAGCCCTGCTCACTTCTTCCTCATGTTCTCTGCGTGCAGTACTACATCAACAAGACAGAAATTGTGGACTTTCCCCGCTTCCCTCACCGGGGCCTGTTGCTGGACACCTCTCGTCACTACCTGCCTTTGAGAGCCATCCTGGAAACTCTGGTAGGGTGTCTGCGCTGGGAGACGAGGTGGTTTAGTTGGGTGTCTCTTCCTCTGTGACAACTGAGGGCTCCTTGAGTGGCCTGGAGGGCTTTTTGGTTTTTTTGCGTTGCTCCTTTCCAGAGATCCTAGGAGCTGTCTAATGCGTAGGCCACTGCATCTACATCTCATCAAGGAAGAGCTTGTCAAACCTAGGCTTTTTGAACAAAACCAGCTTGCTTGTCCCTAGGTGAAGCAGCAGGCTGGGGTGGGATGGCAGCGTGACCTCAATTCTTAATATACAGATGTGCATGATGGAAAAATGCTTCCATGCTGCCCATGGCTGTGTTTGCTCCCGGTGTAACTCAGAGCTGCCTCGTTTGGGTGATTTCTCAGCTTCCTTTGTAAATACGATAAGGAAGAAAACCCTGAGGTATCCTGGATTCTTGCAGTCCAGATTACTTTCTGAGGCTGGGTTGTTTCTGAGGCAAGAGAAAACACTGGCTTCTTCCCGGCCACATTAGACAAAGGTGGGTGATGGTTCTGTGTTCATCCCAGGCAGAATTAAACTTCCAGGTCTCCACCTTTGGTTCAGTTATAGGGAGAACAGGGATTTTATTGTGAGCAGAAGCACTACTGGCCTTCTGCAGCTCTTTGTGGTGCTGGCGTGTTTGAAGAGAGGTGTCTGAATCCCTCTTGGATCCTGGGGAGCATCTGGGGACTCCACTTCCCTTGTCCTTTTGGAGCACAGGGACCTTGGTCCCTTTCTGTGGCAAGCTGGCTGACCTCGCCGAAAGGACAGGGCATGTTCATCTTTGTTCCTGTTCCTTCCCAGGACGTCATGGCTTACAACAAGTTCAATGTGTTTCACTGGCACATTGTAGATGACCCATCTTTCCCCTACGAGAGCTTGACCTTCCCAGAGCTCAGCAAGCAGGTAACCCACCCCGATCACCGTGTAGCACCCAGCCCGGGGCGAGCAGATCCCTCCCTCGGCACCTGAGCAAGGCGCTGAGATTTCCCGTGTTCCCCCAGGGAGCCTTCAATGCCATGACCCACGTGTACACAGCCAGTGACGTGCAGACAGTGATCAAGTACGCCCGGCTGCGTGGCATCAGAGTCGTCGTGGAGTTCGACACTCCTGGGCACACCCTCTCCTGGGGTCCAGGTGAGGAGCAGACCCTGCCTGCTGCTGCTGCGAGGAGAGTTGTAGTTGTACCGCGGGGGAGGAAGGGGATCTGCAACCTGGATCCCAAAAGCTGGGTGTGGGCAGCCATGTCCCGTGGACTGGCTTTGAAGAGGCGCAAACCATCATCTAAGGGAAGTAGGACCCAATGGTCCAACTTCTGGAATAATATTCAAAGGGAAAAAGTTTCCATCTCTTCTTGGGTCCAAGCTGGGTGACTTTTTGGGAACATCTGCCCTGCCAAAACCAACATCATCGGCAATTGCAAGGATCTTGGGTTTAACCAAGCTTCCTCGCTCTGCTCAGCTGTGCCCCAGTCCTGACACACCGCTCCCTGCTCCGAGGACTGCAAGTGTCTCCTCTTCCATGTCTGAAAGTGCGAGAAGCTCCAGGAAAACGTTGCCTTGTCTTGCTCTCTCCTTCCCCTGCCTCCAAATGCCGTGTCATGCACTGGAGTACAACCTGTGTGCGTGGCTACAGCCAAAACTGGGGCTGCCCCTCCTTCCATGTGTGGAGCTGGGAGAGGGTGCTGGGGACTGCACCGGTGTTAGCTTTCCCCAGCAGCTCTATATCTGGTTTCCCGTAGGAATGTGCTGAAAAAAGCAGTGGGGAGAGATGCCAAGGGGAAACCTGGGAAGGATGGAAACTGTAGTGTCCTGCAAGGATTTGGTGTGTCTGTGTCCCATCCTCAGAGTACCTGTTGCAGGGGGGAAAACGGGGTGTCCAGCCTAAAAGGCTCAAGCTCTGATCTCACCTGGGAGTGCATGTTTGGGGTGGCAGCGGATGTCCGTGGGGGGAGCACAAGATGAGCGCAGAACGTGGATCCCTCCCCATCAGATCAGGCTTCCTGAGCCAGAAATCATGTTTCTGCTGCCGTGATGGTGCCTCGTGCACCACGCCTGGGTCTTCTGTCTTCACGGCAGGCACTGGGCCGTGCTGAGGAGGGTCTGGGGGTTTATACGGGGCCATATGGCCACATTTAGCCCCTTCCTCACTGTCCTGTTTGTTATGACCCAGGTGCTCCGGGTCTCCTGACTCCCTGCTATTTGGGCAAGGATCCTTCTGGGACCTATGGGCCCATCAACCCCATCCTTAACAGCACCTACCAGTTTGTGACCAGTTTGTTTGAAGAGGTCAGCGCTGTGTTCCCGGACTTCTTTCTTCACCTCGGTGGCGATGAGGTGGATTTCACATGCTGGTGAGTCTGAGATCAGTCTGGATGGGGACGGGACGGGGAAGTATCTGGGACTGGAGTCCCAGATCATCTGCAGATCTTTGGTGTCCTGCTCCCCCAGGCTCTGTGTGTTGGTGCTTGGGGTTTCTGTGCTCATGGTGATGCTGGTTGTGGGAAGCTACTGGTGCTGGCATAGCCACAGCTCTTGGAATGCCTGGGCTAGCCTTGGACTGGTGTGGGAAGGACTTGGCCACGTTGGCCTTACTCCAGAGCTCGGGATGCAGTGCTTTTATTCTCTTCTCTTTGGTACACAGGAAATCCAATCCAAAAATCCGTGCCTTCCTGAAGGAGATGGGCTTTGGTGAAGATTACAAAAAATTAGAGTCGTTCTACATCCAGAGGTAAGGACGGTTGCATCCTCAGCCTGCAGCTATAGTATGTGACCAGCACAAATGTAATCTGCTGTCTCGGGGACACCAGATCTCCTTTTCAGGAGCACACCCATTCAGACATGTCTCCCTGACCCTAAAGGGAGTAGCCTAGCCACATTTTATTGGGAGACTGACCACAAAAAAGCCTGGGGCTGAGGAGAAAGAAGCCCCATAAGGGGCCGTGGTTTCTCCCTTCTCCTTCAGAAGTACCTTCACATCCCGCTGTGGGTGTTGGGAATATCGGTGCTGCTGCTTTGGCTGTATGCAACCAGCAAAGAGGGGGGAGTGTAGCTGGGATGACCCAAAACTCAGTACTCTTTCCACTCCAGGCTTCTGGACATCATCTCTTCCCTCGGCAAAGGTTATATCGTGTGGCAGGAGGTGTTTGACAACGGAGTGAAGGTGAGAGCTGCCTGCTTCCCCTAACGCAGTTGCCTGTGCTGGGGTGAACAGTGCCAGCACCCCAGCCGGACACACTGGTGTGCTCTGGGGGTGCCGTGCTGGGGCTGGCAGGCGGGTGCTCTGTTATGGGACTGGGCTTGATCTTGAGGTGGTGCTGCCAGTGAGCTGCCCTCATGGTGGCTTTGTCACGCTGCTGTCAACAGTCTCTTCCCTCCAAGTTCTTGTATATACACCTGCAAGAGACAGGTTTTAACTTTGCCCAGGACGCTCTGCAAATGGGCTTATCCCTTCCTCTGTTGCTTCTGCAAACCAGATGGGAAGCGGCTCGAAAGTTAAGCCAAAGTCCACCTCAGTTTCTCTTTGGGTATCTTCGGAGCTGTGGATGGGTCAGGGCACCCTGCTTGCGGGGGGAGGTGGTGCTCTTGTTGCCGCACTGATCCCGTGCACGGGGTTCACGTGTGCTCTTCAGGTGAGGCCAGACACCATCATCCACGTGTGGAAGGAGAGCTCCCCGCCGTACATGGAGGAGATGGCAAACGTCACCAAAGCTGGCTACCGGGCTCTGCTCTCTGCCCCCTGGTACCTCAACCGCATCTCCTATGGGCAGGACTGGATGGCAGCCTACCAGGTGGAGCCCTTGAAGTTTGAAGGTATGTTCCTTGTGTCCCCTTCCCGTATGGCAGCTGACTTGTCACTCGGAGGTAGCGTCAGGGCTGGCTGTCTTGCTAATCCGTTCTCGCTGCTGGTGTGAAGGTGCTTGAGTGACCGTGTCCTTGGTTCCTGTGCTATGTCCCGTTCCCTTGCTGCCGGCAGAAAACAGCTCTGCTCTCCCCCAGCCCAGGGTTTGAAGCGGGGGCTTCCAGAAGAGCAAGTTATCGCCTCCATAGCTGAGCCACTCACTGCTGTTACAGGCGCCTCTGTTGGCAGGGCGATAAGTCACCCCGTTATCTTACAACACCCCGTCACCTGAATGCTGTGTCCTCTGGCAGGCAGCCCTGAGCAGAAGGATCGGGTGATCGGCGGAGAGGCGTGCATGTGGGGTGAATACGTGGACGTCACTAACCTGGCCCCCAGGCTCTGGTAAGAGAAGCCGTGGGGAGGTTAGCTCGAGTCGCGTGGGGCAGGGCTCAGGCCCCTTTCCTTCGCCGCTGAGCGACGTGTGCCAAACGCTGCGGGTTTGGTCTGCGTGTGGTGCTTGTCCCCGTCCCCTGGCATTGCCTCTGTGCTAGTAACAGCTTCACTGAGGCTTAAATGAGGGTTTGTAAGACTAATGTGCTCCTGTACAACCTGCTGCTGCAACCAGTACGTGTTTAACACTGGTCTCTGTCCTGTCACCCCGGTCCACTCCTGATCCGCATGTGTCTAGGAGTGGATCTTTTGATATACAGAAGCCATGTGCCTTTGTGTGCTGAAGGACTTCCTTCGGGAAAGCGTTTGGGAGCTCAGGGCTTTGTGCAAGAAGCTTTCCAACTCCCCCGCCCGCCCCCGACCTGACTGCTTCTGTCTCTCGTTCCTCAAGGCCGAGAGCTGGGGCCGTAGCCGAGAGACTGTGGAGTAACGCGACCGTCAGGGACCTGCAAGATGCCTACGTGCGGCTGGCCGACTTCCGCTGCAAGCTCCTTGGGTAACCGTCCCTCCTCGCAGTCGGATGCTGGCTCGAGGGGACAGTGTAAAGGCCGCCGTCTCCAGGGTTCGACCCTGGGGAGGGCAGCGAGGGTGAAGTGGGCTTTCCCTGGTACAAAATGACCCTTGTTCTTATTGAAAATCCCGAGCCTTTTTCCTGCCTGTGCGTGGGCAGAGCTTGCTTTGTGCAGTGCTGGAAGAGAGCCCCTGCTGCCGGCGTGGGCTGGTGGCTCTGCTGAGGAGAGGGCTTCGTGCTGAGGAAGGGGGGGACCCGTCAGCTATTGCCACTCCTCCTGCAGCACCGGCTTCCCCAGGAAACCTGCCCTTACCCCGTACTCCCACACGTGAGCAAAAAACCGAGTCTGTAAGCGCAGGATGAAAACCGCTCCCTCCTTGTCCCACCTGAAACGGGGCACCGACGGCCACCCCGCGCTCCTCTAACCGCTCAAACCTGACCGTGGGCTCTGCCTCTGCCCTCTGCGTAACGCCATCTCTCCGCTCTCTTTCCAGGCGCGGTGTCCAGGCGCAGCCTCTCTACGTAGGATACTGTGAAAATGAATTCGGCGGGTTTTGAAGGGAGAGTCCTGCTGCCCTCGGTCGCTGTGCACGCAGGAGGAATGATCCCTCTCTCAAAAGCTGCTGGCTTGGGAGAGGGACCCCTTCCCACCCCCAGCTTCTGCTCTTGCTTTGTTGCAATGGACTTTTTTTTTCCTTAGTGTGCACTCTTCACCTCTTTTTTTTTTTTTTTTTCCCCCTATTTTTATTTCTTTAAATCTATAAATAAATGACCCCAAAGAGGAAAAAGGCACCTTTTCATGCTCAGCTGGGGCTTGGGAGACCATGCAAGGGTTATTGTTAGCAGGAGATGGGTAGGGCTCGCTCCAGAGATGCCAGTAGAGGAGCATCATCCCGGTGGCTCCGGAGCTTGCTGGGTGCCTGCTCAGCTGGATGAACCGTGTTTAGTCTCTGCTGCTGTCACAGACTCCGTCCCTGCAGAGAGAAGGTGATGAGGAGGTGTGGGCTCCCCCAGTTTTTTCACCTTGGCCTCCCACCGTCTGCACCTGGCCAAGGCGCTACCTGTGCCAGGACAGGTGACACCCCACCTTGGTTTTGCTTCTGCGGCCGCCTGCACACCAGCGGGCAGCGTTGTGGTGTTGGTTGCTGTCCCTGTCTCTGTCTCTTGTCTCTCTGCCTCTGTCCAGGCAGGAGGCGACTTGCCTGCGGGCCACCATCTCTGCTCCCTCAAACCCCATCTGCTGCCGTCTCCTCCTGTGGCTTCTCCTGAGAAGACGGCGGCCTGAAGCCTCTCCGAGGAGACCTCGCAAACCTGCTGAGCGGCGCGCGGATGTTACGGAGTCCCTGCTCAGCTCTCCCATCAGCTGCCGCTTCTGCTCAGGATTTAGCCAACTGATCCATCCTCCTCCTGCTTTGTTGTCCTCGGGGTGGGGAGCTCAGCTCCAGGTCTCCTACATCCAGACAGGTTTGATTTGGATAATGTTTTCCTTGGACAGGAGACTGGTGGTGCTGTTGTCGCGCGGAGCTGGGACAGTCGTGGTTCTTGTCCTTTGGTTGGGATTGCCACGCTGGAAACTATGTTCAGCTCAAAGCGGGGAATCTCTCGAGGAGAAATCCTGGCTGATGGGACTGTTGTACCTGTGTCGTGGTCTTAAATGAGCGAGGTCTGCTGTTATGGCTGGAAACCTTTTACTATTGAACTTTAAATTAAAAATATGGAATTAACTTGGAATTAAAAATATTCAGAAATTGTCAAGTCTTGCATTTCTTTACCTTCCTGTGAAAGGATACCCAAACACTTGCTCCTCTGAAGTGATAACATCTTAAAGGGGGGAAAAAAAACATTGTGAAGCCCAGCCACCTTGGAGCAGGGAAATCTAGCCAGATTTGGGGAAAGAGGAACATTTTTTTCCCTCTACTCCGGGTGGGAGGGGAAGCGCTGCCTTCCTGTGCCCATTTCCTCTGGGAAGATGCTTTTCTGCTTCCTCCAAGTCTCTGTGGGAAATCCATGCTCCTCTTTGCTGTCGTTTTGGTTGGAAATACTGTCCTGCTCTTGTGTTTCAGGCTGAGCGGAGGGAGCCAGGATTGCCGATCTGCCTGCTGCTCCCGGCAGGTTTATTTCTCTTAAATTGAGTAACCCGAAAGACCTAAATAACAATAGCTGCTTCCTTTTGATGCGCTGCGAAGTCCTAAAGAGCTCCGCAAGGCTGGTGTGGTTGGCGCTCCTTCCTCCCTGCCAGGCTTGGCATGAGCGAACGCTGATCAGAAGCTTCTCAGCCCTGTGAGGACATCTCCCTGTGCTCCGACCCGAGGTCCCCGCTGATGCCACCCGCTGTCCCCACGGCATCTTTTGGGCTCGGCTTCGGGAAGCGTTGCTCTACAGCATGAATACCTCGGGTGTTTGCGGAGCAGAAGCTTGATCTTCTGGTCCAGGCTGGTGGCCTTTAGACCCGGGCATCTGCTCCATCTCTGCGTGGTCGCTTCTGCCTGGCTCTTCCCGCAGCCGCGCCGGGGGAAGGACAGCCGAGACGCCGTGGTTTGCTGCTCGGATGCAGCGCTTCGGGCTCTGAGGGGGTGGCAGGCACAGAGGAAGGAGGTTAGTGTCCCCTCCTATTTTTACAAGTTGGGGTTTTTTCCCTTTTTTTTTCCCCGGTGCAGTGTAAATTGGTACCTTTTGTCGCTGCAGGCAGCTGCTGCCGGCAGGGCTGGGGCAAGGGGGAGCCTGCTCCCAGAGAGGGGTGCCGTGCTCCCAAGGAGGGTGCCGTGCTCCCAAGGAGGGTGCCGTGCTCCCAAGAAGGGTGCCATGCTCCTGGGAAGGATGCCCTGCCCAAGGAGGGTGCCCTGCTCCCAGAGAGGGTGCCCTGCTCCTGAGGAGGGTGCTCTGCTCGCAGAGAGGGTGCCTTGCTCCCAAGAAGGGTGCTCTGTTCCCGGGAAGGACACCCTGCTCCCAAGGAGGGTGCTCTGCTCCCAGAGAGGGTGCCCTGCTCCTGGGAAGGACACCCTCCTCCCAGAGAGGGTGCCCTGCTCCCAGAGAGGGTGCTCTGCTCCTGGGAAGGACACCCTGCTCCCAAGGAGGGTGCCCTGCTCCCCGGGCGCTGCTCTGTGTGTGCAGAGGGGCTCTTCACCATCCCATCCCAGCTCCTGGCCCTCACCCTGCCTGTCCGCCCGGCTTACCGGGCTCCCTTTCACCCAGGGCTGGGTGCGCGAGCCGGCAGGGCCTGGGGTGCTCCAGCGCCGGCGGGGCTGGCTTGGGGGGACCCCCCGGCCCAGCGCCTTCCACTAAAGCCCGGTATTTATGATCCGGGTTAAATATCATCCCGTGGTCCTGCTTCCCGGGAGCTCTGCACCGGCATCTCCCCAAAACCACCATCTTGGGGGCGGCTTGGCAACGTTTTCACCCTTGCAAAGACCGGGATCCCCGTCGGCAGGGAGGGAGCACCCCACTTTCCCCCGCCGCGGCCTCACCGCGCGGCCCGTTCCTTCCAGAACATCTATTTTGGTCGCGTAAAACTTGCCGGGGAGCAGAGGAGAACAGGCAGCGTGTGAATCACTCGGGGCCAACGGGTTTAAAAATAAACCCAAGCGGCGGTGAAGA
Source organism: Gymnogyps californianus (assembly GCF_018139145.2). NCBI lineage: Eukaryota > Metazoa > Chordata > Aves > Accipitriformes > Cathartidae > Gymnogyps > Gymnogyps californianus. The sequence continues at coordinate 1,440,001 of NC_059481.1, read as the reverse complement.
ACAGCCGCCGAGCCCCCGGATTTCGGCAGGATTACGCTCCGCGCCTCCAAAACCCACCCATGGGTGCCCACCCTGGGCGCCGTCCCTGCCCGCTGGGTTTTATTGGGACACACTTGCATATGTTTGCACATGCTTGCATGCACGTGCACATACTTGCAGCCGTGTGCACGTGCTTGCATGCATATGGGTGCTTGCAAGCACGTGCACCCCTGCACATGCTTGCACACACATGCATATGGGTGCTTGCAAGCACGTGCACCCATGCACATGCTTGCACACACATGCATATGGGCGCTTACAAACACATGCACTCATGCACATGCATGCACACGTGCATATGGGCCCTTGTAAACACATGCACTCATGCACATGCATGCACACACATGCACACTTGCACACACATGCAAATGCATACAAGCACACACACGCGCTCACACACCATTGCACAGGCTTGCAACACAGGCATGAAGTTGCGTGTGCCTGTGCACACTCTTGCATGTACTTGCACACATGTGCGCAGTCTTGCAACCATGTGCACACACTTGCAGCAAATGCACGTGCTTGCACACACACACACTTGCAGCAAATGCACGTGCTTGCACACACTCACACACACTTGCACATACTTGCACACACTTGCACACATGCTTGCACACACTTGAACATGCATGCACATGTGCACACTTGCACAAACATGCACATGCTTGCACAAGCTTGCGCACACACACGCACACGCTTGCAACATACGTGCACATGCTTGCACACTCTTGCACACGCACGCCCACGCTCACACACGCATGCACACACCTGCACATGCGTAGCAGCGCGCCGGGGAAGCCGGGCACCCCCAGCCCAGCTGCTGCTCTGGGAGTAATTAATTAACGACCGCGCCAGGTATTAAAGCCGTTCGCTCTAATTACAGCTTTTTCGGGGTGGCGCGGGGTGCAGGACGGAGGCGCTTCCCCCCAACCCCTCCCCCCCCATCTGGGGCAGCCCCAAGGGGGCAACCGGGGCGGCGGGGGGTCCATCGAGGTGAAAAAGTGCCCAAACTGTCCCTTTTTGAGCCTTTTCTGTGTATTTAAATCCCGCTGTAAGGTGGTGGCTGGTGGGGAAGAGCGGGGTGTTAACTCTGGAACCTACTGAGGGCGGCAGGGGTGAAGGCAGGAGGCTGCTCAGCCCCGTGGCCAGCCCTGCCTGGGGGTGACGGGGGGTGACAAGGGGTGACGAGGGGTGACGGGGGGGGGCGGGAGGTGACAGGAGGTGACGGGGGGGGCGGGGGGGACGGGGGGTGATGGAGGCCGGAGGATGCCGGGGAGGAAGGGGTTCGGGGTCAGCCCGGCAGGGGGCAGTAGTGGGCGGAGCCGGGGTACCCCGCGCCGCTGCCAGCCTCCCCTCCTGATTGGCCGCCTCTCCCTCATTATGCTAATACCTTGCGTCTCGCCGGGGCCAGCAGGCTGACGTCACCAGCCCGCTGGCGGCCGCGCGCGCGGGTGGGGAAGGGGAGGGGGGGGGGGGGGGGGGAGTGTTGCGAGCAGAGAGGCCCGGGCCGAGCCGAGCGGTTCCGAACGGTGCCGAGCGGTGCCGAGCGGCGCCGAGCGAGGCGGGGCGGGGCGGGGCGGGGCGGCGGGCGCCTCCCGCAGCGGCGGCGGCGGCGGCGGCGGCGGAGCGGGCCATGGCCGCGGCGGGCAGCGGCGTGGCGGCGGCGGCGGCGGCGGAGGCGGGGGCGGCGTTCAGCACCGCGAACAGCGGCCGGGTGAACGGGCTGAGCCGCCCGCCCGGCGCCATCGCCATGAAGGATCACGACGCCATCAAGCTCTTCGTGGGGCAGATCCCGCGTAACCTGGAGGAGAGCGACCTCAAGCCGCTCTTCGAGGAGTTCGGCCGCATCTACGAGCTCACCGTCCTCAAGGATCGCTTCACCGGCATGCACAAAGGTACGGGGGGCTCCGCGCCCGCTGGCGGGGCGCGACCAGGCGGGGCGTCCTGAGGTGGGACACCCTGGGGTGGGGGTACTCCTCAGGTGGGAGGCCCTGAGGTGGGACACCCAGGTATGGGGCGCCCCTGAGGTGAGGAACCCCTGAGGTAGGGCACCCCTGAGGTAGGGCACCCCTGAGGTGAAGGCACCCCTGAGGTGAGGTGCCCCTGAGGTAGGGCACCCTGAGGTGAAGGCACCCCTGAGGTGAGGAACCCCTGAGGTAGGGCACCCCTGAGGTGAAGGCACCCCTGAGGTGAGGTGCCCCTGAGGTAGGGCACCCTGAGGTGAAGGCACCCCTGAGGTGAGGAACCCCTGAGGTAGGGCACCCTGAGGTGGAGCACCTCACGATAGGGGTACCCCTCAGCTGGGACACTCTGAGGTGGGGCACCCAGGTATGGGGCACCCGTGAGCTGAGGTACCCCTGAGGTGGAGCACCCCGAGGTAGGGGTACCCCTCAGCTGGGACACCCTGAGATGGTTCACCCATGATCTGGAAGTACCCCTGAGGTGGGGCACCCTGGTATGGGGCACCTCTGAGGCGGGGGTACCCCTGAGGTGATGTACCCCTGAGATGAAGGTACCCCTGAGGTGGGACACCCTGCAGTGGGGCACCTCTGAGGTGGGGCACCCAAACATGGGGCACCCCTGCGTTGAGATACCCCTGAGGTGGAGGTACCCTTGATCCGGAGGTACCCATAAGGTGTGGTGCCCCAGTGTGGGGCACCCTTGAGGTAGGGATACCCCTGAGGTGAAGGTACACCTGAAGTGGGGCACCCTGGTACGGGGTACACTTGAGGTGGAGATACCCCAATATGGGGCACCTCAGTATGGGGCACCCCAATATGGGGCATCTGTGATGTGAAGGTACCCGTGAGGTGGAGGCACCCCGGTATCGGTCACCCTGGTATGGTCACTCCAGTATGGGGCACCCCTGAGGTGGGGGCACCCCTGGGGTCAAGGTACCCCTGAGGTGGGGACACCCCCATATGGGGCATCCTGGTATGCGGCCCCCCTAAGACTGGGGTACCCCTGAGGCAGAGGCACCCGTCTAAGGTGGAGGTACCCCTCGGATGGGAACACCTGCCTGAGGTGGGGGCACCCACCCGGGGTCAGGGTGCCTACATGGGGTTGGGAGCTGCCATCTGGCTTGGGGGCACCCCTGGGGTCAGAGCACCCCAGGGTTGGGAGCACCCCAATGGTGTTTAAGGCACCCGCCTGGGTTGGGGGCACCTGTCTGGCATCGGGGCACCCATGTGAGTTTCGGGCATCCCTGGAGTTGGAGCACCCCTGTGATGGAGGCACCCACCTGGGATACAGGCACCCACCGCGGATGGGGGCACCTACCTGCCTGGCCCCCTGCCTGCGCCGTGCCCTAGGTCTCTGTGACCCGGCAGGACCGGGGTTGCTGCCGGCCTGGCTGGCATCCCGGCCCGGGGTGCAGAGCACCCAGCACCCCAAGCAGTGGCGCGCCGAGGGGCTCACGTGTGCACCGACAAGGTCTTTACGGAACCCCCCACCCGTGAGCTGGGGGTCCGCGGCACCGGAGCAGGGTCAGGGCACCCTGGGTGTCACCCGGCCAGGATCTCACGCTCCTCCGCATGCTGTCGCCGAGCCCCTGTGCCACAGGCAGCACCCGCTTCGCTGGGACTTTCTGGGAAGCCGAAACTTGGCGCTTGCAGATGCCGCCACGACGGTGCCCTTCAGCCGTGGGGCAGCCGCCCGGACTCCATCGTTCTCGGCACTGCGGCCTCCGAAATGTCTCCAGGCGCCTCCGAAGCTGCTTGCGTGCCCCGAACAACGGGATTCGCGCCTTGCCGGCCCCCCCGGCGCTTCCTCCAGCGTGGGCTTCAACTGCTGCGGCCCAGACGCGCCATTTAATTGCGGACGCTTCTCTAATTTGAACGGCATTCTTCCTTCCAGCGAGTCTCCGAAGCGGGATTGCTCCCGCTCCAGCCCTCTGAACTTCTCCGGAATGCCCAGGCACCGTCCTCATTGTCACCTGCAGGGGAAAAGGGGAAAAAAAAAGGGGGAAAAAAGAGCGGAGAGGAGGAAGCCAACATGATTACGGATGATAAACACTGGAAATGGCACCGGGACTGACGCGAGCCGCTGCGCTGACCTCCCCTCTCCACCTGCAGTGGGATAATATTTAACCGGGGGAGATCTCTCCTTGGTCCCCGCGAGGGCAGGTGTCCCCAACACCCCAAGGCGGGCGAGGGACCCCATCCCTCGGTGTCCCCTCGCCCCGCTGCCGCGCTCCCTCTCCTCCCAGGCACGCTGATTGTACTTATTAAGAGTTATTAATACTTAATCAGCTGGCGGATTTAATTGTGCCAATATTAAAAATGCATCAATGTCAATTTTATTCATTAAATATTTACTTTGTTGAAGGGAAACTGTTTTGCTGCTGTTTTAATATCACTTTCAGACGTTTTTGGATGTGACCCCAGCAAACTGGGGGGGAGCCCTCGGGGAGGGAGCGGCACGGTGGCGGCATGGGGACCTGGGATGCTCCCGCGGGAACAGGAGAGACGGAGGGGAGAGGACCGGCCCCCGGCCCCCGGGGCTCGCTCGTTGCCGCCAGCTCCGGGCGAGCGAGCGGCTCGGCAGCGTGAGTCAGCGTGGGAAAACCTCACCCCAGGCGTATTCCCGATTCCCGAAGCGCCACGATGTTGGAGGAGCCGGAGCGCCTTTGCCACGCGAGTCTCATCCCGAGGAGGATGCTCTGGGCTGGGAGAAGCGTGGCGGCAAGCCGGGATGCGCGGCCTCGACGCCTGGAGATCTGCTTCCCGGAGGGCTTCGGCTGCGGCTTTCCCTGGAGCCTGGGGCCGGAGCGCCGCTGCCTGTGCACTGCCAGACTCGCTGCCTGCTCTTGCCTTGCTCCTTCCTTCATCCCGCTGCTCCGTCTCTTTTGTATCGAGATCTCCCACCCTGTTCCGGGGCTGAGCTCTGGCCCCGCTGGTGGTGGTGCCCACCTGGGTGGCAGGGTGCTGGATGTCAGAGTGCCAGGGTACCAGGATGCCAGGGTGCCGGAGTGCTGGGTGCCGGGGTGCTGGATGTCAGAGTGTCAGGGTGCTGGGTGCCAGGATGCCAGGGTGCCGGGGTGCTGGATGCCACAGGGTGCTGGGTGCCGGGGTGCTGGATGTCAGAGTGCCAGGGTGCTGGGTGCCAGGATGCCAGGCTACTGGGTGCCAGGGTGCTGGATGTCAGAGTGCCAGGGTGCTGGGCTGCTGGATGCCACAGTGCCGGGGTGCCGGGGTGCTGGGTGCCAGGGTGCTGGTTCCCCAGCGCCATATTAGCTGCGCCGCTGGCTCTCCGCATGCCTGGGGCTTTGCGGCGGTGCCGGGCCGGACGCTGACCCCATCTCCCCGTCTCCGCAGGCTGTGCCTTCCTCACCTACTGCGCCCGCGACTCGGCCCTGAAGGCGCAGAGCGCCCTGCACGAGCAGAAGACGCTGCCGGGGGTAAGTGACACCGGGGGGGGGTCAGGGTGAGCTGGGGTGGGGGACGGTGACACCTACCCGGGGCGCGGGCGCAGGAGCCGCTTCCAGCGGCCGCAAACCGAGGCATTGATTTTCCTGCCGCCCGCGTGCTGTTGCGCTTTCTGTGGGCTCCGACCTCCCGAGCTTAACAAAGTGAAAATAAATATTTAATTATTCGCCTAAATAAAAATCAATAGGGCCGCCGGTCGGCTGGGGAAAGCGCCGGGGCCCGTGACTATCAATCCCTGCCTCGGGTGCGCGGAGCTGACGGAGGGGGACGAGGTTCGCAGGGACGTGGCTTCCTGAGCTGCGCTCTCACTGGCCGTGCTGTGCATCAGTAGGTTTAAGAGTTAACAGCCCACTTTGGCAGCCTGAAGGAGGTGCGGGGTCAGGCCCTGCCTGCCGGGCACGGGCTTGCCTGTGTCCCCGTCTCATCGCACACCCCCATGTGTGTACACACGCGTGTGTGAGGTGTATGGCTGCTGGAGCTGCTCACGTCTCACCCTGCACGCCGGCACGGGGCGAGCACAGGGGTGCGCACGTGAGCACGTGCTTTGCATGTGGGCGTGCGGGCACGCGCCCCTGCGTGGGCACACGTCTGTGCGCTCTCCTCTGTGCGTGTGTGCACACAGCGGTGCGTGGGCGTGCATCTGCCGGGGCGCACAGCCGCATCTGGGCAGGCGTCTGTGTGTGCACACCCCTGTGCTTGTGCTCACACCCCTGTGCCTGTGCACACCCCTGTGCTTGTGCTCACACCTCCGTGTGCTCACTGTCTGTGCCTGTGTACAGCCCTCTATGCTTGTGCACACCCCCCTGTGCTTGTGCACACCCTTCTGTGCTTGTGCTCCCACCCCTGTGTGCCTGTGCACGCACCCCTGTGCACACCCCTCTATGCTTGTGCACACCCCTGTAGCTGTTCACACCCCTCTTTGCTTGTGTTTACACCCCTGTGTGCCTGTGCGCGCACCCCTGTGCACACCCCTCTATGCTTGTGCACACCCCCTGTAGCTGTTCACACCCCTCTTTGCTTGTGTTTACACCCCTGTGTGCCTGTGCACGCACCCCGTGTGCTTGTACACACCCCCCCGTGCTCGTGCACACTCTGTGCTTCTGCACACCCGTGTGTGCTCACACTCACAGCCCTGTGCCTGTGCACACCCCTCTAGGCTTGTGCACACCCGTGTGTGCTTGTATACGCACCCCTCTCTGTCTGTGCACACCCGTCTGTGCTCGTGCACATCCTCCTGTAGCTGTGCACACCCCTGTGTGCTTGTGCACACCCCTCCGTGCTTGTGCACACCCCCCGTGCCTCTGCTCACCCCCGCGCTCCGCGCCCCCCGGGTCCCCCCACCCCGGCCAGGCCCCGCCCCCGGCGCGGCGCGGGGGCGTGTCTAGGCGGTGGAGGGGGCGTGTCCCCACCGCAGCCCCTCCCCTCGGCTCGGCCCGGCCCGGCTCGGCCCGGCTCGGCGGGGCTGCGGCCGCCCCTCCCCCCGCCCCGCCTCCCGCGCACCGCTTGCGCGAGCCGAGCCGAGCCGAATCGGGCCGGACCGAGCCGAGCCGCCTCGGGTGTAGCCGGGTCGGGCCGGCCCGAACCGAAGCGAGCCGAGCCGAGCCGGGCCGGGCCGGGCCGGGCCGGGCCATGCAGCTGCCGCAGGTGCCGGCGCCCGGGCCGCGGCCGCCCGTGCTGTGGGTGCCCGCCGGGTCCAAGATCCTCTGCATCGAGGTAGGGCCCCGCCTTTGTCTGCCGCCGGCTCGGCTCGGCTCGGCTCGGCTCGGCTCGGCCCGGAGCCTCTGCGTGCGCTGGGGCATCGGCACCCGCGGGGTGGGGGTGCCTCGGAGTGGGGGATGCTTGCACCCGGGGAGGGGGGGTCTGCACCTGGGGGGGTATTTGCCCGCAGGGATGGGGGGGGTGATGGTGAGGGGGGTGTTTCTGCTCCCAGGGGTGGAGGGGGGTGTTGGCAGGGGGGTGTCGGTCAGCAGGGTGTATCTGCACTCAGAGATGGGGTGTGTGCATGCCTGGGTTGGTGAGCAGGGTGTATCTGCACCCAGAGATGGGGATGGAGGGGTGTTGGTGAGCAGGGTGTAGCTGCACCCAGGGATGAGGATGGAGGGGTGTTGGTGAGCTGGGTGTAGCTGCACCCAGAGATGGGGATGGAAGGGTGTTGGTGAGCGGGGTGTACCTGCACCCAGGGATGAGGATGGAGGGGTGTTGGTGAGGAGGGTGTAGCTGCACACAGGATGGGGTGTGTGGATGTCTGTGTTGGTGAGGAGGGTGCATCTGCACCCACGGATGGGGGGTGTGAGTGTGGGTGTTGGTGAGGAGGGTGTATCTGCGCCCAGGGATGGGGTGCATGTGTTGGCAGGGTGGTTGTTGGTGATGAGGGTGTATTTGCACGCAGGGATGGGGGTTGTGAGTGTGTGCGTGTTGATGAGGAGGGTGTATCTGCATCCAGGGATGGGGAGGGTGTTGGCAGGGGGGTGTTGGTGAAGGAGGTGTATCTGCACACAGGGATGCTGTGTGTGAGTGTTGGTGAGGAGGGTGTATCTGCACGCAGGAATGGTGTGCGGTGGGGGTGTCGGTGAGCAGGGTGTATTTGCAGGCAGGGATGGAGTGTGTGCATGCCTGTGTCGGTGAAGAGGGTGTATCTGCACCCAGGGATGGGTTTGTGTGTTTGTGTGTTGGCTGAAGTGTGCATTTTTCCACCCTGGGTTTGTGTGTGTGTGTTGGTGTTGTGTGTGTGGTTGCAGGTGTGCAAGGGGATATGCTGGGGGGGGGTGTTGCACCCACAGATGGTGCAGGGGTGCGTGTGTGCGTTGGCGGGGGTACAGTTTTGCCCCTGGGGTGTGCACAAGTGGGTGTCGGTGGGGAGCGGTTGCACCCAGGGATGGTAGGTGTGCAAGCATGTCGGTGGCTCTGTGTGCGTGTAAGCAGGTGCTAAGGGTGTTTTTGCACCCAGCGATTGTGCGTGTGGTGATGGGGTGTGCGTGTGTGTGGGCCTGGGGGGTGGCGGTGGTGGGTGTGTAAGTGTGCGCACGTGTGCGTGTGCGCACACTGGGTGTGAGCAGGGAGCAGGGAGTGCCTGTGTGCATACGGGTGTTGCATGGGCTCTCACATTGTGGGTGCCCGGTGGGGGAGCTGGCTGGGTGTGCGCAGGACTCAGGTGTGTGGGTGGTGGTGGGGATGGGGAGTGGGTGCTGCTGGGGAGAGCTGTGGCCATCCAGGGGGGGTGTCCAGCACTGGGTGTCCGTGTGTCCACAGAGGGCTGCCGGGGGTCCCACTGTGGGTCCCGCTGCCGCAGTGGGGAAACTGAGGCAAGGGGCGTTGTGCCCCTGCCTGGCACGGATGGTGGTGCCGGCTGTGCACCCTGGGGTGTGTGCCCGTGGTTGTGCAGGATCCACAGCTGCGGGGAGGGTGCTGTGGGTGTTGTGTGGGTGTGCGGCTGCGGGTGGGTGGGTGCTCATGAGGACTCTGGGCTCGGGGTGTGCGGGTGTAGGGTATCGTGTGCGGGTGCACACGGGGCTGGGTTGGGGTGGGTGTGTGGCTGCACGTGGGTGTGCAGTCATGCTAGGACGGATGTACAGTTGTGCGTGGGGCGGTGGGGGTGCAAGCGTGCGGCTGTGTAGGTGTACGGTTGTGCAGGGCGGGTGCTGAGGCGAGCGTGCAGCTGTGGGTGGGTGGATGTGCATGGAGGGTGCTGTGTGTGGGTCTGCGGTTGTGCTCAGAGGTGTGCGGGCACGGGAGCGCGGCTGTAGGGAATGCGTGGTTGTGCGTGGGGGTGTACTAGGATGGTTGTGCGCCTGTGCAGGGTCGTGCGGTTGGTGTGACTGTCCCCAGGCCGGCTGTGTCCCCTCACTGTGAGTTCACCCCCAGGGCTCTGGCAGGGTGTTCCCATGATGGCAGGGTGTTCCCATGATGGGTGGCTACCTCCACCGGGTGTTGGCTACCTGGGGGCCCCCGGGGTGATGCGGGCACTAGGCTCCTGCGGGTGCCTGCTGCTCCAGTGTCACCCGGTGCCTCCGTCTTGGCTCATTTGGATGCACGGTGGCCTTCTGGATCCTCCGGCTGTTGGGTGCGAGGAGGAGGAGGAGGGTGACACCGAGGAAGGAGCGAGGGCCAGAAGTGACCCTGTTCCACGAGGCAGGTCCCGCTGCAGGGATTCACCATGGGCTGGCTCTCCCTGGTGCCCAGGCTATTGGGGGGCTCCAAATTTGGGTGGGTGACAGTGCCCAAGGGGTCAGGTGGTGATTTAGCAACCAGTGGTGACGCCCTCGGGCTGTAGCACACCGGTGGTTTGGCCATGGGGTGCTGTAGCCGGGGCTCTGTGGCGCACCCACGGGTGACAGGACTGGTGGGTGCTGGGACACCCCAGACAGGGTCTCCTGTGACACTGGATGCGTCAGTGTGTCCTTGGGGTGTGCGAAGATGGGTGGGGGGACATGGGTGGGAGTTGGGGGATGGGTGGGTGGATATGTGGGTGCTATGAGGGTGGAGGGATGGGTGCTATGGGGGTGGAAAGGTGGGTGGTAGGGAGATGGGGGATGGATGGGCTGGTATAAGGATGCTAGGGGGATGGGTCGGGGCTGGGGGGTAGATGGATGGGTGCTGTGGGGATGGATGGGTGAATTGATGGGTGAATCTTAGGTGGAGATGGGTGGATGGGTGGTTGTGTGGGTGTCAGAGGTGGGTGAATGGACAGATGGGTGTCAGGAGTGGGGGGAGATGGCTGGGCACTTGTTTGGGTGTCGGAGGATGGATGGAGGGCTGTGGGGCAGCGGTGGGTGGCTGGGTGACTGTGTGGGCACAGGGGCATGGTGCAGGGGTGCTGTGAGGACAGACAGGCAAGTGGGCGCCGGACAACCGGGCACAGGGGTTGGTCTGGGTGCCCAAGCCGTCCACCTGTGCCGTGGGAGCCGGTGCAGGGGGGCACCGAGCACCCCGGGGTGGGCACGGGGCGATGCCAGGGGTGCCAAAACCCCTTTTCAGGGGTGTCCACAGGCCAGGGCGGTTTCTCCCCAGCGCGGTGCGGCAGCCCTGGGGTAGGTTAGCTGGTCCCTGAGGCCTGACATTTATAAACATCAGCCGCTCCCAGAGAATCAATACAGTTTAATAACCGGCGAGCGGAGACGGGAGACACATCAAAATGACACTCTGCGGCTCCGTAAATGTTATTCTAAATCATACTCGCTGGGTTTATTACATTAAGCATACAGCAGTGGGCACGGGAAATTTATTCCATCAAAGGCCATCGCGCTGGTAAATGGGACTGGCGGGTGGGTGGAGGGGGGGCAGCCCCCCCAAAAAATGGGGTTCCCTCCTCCTGGACATGGCAGGGATATGGGGGACGAGGGGGATGTTGGTCCCACGGGTCTCTGTGCTGTCACAGCCTCTGGGGTTTGGGGTGAGCTGGGGTAGGTGGATGTTTGGGGGACGGGTGACACGATGGGTGATGTGAGGGCAGCCGTGTGGCCCCGTGTCCCTCGGTGCCACTCCACGGCTCCTGGGGTCCTGCTCCCCTCCCTGAAGCATCCCTGGCTCTGCGCTGACATTTCTCCCTGCGTTTCCCTGGAGACGAGGCGGTTGCTGTGGAAACCTCCCTCCTCTTCTTCCTTAACCATCCTCTTCCTCACCCTGGGGCCGGGGGGGGAGGGGGGGGGGGGCGGGGAGCTGGTGCTGCCCCACCCAGCCCCTAAATTTGGGGACCCCCTCCAGGGGTGCGCAGGGGGAGCCCGGGGGTAGGGGTACACACCCGCGTGGGTGCGACAGCAGCCCGCTTGTGCGCGGCTGTCCCTGCGTGTGCTCGAGTCGCGTACGTGTGCGCACACACCCGCCCTGTCATGCGTGACATCCTGCCGTTGCCGTGACGACCCCATCGAGCACATGGCTCGGGCTCTGCAGCATCGCGGGGGAAGCATGCTTGTTGCCGTGGAAACGGCCGTAATTGTAGCATTTTTCGGCTAAAAGAGGGGAAAAAGGAGGGGGAGAGAGGAGGAGAAATGGCTCTGTGGGGCAGCGGGCCAGGGACGTGTGCACCATCCCGGCGTGTCCCACTGCACACGCATGTCACGCTTGTGGGTACACGCGGCGGCGACGCACGAGAGGAGGCCGAAATTGGGTGAGAATTGGGAAAAGGAGAGCGGTGGCGGTGCTGCCGGAGGGGCTGGGGCCGGCCGGGCGCTGCTGCCGCCTCTGCAGTCCTTTGCAGTCGAGGAAAGCGGGCAGGCGGCCAAGGCTGGCACCGGCAGCCCGGCGGGCGCCTGCGGCACCGGGTACCCGTCCCCAGGGCCGTAGCATCGCCCTCCGCCCGCGGCATCCCTGGTTCAACGTGGCCACGAGCCTCGGCTCTGTCCTTGCAGGTCCCTCCCCTGCTCCCTGCCCCGGCCCCGTGCGCCAGGCTGGGGCCAAATCCTGCCGTTCCCTGTGGAAAGGGTTCAGGGGGGGCATGGCACTGCCACTGACCGCCCGCTCCCGCTTGTGTGTTGCAGATGAACCGCCCCATCCAGGTGAAGCCGGCCGACAGCGAGGGCCGAGGAGGTAGGTACCCCCTTCTCCGGCTGCCCTGCATGGGCAGGGGGGCGCAGGGCCACCCGGGGGGTGATGGGGGACGCGGTGGCATCGCGGGGGCTGCTGCGGGGAGGTTTGTTTGCAGAGAAACCCGCGAAAGGAGCTGCCTTTGCCGGTGGCATCCAAACCCGAGCGCAGAACAAATGCGATCTCGGCTCTCCCTGCCTGGCCAGCTGGGGAGAACGTCCTGACGTCACGCTGAGAACGTCCTGATGTCATACCGTGAGCCTCCTGACGTCATACCGGGCAGAGCGCCAGCCAGCCGCTCTCTGACAGCCCCTTCGTCTATCAAACAACCTAATTACCTGCCTGAAGCTGCCTGGGGGGATGCTGGCAGAGTCGGGGTGCAGGAGTTAGCTGCAAATGGCCAGAGCCCCTCTCGAACAGAAACTGCCACCCCCCTCCAAATTCTTTGCGGGCATTTGCAGCTCCAGGCTGAGTCGATAATTTGGGCAAAATTGCAGGAATTGGATCAAAACCCCCCGCCGTTCCTGGTGCCGCGAGCAAGCGTTGGGCGCGTAGGCACGCTCGGACACGTGGGATGCTCGCGTGGGGCCGCCTGCCCTCGGCGGGATGGCCGGGGTAGATATCCCCCTATTCAAAACACGTTATTAAACACGCCGCAAGCTGGTCCCGGCACGTCCCAGAAGGACCCGGCAAATAAATTACCCACTTACCGAGCGTAATTAGTGAAGGATTAAAAATCGATGGGCGAGCTCGGGCGCCCAGCTCCGGTCCCCTCACCCAGGAGGCGATGCTCGGCCGCTGAGCCTGCTCCCCCAGCCTCCTTCACCAGGAGATGGTTTATGTTTAACTAGACAACACACAAGCCCTATTCCCTTAACTAATTTTCCCGGTACCTTAACGGACCGAGCATTAATCGTCTCCTGCCATTATTTATTTATTTCCCCGGCAACGCTCTTGACAGGGCACCTTATTTTCTTTGTCAAATGCCATTAGCGCGCAGCGGGAGCGCGCGGCTGCGCAAGACAGATGCTAGTAATAATAATGAAATTCTCATTATTTACTCTCCCTTCTCTCGTGTTTGGGTTATTTATGTCCCCTGGGCACGGCCGGAGGCTGCGGGTTATTCTGCGAGTCAATCATACGAAGGCAATCGCCGCTGTTTTGCCGGCTCTCTTTGTTTCCCAGCCGCATCCTGCATCAGTGCCGGGGGAGCCGGCTTCTCCATCCCGGGGAAAAGCCCCAGCTCTGGTCCCTGAAGCAGGAGCCGGCTCTTCCTGGCTTCACACCTCAGCAATTTCCCTGCAGGAGAGGTTTTCCCACCCCGAGCATTTTGTAGGATGGAGGTGATAAACCCTGTGTCTTCGCCGCCAGACCGGCATCGCTCCGTCCCCAGGCTCCGGTGTTACCCGGCTCTTTCCCCTCCGCGCGCCATTTGCAAACCGGGGATGAGGGGACAGGACGGTGAGTGACATCCCGCTCTCCGACGGGCTTGGTTTTGTTTTTAGAAGACAGGAAGCTCTTTGTGGGCATGCTGGGGAAGCAGCAGAGCGAGGACGACGTCCGGCGCCTCTTTGAGCCCTTCGGCCAGATCGAGGAGTGCACCATCCTCCGAGGGCCCGACGGAGCTAGCAAAGGTGGGCTTTGGGGAGCCGGGTAAGCACCCTGTGGGCTGCCGGGACCCACGGAGGGTGGGAGCCACCGGCCGGGCAGCACTGGCTCCTGCAGCGACCGAATCCAACCTCTCCCGTGTCCCCTCTCTGCCCTTAGGTTGTGCCTTTGTGAAATACGGCAGCCACGCCGAGGCGCAGGCTGCCATCAACAGTCTGCACGGCAGCCAAACCATGCCGGTAAGTGCCAGGCTCTCGCCCTGCCCTGTTCGACCCCATGGTGCCTGCGTAATCCAATCACCAGCTAATTTGATCTCACTGTCTCACTGGATCAAAATCCTACAGACTGGCAATTTGTTGGCCGGATCACCCCGAGGTTCATCCTTGCCTGGGCGCTGAGCCCTGGGGGTGGGCGTGCAGGGCTAATTCCCTCCATGCCGGAGAAAGGGGCTGTTTAATTAACGCCGAAGGTCAAAATTGTGAACGAGGCGGGGAAAAAGGAAACAGAGGTCAGGGAGCTGCCGCCGGGGAGAAAAAACAGCTATAATTAAACCTCGCATCGATCGCTGGTTGCTGCTGCCAAGTCGGGCAGCATCCCCGGGGCCGAGGATGCTGCGGCCGCTGTGAGCCAGCGGGTCCCTCCCCGGAGCGGGGAGACATTTCAGGGGCATTGCCGGGGTCCCGCTGTCAGCCCGATCTTCTCCCCGTCTCAGGGCGCCTCGTCCAGCCTGGTGGTGAAGTTTGCGGACACGGATAAGGAGAGGACCCTGCGGCGGATGCATCAGATGGCGGGGCAGCTGGGCATCTTCAACCCCATGACCATCCAGTTCGGCGCCTACGGGGCCTATACGCAAGCGGTAGGAGCTGGCGCCGGCCGGGACCTGGGGGTTTTTGGGGAGCCCCGCGGGTGCGGGGGGGCTGGTTTTGCCCGTGAAAGCCTGCGTGGGATTGTACCAGTGCCAGCGGGTGCAGATGCCCGTCAGGGTTGGTGTATCCCCATTTAGGGGCACAACAGAGGGCTTCACCCCCCCAGGTGAGGGTGGCGTGGCCGTAGGGCGCAGCAGTCCCATACATCACCTTTTTTAGCGTCACCTAGACCTCCTCCCGTCCCCAGGTCTGGCAGCGGGTGGCACTTATCCCTCCGAGCCCCCGTGCGCGGGTGCGAAGGGGGGATGCTGATTTATCCTCCCCTGCTCCCCCCTTCTCTCTGCCTCTCGCTCGCTTTCCCCTTTTCCTCCCTTTCTTTCCTTAAGATCATGCAGCAGCAGGCGGCCCTGATGGCGGCCGCGCAGGGGACCTGCCTGAACCCCATGGCCGCCATCGCCGCCGCCCAGATGCAGCAAATGGCCGCCTTCAACGTCAGTGGGCTGGTGGCCGCCCCCCTCACCCCCTCTTCAGGTACGACGCCCCCCCCCTCCCCCTTCCATTTGCCCCCCCCATCCTGCTCAGCATCCTCAGAGGGGGGCTGCCGGCGCTGACGCCCCCCTCCCGCAGGTACGAGCACCCCACCTGGCATCAGCACGGCGCCCGTGCCCAGCATCGCCACGCCGATCGGGGTGAACGGCTTCAGCCCGCTGCCGCCGCAGACCAACGGGCAGCCCGCCTCGGAGACCATCTACACCAACGGCATCCACCCCTACCCAGGTAATCCTCCTCGCGGGGGGCTCCGCCACGCTCCCCCGGGGCTGGGGACGCGTGCTCAGCTCACGCGGCAGGCTCCGGGGTTGCTCCCCACCCCAGGAACACGCTGGATGAACCAGCCGGGCACTGATCCCCACCGAAATCCCTCCTCCTGTGGCATCGCTGCCTTTGCGAGCGGGGCGATGCTCTCGGCTCCTACGAAACAGCGGGGAGCAGCTCTGCCCCTCCGCGGCGGTGCTCGGCCGAGAGCCCTCTCCCGTGGGAGCTGCTCGTCCCCACGTTTCTCTTGCTTATTCTCTCTTCCTTCTCCCTTCTTTTCTCTTCCCAGCTCAAAGCCCCACGGTGGCAGATCCCCTCCAGCAAGCCTACGCAGGCATGCAGCACTATGCAGGTCTCAAAACTTTGCTTTGCACTTCTTCCCTCTCTCCCCTCTTTGCTCCTCACCCTTATTTTTGGGGGGTGAACGTCACCTTGGGGTTAAACCACAGGATTGGGGCAGCGTGCTTGGGCACGGATTAATGTGGTGAGCATGGGGTGCCATACCCCGGCAGGAGCTCCGGGGCAGCAGTGGGGGTGACGCTGATGCAGAGCACCATCCCCTCGTCCCCTGCAACACTCCCAGCATGGCCCTCCGTGCAAATTTTGGATGGAGGAAAGTGAGTTTTGATGCCCACGGGGCTGAGATAACTCCGTGGAGGAAAGCTGGCAGCGGTACCTAGGAGAGGGAGCGAGGTTTGGGCCGTGATGGAGAGCCGGCTCCGTGCCGGATCCTGCCGACACATCAGCCTGCTGGTAGAGACGGCCATGGAGGCACCGAGACGTCAAAAATCCTCGGATGTTTGTCACGTGGCCGAATCTGATGGCCAAGGAGATGGGCCGCAGAGAGAAGGGAGTCAAAGCATCCTGTGGAAGTACGTCAAGCCCGGCAGTCATTTAATTAGGAGCACTAACGACGATTTTCAGATTTTCAACAGAAAATCAAGTTTTGGACCCCGAATTGTTGGGTTTTTTTCAACCAAAAGTGCCGGCTTTCCTCAACCTTGAGGCCACATTACTGCTGCCACCAACGTCCCTCCTGGGAGAGCTGTTCCAGCATCCCTGGTGTGCCGGGAGGCCGGGGCTGTGCCGGCAGGGGTGGGCAGGGCAGAGCCAGCGGCCCCGGGGCAGGAGAGGCACCTCCATCGAGGGTGGCAGCGGGGGACATCCCTGTCCCCAGCCCTTCCCGGGGCTGGGGCGGGCACCGGGGTCTCAGCTCCGCGTTTCTCTCTTCCAGCAGCGTATCCCACCGCCTACGCACCCATCAGCCAAGCCTTTCCCCAGCAAGCGCCCATCATCCCGCAGCAGCAGCGAGAAGGTGAGGGGTTGTGGGGGGCACCCCGCCGCGGGGCCGGTGGCTCCTCGCTCCCACCCCCCCGGGGTGACCCCCCCGCCTCGCAGCTGACGTGCGGCTGTCCTTTGTGTGTCACCCAGGTCCCGAAGGCTGTAACCTGTTTATTTATCACCTGCCCCAGGAGTTCGGGGACGCGGAGCTCACGCAGATGTTCTTGCCTTTCGGCAATGTCATCTCTGCCAAAGTCTTTGTGGACCGTGCCACCAACCAGAGTAAATGCTTTGGTAAGTCCTGGTGTGCGGCTCTCCCCGATGTCCCAGCTCGGAGGCCCGGCTCTCCCCAGTCCCCAGCTCGGGGGTCCGGCTCTCCTCAACATCCCAGCTCTCCCCAGTCCCCAGCTGAGGGGTCCAGCTCTCCTTGGTCTCCAGCTTGGAGGTCCAGCGCTCCCCAACATTCCAGCTTAGAGGTCCAGCTCTCCCCGATGTCCCAGCTCAGGGGTCTGGCTCTCCCCAACATCTCATCTTGGGGGTCTGGGTCTCACCAGCATCTCATTTCGGGGGTCTGGTTCTCCCCAACATCTGCAGCTCAGGGGTCTGGCTCTCCCCAGCATCTCATCTTGGGGGTCCGGCTCTCCCCAACATCTCCAGCTCAGAGATCCAGCTCTCCCCAACATCCGCAGCTCAGGGGTCTGGCTCTCCCCAGCATGTCATCTCGGGGGTCTGGCTCTCCCCAGCATCTCATCTTGGGGGTCCGGCTCTCCCCAACATCTCCAGCTGAGAGGTCCAGCTCTCCCCAACATCTCCAGCTCGGGGGTCCAGCTCTCCCCAACATCCCAGCTTGGGGGTCCAGCTCTCCCCAATGTCCCCAGCTCAGGGGTCCAGCTCTCCCCGACGTCCCAGTCCAGGGGTCCGGCTCTCCTTGACGCCCCAGTTCAGGGGTCCGGCTCTCCTTGACGTCCCAGTTCAGGGGTCCGGCCCAGGCAGCACCGACAGGTGACCAAAGCCGCACGGTGGCTGGAGCAACACAGCTGTCCGTCCCGGGGCCAAAGGGCATTTTTTTGTCCCGCACCGTGCCAGGACAGAAGGACGTACCCTCCTGCTGTCCCCTCTTACGCTGTCCCCCGTGTCCTCAGCCCAGTGCACCTGCCCGCGTGCCTGCCGGGGGGGCTGGTCACCGCTTGCCACTGCCGTGTCCGCTCCGCTCATGCGGCTGAGTGCCACCGCTGCCACCAGCATGCTCTGGCCTGCAGACCTGTCACCACAGTGTCCCTGTAGCCCGTGTCACCTCGGTGGCATGTCACCTTGGTGTCCCCATAGACCCTGTCACCCCAGTGTCTTTGGAAGCCCTGTCACCTCGGTGTCTCTGCAGGCCCTGTCACCCAGGTGTCCCATGAGCCCACACATCCCATCCTGGTGTCCCCACAGACCTGCCCACCTTGGTGTCCCTGCGGTCCCATCGCTTTGATAGACCCTGTCACCCCAGTGACTCCGCAAATCCCATCACCTTAGTGTCCCTGCAGACCACTCCAGTGTCCTTGTGGACCCTCTTATGCTGGTGTCCCCACAGACCCTGTCACCTCGATGTCCCTGCAGACCTTGGTGTCCCCAAAGGTGCCATCAGCCCATCACCCAATCCCCTGCAATCTGGGGCTGCGCTGTTACCCCACGATCCCCCTCTCCCAGCGCCCCCCAGCCTGGGGCTCCGCCTGAGGCTGCCCGCAGGAGCATCCCACGGGATTTCAACGCCTCGGTTGAAGTAAAGCGGCAACCTGTGACGTTTACGGCGACAAACTCCTCTGTCACCTCGCCCCCAGGTTTCGTCAGTTTTGACAATCCGACGAGCGCTCAGGCAGCCATTCAGGCCATGAACGGCTTCCAGATCGGCATGAAGAGGCTAAAAGTCCAGCTAAAGCGGCCGAAAGATGCCAACAGACCCTACTGACCCCTGCTCACCCTGGCCCTGCGGAGAGGTAAGGGGACATGGGGGGACACGGGGGGGGGGCCTGGCCCTGCTGCACCCCCCTGCGACGCCCCGGGGGACCTGGCGGTGGGGCTGGGCTCACCTAAAGCGTCGCAGGTGCCGCGTTTTCTCCCAAAATGTCCTCAAGCGTGTGCGGGGGTCTCTGCGCCCGGGACCGTCTGGGTGTGTGTTTCGGATCGGGATTTGGGTCCCTCTCTCCGTCCCTCTCCCTGTCCTTCCTCCCCTCCGTCCCCCAGGGCACGGGCTAACGCCCCCTTCGCTCTTTTGCAGGTCGGGCGTCCCGCGGTGTCTGACGACTTTCCCCTTCCCCAAGTGCAGTATCCAAACCCGTAACTCTCTTTCTTTGCAACACATCCCGGAGGAGGAAGAAGAGGAGGAGGAAGAGGAGGAGGTGATGGAGAAAACGGCGAAGAAGAGAGAGCCATTCTGGTCGTAGCTTTTCGTTTCTCTTTTGATTTTTTTTTTTTTTTCCCCAAACCGGTCTTGTTTGTTATTTAACGGGAACAAGAGAGCGAGGAAGACAAGGAAGGAGGAGAGCGATGCGACACCGGGGCTGAGACTCGCCGCCGGCCGCTCGCCGGGACTCACCGAATCCTTCACCGGGAGAAAGGACGACGGCCCCGGGCAGCCGGGATACGATCTACCTTTGTTTTGTTTCTTTTTTTAAAGCACTCATTTGCTGCTACCGATTTCCCAGGAGAAACGAGGAAAAGAGGCTCCAAATGGATTCTTAAACCAAAGCCGGTGGGACGGGACCAGCCTCGGGCGCTTCACCTGGAGGATGCTTGTTTGGAAAAAAGGAAAACGGCAAGATTTTCTTTTTCCCCACGTCGGGGGAAAAAAAAAAAACAAAAAGGATCAAAGGGTGTTGGACTTATAGAAGATATATATAAATAAGTGTATATATATATATATCCCATGGAGCAGGGCGGCGGGACACGCGCTTCCCCCTGCTTGTCACTGGCACAGGGACATAGGATTACTTGTTTCAGAGTCATATCATTCCTTAGAGTTTAGGGACCAAAGGACTATTGCTTTTTTAAAATATATCTATAAATAAATTAATTTAAAAAAAAAAAAACCAAAACACACAAAAAAACAAAAAACAGGAAAGAAGAAGAAGAAAAAAAAAAAAAACAAAACCAGAAATTAAGAAGGGTTGAGAGAAACCTCGGGCCTTAAGAGCTGCGAGCGTTTCCTAGAGGGCTCGGTTTCGGGGGGCCGATTCGCGGGGCTCAAGGGCTCGGTTTTGGGGGGCCGATTCACGGCCGGGGATGGGGGGATGCGGGGGGGGGGGTGGGGTGGGGGGGGGGGGGTTTGGGGGGGGCTGCGGTGGCTCCCCCAGCCCGTGGCCCAGGCGGGAGCCAGCGGCGGGGGAGTCGAGCTGGGCGAAAGAGCCCCTCGGTCGCCTCCGGGAGAGGGCGAAGCGATGCGGTTCTTTGCGTTTTCGGTTGGTTTGGGGGGATTTTGGGGTTTGGTTTTTTTTTTCCCAGCCAAAAAAAGAAAAAAAGAAAAAAAAAAAAAAAAAAGAAAAATGTGAGGTTTCGGCAGAAACAAAGCGAAGTGAAATAAACTTATTTTGTCAAAATCGTCACCTTGGTTGGTTCTTTGGAGCACTCGCTGCCGTGTCCCACCACCCCAATTCCCCCGAGAAGACGATGCCGGGGACCCCTTTTTGACCAGCTCGACTCCGGCCGGGCCGAACCATCCGCCGGGAATTTGGTGGAGCCGGGAGAGGAGCGTGGGCCTCTCTTCTTATTTGCTTTTTTCCCAGGAATTACCATTTATCTAGAGGAATTCACCCCGGCTGCGGAGGGGAGCGGGGCAGGACCTGGCCCCTGGGCTTTCGCCGTTCTTTCCGAGCGATGCGGGGGGCTTCTGGAGGACGTTAGCGTGTCCCGTGGGATGTCCCCTCGTGGCCGTGCCCGCAGGCCAGCGACCGCCATGACCATGGGAAAGTGGCTCGATTTATTTAAGGGGGCGGGGGGGGGAGAAAAACCCCAAACCCCACAAAATTAAGCAAAAAAAAAAATGGGGTGGCTGGCAGGGTGGGTGACGAGGGGACAGGCACCTGCCCCGCGTGTGTGTGTGTCCCCGCCTGGGTTTGGGTGGCCTTTGGGGACATCGAGCAGCCGGTATGGGACAAGCGGTGATGGACAGATGTTGGGGTCCCTCCGTCACCCCCCCCGAGGATGGGGGACACTGCAGAGGGGATGCCAAGAGTGCGCCCACTGCTGTGACGAGCCCGTCGGGTCTCAGCCGGTGACTGTACCTAAACCAGGGTTATTTTTTTTAAGTCGATTCTTGACTTTATAAATCCTGGTCGAAAACACCGCCTGCATCTCCAGGGGGCGCAGCGAAGGGCTGGTTCGGGGTATTTATTTTTATTATTTTAAATCCCTCAGACCCTTGAACCCCTGGCGAGGGACCCCCGTGTCCCCGCGGGACTGGCCGGTGTCCCCGGGCGGCTTCGGGCTGATGCCGCAGGAGCTGCCGTCTCTTAAGGGCTGATATTTTACTGCCGTGGCCTCGTGCTGCCGTGACCGACCCGGAGAGCCCCAGGGCCGTGGGGAACCTCGGTACCCAGTTACCTCTGCCAGCCCCCCGCCGCCTCCCGGGGGTCCCCACGCTGAGCCCCGGCACCCTCCGGGCCTTCTCCGATGGGTTTTCGTTGTCATAGCGGGACACAGCCGTGCCGGCACCGACTCTGTATCCGTGTAGTTATTGGGATCAGCTTGAGCTGAAATAAAGCGCAGTCCCCCGGGGGGTTTTCTTCTCATTCCGCACGTGAGTCTCTGCCGCGGCACCGGTCCCTACGGGGTCCTGTCCCCTCCGTGTGGTCCCGTGTCCCCAGCGTGGTCCCGTCCCTGAGGCACAATCCCTTCTCCGTGGTGTGGTCCCTGCTCCGTAGCACGATCCCTTTGCCATGGTGTGACGGTGGTGTGAGTCCCTCCCCGCAGCCCCATCCTTTCCCAAAGCCCCGTCGATTCCCTACGCCCCTTTCCCTGTGGCCCCAATCCCTTCCCCACGCTCCCGTCCCTTCCCCACCATCCCATCGCTTCCCCGTGCCCCTGTCCCTTCCCCACCATCCCATCCCTTCCCCGTGCCCCCGTCCCTTCCCCACCATCCCATCCCCTCCCCACCCCCCCAGCTGTTTTACGCCAGCTTTACGCCAACTTTACGCCAAACTTTACGCCAACACGGATTCCTTTTCTCTTTTTTTTTTTTTTCCTGTGTTTTTTGGGTTTGGTTTGGCTTGGTTTTTGTTTTTTTGTTTTTTTTTTTTGCTTCGGTTTCTCGTCTTCGATAAAAACGCCGTCGCTGCCAACGCCAGGAGGGGCGGCCACCGGCCACGCCAGCCCCCGCAGCTCCTTCTCCACGCTGCCACAGGGTCGGGGACACTGGGGGACGGGACGGGGAGGGGACAAGGGACCGCTAAACCCGCCTGGTGCTCACTGGATGCTGGACGCCTATGTACAGGGTGGAGCCGCCGGCGTCGGCCCCCGTCTCTGCCCTGCCCGGGAGGCTCGAAACCCGCTCGTCCTTCCCCGGCCTCGCCCGGGGTCTTCGCTCGGTGCCCGGGGGGGTCCCGGGGGGGTCCCCGCCACCGCTCAGTTTGTGTACACCTGAGTCCCAATCACACGCATGATCTCCTTCTGGATTTTGGGGTCCTGAGTATTGATATTGGCATCTCCCACTTGGCCGTCTTCGTACCTGGAAGGGGAGAAGGAGGGGTGAGGGGGTATCCCACGGGTGTCCCACGGGTGCTGGCGAAGTGGGCGCAGCCCGGGACTCACACAAAGAAGAAGCGGGTGCAGACGTGGTCCGAGACGGGGCAGACCCAGATGTTGCCGTGTTTCTGCAGGTCCTTGGAGGTGATAACTGCCGGGGGAAGGGGCTGTCGGACGGGGGACGGGGGACGGAGGTCCCTGCTGGGCGCAGCCCGTGGTGGGGACCCTCCCTCCCTCCCTCCTCCACCCACCCGGTGAGCCAGGGATGTGGGTGCTGCCTGTCCCCCTCCCGTTGTTTCCCCCCCACATCCCCGCACCTTCGCAAAGCGCGATGCAGTTCAGGTTGCGGCTCTGGAGGAAGCGGGACTGGATGGAGCGCGTCTGCGGGGAGAGCAGTCGGCATTACCCCCTCGCCGGCCGGGCTCGGCACGCCCCATCCTCAGCACCCGTGGGTGCCACGTCCCCGTCCCCATCCTCCCACGGTGTCCCCCAGCCCGTCACCTGGGGGATGGTGTTCATCCGGTTGTACCTCTGCACCAGCTCATCCTTCGAAGGCATCCGGTGCTGCCCTTTCCCCATCCCTGCGGAGAAGCGAGGCGGCGGCCGTCAATCCCGGGCAGGGAGCACCCCTGGGGTGACGCAGGGACACATGCCACAGACGGGGACGGCCACGCTGGGTGCTCCCGCCCTGCGGCCGAACCCCGGGAACCCCCCAAAAGCGAGCGCAGCAGCTTTCGGAGCCTAGAAAATGTTGGGGTTTTAATTCCCCGGCGCATCGGAAAGCCCCAACCTGGCTGGGAAGAAGCCGGTGCAGGTGGGAAGGATGCGGGATGCTGCCCGCTCCCGCGCGGTTCCTCCAGCCGGCACGATGCCAGACATCCCCGGGCCCATGCAGGGAGTGGGGATGGGAGCGCAGGCAGGGCTGGGCAGCGCAGGCAGCCTCTTACCTGAGTATCCAAAGGAAATACTGGAGATGGGGCTCAGATAGATGCCCTTGCCATAGGCTGCTCCATGCAGCTTGCAGGAAAACACCAGGGTGAGCGATGCGGGGTCACCCCGACAGCTTGGGCACGGTGGCGGAGGCAGCCTGGCCTCTGCAGGCAGCGCATCTCCAGCTGCCCGCATCCCTCCCTGCCTGCCTGCCTGCCTGCCTGCCCCGGGGCGGGTGTCGGGCACGGGGGAGAGCGTTACCTGCAGTTTGGTGTAGGAAGCGTTGACCAGTCCGTTGCGGAGGATGGAATGCCAGTTCTCAATGTGAGAGCCACTGGAAAAAGCCAGCCTCACGTCAGCCCCGCGGCAGCCTGCCCCACGGCGCCCGCTTGGGGGGCTCCCGCCGCCCCCCCGGGCAACTCACTGGAAAGCGAAGGTGCTGCCGTAGAGTTTCTTGGCAGTGCGGAACCGGGCTTCCTTGGCCGGGGGGCTGCTGAGCAGGAGGAACTGGTGGGAGGTGTGCATGAACTTCAGCTGCTACCAGGGGAAAGGGAAGAGCAAAGGCGGAGCCGGCGGGGAGAGCGGACAGACAGACAGACAGACAGAGATCATGCACGGCAGCCTGGCCCCGTGCCCGTCCCAGCCCCGCTTTGGCTGTCCTGAGCTTGCCAGGAGGGCCCCCGGCATTCCCCGGCTCTTGTCCCCCATCCCACAGCCCACGTCAGATATCCTCCATCCTATATCCCATATCCTGCCTCCCACGTCTCACAGGCTGCAGACCCCATCCCAAAGGCCGCATCCTACATCCCAGACCCTGACATCACCCACCCCATATCCTTAGATCCCTAATCCCGCATCCCGCACCCTCCATCCTCCATCCCACAGCTCGCACCCCATACCCTATGTCCTGCCTCCCATACCCTACATCCCACAACCCGTATCCTACATCCCGCATCCCACATCCCATACCCTACGTCCCGCATCGCATATCCTACGTCCCACCTTCCGTATCCTACGTCCTGCATCCCATATCCCACATCCCACACCCTACATCCCAGTCCCATACCCTACATCCCACATCCTATATCCTATGTCCCACATCCCATATCCTACATCCCACACCCTACATCCCAATCCCATACCCTACATCCCACATCCCATATCCTATGTCCCACATCCCATATCCTACACCCCGCATCCTATAGCCTGCACCCTGTATCCCGTATTCTACATCCCACCTCCCATATCATGCATCCCGCATCCCATACTCTGTCCTGTACCCCATACCCTACATCCCGCATCCCATATCCCACATCCCACATTCTATACCCTCCATCCCACATCCCATATCCCACATCCCACATTCCATACCCTCCATCCCACATCCCATATCCTATGTCCCACATCCCATATCCTGCACCCCGCATCCTATAGCCTGCAGCCTGTATCCTGTATTCTACATCCCACCTCCCGTATCATTCATCCCGCATCCCATACTCTATGTCCTGCACCCCATACCCTCCATCCTGCATCCCATATCCCACATCCCACATTCCATACCCTCCATCCCACATCCCATATCCCACATCCCACATTCCATACCCTCCATCCCGCATCCCATATCCCACATCCCACATTCCATACCCTCCATCCCGCGTGCCGCACCCGCGCCCCACCTGGAGCCCGGCCAGGCCCCTTACCCTGCTGAGAGGCAGCTTGACGATGTGGGATCTGTTGCTGGAGATTATCCTTGGGAAGAGGAGGAGAAGGAGGAGGAGGAGGAAGAGGAAGGTCAGGCAGGGTGGTCCCACGCTCCCCTGGGAGCGGGGCCGAGTTGGGAGCTGCGCCAGAACCTGCCCCGAGGCCGGAGGATGGTCGCAAACCCCCCCCCCCGGGAGAAAGGGGCTGAGGGGGTCGTGCCGGGGATGCCCGGTTGCCCCCCACCCCATCTCCTGTCCTGGGGGCCGTGGGGCAGCGGGGAGGGCCGTGGGGCAGAGGGGAGGGCCGTGGGGCAGAGGGGACGGGGCCGCAGCACCCTCGGCCTTACCATTGCAGGAGGGGATGGGCCAGCGGGTCCAGCTTGTCCATCTGCTTCTTGATCTCCAGGTAGGACCCCTGGCAGAGGCGGGAGGGGGTGCGGGTGGGTCCCCCGGCACCCACCCAACCGTAGGCGGATGGAGATCGGCACCAAAACGCCACCCCCGGCGAAGGATCCCGGCACCGGGGCGGGGGGGGGTCTCACACGGGGCAATGGGTGGTGTGGGGCTACGCCGGTGTACCTGGGTCATCTCCCGGATGGACATCACGCTGTCCAGGGCCTTCTGCAGCCGCTCGTAGTTCTTCTTCTACACGTGGGGCAGGAGAGAGGTGGCCATCAGAGGGGGCCTCGGGGCTCCCCCAGCCCCCCCGCCCCCCGGCGCTTACTTTGGGGTTGAAGGCAAGTGTTTTGGGGTCGTTGGGGTCCACCACGGAAGGGTAAGGCTCGAAGATGATGCTCTTGCGAGGGGACTCCAGGGCGGCGCGGCACATGGCCACCAGCAGGTCCACCACCTTAGGGACAGAGCGTGGGGTGAAGGGACAGCACCCCGAGGTGACGGCGCGGTCACCCGCTGCGCGCACCCCTACCTCGGCGCCCGTGGCCACCTCCTCCGCCGCGCCGGACATGACGCCCAGGGTGTAGAAGGAGAAGACGCAGAGCTCCCGGGTGCACACCGCCGGCTGCGGAGGGGACAGGAGCCGTGGGAAGGGTCGGGGACGGTGACACGGGGTGACAGCCCGCGCCTGCCCGGTCCCCGTCGTCACACCTTGAGCATGGAGCCGTTCTGGAAGACGTGCTGCTCGTCGCACACCACGCAGTACTCGTTGAGCGTCGGGATCCGTTGCTCCGCGTACTTCATGATCTGAGGGGGAGGATGGTGGCAGTCAGCCCCCGCGGTGGCCGTGGTGCTCGGGAGGATGCTCCGGGCAGCGGGATGGGGCTGAGTGGGATGTGAGGCAGCAGGGAGGATGTTCCAGGCAGTGGGATGGGGCTGAGGAGGACGTGGGGCAGTGGGAAGGATGCTCCGGGCAGCGGGATGAGGATGTAGTGGGATGTGGGGCAATGGGAAGGATGCTCCAGGAAGCGGGATGGGGATGAGAAGGACGTGGGGCAGTGGGAAGGATGCTCCAGGAAGCAGGATGGGGAAGAGTGGGATGTGGGACAGCAGGAAGGATGCTCTGGGAAGTGGGATGGGGCTGAGAAGGATGTGGGGCAGTGGGAAGGATGCTCCAGGAAGCAGGATGGGGAAGAGTGGGATGTGGGGCAGCAGGGAGGATGCTCTGGGAAGCGGGATGGGGAAGAGTGGGATGTACGGCAGCAGGGAGGATGCTCCGGGAAGCGGGATGGGGCTGAGAAGGATGTGGGGCAGCAGGAAGGATGCTCTGGGAAGTGGGATGGGGCTGAGAAGGATGTGGGGCAGCAGGGAGGATGCTCTGGGAAGCGGGATGAGGATGAGTGGGATGTGGGGCAACGGGAAGGATGCTCCGGGAAGCAGGATGGGGCTGAGAAGGACGTGGGGCAGCAGGATGAGGATGAGTGGGATGTGGGGCAGCAGGGAGGATGCTCTGGGAAGCGGGATGGGGAAGAGTGGGATGTGGGGCAGCAGGAAGGATGCTCTGGGAAGTGGGATGGGGCTGAGAAGGATGTGGGGCAGCAGGGAGGATGCTCTGGGAAGCGGGATGAGGATGAGTGGGATGTGGGGCAACGGGAAGGATGCTCCGGGAAGCAGGATGGGGCTGAGAAGGACGTGGGGCAGCAGGATGAGGATGAGTGGGATGTGGGGCAGCAGGGAGGATGCTCCGGGAAGCGGGATGGGGAAGAGTGGGATGTGGGGCAATGGGAAGGATGCTCCAGGAAGCGGGATGGGGCTGAGAAGGATGTGGGGCAGTGGGAAGGATGCTCCAGGAAGCAGGATGGGGAAGAGTGGGATGTGGGACAGCAGGAAGGATGCTCCGGGCAGCAGGATGAGGATGAGTGGGATACAGGACGCTCACCTGGACGAGGAAGCCGTACTCCAGCGTAGGGACGTTCTTGCAGTGGCCGCCGACCTGCGACGGAGCCGGAGCGGAGCCAGCTGCGTTATCCCCTTTCCCCCCCGCACCCTCACCTCTGCGCGGCACCGGCAGCCCCGAACACCCGCCCCCGGCACAGCGGGACCCCCGCCATGCCAACACCCTCCTGGAGACGCAGCCGCAGCGGGGACGTGGCACCAAGAGGCGGGTAAAACCCCGCAGGACCCCACGGCCGGCGTCCCAGCTCGCCCACGAGCACCCAAGGGTGCTGGGGACAAGGTGCAGGGGAGAAATCCCGCAGGGGCTGCCCCCCCCAACCCAAGGGGGTCCCACCACCCCACGACAAGTGATCCGACCCCGGAACAGCGCCCGGGAATCCGGGAAGGGAAAGGAGAGGAAAGCAAACCCCGAGGCGGGGAGGCACCCACCAGGATGTTGAAGGGGGCGACACCTGCCTGGGTGCTGGGGGGGGGGTAGCCAAAAACCTCCACCTTGGGGTTCTTCACCGTACAGGAGACGGAGCGGTTCATCAGGCGGTTGACGCGAGCCTCGGGGATGCCCAGTTTGCCCTTCAGCACCGAATCTTGGATGACGGGGAAGCTGGGAGACCTGCGGGCACAGAATCCCCCCGAGCTCCCCTACTCCTCCGTCACCCGGCACCGAATTCACCCTTCGGCTGGTTTTTGGGAGCAACCTCCACCTCCTCGGGCTCTGGTAGGGAGCAGCAGCGTCCGAGGGGCGAGTGGGGAAACTGAGGCCGAGCGCCAGGTCCCCAGCCGCTCAGGGTGAGGGGACAGAGGGGGGGTCCCTTGGGGACACTGTCGGGGTCTTACTTGGGGATGGGGGAAAAGATGCTGAGGCCAGCACGAAACTTCTTGATGGTGCCGCTCGTCTTGAACCAACTGTGCCGCTTCTCCTGCTGGGTCTTCAGGAAATCGTTGCTGAGATGTTTCCATTGCTGGGATGTGAACATGCCCAGGATCCTGGCAGAGAGGTGGCATGGGTGCCCGAGCGGGGTGCCACAGCACCCATGGGTGCTTCGGTGCCCACTGAGCCTGGTGCTTGGGTGGTTCATGCCACCCAGCTCCTCCTCTTCCCCGCCCAAAGCTGGTGGTGAGCCCATCACGGGGCTGGGTGGCAGATGAAAGGTGGCGGCACGGGGACACGTGGCACCTGGCCGGTTTTGGGGCAAAACGGTGACCCCGTGGACAACCCCACCCACCAACCTTGGGTGCCCACCGCGTTTCGGCTCTTACTTCTTCAGCTGCAGACCCAGCCCGAAGCCCTCCTTGTTGGACGGCTGGAAAACCTCGATGGACGGTTCTGCGGGGAGAGAGAGGAGGACAAGCCGTCGGTGCCACCACCGTCTCCATCCCGAGGGCACACGGGGACACCGTGTCCTGCCCGTCCCCACTCACCAGGGCCATCGAGGTACTGGGAGAGGGAGAAGCGCAGGCGCAGGACGATGGGCTCCGTCCGCAGCACCTTCCATGCCGTCGCCACCTCCTCCTGCCGAGGGAGAGCCGTGATTCGGCACAGCCGCGGGGACCCCCGGGCGGGGAGGGAAATTTGGGGACCCCCCGGGTGCGCGTTCCCCCCCTCCCCGTGCCGACGCCGGCGGGGGCACCCCGGGGACTCACATCGAGGAAGCTGATGTTCACGTGGAGGTCGATGTCCACGTCGTCGATGGTCCCGTACTCCCTGTGAAGACACGTGGCGCCGTGGCAGGGGGACAGGGTGAGGCTGGCACGGTGCCGGAACCGCTGTCCGGTGCCCACCGTGCCGGGGCAGGCAGGCTTGTGGGGTGGTGACGGGCACGTGTGGCTCCCCATGTATCAAGTGCGTGCACCCCTGAGACCGGGATGGCATGGGGAGAGCACCGGGACTGTGGACGGGTGCCCTGGGGATGGCACGGCTGGGTGCCCAGTGATGCCACGGCTGGGTGCCCTGGATATGGTACAGCCGAGTGCCCCAGGGATGGCACTGCCGGGTGCGTGGGGATGGCACTGCCGCGTGCCCTGGGATGCCACGGCCGGGTGCCCGGGGATGCCACGTCCAGCCCAGAACGGCTGGGTGCCTGGTGATGCCACAGCCAGGTGCCACGGGGATGGCACAGCTGAGTGCCTGGGGATGCCATGGCCGGGTGCCCGGGGATGCCACAGCTGGGTGCTCCAGGAATGCCATGGCCGGGTGCTCCAGGGACGGCACAGCCAGGTGCCCAGGGATGCCATGGCTGGGTGTCCTGGGAACGGTATGGCTGGGTGCCCGGGGATGCCTGAGGGACGGCGCAGCCAGGTGCCCCAGTGATCCCATGGCCGGGTGTCCTGGGAATGCCACGGCCGGGTGCCCCGGGGATGGCACGGCTGGGTGCCTGGCTATGGCACAGTTGGGTGCCCGGGGATGGCACGGCCGGGTGCGGGGGCTGGCGGGCGGCGGGCGCACCCACCTGACGGCCACGGCATTCTCGCTGTAGATCTCCTTCACGGCCTCGATGTCGGCGTCCAGCTGCGGGTGACGGTACAGGTCGGCGGCGCAGGTCCCCTGCGGCACAGCACCCCATGGCACCGTCAGACCCGGACCCCCCCTGCAGCCCCACACTTGGGATTGGGCTCAGGTTGGGGTGTCCCCAAGCCCCCCCCCATGGCACCCATGGGACCCAGCACCCATGGTGCTTACCTGGACGCCGTAGAGGAACTCCTCGGACTCATTGTCCCCGTCGGAGTCATCGTCCGTCCAGTACTGGCCCTTGAGGTCCTGGGGGGGAGAGGGTTGGGGGGCAGTGGTTTAGGGGGGGCAGAATATTGGGGGGCAGTGAGGATGGGGGAAGACGAGATGTGGGGAGAGGGTTGGGGGGAGCAGGTTATGGGGGAGAGGGTTGGGGGGTGCACTGGGGGAGAGGGGATATGGGGAGAGGGTTGGGGGGTGGACTGGGGGGAGCAGATTAGGGGGGAGTGAATTAGGGGGGAGCAAATTAGGGGGGAGCAGGTTGGAGGGCAGTGGGTTGGGGGAGCAGGTTGGGGGGAGTGGGTTGGTGGGAACGATTTGGGGGGAGCAGTTTGGGGGGCAGAGGGATGGGGGAGCAGGATGGGGGCAGCAGGATGGGGGAGTGTTTTGGGGGGCAGCAGGTTGGGGGGAGTGGGATGGGGGAGCAATTTGGGGGGCAGTGGGATGGGGGGAGCAATTTGAGGAGCGGCAGGATGGGGGGGAAGTGAGGGGGGGGGAGTGGGATGGGGGGCAGCAGGATGGGAGGAGCAATTTGGGGGGCAGTGCGATGGAGGAGCAGGTCAGGGGGAGCAGGATGGGGGGGGAGCAGATTAGGGGGGAGCCGGTTGGGGACAGCGGGATGGGGGACAGCGAGATGGGGGGAGCAGGATGGTGGCAGCGGGTGGGGGACAGCAGGCAGGGGCTGCGCACGGAGCTGCCGGGGGGCCCCGGCCGATCGCGAGGGGGGGTCCTCCCCCGTCAGCCCCGTCCCCCTCCCGTGCCGGGGGACGCGGGGACACGCGGGGACGCCAGGGCCTGGCCCCCCCCCCCCCGTCCCCTGCCCCGAGCAGGCCCCGTCCCACCGCCCTCCCCAGGCCCCCCGTCCCCGGGGCCTGTTCCCTCCGCCAGGCCGTGGAGGGGGCTGTCCCCGTCCCCCCGTGTCCCCCCCCCCGGCCGGCGGGACCCCCCCTCACCATCTCAGCGGCGGCCGGCCGGGCCTGCCACCGCCTCCATGCTGCCGGGCGGGCGGGCGGCCATCGGGCCTTGACGTCAGGCCCCACCGCAGGCCCGGGCGCCACCGCCGTCACCCAGCAACGCTGCCACTGACGTCACCCGTGGGGACCCCCACGCCCCCCCCCCCCACCCCACAGTACCCCCTGGCACCCCCCGACACCCCTGGTACCCCCCAGCAGGGCACCGGGGCCCCCGGGATCGGGGCGGCCATGATGGGGACCCACGGGGCTGGCAGGGGTCCTCAGTGTCCCCAGTATCCCCGGTACAGGGTCCCCGCGGTCCCCATGGCCCCAACTCAGGGTCCCCACTGTCCCCAGCATGAGGTCCCCCATGAGGTGGCCATGTTGGGTCCCCCACAGTGTCCCCACAGCCCAGTACGGTGTCCCCAGTACAGAGTCCCCAAGGTCCCAGCTTAGGGTCCCCCATGGCCCCAGCACAGGGTGTCCATCTTGGGTCCCCATATGGCTGGCACCATGTCCCCACAGCCTAGAACAGGGTCCCCAGTGTCCCCAGTGCAGGGTCCCCAGCACCCCCAGTACAGGGTCCCCATGGTCCCAGCACAGATTGACCATTTTTGGTCCCCATATGGCTGGCCCAGTGTCCCCACAGCCCAGCCCAGGGTCCCCAGCATCCCCAGTACAGGGTCCCCATGGTCCCAGCACAGGGCGGCCACCGTGGGTCCCCACATGGCTGGCACGGCGTCCCCACGGCCCAGCACAGGGTCTGCGTGGCAGGTCCCCAGTGTCACCATGGTCCCAGTGCGGAGCAGCCGTGATGGGTCCCCCATGTCCCCAGCCCAGGGTCCCCAGCATCCCCGGAGGGGGGGGGGGTGTCAGTTAGAGGCTCAGGACCCTCCAACCCCACCCCAAAACGCCCAGCGCCGCTGCCCGCCCCGGGGAGAGGAGCTGCGACCCCAGCCCTTGGTGCCCACCAGCGCGCCGGAGCGGGTGGAGGTGCTGCGAGTTGTGGGGGGCGCGGCGCCTTTAAGAGCAGCGGGACGAGGCGCGGCGCCTTTAAGAGCGGCGCGGCGGGACGCGGCCCCTTTAAGGCGGCGGCCACTCTCCGGCTGCGTGCGCGGCGGGTGCGCCGCCGCCTCATTGGCCGGCCGGGAGTGTGAGTCCTCCCAGCGTCTCCCTCCGCGCCCTGTGCGTCCGCCGGAGAAAGGAGTCCCGGCGCCCCGCCTCCTCCCCCCCACCCCCCTCCCCGTCCCCCCCTCGCGGGGCGGGCGGCGGAGGGATCCGCGGGGGGAGGGGGGGCCAGGGAGGCGGTGCTGCGGCCGGCCGGGATCACCTTGGCGGGGCGGCGGGGCGGCGCGCAGAGGAGCGGCGGCTCTCGAGGAGGACGGGCGCGGGGCGAGGCCGGGCGGCGGCAGGTAACGGCGGCCTGAGGGCCAGCGGGCGGCGGCGGCGAGCGAGCAGCGGTACCCGCCGCAGCCGCCGCCGCTGCAGCCGCCGCCGCCATCATCATCATCATCCCCGTTCCCGCCGTCGGGCGAGGGTCTCCCTCAGGCGGCGGTTGAGGGGCGGGGGGGGGGGGGGGAAGAAGCGCGGCCGCGGTGCCCCCTGGGAAGGTGGGGGTGCGCGCGTGCGGGGGGCTCGCGGCGCCGAGCACGTGGCGCGGCGCGGAACCGTCCCGCCCAGCGCCGCTCGGAGCATCGCGCCCGCAGCCGCTCACCGGCGGGTCGGTACTTGAGGCGAGGTGCCCGGGGGACGACGACGGGGGGGTCGGTCTTTGAGGCGAGGTACCGGAGGTGGAGGGGGAGGTTTGGGGTGGGGGGCGGGCGGGAAACGCGGTAAAACCGCAGCGGTGCGGTAAAACGGAGCGCGGGGCCCGGATTGCAACATCTCTCCCGGTTTCCTGATGGTTGGGGCTGAACCGGAGTCTTCTGGGAGGCTGAGTCAGATGGAGACGGAGCGAAGCGCTTTGCCGGCCTCCCCCTCACCCCCCCCCCCGTGGCTGCTCTCATGTAAGAGCCGCGGCGATGCTCTGAAGGGCATTAGCTTAAATCAGTGTACGGCTCACTAAACTCACCACTGATGCTGCAGCCTCTTTATTCCTCTCCCCCCCCACACCCCCCCCTTCAGAGAAGGCCCCTTCTGAATTAATCTTCTCCCGTAATTATGCCTGCCTAAACAAGTCCGATTGATTTGGACTGTCCCTTGAACTGTGAAAACCTTTGAAACGTGTTTAAACCCTCTTTGCAGGGCTATCTGGGCATGAATAGTGCTTTTGTCGGTGGACAATGGCAACCTCCCGACCGTCTCCTCAGATTAATAAAAGTAGACGGCAAGCTCTAAAAACCTGCTTTGTTCTGATAAGGCAACTAGTTATCGGCGAGGCCCAGGTTAACAGAAATCAGTGTTTGGCGGAGGTTTTTGTAATGTTAATGTCTTAACTTTCTGGCTTCGTCCTGCTCCTGTGAAGGGCTGCTGCTAATCGTGACTTACCTGGGCCTAAAGGTTGGATGACAAAGAGGTTTTTTGGTTACTCAGATACCTCCAGGGAAACTTGAGGGCTTGTTGTGCAACCAGGAGTGCTTAATTAAAAAAAATTCAGTCCTAAGCATGTAATTTTATGCCCGACATCCCATTTACAAAGCAGAATTTAGGCTCATTTAGAGGAGTTTAGGCCAAGTTTGATGGCCTAATGGGTCATGCTGATGCCAGCTCGTTTCCAAACCGTCACCAGATTAATGAAGGCCTTTTCTGCGAGGCAGGAAGCTCTGCTGCGAGCCACGTGTTTGAAGCGGGGACTCTTGCCTGCGAAACCCTTCCGAGAAACTTCACTTTCACTAGATAACGAGCTTGCGGAGACTGTGGCACTGCCTCCGAGCCCGTTTCTCCAGCGGCCTGCGTTTTTCTTGACTACCTACTTCTTTATCTGCCCAGAGCCCTAAATTTTCTGAAAACCTTAATTTATTGGCGTTAGCTGGAGTGATCCAACGCCGGCATTAATTCCCTTTCCACGCACCAAGCTGATAGTTTAATTTGATAGAAACAAAATGTTTCCCAGGCTGGCCGGACCACGTGCTAGTCCTTTATCTCCCGCCCAGCCGGAGGCCCTTGTTCTCCCCCGGGGGAAGATGGTGCCGGGGCCGCTGCAGCGTGCGGTGATGGATGGCACGTAGGGAATGGGGCTGCAGTACCTTGTCGCTGCCGCCCACAGCTGGGTGCGCAGCAAATCCCCATCCTGGAGCTGGGGATGCAGCAGAAGGATCTATAGTTCCACCTAGAGTTATATTTAAATGTTAAAAAAAAAAAAAAAAAAGCAAAACCAAACTTTCTTTTATAATGCAAAAAAGATTTTTACAGTTTCCTTGAAGGCAGCTAGGTGGTTTCTGCTGGTGTGGGGCCAGGCTGAAAGGCTCCTTGTCCTCTGTCAGAGCAACACACTGCAAGGTTAAGTCAGTAGGTGTGCCCACACTACAAATACCCTTGAGAGAAGTCTTTCTTGTCACCAAATATCTGATGCTTGTCAATTCGACTCGCTTAATTTTTTTTGTTAAGCTTCCTATATGCCTTTGCGCTCCCGGGAGAGCAGGCTCAGCTAAGGCAAGGCTAATCCATCTGCACGCAGGGAAAGTGCTGATGTCGCCCAGTGCCGTGCGGGCTGGCCTGACCTTCCCGGCCCCCATAACTCCCAAAAGCTGGAGAGGCATCTCGATTGCGGAGCTGTGGGTCTCTCCTCCTGTGGAGCTGCGGCTCGCTGCCAGGGAGAGCATACGCCAGCTGGGAGCAGGTGGTGGCTTCTGGGTCCCGTCCAGCGTTGCAGAAAAGAGATGGCATTTTGGGATGGCCATCTTGTACTTACGTAACGGCGCGACGCCACCTCCTGCAACAGCCACCCAGGGAAGAACGTGTTGTCCTCCCTCTCTGGGAGAGGGGTTGACACGCTATATTAAAAGCCTGCTTTGCTGCAGAGCTGGATTTTTATGTTGTTGAGTGCCTTTAGCTTCTGGAATGAATAAAGCTGATGTTTTTCTAGGCTTTTTTGGGAATCTTGAAGGCCTGCCCGGTTTCATAACCCTGCCCTTTTCAAATATAAGTGCTAACTCAAACCATTTCTGCCTCTGGCCAGGGACACTGGGCATGAGCAGCCTTGTTCTGCAGCGTCAGTGGGGTTGTGTAAGTGAGGCTGACCAATAAAACCCGAATTGTCACCCGCCATGAGCCTCCCTGCTGCCTGCCTGCAACTTTTACAGGCAGTAAAACATCTTTGTCTGGCGCAGAGGTGATTAATGCCGGTCCTGCCAGGGGACAGTCCCTGCGAGGCCTCGCCAGTGCAGTTTCCACTTCCCTTTGTCACTGATAACAGCAAAGACTTGGCCCGGGGTGGGGATTGCTGCCACCTCTCCTTTCTCCATCCCTGAGGGCAGATCCGGAGGTGCCGTGGATTTAGGGTTTCTCTCAGCCGACTGCAGGATGAGCTGGCTGGAGTTAGTCACCTCGCTACTGCAGAACCGGTTGTCCTGACGTCAGACGGCTCTTTCTAGAATGTTCAAGAGCTGGGGAGATCCCAGACATCTTCAGGACGCCCTGCCTGAAACGCAGGCAGCCCAAGTAATAAACTTGGGGATTTAATCATTATTCCTTGAGGAGGGAGTTCAGATTTATTCAGTGCTGGAAACGTTCAGGCTTTGTAGGGTATTGCTTACCCCCCTTCCTCGCTCAGCCCAGACTGAGTGCTCTGTGTCTTTGGGCGTCCTTGAAGTCCTTGCTCCTCTGATTTTAAAAAAAGCAAGTCTGGAGTAGTGGGAAATGCCAGACATTCCTGTTATATTTGTAAGATTGGTCCTGCCAGTAGAATTCAGTCGATGCTTTGTAAATACATGGTAATGGGAGGCAGGAGGAAGTATTAAAAAGTGAAACTTGTTGGTAGCAGGGCACGGTGCTGCGGGCAGATGGGTATTTGGGATACTTTTTGGCTGCTGCGGTTCTGCTCTCGCCCCTGGACAAGGTCACAGTGTCTCTTGACTAATTTTTCTGAGCTCACTGAACTGCTGGAAAATCTTGTGAAGAGGGTTCTGACTGGGAACTTAACTTTCGTTTCTCTTTTTTTATAAAGACTTTAGGTGGGTGGGGGATTTCCACAAGATAGGGAGAACTAGCCTGCCTATTTTTAAAAACTTCCAAGTCATGCTCTGGATGCAGTTTCCGTCTCGGGATCCCATTGTTTCGTATTCCTCTCGTTCCCAGAAGCTGCGCAGACCTGCTCGCCCGTGTTTGCGCGGAGGTGATTTCCCAGCAAAGGCTTATTTTTTTTGGCATCTAGAGAAGCCGGCGCTGCTCCGCAGGTGTCGGAGGATGCAGCAGCAAGTGTTAGAGGGCTAAAACACAATGTTTCAGGGCTGACCAGTGGGTTTTCCTATAATAATGGGACTTTGTCGGGCTTTTTATGTGGGCAGACCTTCTTGTACTGACTCCAGTGAATCAGCAGCTTCTGGCAGGGCTGAGGGAAAGGAGGCTTTGCCAGGACAAATTATGGTTTTCACTGGCCTGACTCCTTTATGCCGCATGGGAGCGAGGCGATGGTGAGTCAGGGCTGCCTGCAAGAGGATCTGCACGATCTGCACGTACGTGGGGAAGGTCTGCAGAGCAGAAGTGGCCGAGGGGAGGAGCGTCGGCGCGAACAGAGCCTCTGCGGCACCAGGCAGGCACATGGCAGGCTGGCAGGGGATCTCCCTGCCTGGTCCTTAAAGGCATGGCTTCGTTCTGGTCAGCCCTGCTAGCTTTGACAAAGCTTTCGGGTTTATTAGTGCCTCTGTTTCAAAGTTGAATACACTGAGCTAGCTGGTGTGTGCAGCTAACACCATTTTGTGATTTATTGGGTTTTTTTTTTTTGTCCGCTTGGGGCAGGCAGAACAAAGCCCCTGCTCTATCTCTGGCTTTAGCTGAGCAGCAGCCCGTGTTTCTACGAGCGCCACGCTAAAGGCATATCTTACAGGTGAAGGCAGCTTATGCTGAAAGAGCAGCCTGCTTTGAATATCCCCTGCGTGCCCAGGGGATGAAGTTTGAAGTCAAACCACTGTTTGAAGTCAAAACTAGTGATCTGCCCATGCCAGTAGCCACTGCCTTGCATCACTCTCTTACCAGGGGCTTTTTGAACACCAGCAATCTAGCCTGAGCAGGTCAAAGAGGACAAACAGCTTTTAGCTGCCACTGCTACTTGAGAATAAAATTATTGCGGTGCGACCTGAGGTGCGCAATTAGAAATGCCTGGGGGTACCAGCGCTGCTGGGAAATGAGTGTCCTCCCATCCCAGGGGACAGTTAAGCTTCAGTTCAGCTTCCTCTTGGGGCAGGCTGTTCCTGGTGTTCTGGGGATGCTCTAGTGCTGTAGAGGCAAGCAGCCTGAGTTCAGAGAGGTTTTTTAATCCGTACTTTGAAAAAAATAACCAGTTTTAAACCTTGTGGTGGTTTTCTGCCACCCTGGGTGAGGGCGAATGCAGGGGAAGGGGGAGACCCGCAGCGTCTTCAGTTTGAAGAGGGACCATGAGCGTATTAAAGAAATCTTCAGTCTTTTACATGTCTTCTGCCAAGGTGTTGTGTTTAATCAACTCAAGTTTACTTGCTTGTACAGGCTTAAAGGATGGGTTTTAAGCTTAGGCGGACTTTGCCGTGATTAGGTGCTTCTCGGCAGAAGATTGCCCGTGTAAGAGCGTATCTGCAGTCACGCTAGCGCCGAGCTGCCCCGGTCCCCAGTTGCAATGGGAAACGCAGTCGAGGCCTGTAGGAGAAATGACTCGAGAGCTGGGAGGGATGAGGCAGAATCTCTGCCTGCGCACTCAAGTGCTTGAATTTTGTTGCGTTGTGTAGCTCCAAGGGAAGACTGGCAATGAAGAGAAGCTATGAAGGGAACATCTGCATAGAAGGCAGGTGAGCTTTGGCTGGTGTACGTGGGGGATGACATGGAAATAGAACTGTGTCTTGCCTGTATCTAAGACTCTCAAGTAGGAACATAAAGATAGTTTGGCCCAGTAGCAGCTTTCTTGTTACCTCCATATTCATCACGTGGGTGTGTTGGTGTCTCTGCTTGATGAGCAAGTCTGGGTGATTCCTAAACCTGGCACCGCTTTCTTCTCTTCTAGACACAGGATTCCAGCGACGATGTCTAAGCACCACGATGCAGGGACTGCTTTCATCCAGACCCAGCAGCTGCATGCTGCCATGGCGGACACCTTCCTGGAGCACATGTGCCGCTTGGACATCGACTCGGAGCCAACCATTGCAAGAAACACCGGCATCATCTGCACCATCGGTAGGCGATTCCTAGATAGGAGAGAATTGCAGCTGTGAACCCCTGTGTTGGTGAAACTTGTTAGGGAAATTGTCAGAAGGCTTCAGCTTTCATCCCTTGCCAGGGCTGAACTTGTCTGTTGAAAGAACACGACTTTCCCATGTCTGCCTAACCCGTGTTATTGCTAGGAGTGAATCCAGTAGCCGGGGAAATCAGAACTGCGTAGGTTCTGCTGCGCTCCTCAAGGCAAACTAAAACAATCTTTGCTGCTGTAGAGAGGAGCTGCTTCAGCGCTGAGCAAGTCTGTATCCATTATACATTTTCTCTTCCACATGAAACAGCCTGGTGTGCGTGGGTTATCTCATTATTTTTACAAAGTTAATATTCAAACTGTTTCTTCCTCCTAGGCCCAGCCTCCCGCTCGGTGGAGAAGCTGAAGGAAATGATTAAATCTGGAATGAATGTTGCCCGCCTCAACTTCTCTCACGGCACCCACGAGGTAAGGGTGGGGTCTGAGCTGATATGGCCCTGACCGGGCCGTGTGTGTGTCTGTGTGTGTGTCTGCTGACCCTGTCTCTCATGAAAGAGGGAAATCCAGCTTAGTCCAGACCAGCCTTGGTGTGAGCAGGTGAAACTTAGCTCTGCTTTTGGGGGAAGCATGCTGGTTGTACTTATTGAGCCTGTGTAATTGCTGATAACATATAAGTGTGCTTTCTGAGCCGTTTTGAAAGCTGTTCAAGTTGGTTCCACACCCTTCTCTGTACCAGGGAGCCAGGTAACTGATATTTGACACTTGTGTGCCAACTGTTTGCCATGAAATCCTTCAGTTCTTCCTCACGTCTTGCCGTTCGCTGTACAAAGCTGCTGCTGCTTCTCAGTTAACAGCAGAAGCCGAGAACGTTTGTCCCTGTTTTGCTGTGCACCTCTGCAGGAGTACACAACTATCGGTCGCTCGTCTCGCTTCTTGTTTCGTTGCTGGGGGTTTTGCAAGCAGGCGATCAATGAATAACCTTGTCTCAAAAGAAAACTGTTAGTGATTTGAAGTAATTACTGTGTCTAGTTGAAAGAATTGCACTCCTGGGTTTGCTCGGCTAACCAGCTGCGCCGGTTGTGTTCCTGGCAATCGTGAGGTTAGCACCACGGTACTTGGGAGGTGGTGTGGTGAGCTTAAAGAATAAGGTCAAAAGAAATCAACACGATTCGTGGCAGACAAGCCCGTATTGATATAAATAGATGAGATCTTCAGCGATACTGGAGGAGCCGAGGATCCCATTCCAGGTTGCCTAGAATGCCACCCTGAGCCTTCCTGCTGAGTTTTTTTTTACACTGGCTGCCCTCCAGCTTTCAAAATGTCAGACGGTAGCCAGTAGCAGCTGTAGGTGGCTTTACTTACTGCACAGTGAGCCTCGTGGTGTGTAACAGCTTGGCCTCTCACCCTCGTGGCCTTTAAAGGCCACAGGGCACTGTCAGAATCGAAAGGTCTGGTGCTTAACTGTGAACAACCATCAGACCTTGACTAAACACCCTGGGGTAGTGTCGGTGCACAGGCTGCACTTAGCAAAATCTGCCTGAAGAAGGGGCAGCGTGGAATAACTGCGTCTCAGTAGCCAAATCCTGCAGCTGGGTGGCTCTTGGGCCGGGTGGCTCACTTGGGCCGGGCTGAAACAGGGAATTTTCACACCGTTACTGGCCAGCGGAGCTGCTGCTGTGGTTTGCATACTTGTTAGCTGAGGTTGAGGACAGGGACCGTGGCTTTCTGCTTTGGGTGAGGTCTAATTGCACATTTCATACGGATGAGGTTGGATTACAGCAGAGTCCGGTCTTGCCGTCATCTCCTGTTGAGTTTGACTGTCAGCCATAGCCAGTCTTAAGTCTGAGTCCCCTCCTGGTTCCTCCAAAACATTCCAGTTTCCAGTGAAGCCCCAAAGAGCCTTCATCTGTCGTGAGTGCTTCGGTTCTTGTGTCCACCCCAAAGCATTTAACAGGGCTTCAGCTTTAACAGAGGTGCCTTAGCACCTGGCTGCCACCCTTTTATATAGGAAAAAAAAATTGCTTTTGCTTCCAGCTCTGCCTGCATTCCTGTTCTGCATACGTAACTCTTCAGGAAGTCAGACTCCCTAGGAGCCAGTTAGTTCTCGCTATCAAACTAAAAAGGAAAAATCCCAGGTGACTGGGACCAGATAAACGTAATAGCAGCATTCAGGCAGGTTTTCTGTACTGCATCCATACAGGCTGTGGTGCATGGAAGGGTCGGGGCCTTCTCAGTCTCAACTTGCGCACTCAATAAACTAAATTTTTCCTGCTCTAAAGAGTTAGCAGTTGCGGTGTATCTCTGGCCAAGGCCGTGGACACGAACTTTAGCACAGCTTTTTCCGGCCCCACCTTCCTGGCGCTGGATTATTGTCCCCGCGATACTGAAGTCGGTGTGCGGGGCTCGTGTCGAGGCGGATGCGTGGCTTGGGGGGAGCTGGGTGTTTCCAGGTGAGTCAGGTCAAACGCTGTCGGTCTGTGGCACAGAGAGAGGAAAGGGTATTTGTTATCTACAAAAGTCTGTCAAGTGTTACACAACTCGCAGTCAAGGTTATCTCTTAATGTTGTTTAAGCAAGTAAAGTAAATTGATCTGCTGGTCATCTGAAGCTCATTTGAGGTAGTTGGGATGGGAGTTTCCCCACAGAACTGTCTGTCCTGAAACTGGCAGCGTTAGCAAAATGCCCTTGCACACTTGAAAGTTTGGAAGCCGGGTGCATGGTGCTGGAGTCTTCAACTTCTGGCTGCGATTGCTTTGGCTCTCAAAATAAAATGTAAATACTTAAATGGATAACGTCTTCTTAGCAAGTCCTTTATCTTTAGGGGAATTTAAGCCAAAGAGTTATAAAAAAGTTTGTCCATCTGCTTGCCTGTGGGACTGATAAGAGGGGTCAGGCTGGAAGTCTGTCATGGAGTTGGCAGTGCAGCAAATGGCATCCTCCCTTCTGTGCTTTGAAGGGAGGAGGAGAACAGCCATGTGTGGCAGTCCCTTAGCTGCGACATTCTTCTGGCATTCAGGAGTCTTTCCACGCACATAATCATCCAGCTGCCAGTGCTGCCGATGTTCTGCCATGTTGAATAGGCAGGTTTTCAGCAAAGCTTTCGGAAACGTTCTTCCTAAAGGCCTGTTGGTCCGTGGGCCATCTTCAAACAGCATGTGTATGTCCTGATGGCAAATCACTTCAGCCAAGCGCCTGGGCTGTCTCCTCGAGTTGGCCTTCTGGGCTTAGAACTGGGGGTACCAAAGGCACAGCCAGATAACTGCCGGACTCCACTTTAATGTGGGGAAGGCCTTTGTATGCTCACACTCTGCTTTTCTGGAAGCTCAGTCTGAATTAAATTCTCAAGCTAGAACTGCAATTGAGCATAATGTGAGAGCAGAGCTGTCAGCCTGGGACACGTAGTGGTCTTTTTCGTATGCAGTGGAGTAGAAATGGGCTGAACATTTCCATCTTTTTTTTTTTTTTTTTTTCCCCTTTCCTTGCCAGTATCATGAGGGCACAATCAAGAACGTGCGAGAAGCTACAGAGAGCTTTGCCTCTGATCCCATCACCTACAGACCTGTGGCTATTGCACTGGATACCAAGGGACCTGAAATCAGAACTGGACTCATTAAGGGAGTAAGTTGATCTTTTTTTTTTTTCCTCCCAGTTTTTTCAGCGCGTGAGACTAGATACCATGTTATGCCTGTGGCCTTTTCAAAAAAAAAAAAAAATCTTGAGGTAACGAGCCAACTACCAAAAATTGGGATGAACTGCTGCAAGCTGCGAGGTGGTTGTGTGCTGGTTTTTACTGGTTTTGCTGAAGTGCATGTTTTGACACACAGAGTGGCACAGCAGAAGTGGAGCTCAAGAAAGGTGCATCGCTCAAAGTGACCCTGGATAATGCCTTCATGGAGAGCTGCGATGAGAACGTGCTGTGGGTGGACTACAAGAATCTCACCAAGGTTGTAGAAGTTGGCAGCAAAATCTATGTGGATGACGGTCTGATTTCCTTGCTGGTTAAGGAGAAAGGTGGGTAACAACCATTCCAGCTAAGCTTGTTTGTTCTTTCCTCAGGATATATTTGTGATTTCCCTCCCCTAACTGTTTTTTAGCTTGCAGTTCTGTATTAAAGAAAGGAGTACGTGGTTCTTAATGCTGTAGTGAGACTTTGAACAAAACTTTCTCTACTTCAAGTGTAGCAAGTTTCTAAAAACTAACTTCAGCTGGGTTTCACTAGACTGTCATCTAAAACCCCTCTTCAAAGGTACATGCGTTGTAGGGACATACCGGTGCTCATGATCAAAGCCTAATTCATACTTTAGCCAGGCTAATTCATATTTTTAATGCAGGATTTAACTGGTTTTACAGCATAAACCCTGAGTTTTGTGGTTAGAGACAGAATTAGCTTTAACTGGTAATGTAGGAGCAAGGTTAGTTCCACAATACTCCCTTTATAGTGGTGCGTAGGCTGCTTTAGCCTCAAGGTATCGCCTCTGATCCCGGAGTGTGTAGGGAGATCGAGGTGAGGCTTTTGGGGTGCTCAGTTTGGTATTACAGGGCTCCTGTGTGCAGAAGTGCAACCTGGTAGCTTTTTTGGGGGAGGCAATCCCAACCTCCGGCACGGAACAAATGGCGTCTTCTCCCAGAACAGCGTAGAAGCGGTTTTAAACCCGTCTGTTGTGCTCCCGTGGGTAAATTGCAAGCTTGTGTGTTACATAAATCCTCTGAAGGGAGCAACGATGTGCTTTTTATCACGTGCGGTTGCTGTTGGCCCTGCTGTTCTCAGTCAGGGAGGTGATGTGGGAGCTGGCAGCGGGGAGCTTGCCGGTAAACACTGACCATGGGAACACATCTGTTGCAGGCAAGGACTATGTCATGACGGAGATCGAGAACGGCGGCATGCTCGGCAGCAAGAAGGGAGTGAACTTGCCTGGTGCTGCAGTCGACCTGCCTGCGGTCTCTGAAAAGGACATTCAGGACCTAAAATTCGGTGTGGAGCAGAATGTGGATATGGTGTTTGCTTCCTTCATCCGCAAAGCTGCTGACGTCCATGCTGTCAGGAAGGTGCTAGGGGAAAAGGGAAAGAACATCAAGATCATCAGCAAGATCGAGAACCACGAGGGTGTGCGCAGGTGAGCTTTGTGCAGGTGACATCGCAGGTCTGTCACCCTGTATCAACAGAAGAGCACAGCCCCTTTGCACTGTAGTCAGGATTTGTCCTGGTCTCTGGCTTGCCAGGAGCAGAAAACTTACTAGTTGGAGTAACGGGGTGGTAATGCAGGCTGTCACTTAATGCCATGTGTGTGGGACTTATGTAGCTGTGGTATGAGCAGTGGGATGTGTAACTGTCACGTGCCCTGAGCTCACGGGGACAGTGTCACAGTCTCCCCGCATCCCTGAAAAATCTGCAATAGCCTTCGTAGCGAGCGTGAGTTCAAACTTCAGCAAACTTGCTGGTTTGGATGCAAATCAGCGAGCTAATGCATGGGAATCACCATGTCTGTGACAAACTATCAGACTAAAATATCTCGGATCAACTCATGCTCCTCTCAGTCTGTCTTTGTATAGCTTTAGAAAGCTTTATATAGTGCTTTATATAGCACTTTATACATGCTATGACTTGGTCTTGTTTTTCTTCCTCCTACCTTGGCATTACAGCATACCAAAATGGCACGTGGTAAGCCCGTGTGCCGGCAGCGTAGCTGCGTATTGTGCTTGAGAGCCGTGCTCTCTTTCAGAGGGGGAGGAGAGAACAGACGGGAAGGTGCTTCGCAGAACAAAATGGGGTAACGAACCTCTTCTCTTGCTGTCAGGTTTGATGAGATCATGGAGGCCAGCGATGGCATTATGGTGGCCCGCGGTGACCTGGGAATTGAGATCCCCGCTGAAAAAGTCTTCCTCGCCCAGAAGATGATGATTGGGCGCTGCAACAGGGCTGGCAAACCCATCATCTGTGCCACTCAGGTACTCGAAACGCAACGCTAGCTCGTAACTGCTGGAGTCTGGCAGGGTGCGAACGTCAGTAGCTGTTATGGCTTGAGAGCATTCGCTAGAGAGTGAGATGCCAAGAGCAAGGAGGTTTTGCTCATAGCTGAATAGCTCATCTTGAGGCACTTCTTCAAAGATGTGTTTGGGATATTCCCCAGTAAGGTTACAGGACCTCTTTGTGTGGCTGCTGAAGGTTTTAGCCCTCAAAACTTCATGCAGCGTGAGCCTTTTGGGCTGACTAAACACATTCTGGGAAAAAATGGCTTATGCTTTGCCTTGGCATCTTGTGGCAGCACATCTGTGTCTAACAGAAGACTTGCTAAGGTTCCCAAGTATCTTACAAGATGCGCCCACACTGCAGCATCAGAAGGAGCTGAGTAAAAGATCCATCTCCTTATTATTCTGGGAGCTGCTAGTGAGGGAGGGAGAGCTGATGCTCAGCTTCACTGGTT
Organism: Gymnogyps californianus; assembly: GCF_018139145.2. Classification (NCBI taxonomy): domain Eukaryota; kingdom Metazoa; phylum Chordata; class Aves; order Accipitriformes; family Cathartidae; genus Gymnogyps; species Gymnogyps californianus. The sequence continues at coordinate 1,395,344 of NC_059481.1, read as the reverse complement.
CCAGTAGGGATCATGTGCAGACAGTCCTCAGGCACTGGGAGGACTGGTTTCCTGGCTGTGCTTGCTCTGTGCACAGGCTGCGGAAGTGAAAACTGTCTCTAGAAAGTAGTCAGACAAGGTTCTGGGTTTACAGTGGCGTATGCTTCTTCCTTTTCCTGTATTGCTACTGAAATGCAACTGAAACGCTGCCTCAGGCGGTGTTTCATGAGGAAATGAGTGATGTTTGCCCAGTGGTGAGCAGCAGCCGGGAGAAAGCTGAGCACCTGAGGAAGATAGGAGAACTGGCCAGGCTTTGGTGGAGTTCTACTAGCTTCTGGGAGAAGGGGGTAGGAAGAGCTAACCTCATGGAAAGCTGTCCTGTTTTCCGCTCTCTTCAGAGTAGGTGCTTAGGAGGCTGGTGGTGGTAGCTGTTCTGAGTTTACTAGCCTGTACGTGTTATGTGAAGAATTTGAAATCTTATGTTGGATGAAGATGACTTTAGGTGGTGCAGACCTTGCTGTTTTCCCTGTTTCTAGATGAAAAAACCAACCCCCTAGATGCTAATTTGGGAACATATGGCTGGGTTTGAGCTTTCCATAAAGATGTCTAATGGAATGCTCTGCTCTAAAGAGCTCTGAGTTCCTTGGACCAAGCCCTGTGCTGAAACGTTAAATTGGAAAGTTGGAGTATTTTTGTCTGTGATGTTGTGTGGGTTAAATCTCCCTGGAAAAGGAGTAAATGTAGAACAGGTACAAAATGAAATGGCTTGTTTTTCTCGCTGGTAGATGCTTTTAATTCCAAGCTGGTTAGGGACCAGGCCCCTCTCTGTCCTGTACCTACAGGAGAACTCTTCTCCCAGAGTCCTTAGGCTGCATCCTGTCTTGTGCCTTATCTATAAAGTATATTGAAGCGTGCTAGTGAAAAAGCAGCTGGTTCCTTTTGTAGTGTCTTGATTTCTTTGGATTTGTTCTCTTCCAGATGCTGGAAAGCATGATCAAGAAACCTCGCCCGACCCGTGCCGAGGGCAGCGATGTTGCTAATGCCGTCCTGGATGGAGCGGACTGCATCATGCTCTCCGGAGAGACCGCCAAGGGAGACTACCCGCTCGAGGCTGTGCGCATGCAGCACGCTGTGAGTACTGCCTTCGCTCTGGTGGGGGGGCCTGTCCCGCAGGTGAAAGTAGCAATATTCTGTGACCCTGCATCTTCCATCTGAGCCAGGCACCTGAAGATCTAAACGTGTCTGGTGCTAGGTGTCAGCACCTAGCAGCCCAAAGCAGCGATTACTTTGTTCGCACTCCCGCTGTGGGTGTTTCTTTACTTAGCGTGGTCCTGAGGGCCTGAAACCCTACAAACTATTGTTGGACAGAGCTGAGAACTGCTCTGCAGTGCTCTGAAATCTAAAACTTCAAATTTCTCGTATTAATTTTTGTTTAGGCTGGGATAAAGGGTTTTTTGCTGTTACCTTGGTATGAGTTTCTCCAAATGCCCTATTTGTTTTGGCATATTAAATGCCTTACACTTCTCCAAGGTCAAGGAGCTGCTTAAGCAGTTTATCTCTAGATAATGAAAGGTATCGGCTGACTCCTCCGTGGGGCGGGGGGGCGGGCAGGGGAGGCTTGTGAGTCTGATTTACAGCGCTGTTGCATTCAGCACCTGGTGCGCTTGGTGTTGGGGGTGTTTGTTGCATGAGTACTGACAGCACCATATTTTTACATGCCTGAACTGCCAGAAACCTCTGCTCTGCTTCGAGTTCACCCAGCTCGTGTTTCAGCTGATAAAAAGCCTGATGTCAAGTGTCTACAAGTGTTGCTTCTCCCCAGTTACCAGTGCTGTGAATCACAGTAGTGATAACTCTCACCAGATATAACTCTCACCAGTTTTATTTGCAATTCAGGTTATATAGATTAATCAACTCAGCTAGTGTTTGTTTGCAGTGCATTATGTAAATATCTTTTACCTTAATCTGGTCAATATGGAGTGGTGTTTTTTGCAAATGCAAAATACGACTTGATGATTACTGGGCAGTGACTGCTGGTTTACAGGCTGAACACTAACGGTGCACCTAAAAGGTTCTTCCTCAGTTTTCACCCCCTCAATCACAAGGGTTGACTTTCTACCAAGAGTTGGAAACTTGCTGCAGCAAACCTTGCACCTGCATTTCCATTCTGGCATTAATTCTTAGACTCAGGCGGGTTGTATTGTACCTGTAGCCTGAGCTCGGGGTCCGTTGCACGTGTTTCCTTTTTCCTGCAGACCTGGGAATAGTGGTGTTCACTCTGCCAGGCCCCCGTGGAAATACTGAAGGTTTTAACTCTCCGTGCAGAGGAGCAAATACGGATTCGCTTTATTTAATGTAACATAGCACAGGCAGCAAGGTGCCAACTCTGTGACGGTAGGAGCACGTCCCCCTACAGTCAGGACCTTTCATCTGAGCTAATTCACTTGGTGTTAGTCGAGAGAAGCCCTGCCCTGAATAACCGCGGTCTGAAAATCTGCAGCATGGCCAGAGCAGATGAATATTTCCATCTGAAGTGGCCAAGTGGTCATAGCAGGGAGAGAGCACCTTACCTCTGGTAAAGAGCGGCTCCTGTATGCATTCCCTGGCCTGAAATTGGTATCCGTTTGGGTTTATATATTTGTTTATCCTGTGCTGCTGCAGGATTATTCCAAGTAAAGCTCCCTCTGTAGTGAGGTGCAGACAGCAGATGTGGGCTGTGATGCTGAGAACGATCAGGGTCTGCGCTATATAGTGTCCTTGCACCTCTCTAAAAGACTCGACCTCTCTATCCCTGGCCTGTCCCAGTAGCTTTGCTGGGACTCTGCAGTGGTTTCGCTTAGCAATCCCTTTCCAGCTAGCCTCATAGAAACGAGCTTGCTCTTCAGTAGCTGGCATCTCTGTGACAAAAATGCCATGTGCCTTTGGAAGCAAGCTTCCAAATATCGGGCAAGCTGTTTCCTGCTTGTGGGAGTGCATTTCCTTCCAATTCCAGTCCGTGATCCACAATTATCTTCAAATGCTGCCCTGGCCATTCTGTCTAATTGGACCAAGGTTTAAATAGCCGCTCCATTTTTTCCTTTCCCCCATCTCCACCCTGGTATCTCCTCCTGTGTACCAACTGGAAATGCTCTGGCCGTTTCCATGTGAGTAAAGCTAGCTGTGACGTGGCGTTAAGAATTGCTGTGCCCTACCACTGTCAAAGCCGGCACGTGTATACACGTATTCTCTTACAACTGGGGAATGCAGGCTTCCCTCTGAACTCAGGTTCACTCTGCGTGTTACGCAGAGCTGCCTGCCTTTGGACCAGGAGCTGAAGATAAACTGCCTGGCTACCAGCTCTTGCATTTGGAGTAAGTGTTTTGAGGCGGATACTTCCATTTTATCTAACGGCAAGTATAAAGCCAGCAGTAACAACACTGACTGCTTTAGGACCAGAGTTGGCACATGGAGTGCTGTTCCTGCCTGTCACATGTGTCCTGTTATTTTTAGACATAAGATGCTTAACTACTTTGGCTTAAACTGATATCTGTGGAAGAGGGATAATTCCTAGCATCACATAAAATGATTCATTAACACTAGAGTAGCAAAATTCTTATTTGGAAGGGGTCTAACTACAAAGCTTTCACTATAAGGGCACTTCAGTCTCTGCTTAAACATCAACTCGTCACACTTTGTGTAGCAGCTGCTCACTTTCTGGAGTAACTGAATGAAGTTGTCCTTGAAAAGATGACCAACCTTTGCATGCTTTTCTAGTCTCTGCAAGCCTTCTTTATCGGGTTGTCAAGGGCTAACGCAGCCTTCTGAGATGAGAATTGTCTTTAAATGTGAGTGGTTCCCGGCGTACTGGGATGAATAGATTACTGAACTTGTTGCAAATGCTTAGCCTGAACGGAAAGCCCTTAGTTGTGCCTCTCCACCTCTCGTCTGGCACTGTACAAACACCCCGACATACACGTTGTGACAACCCTATAAGGAAGACTTGTTCCTATTTATTTCTCTATTACCAAAAGGGAAGTTGGTACGGCACTTGGAGGTGAAACTTCATTGGCTCTCAAGTTAAACTAAATCTTTATTGACTTTCAAGTTAAACTAAATCTAATGAAGCCGAGAGAGACAGTCTCCCAGCTTCAGGGGTGACATTCAAAGTGCATTGCTAGCGTGCTGGCTCCATGAAGACTGTTCTAGCGGTGCTGTGTGGTGTTGGGAGAATATGAAGGGGAAAACACGGAGCTACAGGGATTGCCTCTTGCGGAGTCAGAGGCAGGTAGATGGCATGAGAGTCTCTCAAGGAAGTAATAAGCAGCGGCAACAAAGCGCGGCCTGACTGAGCTGGCTTGCTGTGGTCCTTGAAAAGTAATCTGCGTTTGGCTGCTCTGAAAGGACTCCAAAATATAGCAAGAATGCCACCTTTGAAATGCCTGCCCAGTGACCAGGGCCCGCCAGTTAAATGGCGTGGTGGACCAGCCAGCGCCGCTGTGGCACGTTAGACTGAGTTGCATTCAACAAATTCACAACCTGAGAGCCAAAGAGTTTCACAGCCTGACCTTTAATATCCTCTTGCATGCATTACTATGACAATGAAGCAAATTAACGTGATCTTATGTTACTCTGGTATATCTTTCCTTCTTTTCTTTCCTCTCTTCTCCTCCTTCCCTCTTACTCGGGCCTGCAGATCGCTCGTGAGGCTGAGGCCGCAATGTTTCATCGTCAGCTGTTCGAAGAAATTTTCCGCCTCAATGTTAACAACAGGGACCCTGCTGATGCCATGGCAGTAGGCGCAGTGGAGGCCTCTTTTAAGTGCTTAGCTCCAGCCCTGATAGTTCTGACCGAGTCCGGCAGGTAGGGCTCAGAGAGGGGGCTTGCTGCCAGTTCTTTCCACGAGTAAAAACACGCTCCGTTCTAACACTGCAAATATTTAGCAAGCAGCTCGCTGCTACGGTATCAGCCTTGCATAACTGCTGCGGTCTGAGCTGAGTTCATCTCTGTGGCAGGGAGGGACTCCAGGTAGGCAGGAGCAGAGCGAGAGTGCCTGGCAGTTGGCATGAATGTCACCTGAGTGTGGGCTCGGCAGGGTGAGGTGACTCGGTAGGTGCCACCAATTCGGAAAAGAAACCTTGAGAATCGAACGGTTCCTCTGTAAAGCTGTGCTGTTCGGGTGGCTGAACGTTGCGGCCATCACCCCAGCGTGTCGAACTAAATCTGGGCTTGCTAATTGGTAACTCTTAATGTCAAAAGCTGACGGTATTTGTGTGACACCTTGCTGATAGAGCACCTCGCCCTACCCTGTGCCGCCCCGAGCGACTGACGTGAGTGTTGTCTTCCCGAATGCGTGTTGCTCTTATAGATTGCCCGGGAGGCCGAAGCCGCCATCTTTCACAGGCAGTTGTTTGAGGAACTGCGTCGTCTGACTTCCCTGAACTGTGATCCCACGGAGGCCGCCGCTGTTGGCGCTGTGGAAGCGTCCTTCAAGTGCTGCAGCGGGGCCATTATTGTCCTCACCAAGTCTGGAAGGTAGGAGGTGACAGGTTCCCTCAGGTCGAGCCCACTTCGTGACAGGGTGGGGGAAGGAGACTCGCAAAAAGATGGCTTTGAAAGACTAGAGCCGTAACAGCGAAGCCCGGGTTTGGGCAGCGACCGAGAGCCCAGGCCGCCTGCCTGCAGCGCCGGTTCCTCGGGAGATGGGCAGACATCTCAAACATACGTAACCTCTGAGGTCCTCTGCCTGCCTCTGCCGGCGTGGCATCAGCACCCAGCCCTGCCTCCCCTCGCTGTTGCGAGTGGCATCTCTGCCAGCACCGCTGGCTGGAAGAGTCAAGGGAAAATAAGTGTTGCAGCTTCGATTCAAACTCCTTGGCAAGAAATCCTCGATTTAAGGCAGAAGTTCAGTGGATGCAGACTGTATTTTCTTTTTTCAGATCGAGGCCTTGGCCTTTCACAGTAGCATCCAAATTATTGGTCCCTCGCTGAACCTTTCAGGCATCAGCCCTGCCTGCCTAAGCCCAAGGGGCGAAGAGGGACTGCTTAGCCTAGAGCTGTTAGGCAGGGAAACTGAAAGCATTGGAAATTTCCTCTTACCGGCTTCCTTATGCCTGCCGGCGAGTAATCTCACGGAACAGGCAGGCATCTGGCAGGCACCCAGCAGCCGAGTGCTGCCTGCACTCTCAGGTGAGCTCAGTGCTTTGGCTCCAGGTGAGAGACAGCAATGCAGACGCGCTGGGACTATATAGTTTGGGATTTCGGTCCAGCGACGGTGACAACTGCCGAGTAGAGACTCGCTCTTCCAGTTGTGGAAAGGGAGCTGAAGCCTTGCTGATCAGCTTTTCCATCTAGAGGAACTAGATGGAAGAACTAGAGGAACTGCCCACTCTCAAAGCACGTCCGACCATAAGTCTCAGACTGCTTTCTGGAAGAAAATCTGAATTTCTTGCACTGGATTTGGACCAAAGAAATAGTGCAGCAGCAGAGATGTGATTATATGCGCTGGGCACGGTCTACCTGAAGATCTGGACCGTCGGTGAATCCTTCACCTAAATTTACAGCTTAAAAATGATTTGAAGCAGCCACTTTCTGCAGACGTGAGGAGTGACCATAAGCACTGAGTTTCTGGATACCCTCGTGCTTCTAATGTTTCTTTGTAAAAGGTTCCAGTCTTACATTTGACCTTTTTAAAGAGATTTGAACTCTGATATTTGAATATTTTTAGCTGTGGATTCTGTTACAGCCTTTGAGTACCTGGATCTCCTAGAGCTACCGGGAGGCTTCTTGGACAGCGTGGGAAGGATTGTCTGAGAGCTGGCACGTGTGTTTGGGTGCTTTGAGCAGACTGCTACTGCCTACTTTTAAGCAGCAATCTTTGAATCGAAATATTGCTGAGCTTGGCTCCACTAAACGAGGCTGCAAAAGCTAGTGGAGATAGTGGCACGCTTGTCGGAAAGATGGAGCTGTAAATGCCATGGCCTTGCAGTTTTAATCTCCATTTATTTGCAGATGCCCTCTGTAAGCAGTGCCCAGGGAAAGGGAAGCCGTAGTCCCCACCCAGGGCGTGCCGCTTGCTATTTTAAGGCATTTTTAACGACTCTGTTCCCAACTTCCCAGTATAAATTTTGGCCCCGGTTGCATTTGCTTCCTGTTGGGCGCAAGAGCAGAGCTCTGTGCGGAGGAACCGGCCTGTTCGCTGGCTTCGGCGGGTGAACGTGGCTGGGAGGCAAATGGCTTCCTCCTTGGCAAGCTTTGGGTAGCGCCGCTGGCACGGGCTCTTTCCATCCCAGAAACCGGGAGCTCCTCAAAACGGAGGGAACTTGCAGGGAGCCCCATTGAGATGCCGAGGACTGCTTGCAGGGGCCGGAATGAATGGCACCTCGCCACCTTAACATAGCAACGGAGACAAATAAAGGCTTGTTTTTTTTGTGACCAAAACACCCAGATGGCACTTCCTAAACTCGGAGGCGAGGTGATTTTTTTCACCACGAGACTGGAAGTAGGGACTGTCACCAAGGGACGGCCTTTGGTGGTGGTCCGCCCACTTCCCTGACTGGGAATTCAGCAGAGCATCAAGCTCGTTGGTGAGCTTGGCTCTTGCCGGTATCTCCTGTGGTCATCCTCTCTGTCCCTCCAGGGGTTTTGTGGAGCCCTCCAGGGGTTTTGTGGAGCCCTCCAGGGGTTTTGTGGAGCCCTCCAGGGGTTTTGTGGAGCCCTCCAGGGTGACAGGCAAACCTCGCCGCTGCTTGTGCTCCCTTTGGCTCTGCACAGGCTTCCTCTCGGGCGGCCGTGCCTGTAACGCGGTGCTTCACCTCGTGCCTGGTTTCCTTCTAGGTCAGCACACCTGGTGTCCCGGTACCGCCCGCGGGCTCCCATCATCGCCGTCACCCGCAATGACCAGACTGCGCGCCAGGCCCACCTCTACCGGGGCATCTTCCCTGTCCTCTGCAAAGAACCAGCCCACGACGCCTGGGCGGAGGACGTGGACCTCCGCGTGAACCTGGGCATGAATGTTGGTGAGTGACGCTGCTCCAGCCTCCCCTGGGGAACGGTCTGGTGGGACACGGTGGTCCCGAGCACCTCAGACGGTGGTTTTGGGGTTACTGATGGGGACCGGTGACAAAGGGAGAGGAACTGGCTGCCGGTGTGGTGCCGGTATCCGATTGGGAAACGGTTGGGGCGGCAGTTGCATAAGCACAACCGCATCCGATGGGGAAATGGGAGAGCGGGTTTGTCACGGCTGCCTTAAACTAGGTTCCAGCAGAAACCCAGGTTGGTTTTAACGTGATAAACGCTTGAACCGCGATGCTCTTCACTCCTGAGAGACGAGAGAAGCCCGGAGCGGGGTGACTCCTTTCTCCGGCCCCTCTCCAAATCCTGTGCTGTTGAATTTCAAGCTCCGTGGCGCAGAGGAGCCCAAAGCAGAGGCGATGGGTGGGCAGCAGGAGGATGGATGGGGTCTTGATACCAACCCAGAGCCGCGGCTGCCGTGGGACAGGACTGGGTGGCGCAGGGAGTGGGTGACAAGCGACGTTCCCCCTGCGGCGAGCTGCCGCCGGTGGGACCCGAGCTCCTGACACCTCCCTCTCTTTCTCTCCTAGGCAAAGCGCGTGGGTTCTTCAAGAGCGGCGACCTGGTCATCGTACTGACGGGCTGGCGCCCCGGCTCGGGCTACACCAACACCATGCGCGTGGTGCCGGTTCCCTGAGCGACTGACTCTGACCAGCGACCACCTTCCTTTCCCCCCTCCCCTCCGCTCCCCTCTCCCCTCGCCTTAGACCAGCCATCGCTTGCGCTGTTCTCCTTCTCCCTAGAGTGGATGTAGGTTGCTAAACACCACCCAGTGCAGCAGCAGCAGCAGGGGGGAGAGAGACCTTAAATCACTAAAAAAAAAAAAAAAGGAAAGAAAATATACTTGAAGTGTTTAGTTTTTTTAAAAACCTCTCCCCGTAGTGAAGTCCTGCCCCCGATGTATGTCGGAGTCAGCGTTAGGAGGTTCCTGCATGATGTTCCTCGTGACTGTCCTCAGGGTGTGACGCGTCCCTTTCCCTGCCCTGGTCTGGGGCGACGGGGAAAGGGGAGAGGCGACTTGTGGTCAACGGTTCCGCTGTAACCCTCCTCGCTCCAGGGAAGCTGCTACTCACCCCCCCTCCCGTGCAGCCAGAAACCTCCCCACAGACCAAATCCCGGGTGACTCCAGCCCCCTCTCAGCCGGTTTGTTTTTCAGGGGTGGGGGTAGGAGAAGCGTGTTGGGTCCCGGTGCCCCCCACCTCCGGGCTGCGAAGAGCTTCCCGTGCTCCCCGTGCAGCGTCATCTCGTGTGTTAGTCGTGTTTTCCTTCCCTCCACCCCTTGCCCCGCCAGAGCCTTCTTCCCTCACCCTGCACTCCGACGGGCCCCTGGGGTGGTAGAGCACAACTCTCCATCAATAAAGAGAAGCTGAAGCACCCGCCGGCCTGCCCTGCTCCTTGGGCTTGGGGGGGGGGGGAAGGTGGTGGTGGGGGGGGGGTGTCTCGGTGGGGGTTCTGCCGGGGGTTGGGGGGGGGGTCCTGCTCCTGCCCGCACTCGCAGGCAGAGCGCGGAGGGGACCTGGAGCCTGGTGTGGCCGTCCCGGCCCCGCGGCTCCCTCCCTGCCGCCACCCCCGCCCGGAGCTCTCGCCACGCTAGGGCGGGAGGACGGTTGCGCGGCCCCTTTAAGAGGCGGGTTCACCTGCCAGGCTCCACCCCTCTCCCGCTAGTGGGCGGGACGCGGCGGCGGAGGGAGGGGAGTTGAGGACGGATGGCGGGCGGCAGCGGCCAATGGGGGCGCGCGGCGGGGGCGGGGCGCGGCGGCGGGAGGCCAATGGGCGGGCGCCGTGGCGCCGTGAGGAGGTCGGGCGCGCGGGGCATGACGGCGCCGGGCAGCGCGGGGCCGCCGCGCAGGTAGGGGCGGGCGGAGCTCCGGGGGCGGCGGGGGTCCCGGGTGCCGGGGGGCGGCCCGCCCTCTTGCCGCGGGGGAGCCCGGTGCCGGCTCTCGGCCTGCCCCCGGCCGGCCGCTGGCGGCGTCGCGCTCTGAGGGGAGAGCGGAAACACCCCCCCACACACACTCCCCCCCGCCACTGAGGGGACGAACCGGGGCGGGGGGGGTGTCCCGCCGCTGCCCCGCCGGGGAGCCGCCCGTTCTGCCCTCGGGAGGCGGTTCCGAGCCCGGGCGGAGGCTGCGGGCTGGCCCCGGGGGCTGCCCCGGCCGCTCCTCGCCGCGGCCCCCGGCGTGGCTCGGTGCTGGGCGGCGGCCGAGCTCTCCCGGCCCGTCATTGCCCCACCGGGGCCGTGAGGGGACCGAGGCCGGGCTCTCTCGGTGGCGTGGGGCACCCGGTAAAAACCAGTATGCCGGGTGCTGGGAGTGATCCTGGGACCTGCTGGGACCGAGGCCTTGGCTCTCACCCCGGCTGTGACCCGCTGGGCGTAGGGCCCCGGGGACAGGCGGTTCCCGGGGGGACGGGGACCCCGGGGGGTATCGAGGGAGGCCGCCCGAGGCGTGGGGACCTGGAGGGACACGCACGGCTCGGTCTCTCCTTCCTCTCTTTGACCTCTTGCCTCTCTCCTGACAGCACCGCTCGGGACGGGCCGTTCCCCTCCAGCATCCTTGGCGGTGGCTCCGCTCCAGCAGCCAACACATGGGATTGAAATGACCTTGAAAGCCGGGAACAAGGGCAGCTCGCCGGATCCCGCCCGGGCTCGCTCGGGCCGAGGCAGCCCGGCCTCAAGTGCCTCCCTCCGCCCCTGATCCTCATTTTTTTTTTTTTTTTTTTTTTTTTTTTTTCCCCGGGAGGCAAAAATCCCTGACTCGCTCTCTCCTGCCTCCGCCGCACGCTTCCCCCTTGCTCGCGCTGGCAGCGGGGAAGGGTTCCAGCGAAAAAATCAAACGCCGCCGGAGGGGCTCACGCCGGACCGTTTCCAGGCCGGATCCCAGCGCCACGTAAGGGAAGGGAGATGCCGCTCTGGGGGGAGGGAGAAGCGCCGGGATTCGCCTGGCAAAGCCGCAGCCCGGCAGGCGAGCTGGGGGGTCTCGGGGAGCCTGCGTGGGCAGGGAGGGGGGGTGTCAGCCCCGGCACGGCGGGCAGGCGGTCGGCAGGTCGCCGGCAATGTTTTCCCTTTGCCAGGAACTCCTGCGCCTGCCCGCTCTGCCTCGTCTCGGGGACTCCGTGCTCCAACTGTTCTTGCTCCGCTTGTAGTTTGGGACGCTCAGGATGGTGATTTTCCTGCAGGAGCAGCTTCCTGCTAAAAAAATTCCTCGAGGAGGGTGATGGCATGAGCTGTGAGGTGTTTTTCTCCCTGTGCCAGCACTGGAAGTGGCTCTTGGCAGGGAAACCTCCCTGTCAGCCGTGCCTGGAGCCCAACCTTATCTTATCCCGTGCTCCTGAACCCCGGATCTCTATCCCTGCCGCATCTGGAAGCTGGGACGGAGCGAGATCCGGAGAGGGGAGACGAGGCAGCCGCTGCGATGTCTCCGCTGGGGCTGAGGATGCTCCTCGCAGCCCCCAGACCCTCCCTGGAGCAGCCCGGTGCCAGCGCTGTGTCCGGGAACCATCTGACCCGGGACTTGTTCCTGGCGGTGACCGTAAGAGGGAAAGAAAACCGGGACAGGACCATGCAGCGCTTCCAAGTGCTCTCCAGCCTCTGGCTCTTCTCGTTTTAGGGGATTTCTGTGTGTTTGGTGACCTCGGGGGGGTTTCTCAATGCCCTCGCCTCGAGCAGGGGGTGCCTCTCCGCGTCCCCTGTGCAGTGCCCCTTGGCGTCCGCCCTGGTTAGAGCTAAATCCGCTCGCCCGGATTAAGCGGCGCAACCGCTTGGGGATTTAAGGGATGACGTGGGGGAAGCCGGAGCGGGCTGAGCTCCTGAGCGGAAGGCTCCAGAGCGGGTCAGAGCCCCTTTTCCAGCATGGGGGTAGGGGGAATGAAGGCTTTGGTGCTTCCGTGATATGAGTTTCAGCTTCAGGGCAGCGTGGCATCACCTGGCAGAGGGCGTTTGCGGCGTGGGGCTGCCTGTCCCGAAGGCACGGGGCGTCCGAGGAATCAGGCAGGGAAGAAGCCTTTTGGTGCGATGCCAAGGGATGTTATTTTGGTGCTTCTTGTCGGTAGAGTCTCCCTTCCCTTCCAGACGTGTCCTTTGACCGGAGCTTCTCCTAAAAAAAAAAAACCCCACAGCCTCGGTGTGTTCATCCCCTCCCCGCAAGGCTCGGGCTTTGCGGCCGTGCGGGCAGCTCGTTTACTTTGCAAACGCTGGCTGCGGGGATCCAGGAGCTGGTTCCCAGCCTGGTCCGAACCGCCCGGCACCGGTGACTTGTGTTCGGTTTTTCTGCAGCCCCGCGTACGTGCTGCATCTTGAGGGAGCAGCCCCCGTGCCTCCCGCCGGGATTCAGCCCGGCTCCATCGCATCGCGACAGCATTTCGGTCGGGCCCCCGAGGCAGCGGGGACACGGGGGCTCGCGCAGCTTCGACTCTCAGGCCGTTTGGGCACGGCTGTCGGGGTGCGGCACCCCCGTCCTGGCTCTCCCTGAGTCTGTGGGGGATTATTTAGATGGGTTTCCCTTCGGATGAGCCCCTTGGAGCGGGAGCAGGGTGCGTCTAGGGAAGTACAGGCGGCGAAAGAGCCCCTCTGTGTACGTAGGAAGCAGTTTGGTATGGCTTCTCCGCCTGGGCTCTGCGGCACTGCCACGGCATCATCCCTGCGGGCACCGGGACGTGCTCCAGCTCCGCGCTCATCCTGCCTGCTGCCGTCCTGCCTGTCCCCCACCTGCTCTGGCATCACCCCCTGCCCGTTGAGCCGAGCTCTTTTCCCTTGAATAATTTCCTCTCCGTAGGTCCGGTGGCTGTTTGCCGGCTCTGCCGTGCCGCCAGAGCCCGCGGATCCCTGCTCCGGCATCGGTCCCCTGGGATCGCGCTCCGCTTTGGCTCTCGGTGCCAGAAGCGCCGTGGCACGACAATCTCTGGTTGCGGTTTGCCGAGGGCGGAAGCGTCACCTTTCTGGCCCACTGGGTGATAACCTTCCCTGTGCGGCACTGGGAACGTGTTTACTTTACCTGTTGCGGCCGATAAGCGCCTCTGATAAAACTCGTAATAGTAAATAACAGGCTTTAACGAAAGGGGAGCAATTAATGGAGGGAGGCGGTGCCCTCGGCAAGGGCTCTGCCCTGGGAAGATGGCGTTTTGCCGAGCCGGAGGAGCAGACCCTGGCCCTCGCTGGCCAAAATCTCCATCACCCCAGGGAGTTTCGTAGACCTGCGATGTTTCTTATCCCAACCTCCATCTCTTGAGGAGGAGAGGCTCTGCTTTGGAGGGTGTTATCCGAGGCAGCGGGGAGGGAGCTGCCGCTCCTTGGCCACTCGGTTGCGAGTGCTGGGGAGCTCCTGGCGAGAAACGCCCTTTTTTTTTTGGTTTTTTTTTTTTTTTTTAAATCTGTGTGACTTGAGAAATCGCAGAAATATTCTTGCTGTCCTTGAGCGGCAGAGATACTAACGTCTCTGTGCAGACTGGGATTGAAGGGAATGGATTTATGGCTCCAAAACGCCTCTCTCCCCTCTTTCCCTTCCCCTCGGGGGCTAACAGGCTTCTCCTTGCAGCGCCAAGCCGATGCATGAAAAAGCAGCTCCCCTGAAGAGCCCCGAGCCCATGCACGGCCGTGAGAAGCTGGAGGCATCCCACAAGGAGAAGAGTTTGGATTCCCTCGACGGCAGGTGAGGGGCAGCGTCCCGGTGTTTAAGGTCGAGTATTTGCTCTTTTTTTTTTCCTCCTGTTGCGACCTTCCGCAGCATCCCCGCTGCCTCCGAGCCCCCAAATGCAACCCACCGGCTCGGGGTGGGCACAGGGGGTCCTCTCTTTGTTTTCCCCCTCAAATATTGAGTTTGTAAAAGCAGGGAAGGGAGAGGGGTTTGGGGAAGGGGACCGGTATTCCCGCTGCTGAGGTTGTTGGGAGGATTTTGCTGTCTCTGTGGTTTCTCCCTTCATCCGCCTGCGTGATGGATGCAGATGGATGCCCTTGTGCACAGCCAAAGCCGAATCCGTCCTCCTGCCCGGGCACGTTCCCAAATTCCCATTTGTGCTTTGCCTGGGGAAACCTTGACCCGGCCGAAGCTGCCCATCGCCAGCTCCTAACCTGTCCCAGGCTGCTGCCGCGGGCAGCTCTGGGCTCCTTCCTCCCGGTGCTGGGGTGCGTTTTTGGGTACGGGCACCCCGGTGCTGGTGCCTCCACCAGTTCACCGTCAGCCCGATGCCAGACAGAGCTCAGCCTTCTCCTGCAGCCGTTATTTAACCTCGGCAACACCCGATGCTATGATAAATCAGCAAGACATCCGAAATGTGGCTTCCCGGGGTCTCTCTACGTCTTGCCGTGTCTCTTCTTGCAGCACACGCGTTTTAGGGAGCGGGCGAGAGACCTGGGGCTCTTCACTGACCTGATTGTTATGATTTTTCCTTCCAGCCTCCACCTGAATGAAGCCCTGAAGGATGAAGACATCAAGAAATGCCACCGGGAAGTGGTAAGTCTTTGGCTTCGTGAGCGAACGGGCTGGTTTGTTGTAGCCTGACCCCGGCCGTTTGCCACGGAGGAGCCCGCCCGGGGTCTCAAACGTGGGCTGCGGGAGCCGGAGGCGAAGCCGCAGCGGCTCCTGGTGTAGGGTAGAGGCTCCTGTCTGCATTTTCGGGGGAGCCGATGACGGTTTCGTGTGGCCTGTGATCTGCCTTGCAAACGCTTTTGGGATTTTCCACCCAGAGGAAGGGAGAAAGCGGAAATCTTGACTGCGAGCAGCTCGGTTCCCACGCGTTTGGACCTTTTTGGTTGTTCAAATTGTGCCCGAAGTAGAGCTTTTCGGTCCGTCTGCAAACGAGAGATGCTCTGGAAGAGGGAGAAGCGGAGCGGGGAGGCGTTTTGCCTTTCTCCATGAAGAAGGTGGAGGAGAAGAACGTTTTGCCGATTATTCAGAGGCGTCTGGGAGGGTTATGGGGTTGGCAACGGGTTTGTGCTGGGGCCAGGGGGTGCTTGTTGGTGGTGGCTTGGAGGGGATGCCACAGTCGTCCCCGCCGTGTCCCTCCATGTCCCCCTGAAACGCTCCCACCGGCACCGCCCCCATCCCGGCGTCTCTCCGGGGGGTGTCTAAGCCGACCCCAGGTGATGCGGAGCCTTGATCCTCTTACGGCCCGGCTCATCCGGTGACAAGGTGCGCGGAGCAAAGGTGACCTTGTCACGACGGGCAGGAGGGCTCTGCCTGCGGTGCTGCCTGCAAACCGGCCTTGCTGCCCCGGGGCCCTTCGAGCTGCGTTGCACCTCTCCGCATCCTGGCAAAGCATCTCGTCCCTTGGATTTTGGGGGGCAGCCATCGCCGCCACGGGGACGGCTGCGTACCCGGGGAGCACCCCGAGGTCCGGGCGCTGCCTCCGGGGCAGGGGGCACAAATCTGCCTGCGCTGCCTTACAGGACGAATTGAGCGGCTTTAATGCGAAGCGTTGAACTGCTTCGGAGCCTTTAACTTACGTACAGAATTATTTAAGGGCGAACCTGCTGAGCCTCCCTCCGCCGCTGCCGGCGGGCTTTGAAGAGGCACCGGGAATATAAATAGCTGGATGGCGCGGCGCGATGGGTGCAAAGCAAGCGGTGTCACCGTGCCCCGAATAAGGGAAGAGCTCGAGGAGGAGGAGAGAAACGCTGGGCAAAATAAATTGCCTGCGGATAAGCCCAGGAGAAAACCGGCTCCTCGCAGAGGCTCAGCAGCCTCCTTAGATAGTAGGGGAAATGTTGATTTGAGAGGATGGCACAGCGTTTGCTGGGTGCTGGATCATCCGACCCTCCTCTAGCCGTTCGGGCCCACCGTCCCCAGCCCGGTGGCACCCCGCTGCGTTGGTCCCGGGTGCGAGGAGAGGGAGATTTCTTTTTTTTTTTGCAGGGGAGTGTTTTTGTGGGTCTCCTTATCAGCAAGGTCACCGGATAACTTTGCTCTGCTTCACTTTCAGGCCGCTAGCAAGTACAACTCCCAGTACCACAAGCTGTTCAAGGACATCCCGACAGAGGAGAGCGTGCTGAAAGGTGGGTGGCACGGCGAGGGACGGGCCCCGGGGGCGGCAGGATCCGACAGGCGGTCTTGCCGTGCCCCCCTCTCTCTGCCTTGCAGTTTGCTCCTGCGCGCTCCAGAGAGACATCCTCATCCAGGGAAGGCTTTACATCTCCCCCAACTGGCTCTGCTTCTACGCAAACCTTTTCGGGAAAGACATCAAGGTAACGAGGGGGCCAGCTCACCCCGGTCCCATTGGGCTCGTAGCCCAGGCTACGCTGCAGCTTATCCCCTCCCGCGCCCAAATACCACCGAAATCGCCGTCAAAAGCCTCCGATGCGAAGGGGAGCGCGGCTGTGCCTCCCCCTCCGATCACCTGCGGAGGCTGCCTAGGGAAACCAAATATTGGTTTGGTTTAAAATTCCCTGATGCAAAACCTCCTGCAAGCCGCGACGGCGTTTGAAGGAAGATCAAAGTTTTCGGGGGGGGGGACGGGGGAGATTTGAATCTCTCTTGGCTTTTCATGATTTACAATCTGATGTTTCCCTGTTAGTCTTGTGGCTGACGGGGATCTTGGGGAGAGACGACTTCCTTTAAAACTGGGCTGAAGAACTGAATTATTTATGTCAGCCGCTTTAAACAAATATCTGATGGAAGTACGGGGTTTCAACGAAGTTATCCTGCCATAAATTGCATCCTGCCTTATTTTTAACCCTCCCGGGCTTGCAGGGGGGCTCTCGTGATGGGTCTTAGGGAGACTCGCTGGACGATGCTTTCCCCGCGTCCTCGCTGTTTTCATCGAGTAGAAGCCACCTCCAAGCCGAGATTAACGTGGGGGGATGCCGTGACCTTTAATAAAACCCAAACCGTCTCCGGGAAATGCTGAATCCCCACTTGAGGCGTAATTACGATGCGTGTTAAATCTCCGCCTTGCGAAAGAAACTCCCCGAGCTCGCGCCGTGCCCATCCCTGCCCGTCCCCTGTGTCTTTTTGCCCTCCAGGTTGTGATCCCGGTCGTCTCCGTACAGCTGATAAAAAAGCACAAGACGGCTCGGCTGCTGCCCAACGGCTTAGCCATCACCACCAACGCCAGCAGAAAGGTAACGCCGGCGCTTCGAACATCGGTACCCGGCCTCGCCGCAGCCGGGGGATTCCCTGGTCCGAGTTGGCTGCGATTTGAGAGCAGGGAAGGAAGCGATTCCCATCCCCGGCTGAAAGCGCGGGCCGGTTGGGAAGCGAGCGCTGCTCTCCGTGCTGGCAGCCAGCCAGGGCAAACACCGCGGCTTTGCTTTTGTTTCTGAATTTCACTTTGTTTCTGGGCGAAGCAAAGCCCGAGTGAAACTCGGCCGAGCCTGACAAATCCCTGCCAGGCTCAAATAAAAACCTTTAAACTCCTTAAACGCGAGCAGGGGAAGGGTTTGGGCCGGCGTTCAACCTGAGCTAGCGGAAAACTTGGTTAAGGGGCTGAATTTCCAGCTTTGAAATCACGCTGGGTGTTGTCGGCCGCAGTGAGCTGACGTAGTCCTGCTCGCTGCGTCCGAGTCCTCGCCTGCCCGGGCGCTGCTGGCAGCAGCGTGCGTCGCCCGTCCCCTGCCAGCGAGGGGGTTATTCCTGCGGGATTTTCGCGGGGGGGGGTGGCACAAGGCAGGATTTGGGCGTTCAAAGCGATCTGGTTGCGAGGCCGCTCTGCGCATCGCGTGGGCTCTGCGTGGGGGCAAGGCGACCGCTGCCCCGTGTCCCCTTGTGCCGACGCGTGGGGATGTTTTCCGTCGCTGCCGGCCCCGTTTGCTGCCGCATCCCTCTGGGCCGAGCACGGGAGGCCCTGTGGGAACAGCAGCCGAGCGAAACTGGCCCCGAAAAAATCTGGTCCAGCTTTTAGCAGGCTGCAAAAATAACAGCAGGGAAGCTCCGCGGGGAGATGCCTGCGGAGGGGACACGGCTCCTGAAGGAGGAGAGATTCAAGGGCAGGACGTCTCTGCCTGTCCCCTGCCTGTGGAGAAGCTGACTCGGGGTGGGGGGGAATGTCTCCTGGCAGCTTCTCTCTCTCTCTCTCTCTCTCTCGCAGTACATCTTCGTGTCCCTCATCTCCCGCGACAGCGTCTACGACGTCCTGAGGAGAGTCTGCACGCACCTGCAGGTACCCTCCGCCCCTCCTCTGACGGCGTTTCGATGGCCGCAGGGCTCTCCGCTCGCCCCTTGGGCTGCGTTTTGGGGAGCGGAGCTCTTCACCACCGCCTCCAAGGCTTCGGCCCGCTCCTAAAGCCCTCCCCCGTGCCCCGCTGCCTCTTCCCAGCGTCCTCGCGCCGCAGCAAGGGACGGGAAGAGGGGCAGGAGCCGTGCCCCGGGCATGTCCTGTCCCCGTGAGCCGCCGCCGGCCTCTTCTGGGTCACGGATGACGGAGGCAGAGCCCGGAGTTTCTGCTCTTTCCCAGGGCGTGTATATGAATTATTTATAATCTGGTAGTAATACTAGTTCTGCCACTCCGCACAGCGCTGCCTTTTCCCCAGATCTAAAGTTTTAAGGGGAGGGAAAATGGTACAAAGTCCAAAAAAATTTGAATTCAAAAGTCTAAGGGGGGAAAAACATCCATCGGCCCTCGAGCTGGAGAGGAGCCTTGTGGGGACCTCTTCTTCTCCCTGCCTTTGAAGCACATGGGAAGCGGTGCCAGCACCCCTCCCTGCCCAGAAGGCTGTCTGCCGGCTGTGCCGGGGCGGCGATTTGGGTGACTCGGCCCCGTTGCCGAACTGGGGAATTTATTCTTTGAAATGTGCTGGGCTCTGCCTGGATATTCCCTTTCCCCCCCGGCCCCCGATGGTTTATCCCCTCCGCCAGGAGCCGAGGCCGGCACGGGAGCCCTCGGCTCAGCCACGGCCCCGCCGGGTTTTCGGTGATGGGAAGCAGCGATGCGGTGCCCCATCCTCTGCCGGATACTCTTCTTCGTCCCCAAAATCCCCATGCTTGCAAGTTTTAAGCAGCTGCTCTTCATAGACTCGCCCGAAAAGTCAAAATTCAATTTTCTGGCTCGGGTTGAAGCAGGGAGAGGCGGCACTGTAACGCCCGCTGCTTTCTCCCCTCCAGGTTTCGAGTAAGAAGAGCTTGAGTTTGAAGGAGCTGACGGAGGAGCCTGACGCCGTGTCGCTGGTGAGGGTCAGGGCGGCTCCGGGAGAGGGAATGACCCCTGTGAACTCGCGCTGTGGGCAGGAGAGCGTCCGCCTGGCCCCCGTGGGGGGTTTAACGCCTTCCCGGCACGCTGAGGTTCGGCCGGCTGTAGGGCGCAGAGTCGGTCCTCTCCCCTCGCTGCTGACAAAGGTCGCGCAAGGATGCGGCCGTCGCCTGCGTAGCTCGTCCTCTGGGATCCTCGTACCCCGACTTGGCGGAAACGGACAGGTCAAGAGGATGATTTGGACGGCCTGCGGCTGAGCACAAGCCGATGACTCGGCCGGTTGGTCTCGGGGGTCCATTTATAGATGGAAAAAGTTCAGAGCGATGTGGAAAATGCTGCCGCTCCGCTCCCGCCGGCTGATGCCGTTCGCAGCCGTGAACACGGATAACAGGCTGGAAATGTGGTTGAATTATCCAAAAACCCATGGGATGAGCGGGATGGCTTGTAGCCAGGAGGTCGGAGAGGGAAAAGCCTGCCGAACCGCGGCGTGACTGAGGGAGCACGAGGGGCTGCATCCTGCCGCCTTTGGAGCACGGCAGGGCTTGGCTCTGCCCGCAGTGGCTGCGTCCCTGGCTGGCAGGATGCGTCCTCTCCATGAAACGTGGATGGCCCGTCCCTGTCTCCGCTCCGTCACGAAGCCGTTGGTGCTGCGGCCGTGCTGGGCTGTACGGGGAGGCCGAGCGGGGTGTCCCCCGTGGGCTAGTGGCCCTGTGCATCAGGCTGGGTGCAGGAGGTGACAACTGGGCTGGACCAGGAGGTGACGGGTGGGATGTCCCCCGTGGTCTGGGGGCATCCCAGGGGTTGAAGGCGCTTTTCAAGGGCTGAGTCGGGAGCGATCCAGGCTGGCAGCATCTCCCGGTGCTGCCGAGGGATGTAGCCCTTCAGCAGCTTCAGCCCCGGGGACTCTCCGGCAGGGGAACGCCTTTCCATGCCGGCTGTCACCCGGCTCGATTCGGTGCCTTTCCGGGGCGCGCTGGGACCGGGATGCTGAGCCACGGGGTGGGCGAGGGGCTCTCGGGGGATGACGGGGGACGGCGCTGAGCTTCAAACCAAGGGGTGAAGGAGGCAGCAGTCGGTATTTGGGGCAGGCATGGGGTGCGTGGGCAGGTCCTTCCTATGGCAGTAGGAACCTGTGTCCCCACGGGGCCATCGTGGAGGATCAGCTCCGCCTTAGGATGATGTTTTGGATGTGCTGGTGCTCGATGGAGATGCCGTAAGGTTCGAGTCCGAATCTGGCCCCGCCGTGTCCTCGGCACTGCCGGTTTCACGGGAAAAAGTGCTGCTGGCAGCGTGGCTCACCCGGGGCTGTTCCCGCAGGAGGTGATCGTCCCCGAGGGCAAGTGGAGGAAGGTGTCACCCGCCTCGCTGTCACTGTCGCTGCCGGACGCCGACTACCAGTGCATCCACCGGACCTCCGTCAGCAGCCTGAGCGCTAAGGAGAGCTCCTTCACCTCCGAGGAGCCCCTCGTTTCGGGTGAGGGCTGCGTCCGACCCGGGGACGTGGGTTTGTGCCCTGCCCCGCACACGGTGCTGGGCGTAAACCTCCATAAATACATGTTCGTCCATCCTCTGCTCTCGTGGAGGGGATTTCTGCCTTGCAGATGAGCAGGGCTGAGGCTGGGAGTCGGGGATGGGATGGGGGTCTCCTGGCTGCGGGGTCTGAGCCCTCAGCGTGCGGCTGTAACGCCCGTGCAGGCAGCGATAGCCCATGAGGGAATGATGCTTGAAGGCTCCCGGTTGCCGGAGGAGCACAAGCATCTGCCCGGCATCACCGTGCCACTGATTCTGGGCTTGCATTTCAGAAAGTGCAATAAACACCGAGGAGGAGCTGGAGGTGGAGCAGAGCTGCGTGGCGGAGCTGAGACCCTCCGACTACCAGCTCCTGAAGATCTTCATCGTGCTGTAAGTGTGCCGAGGGCGGCCGCGGCACGGGGAGGACGGGGGGTACGCCGGGAACGTCCGTCTCAACCACCGGCTGCTGAGCGCTTGTGCTTCTTCCTCTGCTCCCAGCATCTGCCTCCTGGTCGTGTCCTCCTCATACCTGGCGTTTCGCATCTTCCGTCTGGAGCAGCAGCTCTGCTCTCTGAACCGGGACTACCTCTCCCGCGGGCACAGGAGGTGAGGGACCCTTGGGGACACTTCGGGGCAGGTGGGTCACACCGCAAGCGGAGGACCCGAGGGATGCGGTGCAAAGAGCAATGGCTCTGCTCCGCGACATGTCCCAGGGATGCTTTGTCCCTTATCCTGTGCCTGCTGTTGGGATGGCCAATGGCAGAGCCCAAAGTGCCATCCCCATGCAGTAGATGATCCCATCGACTGCTGGTTTGAGCGACCGGGGGAAGCTCTGCTGTCCCTGAGACTTTCAGCCCTGGGGAAAAGGTTTCCTTGCGGGTTTGGGGCCAGTTCCCCGGTTGCAGGAACCACCAGGGCATCTCGGTGGAAGCTGGGCTGTGCCCTGGGGCTAACGCGACCGCGGGCATCAGCGAGGGATGGACAGGAGCGGGTTCCCTTGGGTTGGGGACATCGGGGGGTTTCCCTCCTCCTGCCCATGGGGCCTGGGCACCGGGCTGGGGTACGGTGCCTCCGCGGCCGCTCGCCCCATCTTACCCCGCTCTCTGCTTGCAGGTGACCGTTACCCCCAGCGCTGGCTGAGGACGGACGCCGAGACGGTGGCATCCTGTGTCCGGATCCCGGTGCCGTGTCCTCCCGGCCATGGCTGTTGCACGTGGCCCGGCTTTCCCTCGGCCGGTAAAATGGGACCAAGTATCTTCTCTCTTCCAACTGGGACCTGCTTCTGGTGGGACCGACCGGCCGGCCCACGGCCACCGGTGCCAACTCCCCATCCCACTGGAAACCCGTTTTCTCCCTGGGACGCTGCTGCGCCGTAGCACCGGCTGGACCTCCCCTTAGGACTTGCTGCTAAAACGGGTGCTGGTTTTTATTCCAGACTTCGTTTTTTCTTGTTAAAAGATGACCTTAGGCTCACCGGGAACCCCCAAAAACATGGATGAGTTGCTGCTGCTGCTCTGGGTGAAGCCCGGGCAGCGGCTCTGGGCTGAACTCGCCTGTTCGTCCCCTTCTCGGTACCTCCAGGGCCGCGGCTGGAGGAATGGCCCCAACCCCGGGGGTCTGCGGGGACGAGGAGAAAGGGGCCACCAGCCCTGTGGGGCGTCGTCTGTCCCAGCACCCAAGGGTGGGGGTACAATCCAGGGCCTCCCCCAGCTCCGCTGGGCTCTGTACCGGCCCCCAGCCCTTCTCTCCTGGAGCACTGGGCCATCTCGGGGTGCCTCTGTGTGTGTGTGTGTGTGTGTGTGTGTGTCCCCTGCAAAGCACTTTAGGGTCCCCCAGACCAGGCGTCCTCGCTGGGGACCGCACCCGGCAACGGTGCCGGACCAAGGCTTCGTTAGCCCCGCTCGCCTCGTTAAGACGTCCCGAAAGGAGCCCACGGCTGGCACCGGTGAACGTCCCAGATCGCAGCGTGTCCGTGCCCTGGTTCCTGTTAACCTCGTCACCGCGCTGAGCCGAGTGCCACAGGATTTGTCCCGCAGGATTTGTCCCGCAGCCTCCTCCGGGAGCGCGCTGGGGCGGCAGGTGATACCTGTGCGATTCCTTTTTGTTTTTCTTTCTGATTTTTTTGGGAACTACAAGTGCTGATGGGGCCAAATCCCCGTGCCCTGGAGAAAAGCTTTGCCGCTCGCTCCGGGCTCGGAACGGCTTTTAAATGAAAATAAACCCAGGATTTTCTAGCACGTCGCTGTCTGCTGCCAGCATCTTTGCAGCAGTGCCAGGCTGCGAGCCCTGAAACGGGGTACCCCAGAATCTCCGCTGTCCCGGTGGCCCTTCGCTGGCTGCGTCCTCGGGATGTGGATTACTCCATACCAGGGAACCCTGCGTGTCACCCTGTGTGTCACCCTGGCCATGCTGGGGGCTGGGGGGGGATACCAGGCTGGGGGTGCAGCCCTGACTGGGGCAGGGGATTGGGGTGGTTTTTGGGGGACGACCAGGGTGGTTTTTGGGGGACACCCAGGGCCAAGGATGCTCCGGGCGCAGGGGACGGGGAGGTTTTTTCACTAGATGGCAGCAGAGACTGCGAGATGTGACACTCAAGCTGGTGGCAGGGCCACCCTGGGGACAGCGGGTGGCCGGGGAGGGTGCTGAGCTGCAGCCCTATCCTGCTGGGGTAGACAGGGTGAGCCTTCCTCCTCCTCTTCTTCCTTCTCTTCCTCTTCCCCGAGCATCCGCAACCCAAATCCCACCCCCCCCACCCCACCAGCCTGGCCCATGCAGCAAAATGCATGAAAATGGGTGAAATACATGAAAATGGCCCAACTTGAAAGCCACAGCGGAGGTGGCGTTGCCTATGCGGGGACTGGGGTGGTGTCACCCCATTTTTTTGGGGGAAATTTAGCACCCTGGGGTGCCGGGGGGGGGGGGGCGGTCTGTGGCTTGGCCACGTTTCTGGTCAAACTCAAAGCTGCTGCTTCAAAGCCCCGGTGTTACGGGGCCATCGGAGCCTTTGATTTTGCGGGTGAGCCGGCAGATGAAAGGCGCCGTCCCGCTGCCATCCCCATCACCCCCCCCATTTTGCCGCCGAGGCTGCCGACATGGGTTTGGAGGGTTTGGGGTGGTTTTTTCTACAAACAAGTTGGTGCTCAACGGGTTCAACCTCAAAGTGGGGCTTATGGCCCCAAAAATGAGGTTTAGAGGTTTAGGATTGGGGTTTTGTTTGGTGGTTTTTTTTTTTTTTTGGTCTCGTGTGCCCACCCTGGTGTTTTTTTGGGTGCTCCGCAGCACCCAATACAAAGCAGGTGCGTGGGGTCCCTTGTCCTCGTGCCGAGCCCGGTCAGGCGTGTGACAGTGGTGACGGCCACCTCAGCTCCTCTTTGTTTAAAGGCAGCGGTGGGACAACCCGTGGGTGCAGTCGGCTGACATGGAGGAGGTTTGGAGGAGCCCCCGGTGTGGTTTGGGGGGGTCCCCGCTGCCGGGAGTCGGTTGCAAGGCTCCGGTTTTCTTTTCCGGCTGGTGTTTGCCTGCCTGGTCGGCACATGATAGCTCTCCCGGTGACGCCCTGCTTGAGCTTATTTGCTTTGCTTTGTGTAAAGAAATGCCACGTAAAAGCCTCGGGTGCAGGAAACATCCCCGGGTGCTCACCTTGCTGGCGCTGGCAGCCCTGCCCCGTCCCTCGGGGACAAGGAGCACGGGGTGCTCGTCGGATGAGCACAGCCCCTGCCCTCACGTCCCCCCGATGCTCCCCGAGTCGCAGCCACCATCCTGCCTTCCTACCTCCCCTCTGCCTGCGCACCTCCCCAGCCCAAATCAAGCCCTAAAAATAGATTAAATCAGCCTCTACGGCTGCCTCGCTATCACACAAGGCGTGGCGGAGTCGTCCCCGGCCTCGCTGGCTCTTCTAAGGCCGATTTCTGCTCGGTTTCACCCGTTGCAGGGCGCAGGGTGGCCGAGAAGCCGCTGCGAGACCGGAGGCTCTGCCCGCGAGTCACAACCATCGTGGCCGTGATACCGTTGCGCAACAAGAAACGGCGGGGCAGCGGGAGCCGCCGCTTGTTAGCGGGTACCGACACAAAAGACGGGAACGATGGTGACAAGCGCACGGCTTGGTTTGAGTTTTATTCTGGATTCGGGAGTGGCAGTGACGTTGCTCCGGCAAAGCCCCACGGAGTCCAAAGTGAATCCCCTTCGGCGAGCGGCTCGATCCCGTTTCGACCATCTCTTGGGTTTTCAGCTCCATCTGAGCGGTGGAAGGGGATCTGCAGGGAGGGCTGGTGCTGGAGGGATGCCCTGGCCTGCCGCCTGCTCTCCCGTCCGGGCAGCGTAGAAAGGAGGGGACTGAGCCCGACCCTCGTGTCGCCCCACCGGCGCCTGTATCCGCTTGCTTGGGTGTTTTGGAAGAGCCTGGGCTGTGGCCACTTACCTTTCTCTTAGCAACAAGGGAAGTTTAAGCCCTTCCTACAGTTCATCACCTCGGTGCTGTGCTGGTACACACACGGGTGGGGCTGGGCTGGCAATATGATGGGCGAAGAGCTCCCGGTTAGAAAATAATCCTTCCCCCTTTTCTTTTTCGAGGGTGATATTTAAGCTGGATTTCCCGGATCCGGTTGGCGCGCTGGGGTGTGGTTGCTCTGCTAGGCACCACCTGAGCAACCTGCTCTTGGCTTCTCGTGAGGTTAGAGATTATTCCTTATCCTGTAACGACATCTCGTTTTATTTTCCCCACTGTCTTTTAACGAGAGGATCCGCTCTGAGATCCCAGCCATCATCCAGCACGGGAGGAAAAGTGTTTCGATTCAAAGTGTATTAAGGACTTCTTGGGCGTCAAGGAGACCGCAGTTATCTTTGGCTTTCGTACCTCAAACTCTGTCCTTTTGTTCTCCCTGGGGTGTTTTTTTTTAATCTCGAGTAACAGAACTGGTTTTGTGCTAGAGGAAGGAGCGACCGCCTCGTACGCTCCGAGTGCAGCCAACGCTAACGAGGGTTGGGGAGCGCTGACGAACCCTCCCCGAACGGAGACGACCTAAAATCGTCATGAAAAAAAACCCCAACAACTTCAAAGAGTGAGTGTTGCTTTTCATCTCAATTAAGTTTCCTTTCCTAGGATTGAGTTTCTCGGCTTCCTATTAATCTTCCAGCAGGTCAGAGTCAGGTTTTAATTTCGAGTAAGAGCAAGCAGGGGTGGGGGACAAAAAAAAAAAAAGCTATCGCCGTACAGCCTAGGAGCACCTATCTGAAGAGAACTGATTTTCTTTTCGCCCCGTTCTTTAATTAAGCGTAGCATTTCCTTTGGAGTCTCCGTCTTTTGACACTGACATCTCAGCATCAGGTTTTCAGGGGTAAAAAAATCCTTGCTGCTAAATCCTAGGCTGCTCAAATACCACTAGCGGGAGGCACAAATTAGAAATAGCCACGATAAAGCATTTGGGGGCTTGGTTTTAAAGGGCATTTGCTAAACCTGGCTTGGAAGAGCAATGCCTGTAGCCAAGTAAAGCCACCTAAGGAGGACGTGTTGCCTGCTGGGCAAAGGCGGAGAAGTCTCTTTAGGAACCCATTTTGCTACAGCAATTAGCATAAAAATTCACCGTCAAGAGGAGGATTTCTTTGAAAGCAAAGTGACTTTTCTGGTTAGAAGTTCAAAGGCCAGTGATTTCCAGAGGGGACTAAGGCTTTTCCAGGAGGGAACATGGTGTTTGGGGGGGGTGTAGCCATGCTGGAGGGGTTACATTCTTCTTCTTTGGGACAATCCTGCGCATGGGCATCTCCCTCAGGCACTGGGGGTGCTGCCTCGGGGCCGGGGAAGGCAGTTTGTGAGGGGTTGGGGCAGGGCCGGAGCTGCATCTCGATCACTTCTGTGCCAGTTTTGTGACGAGAGCTTTCCACTCCGATCTCTTCTGCGTGATGTAGGAAGGGGTGAGGAGCTGCAGCAAAGGCTCCGGCCGGCCCCTGAAGTATCCCTGACACAGAGCCTCCGCGTTGCAGATCACGTACATCCCGCAGTCGTAGCTGTTCTGCTGGGCAGGCGCCTTCTCCTCCACGAAGGTTGCTTTGCCCCCTCTTTTGCCCAAGAAAGCCTCCAGCTTCCCCGCCACTTGCTTGGCGTGGACGGAGTTGCATTTACTGTGGGAATCGTAATGGGCGAAGCACTTTTTGTCCCTGAAATAAACCAGTAAGCTCCAGTGGGTGCCCCCAGCGACCTGGTTGGAGTTATCATTGATAGGCAAGAACACCAGCTTCTTGCGGAGAAGGTCCAGCGGTTGAAGGAATATGGCTATTTCTTCCTGACTAAGGGCACATTTAATGAACTGAGCCACTTCGGGGCTGATAAAACAAACCTGATCGCTAAATTCTTGGAACTGGTGGTTGGCGAAGTACTCGAAGGCAAACCCGATGATGTGATCGTTAAGCCAGTTTGGAGGCTCCAGCAAGGCAACGTCCGACTGCCTCAGCAAACTGTCCATGTAACTGAGAACAACGGGGTCCATCCTGCGCAGGTCGGGGCCGCAGCACTCCAGGAAACTTCAAAAGCTGAAACACAGAAAGGGAAGACGAATTAAGGAATGGGATCACGCCTGGGACAAGATACAGCGCAACAAACACCTCGAGTTCCTGCTCAGCAAGCAGCGAGCAAAAGCCCAGGTTTCCCAGATGGATATTTGAAGGACCAGCGTTTGAACCGTCTGCCAGATGAGCAGACGGAGGACACGCAGCTCCTCATCTGCAGCGCGTGACAGGTTGAGCCGGGCTCTTCTGCTGCTCTAGGAGCAGTGCGTGGCTCCGACTAGATAAACGTTTCATCATAAATCACTCAGAGCAATGTGATTTCAAAGCAGTTCCTGCTCGGGAACTGCAGGCACACCCTCAGTTCTGTGCTTCGCACAGAAACCAGACGTAATCTAGGAGAAGTCGGTCGGTGGTTTGGTGTTTGTGTTTCACCTGCACAGTGACAATCACTGTAATTCTTTGCATCACTGGTATTCCTTAAATAAAAGTCTTTTGGGGGCTGTCTGACAGGCATACGCTCCCTTTTGCCTAGCAGATAGTGCCACAGCTCGGTGCCAGACGTATGACCTGTTCCAGGAAAACCTGCTGGCCCGCCAGCACAGGAGGCAAGGCGGCAATGAGTAAGGAGAAACAAAGCAAAACAAGATCACAAACAAACCAGTTCCCTACCGTGGGAATCTGTAGGACAGCTCTCTACCTAGCCGGTAGAGATTTCAATAACTCAAGTACCACCAAAGCTGGATGGTCTGCAAAATACCTATCGTTTTCTCGCTCAGGTTTTAACTTGCTAAAATTTTGCTCACAAAAGGAGAAAGCACTCGTGGGTACACTGAGGGGTGAAGATCCCTGCAGGCTTCCACTGGTGATGTCCGCCTGCGAACAGAAGTGACCGGTCATGCCGACCCACTCTTTCCAATCTTTTACTCCGTTATTTGTCCAGGCTACGTTCTTCCCTCTTAATCTGTGCCTGCTTTCCACAAATAGAGGCTGCTTATCCTTAAAAAGGTGCCTGGAAATTCAAGTAGACTGTAGCACCTTGTTCTCCCCACCCATGCGTTTGAGGACGTACTCGAGGGACTTCAACAGGTCTTCCAGGCGAGACTTCTCCCGACTCCTTTCCGTTTATCAGGTTATCCATGTATCCACTAATTCTGGTCTTTCTACCAGTCGTATAATTCCTTTTCAGAAGCTGTTGCATTTGCTGCCTTCCCATCCCGGGGGGATTAAAGTGTATTTTAAGACAGAGGTTGCACAGCACGCTAGGAGGTGCTGCTCAATAGAAATACTCGCTGGCACCAGGCTAGGATTTAGGAGGAGATCTTCTGAAGAGAAACCGTTGATTTAAACCCCCTATATCCGCCCCGGTTTTCCTTTTGCTCTTGCATCCCCCAGGCCCGGGCTCCTCAGCTGCTGCGATGCACCATCAGCCCCCGACGCTTCTCTCCTTGCTAGGACAGGGCTAGAAACGCCGCAGCTGGGGACAGCGGTGACGTGGAGCTGGTTTGGCCTCACCCTTTCCTCATCTGTGCCAAACGCAGCATGAAAACATCTTCGGATTTCTTCAAGCACCGTGTGAAAACTAATAATGATGAGATCACTTTAATATGGTTCACTATAAGACACTAATTATCCATTACGATAGGGGGAAATAAAAAAAAAAAATCACATGTGCTGTGTTGTTTACATGTTAGGAAGAAGTAGATTTGTGCTTCTATTGCGACGTGAATCACGAAAAACATCCTTCCTGGCCAGGTATGCATAAATTAAGAGAGATTTATCTCTAAAAAATCTTGGCAAGATCCCATCACACATGACTTGTAAGTAACAGAATGGATGAAGCATGCTGCATGTGTAATACGTCGGAAGGAAGGGCTGAGGTAGAGTATCTGAGGCTTGAAAAAGCTAATAACTACTTGTGCATCGCTGGTAGATCCAAGAGATGCCAAGCAGCAAGAGTCACTGAAAAGGAAGGGGAGCAGTCATTGTTATTTATCCTGAGCCAAACGCAATGGTATTTGGACACGCTTCCTACGTTGATGAACTCAAACTATTTCCAAGTTTGCAGAGCAAATCCTTTGCAACAGCCTGCAGTATAAAAACAAACCAAAAAAAATCCAAACTAAGTCCCAGCAACTCCGTAGCATGCCTGAATATAGTCTTGTTTAAAGAGCTGTACAGCCTGCAAGCCTAGAAGTGACCAGTTGGCGGCTTTAACAGGGTCACTGCTGAAGTACTTTTTGCGTGTGCCCATACAGTGCCCCAAATTTTCCTTTGCTGCGTGTTTTTTTCTGCTTCATCTTCTCTTAAGAGATGTACGAAATACAGCAAATAGCTTTCCACTCAAGTCCAAATGGGATTATGGGCTAGGGAAGGAAGCGTGCGTCCTGTATGCTGTTAGTTTTCCACTCTGCAGAAACATTGTTTGGTTTTTTTTCAGTCAAGGAAAAAAAAAAAGATATTTGGCAGCTTCCTACAGTCAGGAAGGGAGAATGGTTATAGCAAATGCTTAATTGCCACTAGCTACTACTTTTAATTTTATTGCCATCTGGTATTTGTGAAACTGCTTGGGAGTTCTGCAGGATGACTCACTGTGTGCAGCGCACAGCTTAAAGGAAAACCCTTCGTAGGCTCGGACGCCTTTCAGAGCCACGTAAGGTAAGCGGCGAGGACCAAAAAAGCATCGCGGAGCTGCGAAAAGCCATCAGAGAGGTTGTTTTGGTCGGGAGAACCTCCCCATTAAAGCGAAAGACGGATCCGCAGTGGAGCCGGGCCGTGGATCTGAGCACCTCTGACGTTAAGGGGTGTTGAAATCCAGTCACAGATCGCAAGCAGCTCTGCTCAGACACAGCCAGGATTTGCTTCCTGAAGGCGCAGGCACACTCTGTTCAGAAGTTTTCATAAAAATAGGAATAAATACTGACGGAGGCCTGGAACATTTGTTGCAGGTTGCCAACAAGAGTCTTGCTCGTTCATTTTATTTGCGTATTAGTAGTTGGAATTTGTGCAAACTCTCTGTACTCCTCAGCTTCTCAGAGGGATATTGATCTGCCCTGTTCCGAGCACTAAGATGAGAAAAAGGAGCATTTCAATAAAAATGTCAGCAAGCCAAGCAAGATGAAACCGCCTATTTCACTTATAGATTGGAAAACGGTGCCGTCTTGCATCAGTATGGCAAGACGTCAAGTTTCTCTCATCTCGAAGTTATAACCATTTAACAAACAAGCCGCTGTTGTCAGTGCAAGTTTGATTCATAAACCGATGGGACTCCTTCGTGTCCAGGATGCAAGGCAAAGCCTGCATTTTGTAATACTTGACAAAAAAAAAAACCCAAACCTGTTATTTTCACAACATTAAAGACAACTGCCTTCTGCATGTAATTGTTGCCTTGCGCTCTGAAGGCAGCACTTGAGAGCCAGGGAATGAAACTCCCTAGTAATTGAGTGTAAATAGGCAGCGATGGAGCAAAGAGAGCATAAATTAAGGATGAATCAGATTCCTAAAGTGTATTCTAATAAATTAAAGGTGCCAAGAACATCCAGAGTGAATATTTTAAGGTGCCACGTCACTAAACTCCTGTACCAAATTTAAAGAATATGGAGGTAAACACAAAAAGCCACCTGAAAGACAAATTATTCAGACTTTACTGGGGAAGAGCAGGAGGGACAGAGAAGTTTTCGGCAGCTTGGCTGAGGTCTTTGGAACGATCAAGAGTAAAAGGCCCCACGACTTAACCACCAGACCATTCCTTTTTACTGGAAATACAGTTTTCAGACACCACGTCAGCGGTTGTTGTTAATGGTAGCAAGATCAGACAAAGAACATTAATTTCTATTTATCAGCGTGAGCTGGGCTGGGCTACCGGCACCTGAGTCTCCATACTTAGCTGTCTCCTAACAGAGCCAGAGAAGAAACTCAAGCAAAATTAAACAACTAAGCCAGAAAAGAAGCGCACTCATCTACTCTTTTGTTAAATATAAGCAATCTCTTTGTAGCCTATAGATTATAATTCCTGTATGATACGAGAACAGAGCCTTTGCGGGTTCCATAGGCCCTGAATGCCAGACTCAGAAAAAAACATTCATCATTTCTGTACGCACAGGCAATGCCCAAACCTTTCCGTTCCCGACAAATTCCCCAAACCAGGCACGTGCAGCTGCTCTACGCAACCAAACTCCAGAACCCTGCTTTGTTTCACACCACCTCACAGGGCAGTAAACTAAAAGCCGGAGGAACTACACCAAATGCTACTAAATCAGATGCGTTTCGCTCCCCAGGATGGGGTTGGCCAAAGCGTTAAGTTTAACAGGAAAAAAACCCAGCGACCTGAACGCCTGAGGATGAGCGATGCCACTGAGACTCTCCCAGAAGTAACGACAGGAAACCCCTCAGCTCGGTTCATCGAAACGATGTCAAACCGGACGTCGATGGATCGCATTCGCCTACTTTGAGAAAGAGTTTATTCAAGAGAGTAGTGGGAAGTGCTGGGAGGGAATATCGTTTGCCTGAAAGACCTAAAGGTCGCAGGAATTCGGTCACGAGAAGGAATTCGGTCAGAGGAACGGATTCGGGTTGTCATTGCTCCGTGGAGACACGGCCCACGGCGCCCGGGCGGCGAGGCGACAGTGCTTGACCCTGAGCTTCTCCCGGCGGCTGGCAGTCGGTGCCGGTCGGGATCAGAGCACGCGAGCAGCCCCCCCGGGAAGGGCTCGCTCGTCCCGCTGCCGCTTCTATGGAAATAAATGAGAATTAAGGGGAGAGGAGAGGGTTCACCCGGGCTGGCGGGGACCGGGAGCAGGGTCACGGTCAAGGCCGGGGTGGGGAGCGGGGCCTGGCCCGGGACCAGCCGGTAGCACCGCTCCCTGCGAGCCCACCCAGGCCAAGCGGTGCCCGGGCTGCCCCAGCTCGACAGCCGGTGCCGGTAACGCGGCTCCAAGTTTAACGATTTTCACCATTTTCCCTCAAAACGCGCGTTGAAGCCTCCGGGCCCGGTAGAGGGGCCGGCACGGACCCCCAAGAGCTGCGGCCTCCGCGCCCAC
The DNA here is from genome assembly GCF_018139145.2 of Gymnogyps californianus. Classification (NCBI taxonomy): domain Eukaryota; kingdom Metazoa; phylum Chordata; class Aves; order Accipitriformes; family Cathartidae; genus Gymnogyps; species Gymnogyps californianus. The sequence continues at coordinate 1,363,158 of NC_059481.1, read as the reverse complement.
CGGGCACGGCAACCACCGCCGGGGCCCTAACGACACCGCTGTTGCCGTGGCAACGCCAGCCGAGCTGAGCCGAGCCGGGCCCCCCCCCGCGCCGTCGCCGCCGCTGCTCACCTGCCGCCTCATAGCCCGCTCGCCCTCCGCGGAGCCGGCACCGGCCGGTTGCTGCGCGCTGCCGTAAAGCTGGCAGCGCCGCGTCGTAACGACCCGGCGGCCGCAGGGTGCGCGCAGGCGCGGGAGGGGAGGGGAGGGGTCGGTGCGGTCTGAGGGGCGGGGCGACCGGCGGGGCGGGGCCATGGGCGGGGCGACCGGCGGGGCGGGATGACCGGCGGGGCGGGGCGAGGCGCGCGCCTGCCTGCTTCCCCCCGCCCCACCCTCCCTCCGGCGGCGCGCGGGCGGCGGCGGGTGCGCGAGGGAGGCGCGCGCGGGCAGTCGGGCAGCGCCCGGGCGGCGGCGGCGGCGGCGGGAGCGCCTGTTCCTCCGCCGGCCCCCCCCCCCCCCCGCCCCTTCCTCCTCCCGCCCCTCAGCAACGCCCCCCGAGAGCCCCCTCAGCGGCGGCGGCAGCGGGCGAGGGATGCGCCGCGCCCCGACACCCAGGTGAGCGGCGGCGGCGGGGCAGCGGAGCGGGCGGGGGCCTCCGGTGTGTGCGGGTGTGTGTGTGTGTGTGTGTGTGTGTGTGAGGTGGGAGCGGCGGGCGCGGTGGCCGCGGGCGGTGCCGCCACTCGGGGCCGGGGTCGCCGCGTCCCGCTCGGCGTGAGGCGAGCCCCGTTGGCGCGGCGGAGCATCGCCCGGTGCCGCCGCGGAGCCGGCGGGAGCCTTTGTTCGGCGGCGGAGGGCGAGTCTCTCCGGTGGCGTGGGGCCCCCCACGCCCCGCGTTCCCGCAGCGGGTAAAGATGGCTGGGCCCACGCGAGCTTCGCCCCCACGCGTGACCGCCCCCCCCCCCGGGGGGGAAGCAGCGGGTGCAAGGTGCGGGACGGCTCCTCGGCGGCTGCATCTTGTCCGCGGGCCCCGCGTGGGCTTCCCCACGCGTGGGAATGCTAAGGGTGGCAGCGGGGCTGCTGGTTTTTAATCCCCCGGTGCCAATACGCTGCCGTTTACACCCATCTTGGGGTGGGTTGGACACGCAAGACATGAAAAAAACCAGCCGGGGGGGGGAGCTTTTATCTCCTGTAGTGTTTCCAGTGTCACCAGTGGGTCCGTGGGCTGGCGGCATCCCTGCAAACCTCCCCCCCCCACCTCCGAGTGGGGAAACAGCCCTGACGCCGCGACGATAGGCATTGCGACGGGACCGGGTCGCCGTCGGCACCGTCGTCTTTGGCAAGGGAGCAGCCCGTTACGCCGCTCAGCGAGAGCAGCATTAACGATTCCCACCCCGTCTTAACGAGATATTTCTGGTTTTTAATGCAGTGTTTGACTCAACGGCAGCTCGCTCCCCGGCATGCCGGACTTTTACGGGAGCGCTGCTCCTCCAAAGGTTAAAATAGTCGATATTTCTTTCTGGAATTTTCCTAAATGTAGCTGAAACAGCCTTTGCTTTATTCCCCCCCCCCCCCCAAAAAAATCCTCCGACGTGACTCGCGGTAGGACCTGCTGTAAGTTCAGAGCCGGGCGTTTTGCCGCCCTTCTGCTTATAGATCACCTTCCTCCTCCTCCATTTACATTTTCATATCCTGAAATCAAGCTGAGATTAATAAAGTCGGGAGCGTGAGCTCAGCAGAAATCATGGCTTTCACATCCCTCGCTGCAGCGCGCGTTACCCTGCCCATCGGCGTATAAAAAAATAATCACGTAGCGGCAAAGGAAGGAGGAGAGTGCTGCTACGGGGAGAAAAAACAGCGCGGCGTTTTGCTAAATCGATAACGAAGTGCTTTAATAAATCGCTTTGTAAATAGATTATTAGTTGGAGAAACGGGTTTCTGGCTGGCTCGAGCGTTTTCCCGACTCTTTTCCCAGGGGAGTGCTAGGAAATGACAGGGGAGCGTCGTCTTCTCGTCTCTCCTGACGAGACGTGCGTGGATGCGGTGGTGATGGGCTGTGAATGCTCAAGCGCGACCTTACCAAGCTGTGCTTAACCACGGGCGCCAGCAGACTCTGGTTGGGGTCAGAGAGGCTGCGTTATCACTGAAGAGCATCTTCTCTTCAGCCCGTCATCCTGGAGTCACGCGACAATCACGATTTCCTCTACGTCTTTGAGTAAACTCATCCATTTCAGTGACTTTTCTCATTTTTAAGAATTTTTTTAAACTAAATTAAGAGGATTTTCTTTGCATTTTTCCCTTATGAAGGCTCTCCCAGCCTCTGTTCTCGCTCCTGGCCGTGATTTTTCATCCCCAAGACCATTTTGGAAGCCGTCGGTCCGGCTGCTGACGGTAGGGAAGGTAATTCAGCTGCCCTGGCACACGACTAAGAAGCTTTTGTTTCCTGGGCTATCAATGATGATGCAACTTTATAGATATTTGTGTATTTACTGCAATCAATATATAGATCGGGATGGCTTTAGAGATGTTTCATCTTTATCGAAAGGCCTATGGTCCATCAGTGGCGCCTCTGACAAAAGCTTTATTTGAATTCCCTGATTCTCTTTATTTTTTAAAAAAGTAGTAAAACGTAGGCTCAGTTTTGCAGAGCGTGCCTCGGAGTTATTTCTTCTGGGCATCCGCAGCTCCAGTTACGATTTATAAAGTTCACATTTTTACCTTTTTTTCGGGTGGGGAAGCTGCATTTTAAGATGTAAAGGTATCAAATGGCTGACGTGACATCTGCTGTTGCAATATCTTTCGCAAACACCGGCACTTGTATACGCCATCTAAAACTCAGACTAGCAAACCTTTGGGATCCTTTGCTAGGAAAGTCTAACCATCTAAATGTTTTATGCCTAAATTATTTTTATCTAGGATGTTCACGGTGTTTTTAGCGAGCGTTCATCACGTTTGCAAGAAAACCTCTGAGAATGTGAAGCATGCGAGGTCAGGCGCTCGGGAAACGTGAAACCTGAGGTTACCTGCGCAACCTTAATTTAGCTCGTTTCGAGGTAGGGCTGTACTAGAAATCCTTATCACCCGTGTGCGCCGCTTGATTTCTGGAAGGAGGGTATCCAGCTCCGGATGGAAGAATGGATTGCTCCTCCACATCGCCTGCAAGTCAACAGGGGGAGTACTGGGAGCGCAGGGACGGTGCTGGTCCCTCCACTGGTTTTGCAGCTTGGCACCACTGGGCAGCTGGTGGGGGAGACCGGGGTTCACCATTACAGCCTTGGGACCAAGCACGCCACGTAGTCCTGCAGCCTTAAATGCCTCGAGTCTAGCAAAACTGCGAGCGAATGTAATCAGAGGGTTTCTAAAGCCATTTGGGGTGGTGGTTTTTTGTGGGCGTAGCATGGCCATTTTTTGCCAAATTCTAGTTCTCGCTCGAAACCGTGCAGCTTTTGAACGTAATTCCTTTAAAAATACATTTATTAGGGAGAAAACAAGGTCGTTGAGCTGCTTGAAGCATCTTAGCTGGTCAAACTCGATTTCAGAAATTCCTGCGTCCCACTGGTTTATAAATAAAATGGGCTTGCAGTCCCACGTGCACGCAAAATGTTCGAGAAGTATGAAGGCAGACCGAGCGCCTGAGAAGAGCTGCCGTCTGCGGGAAGGAACCCCACTGGTTTTAGACGGGTTGTGTTGCTGTCGTGTGACCCTGAGGTTGAAGGCACGGTTGTTACGTAGTTTATGAAGCTCCCAGCCTGGTCCTGGAGTCTGGCTCCCCAGGACGGGCTGGGTGCAGGTTTCAGCTGTAGAAGACGGGGTTTTTTTTGTGTTGAGGTTAAAAAGAGCATCGTATTTTCTCAGGCTTGGGTCCTGCGTGCCTACATTTGCTTAACTTCCTCTTGAGTGAACGGGATTTCTCTCTTCTCTGAAAAGTAAACATGAGCATAAATATTTAAAGGATCGCGGCTTAAGTTTGCAAATTCGAGACTTTCTCTAGCATTCCTTTGGACAAAAGCAGTATCATCGGAGGTTTTGGTTGTGTCTGGGTAGCTCCCTGCTCTGGGAAGAAGCTCGTTAATTGTTTGGGCTTCCTGCTGCAAAAATATTAGGCTGTGTTTTCAGGTTAGATGGCTGGGATTATCACAAAGTTTAGGCATGGGTTTCTTATTGAATTGTAAGGACGAAATGCTGCTGACGGGATGTCTATAGATCATCAGAATTGAGATTATTTTTATGGTCCTTTATTTTTCTTTTACACAGGCCAAATTTTTCCATAGGCTTTGGGTATATGTGTGAAGGCACAGGTGTTCAGGTTGAGACTATATGAACCAAACATGTGAAACTCTTGCCAGATAATGGATAATAACAGGAAAAAAGGGAAATGAAATAGTCTTTGTTTTCTCTATGTGACTCTTTAATATTAAATCTCGCTACCGTGTTTGGCAGGTCGAACGCCATGGTGTGATGTGTGTCTCACTCCTGTGATTGCGTCGATGTCTTAACTTCTGTATCTTGGAATTAAACATTTAAAAGCAAACTCAACAAGCCATATGACCTCAGAAAATATCAAAATTCAGAAGGGAAGCATACTGAACAGTGATTTTTAGAATTGAACTCATTTTTGTAGCTGTTTTTAAAATATTATCAAGAGTTACGGTTCTGCTAGTCATCATGGTAGCGGGTTTTTTTGTTTTTGGTTTTTTTTTTCTGTGGGGAGGAATCCTATAACAGGCACCTACGGAAAAGCCTTATAGATGAAGTGAGAGCTGTATGTCTTTGCCACAAATGCTTTTTATTTTTAACAAAACCCCCATGATTTTAATGCTACCCGGTTGTGTATTGCTGCTTCTAGGGTGGTGGTTTTTTTTTCTTTCCTTTCCATTGCTTTCCTCTGATGGAGGACCATACGATCGCTTAGGTCAGAAGGGACCTCGGGAGGTCACTTGGTCCAAAATCCTGCTCCCAGCAGGGTCAGCTGCGAGGTCAGACCAGGTTCCTCACCACTTTAGATGTTTCGCGTCGGTCTTCTTCCACCTGTGGTTTGCAGGTTGCAAGAAGAGAAGGGAAGGGGAGCGGTTTGAGCTGTGTTGGATGGAAAGTGTCCAAGGAGAACAAGATTATACGTGATCCATGGCAGTCCTCGTTCAGGGAGCACAGCCTTCCACTTGCGAGTGTGTTAAACTGCAACTTTACGTTGCATTTCCATGATTTCATTAAGCTGATCTAGTAGTAGGCTTCAGTTGAAAGAGGATCTGACCTGGCTGAAGTTAATCTTGGGAGGGGAACGAGGATAGTCCTCACCCGGGTCAATTTGCTGATAATCAGCCCGAAGCTGGCAAGTGGCCGGCTCTGCACCATTTTGGTGGAAACTCCTTGGAGGTGAAATGGTCACGCGCCATTTTTCTAGGCTAAATGAAATAAATAAATACCTGTGGATTTAAGGATTATCGTTACTCCCCTGATTCCTTTCTGCCATTAAAATCTTGCATTGCGGTTTCTCTTTAGGCACGGATGGGCATCCCTTTGGAGGGGGATGAGGCATCTCTTTCTTGCGTAGGGTTCTCATACGCCTTTGACTGTCCACACCATGCCAAGGCATGGCTTGGTGCCAGCTCTGTGAAACGAAGCCGTGGGTTGCTGTTTCGGGCTCTGTTGGATTTTTCTTGTCAGCTCTCTTCAGGGTTTCGCTAAGAACCTCGTGAAGAGATGGAGCTAGGTCTCCTGCCAAGCCCATCGTCTGTCAAGGGAGATGAGTCTTAAGAGTGGAAAGCCCGTGGTGCGCTGAGGATGCTCGAGGGTAGGACGGTGGTGAGGCTCAGTCCGTTTCTCACCCCAGCTCAAGCATGTCGTCCCTGTGTACAAACCGACCTTGATGCCCAACAGCTGGAAAGAGGGATGAAGCTTTATTTTCCTTGCATTGAGAAAGTTGTAGTCTCGGCACACGATGCTGTCATGGAAGACAAAGAGGACAGGAGCTACGTGAGCTGGTGAGGCAGCAAATTATCGTGCTCTTGTATGGCCAGATATACAGTATGTCCAAGTTTGGGTATAGATACTTGTGCTTTCTCTACATAAAGCACCCAGATACAAGCTGGAGTGTGCTTGGACCCTTTCAGATGCGACTCTCCATCCTCCCCCAGGAACATTGATAGGGTCCCCTTAGTTGCATCCTCTCACTGTTGATGTGAGATAAGCACGCGGGGAGGCTCAGCCAGCTGCATCTCATCCAAGCTCTCGTCTCATCCAAGCTCTCGTCTCGCACGGCTACTGAGGTATATTGCTTTTTTTGCAGCTACGCGCCTGACTGAAAGCAAGATGCGGGCGTAGCTCTGCCGTGGTCTTCCTTCATCTCTCCGTTGGGTCCCGGTGTATGTTTAAAGTGTCTCTTGCAGGTCCCAGAGAAGGTTTATGAAATCCCTGTTGGTGTCAAAGTCCCTAGGAATAGGCTGGCTGTAGGTGTAGGTCGATCGCCGTTGAGGGGAGGGCTGGACCAGGCCCTTTCAACCCTGGCGTTTTCAGTGGTTCAGACTGGATGTTTGGCTTCTCTTAGAGAAATCATCTTGGTTTCCATCCTACAACTTGTAGGAGTTACTGCAAATACCTGTTAGGACCAATGGGGAGTAGAGCAGTGGTCTGTCCCGCTTGGATACTGCGTGCAGTAGCAAAGGAAAAATTTGTTTTAAAATACGCAAATTGTAATGTATGGAAATACTGCATTTGGTGTGGAATGGGCTGCTATTCAATATTTTTACTTTTTGATGGTTAACTATTTATTCAGAATTTAACTGAGCATACTGGGTATGTAAATACCGATTTTTCTCCTGCTGCTACTTCAGTTACCACCTTTATTAATGTCAAAACAGCAAAAATATGTGGGTTTCAATATAATTTTTGAGTCTTACTTGCTGATTTCTCCTCCTTGAATCACTTCTGGTATACCCCAAAGTGACCTTGAGTTATAGAGTTACTCCTCCTTCGGATGCCTGTGTAGGGTCTCTGCTTTTATCCATCAAACACTGATAATCTGACAGCCTCTGTGCTGTTTTTTAATCAAAATTCTTCCGACTATCTTCTATTACTTGTAAAGCATGACCTTTAAAAAGGTATATGATGCTCGATATGTTATATCACGGCTGAGCATTAATGGAAGTGGAGTATCTAATCCATATAGATATATCTTCTGAAAAACCTGAGCTTTAAACCAACCCAGACTATGAATGTTTTTGATAGACAGTCAAGAATTCTTTTATTGTGTTCGGCATCTCCGTGGTTGGTTTCGAGGGATGAACTTAAGACAAGTTAACCAAAAATATTTACTTTAGAAGACTTCTGTAAGTCTACTGTCTCTTCGTACTTTACATAAATACGTAGACCAACATAAAATTCTCAAAAACATTGACATTTTTACTTTTACAGTACTTGTCTAAGAACTGTTAGGTTGGTTTATGCTTGTTGGGTGCATAGGACAACCTCCCCCGGGAGGAATTAGTAAATGATTTAATTGTTAAGGAATGTGCTCCCATTAGGCAAAAAATAAATAAATAATTGAATGCAGTCGGTCATTAGAAACGAAGCGCTTGATTAAAACAATGTCAACCAACTTTTTAAGATTGTGGAATAAGTGTTTTTTTGGAAGAGGGAGGTTATGTTGGTAACTAACCCTTCTGGGGGTTTCTTTGAGAAATGTAAGTGCAGGAGAGCCGGTCCCTGCTCCTTAACTCGCCAATTGCTCAGTAAACAGGGGATAATTATGTGGGTTTTGTTGCTGCTGGCGGCGGTAAGGATGGCTGAACAACTCCTGCTCAAAGAAGGGATGTGGACAGATGTTTAAAAGCAGAGCCACTGTTTCTTCTACTTCTTTTCATCAGAAAATAAAGATACAGCTCTGCAGCGGGAAGGGCTTGCTGGAGAGAGATGCAGTGGACAAGGCGACTCGGTCCGGATTTGGGCCACCTCATTTGCAAAGCGAGGCGAAACGTCTGGGTGAGCAACAAGGGCATGCGCTACATGTTTCATCCTTCATGGCAAGACTGTTGCATAAATAATCTGCACAGGCAGGCACTTGCATCTCATGTCAGAAGAGCAGGCTCATTCGCTGTGACCATCGCCTCGGATAATCTTATCCGGAGGCACTTCACCGTGCCTGGAAGGTAGGTGAGGAGATAGGAGGACAATGCAGAGCAGAGGTCAGGTTTGAGGTGCCTGCAGCAGATAACGAGGAATCTTAAGAGTATTCCTCAACTATGAACAGAATGAACTAACTAAAAGCAACTGAGGAGTCTGCAGGTATGATTTTATGAAGAAAAAAATCCTTTTTCTGCTCACTGCGTAACCTTGTTCAACTCTAGCGATTGCCAAGCACATCTTGACTTGTCAAAGCACAGGACCTGTTTCAAAGTGTAGTTGCACTTCTCTAAATACATCTCTGATTTCACTGCAATCTGCAGTGATTTGATTAAGGAATTTATTAGCATTAATAGATATTAGCGGTGATATTTCTTCTTCTAAGGCTGAAATGGTGCCTCTAAGAAATAAATTGCCAAGAAAGATGACTTAGCAGCAGTTGCCCGTCGCTTGCCCCACCATATTTGCTACCACTCTGTGTAAGAGACATGGACTCACATGCATTGTTTCAGGCTCAAATCCCTTTTTAATTACAGGAGGGGAGCTGCAGGCCTGCCTTCAAATGTATTGTTTCCGAGTTCAGCTGTACTATATGTTCTGTTTCTACTCCTCTCCCTCCATTTATGTGATTTAAATACCTCTCTAGAGCCGTTGCTATTTGTCTGCGGTGAGCAATACAATAAATATGAGGAGAAAAAAAATATATATATTAAAAAAAAAAAAAGCACCTCTGTTGTCCCAAAAATCAGGATTCTTTCACCCGGTGTGCAAAAAAGCCGATTAACACACACTCCAACACCTCCAGCAAACGGCGTAAGGATAACGAAATACAGAAAAAAGTGAGCACTGAAGTTCATGTCTGTGGTACTGAGAATTCATCCTCCCACCTTAAAGTCTTTGCTGGAAAGAAAGAAGATCTGAAAACTGAAACAAGGGGATAAAAAACCCTGCCTGAATATTTTCCTGTATTTTGTTCTTGTTGAAGGAAAGTGTGAATCTCGCCTGCAGCACTCGCTGGCTGGGTTTTTAGCAACATTAGGGGTTTCCTCCTCTGGTTTACTTCTCTGCATTGCAGCTGTCTTACTTGAACACTGCTTTCATTTTTGTTTTGTCCGGGAAGATGTGAAACTTGAGGAGTAAAAGCTGAATGAGAAGTTTTATGCAGTTGTTGTAGTCTAGCGAATGGCCCCGGTGCGAGATCTCCCGTGCTAAATACGAACCATTTTCAACTGCGCGCAAAACTTGTTTAAAAACTCAGTCTAAAAGTAGCTCAGTGTCTGATACTCGTGATTCAAGCTGTGTGGTGGGGAGATTGCAATCTTCTCTCGTGTTGTGTTTATTTTTAGTAAAAATGAAATTCTTGAGAGAATATCTCTTCTTTCAAGCAAAAAAAAAAATTGAAATTAAAACCTGCAGACATGAATTTAAAATGTTTTAGGTGCAGTTTTTCTGTGTTATCTATAAGTTATTTTTACTTGAGCATGGACTATCCTCTGCACCAAGAAAGGTGGTTTTGTGGGTTGGTTTTTTTTTTTTGTAGGACTGGATCAACTTTCTCTTCTGCTGTTTAGGTTTTCTGGGAGCATTAATCTTCATACTTTTCTTTCAGGTATGCTCTTCAGGGGGTGGAGGGGACAAGTATTCAAAAAACTTGAACAATTTTCCTTAGGTGAAGGATCATTACAGGTTCAGATGCTGCCGTTATTAGTGAGACTCCTGCCAGCTGCAATTTAATTTTCTAAACATATAAACGTTGAAATTCCTGATTGTTACGGAAGTATGCGTATTTGTGTGCTTCGTGGAGCTGTAGCTCTGAAACGCCAGGATAATATTTAGCGAACGGCTGCTGATGGATTTGAAGAGGAGAACTTCAGTCTCAGCTGGTAATGCTAATTAATCATCCCAAAATGCAACCGTTTTGGTTTCTAAGCTCCATGGAACAAAAAAGCTTCATGGGGTGCAAAATAATTGTAAACCTGCAAAGTCAAGTTTGAAATCTGAGCAGAAAATAGCGAGTTAGGGACTTGGTGCACACCAGTATCGTGCTTTGTAGACTTTCGGGTGCTTCTCCTGGTGGGCACCTTCTTCTGGAACAGCCTCTTGAGATGGGTGCTCTTGGAACTTTAGAGATGGGAGAAGTGAAATGGAAGGAAACGAAGCTCAAAACTAACCAAAAAAATTCCTCTGGTTTAATTGTGGATCATTGCATTAGGCTCTAGTATCATCCTTACGTGAAGACCAAGACGGAAGATGCCATGGTGGCACATGGGTCAGGCCAGGTTAGACCTGCGGGCTTTGAGATCACCCTGTGTGTTTTTGCTGCCGTTGCTGAAGACTGCTGCTTTGTTCTGCATCTTCCAGTGCTCAGCAGCTCTGCAAAACCAGACCTAAACTGGTTTTGGGGGAGGGTTGGGTTTCGGGGTTTTTTTTTGTTGCTGGTTTTGGGTTGTTTTTGTTTTGTTTTCTTTTTTTCCCCAAGTACCTAAAAATAACCACAACTCTGGTCACCTGGTAGGAATCGTTGCCTATTGTAGAGGCAAGTAGGGAAGTAAATTTTCTTTGGCGGCATTTGCTTGCTGATAAGACTATTTTTTTAATGCATTTCCTTTCCTCATTCTCTACGTGCCTTCTAATTTCTCAAGAAACAAGGTGTGGGTCCTTCTGGTGCCTTAGTGCAGAACTGAATTATTCTCTGTGTTTCGTGTGTGTGCTGAGATATGGAGCAGTGCAAGCCCTCGGTAGGTGAATTTAGTGTGGACAGCTGTGCAACTGTGTATTATTTTGAGGGAAACAAGTATTTTGCTCGTATTACAAAGTATGCCCAAGGGATTAGTGTTGCAGGTGAAATTTTCGTTTGGGTTAGCTGCATCATTCCCTATAACGTGCCTGAAAATGGTGAACACACATTTGCTCTTGCTTTTTTTTTCTTTTTAAATTTTATTTTTGTCCTGAAGCAGTTAATGCTGCAGCATATGTTGATTTTTGGGCAAAAACAATACAAGGCAGTTGCTGTGGTCTGCAGGGTGTGGCTCGGAAAGGTCTTGTTTCTGATTCCCTTTGCTAGGCTGAGCTGGGAAGGGCTAATTATAGAGACAAACTGGGGAAGGAAGAGAACGGGGTCAATTAGAGCATCCAGCACAGTTTCCTTTAAATTAGTGGTTGGGCTGGATAGATTAAAAAAAAAAAAAAATAACAACCAACAATACAGAGGCATGGAGTGAGATTTCAAATGCTCTGGTGCGGAGCAAGGTCGGTAGCTACAGCAGATGTTTTGCAGTTTTGGTTTGATTTAAGTAAAGAACGTGTTGAATTAGTAGTTTTATTACCAGAATTGCCAAATTGAACTGAAAAGACGGAGGGAGATATTACTACTTTTTTTCCTGCTTTAACGTGTTTTTGAATAGCAATAGGTTGTGATAGTGAATGAAGCAAAGAAATGCCTTGCCCCCAACCACTGAGTAAAATGGATCTTCTGTGAAAAAGGAATTGTGCGATAATTTTAATTCTTTAATACTCAAGATCTTATATATTCATGAGAAGACTGCTTTGCCCCCTGCATCTTATGTAAATGTAAAACGGATCAATTTTGGATGTGTTTTATCCCTAGTTGGAGAGCAAACTGGGGCTAAACTACTTTTTCTTGAGGCTGTCTTATGGGTTTAAAAGTTTGTTCTTTTTTTTTTTTCTTCCCCCCGGATTTATGTATGAACTAGTCAGATTAGAGGACACAGTATTTAAAGAGGTGATGCAGAAGTGGTACGAGCTCTTGGCTCGTAGCTCCGCAGGTGTGGAAAGCAATAAACCCGTATGCCAACTGGAATTCATGCAAGTCAGTAAAAAAAAAAAAGCTTTTACGGTGCTCTTACCAGATGATCCTTTCAGTCCCTTAACACCCCCTTGTCTCAGTTTTTCTCCTTTTAGGAAAAAAGCCTTGGTTGGCAGACTCTCCTCATTTCTGCCGTGTATTTTTGCTTCTCCTTTGCCGACCGCCTGCCTGGCAGCGTGCAATTACCGAGAATTGCTGTGCAGAAAGGGAGATGGCAGAGCAGGGAGAAAAATCCCAAGTTTCATCTGTGCTTTTCAATCCAGATTGGCAAGTTCCTTCTGCCGGTGGCGTGACTCATCCCGGGCTTCCTCACTGGAGGCCACTTCTGGCAGGGCATCAAAGGAGCGGCCCATGCTTTCAAACCAGAGCTGAACCAGGACCTTCCTTGAGTGAAGGCTGTTTTTCTGGTCCTGGGATCTCTCGTTGTGCGGAAGATGGTGAGATGTGCCCAAATCTCAAGGGAATTTGTGATAAACTCGATTAATTCATCCTGAGGGTGAGAAGGATTTCTTCTTGCTGCTTTGAGCAAGACGTGTGCTTGTCCAGAGGGTCTCGCCCAACTGGGGATGGGTTGGAAAAGGCCCTTTGAGACCAACGATACAATCAGCAGAACACTTTTTTCACTTTTTAGTTTCTTTTGTAGAGCTGTTATGTAGGGTTTTAGTGTGTGAGTTAGGAAATTCTTAGGCTAGGAAGGGAATTTTTAGTTTTATTTTTCCTGAGGGTATAGGTAGAGGTGCGCTTTGCTCAGGGCTGTGATGCCAGCAGAGACTCCTGCCCTCCTCTCCTTTGTTCTCCCGGTAAAACTAATAATATAAATGCTTCTCCCTCATTTCTGGTTAAATCAAGTTAGCTTTAAACCTTTGAAAGAGTGATTTCTTTTCGTAAGCTTATTTATTTGGAGCAAGAAGTGTGAGCAGTTCCACCAGGAGGAGTTTAGGATGGTGCCGCCAGCAGGGAAAGGCACAGCTGGACCCAGGAGAGGACATTGGTCTGCAGGATATGTCACCAGTGACTTGATGCAAGAACCTCCGCATTGTCAGCTCTACTCTTGTTTTTAGTTTTTTTTTTTTTAAACTGAAATGCATTGTCAATGTTTTATAGGTTTCTAATATTATTTTATAAATTGTTTACAGTATTATATAGTATTTTTAGGCTTATTCTACTTGTTTATTGTATTGCCTGTGTGCCCTAGTTACAGCCCCAGGTCTCCTGCAGAAGTTGCAAACAACATCATTGTTTGAGATGGATCCATAGGGTCTACCAAGGAGGGCGACAAAAAACTGTAGGTTAGTGCGGGGTCTTGGCACACCTACAGCCTTGGCTGTGGGATATTTCTGTTTTGTAGGTGTCGTGTAAGGGAGAGAAAAGCTTGAGAGAATATGAAAAGGATGTATAAATATTTAGAGGCTGCCTCTTTCAAATGTGTGATGGGAGAGTCTTGGAAAGTCATGAAAGTGGTGGGGTTGTTTTTTTGTTTTTTTTTTTTTTTTCTTAATGGGTTGGAAATGGAGATCAGCATCTTGAGCTGGCAGAGGAGTCAACCTCTTGATAGTGATCTTAAGTTATACACAAGGAAGAGCCTTAGAGGTACAGATAAAAAATGCAAAGTTAATTCAGTAAGGATGTAGTAGGATGCAAGAGAAGAGCAATGCGGTCATATAAAAATGATCATTTTTGCTGCAATGTTGGGGCAGGTTGGGGCAGGGTAAGATTGCCTTTCCCCTGATCAGAGGGAAGCTGCTCCACCGGCTGAGAGAAGTGGCCGAGAAGGGAGTTTTACTTTTTTTTTTTCCCCCCTTCTCTGTCTCTGTCGGATTTAGCCCCCTCAATTTTTATTTAGACAGTGACATTTTAAATACCATGTCACTCTGGTTCCTCTTTTGCTGCCACATCGCATACATGTTTCTTTCCTTCGCCCACTTCTTGGTTATTTCATGTGCGTGACAGAGTCCACAGCACAGAGCTGTTATGGTTTTCATATCACCTCCTTATTCTGCATCTATATCACGCAATCCCTGGAGTTTTGGAGGGCTGCTATACTACTTATATTTAAGCATTTTTTCTTATTTTTTTTTTTTTAGCTGGTGTTGATGTGTCGGTCTGTGCATTCCCTCCTTTCTTTTTGTTGTGCCATGTTTTGTGACAGTTTAGGACGTCTTAAAACCAAGGTTCTTACTTTTTTTTGTAAAGTCATCAAAGCTTCACATTTTTATTTCGGATTGTTTCTCGCAGAGTGCCGAGTTGATTTTTTGCATGTCTCTGATCTGGCAGCACAACTGTTGAGCAAGTGAAATTTCACTGCATTGCCGAGTTCTTTTTTGCTATTCAGTTTTTGAATTAGTCCTTTAGGTGAGAGCATTTTAATTGCGAGGTATTGCAATTTGCGAGGTGCTCAGTATATCTTACAACTAAGTTAGCTCTATTTCTAATTAAGATTGTAGATGGTCACCTTTAGGTGGTTACATGTGAAAACAATACACGAGCGTGGAAAGCGGCTTTCTGTAGGCAAGTGTGCTGAAGAAGGTAATTCTTTGTTAGGTCTGTGTTAATGATTTTAATAGTGTTATTTAATTCTGCGTGGGTTTAGATTTCTGATCATGCTCAGTGCTGCGAACAATTTCCCCCCCCCCCCCCCCTTCTACAGTATGCTTAGCCTAGTCAAGATGTTATATCCAGCTTTAATTTTCTCCGTTTCCTATGATTCTCAGTTAGCCTTCTTCTCAGGAAATTAGTGGCTTCCTACAGATTATTTGTAGTCGCTGTTGGCCGAGAGAAGCGAGGTGATGTCTATGCAATGAAATATGATGAAGTGTTTGGGAAGATTAGTTTGGAGGTTACCAGGGTGGGTTTTTTTTTGTTTAAGGCATTGTTGAGGTGAAAACCCGCAGCAGCGGCACTTGCATTAATCTTATTTACTGGTGTTTGAAGAATATCTGATGCTATTGTCTGTTCCTTCATACGTGAAATCTAATCTCTGCTTGAATTAGCCTTTGTAATAAGGGTCCCGCTTGATAAGCGAGTAGACAAATATTAGGGCATTGCCACCAAGGGCTTTATCCTTCACTGAGATAAAGCAGTTGAGCTTGAACGTAGGTTATTTATACACAGAAAACAGACTTATCAGCATTCCTGAATTACCCCTATTGCAGAGAGCAGGCACTCCTGCCCCCGAACAAAGCTGGATTTAGCTAGACGACTTCTTCCCTATCACAGAAATAAAATATTTTCCCATTTTTCCACGTGGACGGTATTTCTGGTGCTGCCTACAGCGTGCACGCAAAAAATGCATAAAGAATCTGGTGTCCGTGGGCAGCTCCCGTGTCAGCCCAGGGCTTCCAGCGCCGTGGCTGAAATATGTGCAGCCTGTTCCCTTGGCGCCTACACGGTCCGGCGACCTGGCGAGGAGGAGGAGGATGATGACGGGGGCCAGAAGCAGATTGTTGCCGTTACAAATAAAACCGCTCGTCCATCCCGCTCCGGAGCGGAGGGATCCTGGAGGCTGAGCATCTTCTGCCGTGGAACGTGACGAGCGAGTTGAGCTGCACCGAGCCTCAGAGCTTGAGTGAGATATGGTATTGGAGTTGGAAGGTGACTGGTGGTGTAGGGCTGGTGGCTGTTACTTATTTGCTTCTGTTAAGGCTTGGAAAGCATAGGCACAAGGGAAGATAAAAATCATGTTAAATGAGGTATTTCTAAAGTGTCTTTATGACTTTCCAGAGTGCTGGCAGTTGTGACGTGGATTTTTGGCTTTTTCTGGGGGAAACTGGGGAGAGAAGATTGCTTCAAGAGGTGGTCCTGCAGCTGATGAGAGAGGCAGCACTAGGGTAGAGATGGCAGGCGTTGCAGACAGGAGGTTTCTTCCTGTCCTTATGCAAAATTCTTGTCGCAGCTTTATGTTGCGGGGGAATCCTTCGCAAAATAACACCAGGACACCCCTTGGAGAGGACCCCCTTGTTAACCCTTGCAAAGCGTAGCAAGCCATCTTGCTCGAGGTGAATCTGAAAAAAACTTTGAAGTT
Organism: Gymnogyps californianus; assembly: GCF_018139145.2. Lineage (NCBI taxonomy): Eukaryota > Metazoa > Chordata > Aves > Accipitriformes > Cathartidae > Gymnogyps > Gymnogyps californianus. The sequence goes on along the minus strand of NC_059481.1, from coordinate 1,347,217 downwards.
CATCATGTTATTGGAGATCAAGTAAACTATTCTCACTTCATCGTATTTCTATGTAAACTCATTAGCTAACCTTCTCCGCTTTATATTTCTCCTAATTCATATTTTAAATGCCCTAGTGCCACCATTTGGTGTCTTTGATATTCATCTGATTTAATCGTTCTTTGTGTTGGCATATAATGGTGTTTCAGTTTGCTCTGGTTGTGGTGCAGAGCAAAGGGAGCTGCAAAACCTCGGGGGGTAAGGGGGATACCGAAAGAGATGGGAGTGTGATATAGCAGACTCTGTAGTTTGACAAAATCAGTGACCAGATCAGCATGTTGGAGTCAAGTTGCGTGATATACAAAGTAGTCATCAACTTAGGTAAGTTTGGTGGAGGTGATTCAAAATTCAATTTGAGTGGATCGTAAAATATCCATATATTAGTTTTGAAGGCTTCTGTGTGTCCGGGTCTTGCTTGGTTTTCCTCTCATTCATGCTCCTGTGGGCGTTTGCCAGCGGAATTCATGGGACTAAAACTTCCTAACATCTTCCAGTTGGTCTTGGTCTAGTAATCTTCTGCCTGTGTCGTCCACCTTAAAACTGAACTGGTGACCAGAGTCCTTAGGCATGGAGAAGACAGACAAGCTGATGCATGCTTTCCTTTGGAAATTTCCCCAAATCTCTGAATTGGTTACTTTGTAGGCCTCAGCCTAACGGGATTTCTGGTGGTTGGTGTGATGGGCCTCCACTTGACTCATTTGGAGGGAATTAACCCCTTGTCTACCTGCCTGATCCAAAGTCAGAGTCCCACTGTGGACGTGTTCAGCCAGAGTTTTGGCCAGTTGCTTGTACTCTTGGCACGTGAAACGTAAAAAATACTTGCTGTCCCTAGAAACGTTTTCAGTTGACTAGTTGACTGGCTCTATGGTAAACTCACCTCAGTTTTGACTTTCCTCATTTCCAATCACAGAAAGCAATGGCCAGATGATCCCAGGGAAGGAATGTAGTGGAGGATGTTACTTCCTCTACTGGAACGTGCTGTCCCCCTTGTTTTAGTTGGCTCGATCCAGTGCTGGTCATCTGCTTCAGTGAAAAACCAGCTGGTTTAACTTTCCCTAGTGAAGATTGACACTCCTTCACCCCAAAAAACCAAAACCTGGCAAACTAGTACAGGTCAACCTGAAACGAGATGTCATCCATTGCATACTCGCATGGAGGGCTGTGGCAAGGACCTGCGGGGATCCAGATTATTTGTTTATAAAAACAAATTAGAAGCGTGTTTTCCATGGCTGCTCGTCAAAGAAGCCTTTTTGATTTATGTTCTTGCATCTTTTGCATCTGAGATGAAAACCAGCATGGCTAAATGATGAGGTTCAGGGTGATATGAGCCAAACAGATGCACTTCAGAAAATGAAACTTCAATCTTGGATTTACTTAGCTCATTTCCTAGTGTCATTACATTATCTGGATGATGAATGTGCTTTAGTTGTGTGATCCTACACTGAATATATTTTTAAACATTTTTTTCACGCTCCCTTCTGTTGATCTCATCATATAGCCAAGTTAATAGATTTAAGGCAGTTTCATTTCCATACCATATGTTCTCTAAGGCGTTTTGGAGGGATAATTATGCTTATAGATTTTAGTTTACCATATGATGCCAATATGTACTCTGTTTTTCAGGTAACAGAGGTAGGCATACGTGTTCTCAGAGAAGCTCTGAGATGACTTGTGTTTTCTGAAGGTGCCATCTCCTGTTGTCTTTTAGAGGAGCCAGGAGGGATGACACCTTGGATGTGAGGACAGGATCGTGCAGTCACTCTGGAAGTGCTTACTAGACTTATTTAACCCCCCGGCCCGTTAATGGGATGTTTCCTTGAAGAGCAACTTCTAAACCATTATTTCTGTAACATCAATTACTGAGGAAGGTGGGAGTTCATGTGGTAGCTCTAAGTATTGCAGTGAATTTAAAGGATCGAGGCAAAGCAGGATCTTTCCTGCTTACATTGCCATAGCTAACTGTAAATGTAAATTATAAAACTGAATTATGTACTTGGAGAAAGCCCAGCCTCTTTTGGGAAGGATGTGATTTTTCTCCTATCTAACAAATCGTGATGCGTGCCTGAAGAATAAACTCAGCTGCAATTACGAACTGCTGCTGAGGCTTCACTAATTTACCTAAATCACTGGAGCAGTGTACTGAAGTTGACAAATTTAACGGCATCTGGATGGTACTAAATATGTTGAAACTTTCTTTCTTTAACCAAATATAGTAGTTTGTTTAAAGTGGTTTGTGTTAGAGGTGAATAGGTTGTCCTTAGACTAAAGATGTGACTGAAGTTTGGAGGAAAAAATATTCAGTTGGATTATTTGGTAACTTAGGCTGGGAAATTTCCTCTTCCTTGCGCACACTTCCTTAGGGTTTGTTTTTTTTAAATAAAATTTGATTATTTTTTTTTTTAAATGATGAATGGACCCTGATAGAATTCAAACCAGAATGCCAGTATGGGTTTTTTTTATTGTTTAGAGAAGTTGGTATTTGCTCAGTTAAATTTTAACTTGACAAAATAGTGCAGAGAGAACGCTTATTTTCCCATAGCGGACTTATTTTTACCACTTTTGTAGAAATTAGTGTCCTTTAATATAATTTTGAACTTATGGTCTTAGTAGAGAAGAAATCTTGAAATGTTATGAAAACACGGCTGCTAATAATTGTGTTAGAAAATAAACTGAGCAATTAAAAAGAGATTGGTATATAATCACTGGGAGCGACTTTATTCCATCAAATCCATTGCCGTATTTTAGGTTATTGAAGCTGAAACCTCTACCCAGTTGATTTCAGGACTGCGGCTGGGATCTAAGTGATACAGGGATAAAGGTGATAAGGGAGACTTCCAAGGAGGGATGTGAACAGGTTAGATGATAAAATTGGGGAATCCCTTTAGTAGTAGCGGTTTGGAAGGTGGAGATGCAGGAGGTACCTTCCTCATGAAAACCTGAGAGCCTGGGGTGACTTTTGTTGGGGGGGATCCCAAAACAGCAGGCTATGGAGTACAAGGATGAATAACTTCGTCTTGTGTTTCACTCTTCATTCCAAAAAAAAAAAAAAAAAAAAAAAAAAAAAAAAAATCCCAAACCTCTGTTTCAGAGAAACATGTTTTAAAAAAGGCAACAATAAAAAGCCCTCATTCTTTTAAAAATTGTCTTTCAAACCTGATCATCCTTTAAAGGTTAGGGTTAAGGATGCTTGTTTAAGTCAAATTGGTGATGAGTTTCACCGCAGGCTTAATTGGAAGGCTCAAGGAAAGTGGAAAATCCATGAGGCTCAAGTGTAAAGCCAATGAGGACAACCAGGAATACAACGAATGGGTTCCCATGTGTCTGTCAGACCCCAAATACTACCAGCTTAAAAAACATCGATGCCCTTAAATGTCCAGGAAACTTTAGATGACTTGCTGCCTGCAGCCAAGGTATAGATAAGCATAATAATCTTAAGCTGGTTAAAATGCATTTTTCTGTAGAAAGTGACTTTTGGGCTGAGGATGGAAAGATAGGCTAGGAAACAAGTTTTCTATCCTGAAAAGTCAGCTAAATCTCAGGTTTCTGATCCAAATCGTGGTCTGTGATTCCCATGCACGCAATATAGGTGGACTTGGTATATCAGGCACAGCATTTTATGGGGGGCGGACATGAGGACAGGACCGTTATGAACAGAAAGAAGAACTTCTTATATCATCTTATCTCTCTCTCAAAAAAAAACCAAAACAAAAAAAAACCCAGTCAGTGTGTAAATGTCAGTGACGGTAAAGAATTGTGGAGATCTATTCCGGTCCTTTCCGAACAATGCACATTGATTAGCAATAACTTGGCATTCATCCGATCAACTAAGATGAGTCCTGAAAATCTTTCTGTGTGAGATCAATATGTCTCATGATTTCCTTTTTTAGTGCATTCTTAATTTTTCCTCAGTGTATTTTTAAATTTGCAGGAGTAACACACCCGCACCTTCTTCTGACCGTGTTTGTGCCGGCAGCTAATCTGGGGAGCTCTTAGTGCATCGGAGAAGCGCCTTGTCTTCGTGTGCCTGATGAGAGCTGAGAGGTAGCATCTGCTCCGGGACGGACCCATTATCGCTGCAGGGCGATGGTAGTGAGGATGGCTTGTTGTATGTTATGGCCCCGGGCAGCTGCCTGTTGTGGCCAGCGCCGCTGTCCTAATGTTTCTAATTCTGCCGGTGAAATGGAGTGCAAGTAATTGCAAAAACCAATAGGTTAAATCTTCTGATTTTTTTAAAAATTATTTTATTTTATTGCTGAATCCCCTCTTCATCTCCCCCTCCTTGTTTCATAATGACCTTGCTTTGCCTCCAGCGAGAAAACTGAACTAATTTTGTTGACTTGTCCTTTTAAATACTCGTTATTGGATTTACCCGACCTCTTTTTCTGATGTGGAGAGTTGTGCTGGCCTTGTGCCAGCTGAATAATTCATAGTGATCTGAAAGCGTCCGCTTCAAACGGTTTACGGTCCCCCTCACCTAACTTCTGCTTTAAATGAAACGATTCTCGTGAAACTTCTAGGTGTGTTGATTTAGTTGGGCGGATGAGCATTTTGAAATAAATCCTTTGAGTATGAAAAAGATAGACAAGATGCATGCACGAGACTGAAAATGCTTCAGCTGAAATATTTGCAATGTTGCTGAATATGAATAAAAAATTTAATAACTTGAGAAAAGTAAATGGTGTAACTTTTTTAGGTAGAATCTTGGAAGGTGTTTTTGTATTGAGGTCTGGTGACTTTAGGGAGAGGTTTGTGATCTTACATCATATTTTAAAGTGGCAAAAAGTATGGTTTCTCTTTTATGACCGATGTTTGATTCCCATAAATCAGGTTTTAGTATCAGGGAAAATGCTGTATATTTTCTAGGTGATGATGTGCTTGTGGAACACCATTTCGATCTGGATATCGTGGAGTGCCTGTAGTTCCATCTCAGTTGTCCTTCCTGTAAATAAAAGGTAGAAATGAAACCAGCTCTGTTATCTGAGCCTGTTCGACTATAATCAGCATTGCATTTCAGTTTCTTCAGATAACACACGGCTGACTTTGGCTGCGTCCTGTCCCCTTCCAAGGGCAGGGATGCCAGGCTGGTGTTGCATTTCGTCTTAAATACAGATCCTGCTCTGTGTCCGCTCCAGGGTGCGAGGTTGGGGAGGTACGCTGGGATGGAGAGATGCACAGTGGTCCTTGCTTGGTTTTGGGTGGACTCGTGGTCTTAGTAAAGCCTACTCTGTGCTCATGTTTCTCATCACTCTACACTGATGTTCAATATACCTGATATAATATTAAGAGTTGGGGCGACATTTTGGAAACTGTGGTCTGCTTGTGGAAATAATTTGTTTATAGGGGTCGGATCGAATGAAAGGTCCCCTACAGAAACAGGTGAATGTTATGAGGACCTTGCTTGCCGTAACAAGCCCTTCTCCTAGGACATTTGGAGATAGAAAACAAGGTCTGGAAATCGTTTCAAGCTTATGGAAGCTATTTGGTTGCTCTCTCATTTAAAAGTCATAATAATAATTTAAAAAAAGCTTCAAGAAACTTAAGGATTATGTTTATAATCAATTCTTCACTGCAGATTTGTTAAATGCAGAATTGGCTTTTTCTGTTACTGATGGCATCTTTATACTAGCAAAATATACTGCTAATATTCTTTACAAAGGAAGAGGCTTAAAACCCACGTATACTGCAGTTTTTGGAGGGATGTGTGTATTTCATCTCCTTTGTCAGGTGGCACTGATGGTTTTCCGTACTGAGATATGGAGATCGCTGTATGTTTTGTGGGGAAGAGGCGTCTCTGCTTCCCCTTGAACATGGAAAAGAAAAAAATGGGAGACACAGATCGGCACGTGGTGGAAGTAAAAGGTGAGAGGGCCTGATGACTTTCTCTGGGAATAACCCTGCAACTGAAGCTAACAGTCCTTGATTAATTAGAAGAATCACCTTAGAAATGTTCAAACCCAAAATATCCTAGGGGAGGCTTTGGATTTATAACAGGTTTCAAAGAAAATGAATATACGAGGTGGAAGAGAGATTTTTCTCGTATTGCATTTGGCACTCCATTTCAGGATAAGTGTGATTATCCACTGACTGCAATTAGGGCAGATGCCGTCACCGGAGCTGCTTTGTGAGCTGCCCTGTGGTAAATGCACGAACAGATGTCGAAGAAGCAGTTTTGCAGACCTGGCTTAGAAGAGCTTCTTTTTCTCCCCATGATGTTTCTACTTGGGATGTGGAATTATCTTTGAGATGTTTAATACTTTGCTGCTGCAGTCTCTGTCATCTAATTTCTTAAACCATCTGAGGATGCTTGACCTCTGTCGGTGCAGACTGCCTGACCTGTGTGCTTGAGGACCGTTTGTTTTCCATTTGTTTTAATCTTTCCTTTTTGAGAATGGACCAGGTCAGAATTTCTTTTTCGTAGCGGTGCTCTATCCAAATGAAAAATTATGCCTGCTGTGGAAAAAAGTGAGAAGCTCACCCCCCCCCCCCCCCCTATTCTGGATAGAAAAATAGTCCTTCTAAAGACAAGGGAGGACATGTGGAAGTACAAGACACCCTGAAGAGAAAAAGCAAATACATTGTGCTGGTTTGAATTGAATATGCTTGGTTTTAATTTGTGCCCACTGAAGCATTGAGATCATTCCACTGCCAGTCTTGTGAATATTTCTATTTTTGCTGCTTGATCTCCAAAGAAACCAGATCTCCAGCCTCCAGACAAGATTTTTTTTTTTTTCAGAGAATGTAATGAGATTCAGACTGTTACCTCTATCGGCTTAGTTCTTACCTTATTGGAGTAATATAGTGATTTAAAAAAAAAAAAAAATTTTCCAGAATGTGCTTTTGAATTTTATTTACTCAACAGCTACATCCCTCTGCTACCCTGTTTTGTGTCGAGCTCTAGCTTGGCCGGTTAAGGTGGAAGCTGCTACCCAAGTGCAAGAAAGAAATTGTGATCCGAGCTGCTATGTTGTTCCAGGTTTTGGCCAAAGCTGGGAAGATTCAAATGAAATGCAAAGTCCGTGTATGTCTTTGTCCCCCAGTGTCATCTTAATCCTTGTCTGTAGGCGCTGCTTGTCCTGCTTCATGATGAGTGGCCTCATGGAGTTACCTGCTTGGCAGGTTTGGAAATCAGGATGCTTTCTTCCTAATCCTTATCGGTGATGTACAATTAGCAAAAGGTGTATGAACCCCCATAAACCAGCTTTAAATAACCCAGAGGATATCAGAGGCGCCCTCAAATACGTGTTTATTACGGCAGTGTGCTGTGTCACAGCATCTGCTGTAGATCCTTGATCATTTACTGCTTGTTTCATTTTAAAAAGGTGAATTATGGCATCCCTAATGGATGCATCGATTCCCTGGTACCGGGCACCGAACATCGCTGAATTTCTGCAGATTTCAGTCAGCATATCTGCTCCATCAAGAACAGCGATAACTTGATCACCTTAAGGAGAAGCTGAATTTAGCTCGACTAAGGCTTGTAGTTCCCACAGACCCATTAAAAGGTCCAGTCCTTGCTTGGGCAAGCATTTATCTTTTATACGTGTTGCGTTTGGATGCTAGCACTGATCTCTCACCGGCCATCTGTAGCACTTTGCCTGTGAAAACAAACACCACGCACATGTAGGAATTTCTCTTTTTGCTGCTCATTTTTGTAAAATAAAGTGGTCTTTTCTGTGATATTCCAATGCTTGTTTTAAGCGAGCAAATAAAAAGTGAGTCTTGGTAACGGTACTTCCCATCTTGCAGAGGACAGCAACCTAGTTAGTTAATTAATTAGTGTCTCACATACATTTTTCAAAATGCAGGTTGAGTTCCTCCTGTATTTTTGCTCCGAGACAAGCAGTGGAGGTGGAAACTTTCTCCACGTTGCCATACTGCGTCTCTGTTTATTGAAAGGATCTCTAATTCCCCAAAATAACCTCGTCTCCATCGTCCATCCAGTTCTTGCCTTCCCTATTAAAAATGTTGAGAGTGATGCTAGGATAGCATTTAATTTTCTTAGTCCTTCACATGAAATGCAGTTTATGAACAATTAAAGTAGCTGTTGATTACAGCTCTGTGTCCTCGTGAGAGCTGCAGCTACAGAATTCAGAAACAAGATAAAAATTTGGGAAAAAATAAGATTTGCATAGGAAGCTTTGCCCGTTAGGGCTAAGTGGACAAAAAGACAAGCTGCAGTGCGGAGATTCGTGCTGAAAGTACTAACTGTGCTAACAGTAGTGGAATATATAATATATCTGTAATATCTGTAACATATAATACTGGTGGTATTTCAAACAAGCTGTCCCTTCAGTTTTACCATATCAATGTTAATTAGTGAAATATCAGCCTTGAAATATTTTGGTGACATGCATTATTAAATACTTGGACAGCTCCCCCCCTTTTTTTTTTGTTTCTCTTTTCGATATTAATGTTTTCAAAGAACTACAAAGCTTGTTTTTTCAGGTAGCTGACAATAACTATTTTTAGTGAAGCTGTCATCTGTAATTCAGAGGATTTTTCAGTACTTCTTGGATTGTAAGAAGGCTTTTGGTTTTGGTTTCATGTCCTGATGCATTCAGAACACTCTTCTTCGAGTTTAAAAGCCATTCTTGTGTTGTGGCACTTACCTGACAGCTTAATTTTGAGATTGAATATATTGTGTTGTGGTTGGTTTAAATGCAACATCCTATTTGTGCCCTGGCTTGTAAATTAGCATAATCTGTGGGATGAATATTTTTTTATAAATATGGCCTTTAGAGGAAAAAGACTTTTTTTTTATATATATATAAACTAGTTGCTGGAAGTCTTGTTTAAAATACGACTCATCCTATTTGGTGTTTGTTTTGTTTGGGTTTGTGGTTTTTTGGTTTTTTTTTTTTGTTTTTTTTGTTTTTTTCTTAGGTAACTAAGCAGATGTGGCAGTACAATTTTAATATTCTTTTCCCTTTGATCTTTGATGGCACACTTCTGAATGCTTTAAGATCTATTCTTTGTGCTAGCTAGGCTATATAGAGAATGTGTAGGTTGCTACCAGCTATGCATCGGCTTGCAGTCTGTGGATAACGGGATCGAGTACCTGGCACCGGCACGGACTGGGGAGCAAAGGATGCTTTCAGGTCGGCGCCGCAAGCTTTTGCGTAGTTCTGCACTGAAAAGAAACACTAATTTTGTAGGATTTTTAAGTGCTCAGTTTAAAGGAGTGGAAGCTACCTGTATGGTCTGGCTATACAGATCAAATTTCTGAAATATATAGGTTAAGTGATGCACTAAGCTGTTTCGGATGCTGAACTTCGAGAGGAGATGGATAACACATGGCATCATCTCTTACTTAATGTGAACCTAAATCTAGTCATGAGCAGCTGCTTTTTTTTTTTTTCTGATGAGGCTGCAGTTATTGCTGCTGAGGACTGACTTTCATTTATTGCAGAAAAGATGATTCTCTTTGGGAAATGATTTCATCTGCAGATGGAAAACGGGAAGGAGGTGCAAGCAGAAGTGGCAAACCGGAGGACAAAACTCGCACGCGTTTTGCAGTTAGTTGAGGGTCGCCTTCATTTAAGGAGGATTTTAAAAGAACAAGAACGGGCTTGTGTGGAAGCCTTGGCAATTTGTGTTTCGGAAATAAGAGTTATAGCAGAAGAAACCACGGCTGGCAGATGCCAGCAGCTGCAGGGGTAGGTGCGCATGGTATCGTAAGAATACAGACTTCCAAAAATAACTTTATTCCTATTCAGATGCTTGAGAGAAGCTGAATTGTAGTGTCGCTTAAAGAATATGCAACAGAGTAGAAAAATTGGAGAATTAGCTATTTAAACTCTTGTTCGTTAAAACGTATGCTTTACGTAAAATGTTAAAAAAATGGTATTTGGCTTCTGACCAGCCAGATCGTTGCTTTTTATCATTCATTTTAGTCTTGAGGAGTATATATCCTATCAATAGGAAAGTTGGAAACATCTTTTTGGCAGAAGAGAAAGCTCAGGTTTTTGTGTTGATGGGTCACTGGGAGCAGGCAGGAAATAATTTTGTGAAATGTAGTACAATTGCGTTGGGAACACTGGAAAATTTTATTTGAAGCGGATTGTTTGCCAAAAATAGTTTTCTGTGAGGAGGCTTTAAAATCATCCCTTTCTCGCTATCGGTTGCCATCCATAATCCTCCATAAAATGAGGAAAGAGGGAACATCAGTAACGACAATATTGTATCTTCTCCTAGCACTATTGCACTTAAATTTGACTTTGCACCTGAGCTGTATTACCTTCTTCCAGATAACTTCAACGCTCTTAAGACTACAGGAAAAACATCTGAAATGATCAAGATATTATTTGACCCAGTATTCAAAAATAATGTGGTGACATTCAGTTATATAAATTGTCCCTAATTTTTTTTTTTTAGGGAAATACAGCACAGGTATTGTCACTTCTAAAGTGGTTTAATGTTTATTTTGATGCGTGTGTGGGGTCCATGATAAGCAAGGCTAAGTAGTGTTGGTTTGTCTCCGCTTGAGCTGCAAGTGGGTTGAGTTTCCCGAGGAAAGAGGCCTCCATGCTGAGGATCTGCTGAACAACATGGTTCTCTAACCCAACAAGATCCTTTCAAAACGATCAATATACTGATATATATTGATATATATCAGTATATACTGATAGATATCAGTATATCAATACATATCAATTGATATCTATCATTATATATTGATATATCAATATCAAAATACTCTTACATTATGATGAAATTGCAATGTGAAAAATTATTTCTTGATGATAGCATATAAAAATGTAACGTTTCTTTAATAAGCTGCCATTTATTTCCCTTCGGAAATTTTCTAATGCAGGTGTACGGTGGCATTTAGGTGCGAGTGCAATGTATTTGTGTAATACTTATTGCTTCTGGAAAGGCAAGTATCTTTTTGCTCAGCTATTACTTCAAGTGTGGTGCTTGTTGAAGCTGTAAGTGGTACTGGAGTGCCGCGCTGCATCCTTCAACGTGCATCCTTTTCGGCGCAGCAGTAGTCAGGTTTCTCCTACCTCTGCTTGCAGGGCTGGATTAGGAGGGGAAGGATGCCTTTATTTCCCCGAGTTTTGTTCTCTGAAGCTCTTGAGCTCTTCTAGGATAGAAGTATCTTGTCCTTAACACTGGTGTAATTCCTGGGCTCTGAAAAAGGTATTTTCTGCATCTATTTTGGGGCTGGCGAGATACTCCTCAGTGTGAACTCCTGTAGTCCTTGGCAGTGTCTCTCTGCTCTTACACTTCCTAGCCTTCATTTTTAACAGGTTCAAAAAGATTTTTATTGTAAACACTGGGGTGTTTTTTTCAGGCTCTGTATGTGAAATTTTTGGCTGCAAACAAAAATATAAATAGCTAGACATGTGCTTCGTGAGAGAATAGGAAGATCTTGTGTCCATTTATGGTTTATACAGCTGTCTCCCTGCTAGCTGGCTCTTCTCTGCGCTTGTATTAATGTGGTATTTGACAGTGATCTATGCTTTTGGGATATCAACTCCAGATTTGTTTCCAGTTGGGTTTCCGGAGGCTGAACTGCTCTGTGTACACCTGTAAGGAGCAAATCCAACCAGCAAAGCTGGAAAATCGGATATTTTGGCTGTTCACGTGAACAGAATTGCTGTATTGGTGAGGGATGCTCTGTCAGACGACGATGCTCAAGCCCGGAGTTAATCTGCTAAAACTTGAAGGTGGTCTAAATGTAATTTTGCTGCTTTTATAAATGACAAATTTATCTTGGTATTTGGAACAGGGTTGTCATGCCTCTGGCCAGTGACTACTTCATTAGTCATTGGAAGAAGCAAAACAACCTGTAACAATGATTCGTTCCCTGAAAGTCTCCGAACGCTTGGGATACACAAAGCACTTCCTTAGTTTCTGGCTTTTTGTTAGTCCTTCCCATTCAGTTTACAGTTCTCATTAGCCACGTAGGGAATACGAGAGCAGCGAGTTTAAGTTAAACGAGTGCCACCCTTCCAGCCTGAGAGAGGAGTCAGCAATTTCTTTGGTGGTTTTTTTTTTTGTTTTTTTTTTTAATTTTTTGTTTGTTTGTTTGCTTCTGGCAAAAAAAGCCAAGGGAGCAGCTGGAGGGCATGGCGCCCGATATGGGCGTCGTTACCGGTCCTTGTTTGTCAGAACGAAGCTTTTAATGGTGCTGTGTTTTTGCTAAGTACCCAGCATTTCTTGCATCCTTGCTTACTCCAACGTTGTTTCATCAATGAAGCTCTGGGACACAGAGAATTACCTTTCAAGCGCCGACTGTTCAGTGAGTACCATGAAAAAAGCTGATTATTTTAATACTTTAACACCACTGCCGCTCTTTATGTGTAGGGCGCACGTTTCGGGAGAACGGTAGCGCTTGCAGAAATTGAGATACAGTGACTCAAATCAGGAGCTCAAGAAAGAGGAACGGTCCAGGGCAAGATTTTGTTTGCACCATTTTTTTCGGGTCTCCCAGCATCATGCAGAAATGCTGTGACGGAAGCGAAGATGGAAATCACTTCTCCCATTCAGTTGCCTCAATAACAAGACCTCAATAACAAGACCTCACTAAGCCTTCCTGTAGTCCCTTTTTTTTTTTTAGTTTCTTTTTTTTTTTTCCCCCTCATCCATGCTTATGGTAGCCTCTCCAGCCAACGAGGCAGGAAACCTGCAGACAAGAGCTTCGTTTGCTGCGTGGCCCTGATTAATTCCTCGGACGTTGATTCATTCTCTGCACAGAAGGTGCTTTGACCTTAAGGGGAAGAGTATGTGATCGTGTTATTATTCACGTCCTAATTCAGTTCCTTGTTTGTCAGAACTGTTTGCAACAGCTTCTAGGAGTAATACGTTTTGCAACAGCTTTTCCTGTAATTTTTTAGTTGGTTTCTTTTTTTTCTTCCCATTTTCATTTTGTCTCGGCTAAAAGGTCTGGTAGAAGCTGACAGATGTCCACATGAGATGCATCAGCAAGAGTGTGATGAACGGATAGCAGCATCCTTGCCCATCTTCCAGCTGCTAGAAGGAGAGGAACCATTGAGTGGTTGTTGGACTGCAGGGGAATATTAAAACCTCAAGACGGGGTAATTCCAGGCTCTGGAAGGGATTATCATCTACTGAGGTGCTTTATGTATCTATGGGCTTCTTAAATAGCAAGAAATGTCAGATTAAAGTATGGGTAAACATAGCCCATCTCTGAAAGAGGAGAAGACAGACCTCTGGTGCACAGCAAGAAGCTTCCAGGTGACAAGCTGAAATGCTCATCCTCTAGTATAGAAGTGAATAGACAAGAAGCTCATAGAATTGCTTAAAATGCTGAATAAAAATGAAAAATACAGGAAAAAAGAGCCTGATACGACTTTTCTCAGTTTTTCAAGCCACAGGAGAAGCTGGTGAGCTTAGGAACAACTTAGAAAACGCTTGCAACCTATTTTAGGTTACATTGAATGTGGGCAACTATACATCTTTGGGAATGATTTACATAGTTTGAGCTGTGTATTCACAACTTCTTCTTTTATATTCTGGGAATCCTCCTCGGAGGCAGAGTAGACATCTCTGGCTGTACAGGCATGACAGTGTGGGATCACCCCTACTTGCAGAAATGCTCCCGCCTACCAGAGGCATGGTGGTTAACACTGGCCAAGCGTGGCTTCTCCTTTTATTATGACTCTTCACAATAACAGCCAAAAACCAGTTTACGAATCCGATTTGGATTGGGGACGTCGAGAAGGTTTATCTACAAAATCGCTTGGGTTTGCAGGGAGCGAAGGGACACCAGATTTTTAGGTTCAGCCACGTTTGCTTTGAACTCCGAGCAAGATGAAGCGGATTTAGCAAGGAAGAAGAATTCTTGATTACAGAATTGCGACCAAATGGAAAATTTTAAGGGGAGAGGAAAGAAACTGCCGAAGCAGTAAAATGTGTAGTTGGTTGCTACTGCCATTGCACGTTTGTGCTCGCTGTCGGAGGAGACGGGTGGTTTGGTGCCCGCAGGGATTGCCTTTCAGTTGTGTATTGGCACCCCATCGCGCCAGGTCCAGCAGGGACTTCCGTTGCTGCCGAGCATCTGCAAGTGTGTCTCCGCTCCTGCTTTTGTTCTCTGTTCTAATTTAGGTCGTCTCACTGCATTGGCATCTCGCTTAGGTGCTTCAGTCCAAATAAACTACTCTGAGATTTATCCAAAAGACCTTTCTTCTGTATATGGACAATCTGGGAGTGCTGGTGGTGTTCCCCCCCCCCCCCCAGTCCAAACTTATCATCCCTTTTGAAGAAGTAAGTTTGAATTGCGATTACAAATCTAGTTGAAGGTGTCCCTGCTCATTGCAGGAGGGTTGGACTAGATGACCTTTAAAGGTCTCTTCCAACCCAAATCATTCTATGATCACTGTAACACTTACAAATCTCACTTTTCCTGCGTTAGAGGTTTCATTCTTTTGGGCGAAATTCATTTTACAGAAATTTTACATGCAGTTTTACTGCAAAACAGTCCCTTTTGCACCTCCTGCCTTCCCCGCACCAACACCTGGGTTCATAAATCTGCATTTTAGGTAGCACCACCTCCTGCACTTGCCCCACGAGGTTCTTTGAGACGGACCGACGTAAATGATTAAGCGACGATAATGACGTTTCTCTCCCATCAGCAAACAACGGGAAGAGAAAACCATGGTGAGCACAGAAGGGAAAGATGATAAAAAGGAGAGGGTTAAGCATTATATAGATGATCAAATGAACTGACATGTAAAACTGTGCGATAGTAACCAAGATGTTGAGCATCTACATGGGCTTTTCTGCCCATCTAGGATGTGGTAGTTTTTACAGCATCAGCTGTCACACGTGTGTCAGTCCGGCATCAGTTTTGATGTTGCGGGGGTGTTATTTTGGGTACCGGCAGCACCAGGCTATTTGCTGCTGCCGGAGAGAAATTCGGAGAGCTCTTGTGCCGATACATTCAGATTAAGCAGTGAAGTGTGTTTAAATTGGCCGTTTCTTTATCAGATTTTTAAAGTTTATCTATTTCAGGAATTTCTGCCCCACACGGTATGCGTTTTGACCTACCGGTGGATGGATAAATCCAGGCTGTCTTGAGCAACCGAGCCTGTTACGGTTGCCTGAGGATTGGGAACGGGGAAGAAGTTTCACTGTTTTTGTAGTCCCTTGTCTGGGTTATGGGATGTTATAATGAAACCAAGTGAACTTTGCTTCCAGAATTGCCCCTTTAGCAGCCTCAACGCTGACACTAATCTCTGTTTTTTCCAAATCATCCAATATTTGGCAAACTCTGTCTGTGATTTCAGGCTTTAGCTGTCACAGATTATTTATGACGGGTACTGATGCTTCCAGTGGACAGTTTATTTTGGATTTTTGCCACGCGTTGCTTATGCTGTCCCTGAAAATGAAAATACTGCGATTGGTCTTTCTGAATGGAAAAATAAGAAATGGCATGACTGAAAGCCTCCATTTCTGTTACCTTTTCGAAGGTAATTGGAGCATCCTTGTTTGTTTGATATCCCTTACAGAATAACTTTGGCTAAAAAATGCAGCCCTCGATGCAAGAGTGCTCACTACATGCAGTCATATATATGTTTAATTTGAGAAAGCACATTTGCTACCAGTGTTTATGTATATTAAACTGTGGTCAACTAGTATAAGATGGCATATAATGTAAAAGTAAACCACTATTTACAAGTTTAGTGTATGCACAAAGCCTGGTTGTCTGTCATACTTTTAGTATGCTTTTTCTGTCAACCTGCTGGCTATCAGAGTATTATTGCGATTTTTATAAGAGCCTCTGAGCTCCTTCGAAATATTAAGCTATTTTGTTGTGTAGGAGGACACAAGGCTTAATTTGTAACCTCATGTTTGTTTGGAGATCATGCTTTTTACATTGCAAGTAGAATTATGTTATGATAGTAAAATTGAGCAAAATCAGCGTGCAGGGTCAATTTGAGTAAGAATCTTCATTCAAACATAGAAAATGGAAAAGGATATAGAAAATATTAGGCTGAAAGTATATTGGCTTACAATGTCATAAATTCTTCCTTTCACAGGCATGCATAGTCCATAAATTTTGGCTGGAGTGTTCATGGGAGTTTGCAATTATTTCTGACCTCTGAGGTCTGGGTTTCCATCTCCCGCGGGATCAGCATCCCGTTAATGCTGCCTTCACCCTTGCCAAAGCCAGTACACGAGTGAAGCAGCTGAACGATAGCTTGGTGGTAAAGTCAGGTCATCTTATAATGTGCCACTTACTTGGTTACAGAGACAAGCATCCCCTTTCAGTAAGATACTAGCTTTTCTTTTCCATAAGCCTATATAAATGACTTAGATGTAGCATCATTTTTCATATGTTCTCATTTAAAAGTAAACACGTAGCAACGCAAAATGCCTTTAATTAAAATAGCGCATAGAGCGAGTGTTCGCGGGTTGCAAAATACTTACTCCGTTTTGTTCTTTTCATGTTCCTATTTAAGTTTTTTGTGTCCAAACACAAAAATATTGTTAATTTTAAAAGGCATATAAAAGCTAATCTGACAGCCTGCTTGAACAGTTGTCACTAGGAGAGCCTTTCTCCCTGACATATGCTAATTACCTAATTGCACATATTTCATTGTGATATTTTCTCCAAAATACTTTGGAAACTGTCTGCAAGAGGCGTGTTTGATGTTGAGCAGAGCCAGGCTCATGTGCATCAGCGGTTGGGAGACCACAAGCAATTATCTCCATTAACGTTTCTTTGACCTAACATAATACTCCAAGACATGTTTAGCGTTATTAAAAGCAAATCCTGTGGCACGCCTCCTGTGATTTATAAGGCTCAAATTAACACCTCTTTGCTTTCTGACCTCGCTAAATTTCTTGGTCGTTAGTGGAAGCTTCTGGCGTTTGAGTGGTTTTCGGGGGACTTGGCTCTTCTGCGTTCCCAGAGTTACTGGGGCTTTTAGCATCTCCATGGGGTTCACACTTGGCTTGCAATTCTGCTGGATTCAAGTTGTTTGGATGCAGAAGGCACAAATGTTTGTTATTCTACCGAGTCCATGCAGAACAAGCATCTATAGAGAAGTGAGGAAAGCTTTTGGGTAGGTGGGGTAGAGTGACCTGATGCTTTATAGAGGATTTATTGAGCTTGCACGTATTTGACAGGAGGGAGGAGGTAGAAGGGAAGGTCAGTTTACTCAAGGTAACCAACTTAAAGTCCTGTTTGCAGTTCTCACGTCAGTCAGCAGTCTTCGATACACTCTGATAACTTGAATAAAAATAGCCAGCCCTCTTGTCATAAGCTTTGAAGTAAAATCTCAATGAGGAATTATCTAGCTTAAGTGTGGTGGTTTTTTCCGCCCCCCCCCCCCCCCCCCCCCCCCCCTTCTTGAAGAAAAGCTGATGCTGGAGTCGTAGAGCTAGACAAAGAAAGCCCAACCCAGCACTTAACTGACATCATCCCTATTGCATCTGTGCCTATACTAAAGCTATAGGAAAGCAACTGGAGCATTTCCCAGTATATAATATATGTCCTGCTACCAAGCAATGCACTGTGAATCCCTGCCAGATTTATTTCACTGTGACGTATTAATTTCTTTGCTTTGAAGAGCGCGTGGCTGGGGATAATATACTTAATGAAATATTGGAGCGAGAAACAATACAACCTAAAATAATGCTTTTCATTTGAGGACCTCAGAAATTTTGTACTTAATGAAACAAACCTCCAAATCCCAGTCTTGCGTGGATGTAGAAGATGAGGGTGGCTGTGCTTGGACTGCAGGTCTTAGATCTGGGTACTTGGGAACTTGTGACCACTGAGTAATTTGATTTTTTTAAAACTTGTGACTAGGCAAATCATTGTGTTTCAAGAGTAATTTTGAATGTTGCTCAGGAAGGCCTTTGAATTGACAAGAGGAGACAGCCTCAAGTTGCGCCAGGGGAGGTTTAGATCGGATGTTAGGAAAAATTTCTTCACCGAAAGGGTTGTCAAGCATTGGAACAGGCTGCCCAGGGACGCGGTGGAGTCACCATCCCTGGAGGTATTTAAAAGATGTGTAGATGTGGCGCTTAGGGACGTGGTTTAGTGGTGGACCTGGCAGTGCGAGGTTAATGGTTGGACTCGATGATCTTAAAGGTCTTTTGCAACCTAAACCATTCTATGATTCTATGACAAAGAAGGCTTTTTCCTTTTGGTTGGAGTATGCCTTTAAGGTGATATTTTAAAGTTGTTTTTTTGTAAGTTAGCATTTTATGCAACTGTTCAAAATCTCAAAAGGTTTAATTCTCTTAACAACATCTAGAAAATACGTAATTTACATGTATGGGTAAGTCAGCGTTGGGAAGGTCAAGGGGTGTTTTCCAAAGTCACGGTTAGCTGAATGATGCTTTCCTAAGTTGGCATGAAGTATGCAAACATGGAAATAGAGGCACTAACTCTTGAATAAGTTATTTGGTAATATTAAGCAATAAGGCTGTAACAACTTTTGACACGAGGAGAATGCCACTATTGATTCAGTAGCTGTCTAGTACGTTGCTCACAAAATATTGATTCTATTCTCCATAAAATACACTGAAAATCAGAGGGTCTTTTTGAATCTTTGCTGCTTCCTTCAGAGTCAGGGAAAAATAGCAAAAGCTTGAGGTGCGGTGGGTAGTTACGTCTGAGTAGAGAGGAGCCTGAGGTGTGGGTAGTGTTTGTGTGTTAAATACCTTTATTTATTACAGCTTTGGTGTATGAAAACCCTGCTCTCTTTTCGGATGTCGGTTGGGAATCATCATTTGCTTTCTTTAAGGCAATTGGTATCGTCACTTGAGTTGCTTCATTGCATCTCATGGTGCACGTCAACTGTTTTTCAAGGATCCCTGTGAAGATGAAACACCTAACCTATTTTTGTTTCGCCTTTTTTTTTTTTTTTTTAGCATTGCTATCATGATGACCTGACAAGATATAGGACAGTCCTGACTATGCAGCGCAGGTACTGATGGGAAAGGATCCAATATGAGTGTAAATGATGTTGGAGGAAGACGACGCTTTGAGGATAGCGAGTACACGCTGCACATATACCCCGGGAGCATCGCAGAAGGGACTATCTACTGCCCCATCACCGCCAGGAAAACTTCCACGGCCGCCGAGGTGATCGATTCGCTCATTAATAAACTTCAGCTCGAGAAAACAAAATGTTACGTCCTTGCGAAGTGAAGGAGTTTGGTGGGGAGGAATGGATCCTCAACCCTACGGACTGCCCGGTCCAGCGCATGATGCTGTGGCCTCGCATGGCCCTGGAGAACCGCATCAGCGGCGAGGATTATCGCTTCCTCCTACGGGAGAAGAACCTGGACGGATCCATTCACTATGGGAGCCTCCAGTCCTGGCTGCGGGTGACGGAGGAGCGTCGCAGGATGGTGGAGCGTGGCTTCCTTCCCCAGCCGCAGCAGAAGGACTATGATGACTTGTGCAGCCTGCCAGACTTGAATGAGAAAACGCTCCTGGAAAATCTCAGAAACCGCTTCAAGCAAGAAAAAATCTACACCTACGTAGGCAGCATCCTCATCGTTATTAATCCGTTCAAGTTTCTACCTATTTATAACCCCAAGTATGTCAAGATGTACGATAACCATCAGCTGGGAAAGCTGGAGCCCCATATTTATGCTGTGGCAGACGTGGCTTACCACGCCATGCTTCAGCGGAAGAAGAACCAGTGCATCGTGATTTCAGGAGAGAGCGGGTCAGGAAAGACACAGAGCACCAACTTTCTGATTCATCACCTCACCGCCCTCAGCCAGAAGGGATTTGCCAGCGGAGTAGAACAGATTATTCTTGGAGCTGGACCAGTGCTTGAGGTAAGATGAAAACGATAGTAGCGTGGAAACTTTTTTAATGGTGCAAAAACAACCCCCAAGTAGTTGGGGTTTTATTATGACACTAGTCTGGGGTTATCTGCTAAATGCTGATAAAGTTACAACAGCATTAGCAATAAGAGAAGGTTGTGTTTCTGCCTATAGAATCCTACCTGCTTCAAAGAAAAGGAAAAATAAAAATGCAGCAAATGGCTTTCTGACAAATTTATTAATGCTTTGTTTTCACTCAAGTGTTTCTTAATGCTGGTATATCTCGGTGATTTTTCAGTTTGAAAATGGAAATGAAAAAGCCTTTCTTGAATTACTGGTAGCCTTTCTTTATAGTACATTGAACAGAATTCTTTACACATAGTATATTGATAGTGTTGTATTTATGGAGTTTCTGTGCACTTACTTCATTCAGCTGGGGAAAAGATCAAAGGTAACTTTCATGGTCAAAATTTTATTTTCTAATCGTGGGTACTTGATTTGGCTGCTGCGATTAGTTACTTTATGAGGACTTTTCCTGTGTATGAAAGGAGATTAGCTGAACTGCACCATTAACTTTGCAGATATGAAACTCTGAAGAGGGATACAAGCGTTCATTAATTAATTTGCCTTGAGTTTGCCCCGTAACTTTGCAATGGTTTTCCTTAGAATTGCCAGTTTTGCTTGTTAAAGAGTTTTGTTTGTTAAAGCCTGTCTGCACGTGGGTGACGTGAGCATCAGCTTCAGCCGTGCCGTTGTTCTTTGAAGCCACAGTACAGAGAGGTGGCTCGATGGCTGCGTTTTCTTCTCTTAAAATAAAAAGTGGCTTCCACTAAAGAATAGTAAAACTCATGGATTTGGGGGGATTTGTTTTCTATTTTCAAAAGGTTTTTTGGCAGTTGTAGACAAACATATCTACTCTCTGTGTCTGTATTCCATTAGTGAGTCTGAGGACTTGGGTCAGCTTCAGCTACCAGCAGAGTGGGAATCAGAGGAAGGACTGGTGCTTGTGGATGTCTCGGCTAAGAATAAGCGAAGAGCTTCATTTTGCAAAGCCAACAAGTTTTTTTTCTGTTTTCACGTCACGTAGAATGGGCTGAGCTATTTTAATCTGGAGTTAGCAAATGATTAAAGTCATTTGGGATGGGCTTTGCCCTGAAAAGCAGCAAAGCTGTTTAACAAACTGAAGGTAAAGAAATTAAAAAGGCTTTTTTTTTTTTTTTGACAGTCTGCATGAAACTGTGTGTTAATTCTTTTAAAGCACACAAGCAAGTGAACTCCCTGTTCTTGCACTCACCAGTGTTTCTCTTGTTGTTGTGCAAGAGATTATGGAGCTGTTTCTTGCTGGAGTCGATGAGAAAATACCGGACCAGGCTCCGGTAGTCTGCAGTTAATGGTTGTTACTGTGGTGACCCAATTAGGTGACCACATTAATTTAAGAAAACAGGTATGAAAACTGTTGCATTCCACCTCCAATCCTGTTATTTATTTGAAACATTTGCATGCCTGTTTGGTTTTTGCTATACTTTTTAATGTGTCTTGTTGGACCAAGGTCCACTTTATAGTTCTCTTAAGTAGTGTCAGAGAGAGCATCTCTGTCTAGCTTAGATTTCCAGAGGTGGAGAAGAAAGATCTCCATGAAAGAGAAGGTAGAAGGAAGTTTTAGGATTTTTTTCTTAAATTCTACTTTTTTCAGGAATGGGTAAAATAGTCCAGTTGCAAAGCTGCCTGAGCATCGCTCAGTCCACTGATGCAGTCCCTTAAATAAATGAACTGTTCCACCTACTTGAAAGATTAAATCTTCTCTCTTTTTTTTTTTTTCTTCTCCCAAATACAGACTTACAGTCATTGCTTCTAGTCAGACAAGCTTGTGTCCGGAGGCAAGAAATAGAGGATGCCCATGAGCCGCATGTTTCTTTGCTTTTCTTTCTCTGCTTCCTGTTATTTTATGCTATCGAACAGG
Source organism: Gymnogyps californianus (assembly GCF_018139145.2). NCBI lineage: Eukaryota > Metazoa > Chordata > Aves > Accipitriformes > Cathartidae > Gymnogyps > Gymnogyps californianus. The sequence continues at coordinate 1,325,454 of NC_059481.1, read as the reverse complement.
GAGCGAGGGTGCAAGCAATTTCCGGATGGTGCAGTTTGAAGATCCCTGGTTATCTATCGGGATCCCTGTTGCTACCCTCGTGTTTCAGGACCTGAAGTTTAAGTCTGCTTGCTTGGCTCTTGGATGGAGGGCAGCAGCGCAAAGGGTTTACTGGTAATGCTGCTTTGGTGGTGGCCACTTACCTCTTCCCGGGGACCGTTGCGTGTGTTGGGATTAGGCACAGGGGAGGGATGCACTAAGCTTCTTTGCTTGCCTTTCGCAAGATCTGCAGCTGTTTTTAAGGGGGGAAAAAAAAACAAAATTCTGAATCATATCTGTTATTTCTTTTGCTTTTGGAATAGAAGTTTGCATTCCTTCGCTCTGGCAGCTGGACGGCTGCTGTTGCGCTTCTCTAGCTGCCTCCAGGTCTCTTGGAGAAAGTGAGGGTAATCCAGAATTTCTTCTGCTCTGCCAGCGGCAGTCCTAAATAGCCACAAATCACACAGGCTTAAAGATAAAATGTGCCTACCTCTGCTTTTCCTTCCCTTCCCAAAATTTCCTAAAAAAGGGATCTTCAGAGAAGATCTGTTGTAAAGGTTGTGTTACCCTGCCACCCGTTTGCAGACTTGACCTTTTGATGCCTTGCATTTGTGGTTGAAATACACTTTTCACTTCTCTGTAAGTTTAGATGCCAAACTTGTGAGGTTCCCCCCCCCACCCCCGCTTTTTCCTCATTCTTCTCCCCTCCTCCAGACACCTTCTTCAATCCCCTTATTTTCCCTCTGTGTATTTAAAATCAAATTATGTTCAGCTCAGGCTTGTCTTTTAGGAGGCGGCGACATACCTCTTGTGCTGCGACTTCTGACTTAGGGAACGGAGCACAGCAAATAAGAGTTTACTCGGACCCGTTAATTTCTCTTTTTTTTTTTTTTTTTTTTCCCCCTGCTTGCAAAGCATCTCTGGTAGCAGGAGTGTTTGCACCAAACCACCCGTTCCTGGGAATGCCTTCGCAGTCATGCTCACACGGCAGAAGCGGAAGTGGAGCAAAATTAAGATTTTTTTTTTTTTTTCTACAGCTTCACTGTTTTCCTAATTTACCTTTTTTGAATAGCCTCAGGCTATTGTTTGTGATTTTTTTGTTGTTGTTGTTGTTGCACGAGATTCCTGTGAGCCTTGTCCAAATTGCACTTTTGGGGACAGCTGTCAAGGCAAGCTGTTACTGCCGTCTAAACGTGGTAATATCACCCAGTAGTTGTGTGTAGCAGCGACTGCAGTTAGAAGTGTGTACTGAGACCAAGCGTGTCCTTTTAAAGCGTGTTTGACTTAAGTCCTATGGATTTTTTTCTCCTACAATGGGATTTAATAGGCAAGCTTTTTTCTAGCGGTGCTCCTTGGAGTGGTTGCAATATGCCTTTTTTGTTTTGTGATGAATGATATTTCCATATTTATATATTATTTGTGATAAATGGTATTATTTAAATACCGTACTTATTTTTCTAACAACAAGGTTCCAATTGGTTTAAAAAGGTGATTTGCTTTGTATTTTTTCTGTATTTTCCCCATTTTCTTATAAAGCACATTTTTCCCTATAGAAGATTGCTTTTCAGCAGGGTATCTGTAGAGCTGAGCTTACCAAAATTTTACTCTCTGGCTATTTAGTTTCAAGACTGAGCTTCTCAAATGCGATTGTTTTATGTAGTTACCAGAGGAAGAGTTGCACGGGCTGCAATTCAGTTCTGTTTCTGATAGACTTCATGCAATACTTTAGATGGAATTCTTCATTATGCTCAACTTGATGCTCCATCAGGGTCCCAGAGTGCTTAACTTTGCTGCCACGTAGGTAGTTGGTTTTTCATTTAGATGCCCACCCTGATATTATTTAAGAAAGCATTGAGGAAGCATGCCGGTCAGGCAAACACTTTACTTGAACAATTGCACTTTTTTTTGGAGAGGGGAATAGGAGGAGCTTCCTAGAGGCAACTTGCTCTAAAAAAAACCCCAAAAAGTCGTTATCACAGGGCTTCCAATGAAGGGTAGTGAGACACTGGAAGAGGTTGCCCAGAGAAGTTGTGGATGCTCCATCATTGGAAGTGTTCAAGGTCAGGTTAGACAGGTTGAACAACCTGATCTAGTGGAAGACGTCCCTGCCCATGGCAGGGCGGTTGGACTAGATGATCTTTGAAGGTCCCTTCCAACCCAAACCATTCTGTGATTCAATTAGTGGTCTACCTGGAGAACTGTGGTTTAGCCACAGGGCTACTTTACCCCATAGGTAAGTAACTTGTTCATGTGAACTTGGGACAGTGTTTTAAGACCCTGTTTTCTCTTTAATTAGATTAGCTAGAAACATCCAGATGAACTTTATATGGGAAGCCCAGCTTGTTTTCAGGGACGTAAACCTCTAGAGGTGGGATGTTGGTGTGCTGCTCCCCAGCCCTCCCTGGGATCATCACCCTGCGCCGGCGCACGATGCAGCGCACGAGCATCCTCCTCCATTCGGTGCAATGCAAAACATGAACCATGCTTCAGCTTTCCTGGGGAGGTTTAAATGCAAGTTAATTTATTACCTCATGTTACTTTTTTTTTTTTCCCTTCTATTCTCAACAAAAATGCAGAAGTAGCAAATTTCTCCCTGGCTCAGGTATGCCCAAAGGTCCACAGACAGGTATCGGATGTCTAGATCTAAAGGAGCCTGCACCAGATCGTTTTATCATCCATAACTTTCTCAACATCTTGTTTGTCACAAGAAGTACTGCGATGGCAACTACAAAAGCCAGACATGTTTTCTAAGCAGCTGTTTACATGCATCTTCAAACGTCCCAGTGGGGATTTCTCAATTGCTTTTTTAAAAAAAAAAAAAAAAAAAAGGCAAAAAGAAATGTTTCTGTGACAGGCTGAGGAACGCTGCCGGTGGCGGAGGGTAGCTGTTGCTGTCCTTCACAGCTGATGTGCATCTGCAGTATCTATGCCGGAAAAAAAAAAGGAGTTGATTGCTTGAATTGCTTTTGAAAAAAAATTGCAGCTAGCCTTTTGTAGTGGCGGCAATGCTATTTGCATTCCCAATAGGTGGTGGTTTGCATAGAAACCTTAGTTAGGAACAGCAACTGGCATTGCTTTTTAATTTCTGGAGCAATATTACACAATATGTATGTTTTGCTTGTATGGGGAAGTTATAGCTTCAATCTTAAGGTCTAGAAGTCTAAAAGCTGTTATTTTTCTTATATTTTTTTTTTAATCCTGATTGTTGGCTTGTTAGAGGGAAATGTAAGCAGCAACTGAAAGATATTGATATTATTTTATAGGACTTTGCCGTGGTAATGTACAGCTTCCTTCCCTCCTTTTACTGAGCTGAATTAAGCTCCTGCAGCAGCAGCTGAAGAGCTGGCCGCTGTTAGGTGCGAGTGAAAATGATACCGCGCTGCCAAATTTTCAGTAGATGCTGCTGAATGTTTCCAGAGTGAAACAAAGAGCTATTGAGCGGCGTTAAAAAAAAAAAATCAATTAACCAGAAGAATCGAGCATGTCCTGGACTTTCAGTGTATTTGAGTGGCGTTGGACAACGCGGAGATGCTAAAGCTAAACGTGCGTGCATCTTCCACTGCTTCTCCCAAGCAATTTGGCCGGACGCGTGCAAGACCTGTAGTAATCCCAGGTAGGACCCAGCTCCGCTGGCAGATCCCACCCTGTTAACTCCTGCCGTGCGTAGCCAGGATAAGGCGAAGCTGGTTTTATACAGCAAATTATGGTGCAATTATTTCTCTGTGAGAAAAGGCATTATCAAATCCAACACGTTCGTATTTTTACTTGGAACAGTATTAATGGGAGGTAAAATTTGAGTATATTCACTTTTTTCCCCCTACTTGGAACAGTATTAATGGGAGGTAACCAAATTTCATTAAAATGGACTTTAAAAAAAATAAAAATCTGATTTAGTTCATGACGTTCAGTTTCTAATACACTGATTTTTAAGTAATTGGGTTGTGTCATGTGGCTCTAGAGGTTTTATATCTGAAAAACGGATTTATATGAAGGGAAGAGGGAAGACTCGTTATTCTGCTCATTACTCACTTTTGATCATTTTTAACCTATTTTAATATATACAATTATTATTGATCTCCTGTGTGGTCTGAGTTTGGGGTGGGTATTTAATGCAGCAGCCAGGATTTTTTTGCCTTGCATTCTTCCCTCCCCAGTGCACAGAAAGGTTAGAGAGGGAGCAGCGCACAGAGATTATACAGATGATGCCTAATGTGGGAAGAATTTGTGCAGGCCTCCGCCGGCAGCAGTGACACAAAGGAGTCATACAGCAAGGCTCATGCACCAAATGCTTTTCACCAGCGCTTTCAAAATGCTGTTATTCTTCAGCTGGGGATATTTTACAGTTTCAGGCACTGTGTCAAATAGTGTCTTGTTCATCTGTTTCTCTGATGCTGAATTATTCAATATTTTCACTTTAGAGTCTTCCTGCAATATCCAGATTGGCTGTATCGGTAGCTGAGTTTCATATTATTATTATTTTTCATTATTTGCTATCTTCAGCAAACATTGCATTACCCCAAAGTCCAGCTTATTATGCTTGAATGACAAAAATTGTTATTTCTGACCTGAGATGACTGCAGGAAAATGGATTAGTTATTAAAGCAGGTTTATGTGAAGCTGCCTTTTTCTCCACCCTTAAGAATTAGCAGCTATTTTGTTGCCAGGAGGGAAATGCTGAATAAAACCCTACCTTTGCTGGGTGGAGCGCTTGCCTTACAGGGAGCATTTTATTGAACCTACACGTCCAAGCATCCCATCTTTTTTCCCTCCCTCCTCACCATCTCTTTTTGGGGGACTTGTTTTGTTTTGCCATTCATTCTCATTCATACCCTTCCCTTTTTATCCTTTTCTTTAGTTGTCTTTCACTGATCTTTTAGGGTTTCACTTTTTCCTCTATTGATCTATATCTAGATATCTAGATATTTTGTATCTAGAGGTCTAGATGTTGTAGATGTCTGGATCTCGAGATATCCAGACTTTATGAACCCCTAGATATCCGGATATCTGGATATCTAGATTTTATAGATATTTATCTATATAGATATCGATATATCTATACAATATAATCCTGAGTCTGACCCGAGCAGGGACCATGTATTCGTGCTTGCATGCAGCCGTAGCGAACCCAGATGATGCTCAGCATTATACGGTATTAGAGAACAATTGACTTTCTTAATACCATTTTTTTTATCTACCACTGACTTATTGCACTAGTGTATCTATTATTTGGTTTTGTATTAAGCGGGTTTTTTTTTAAACTTCAATATCAAGGTGCACAATTTTATAAAGCATGAAGGAAGGACCTCTTTTCTGAAAGCTTTTTGTTTTGTTTTTCACTATATATATTTATCAAATAGTATAATGATAATGTAGCGCTCTGATAAGTAATGTCTTTGATCAAAGATCGTGCTGCTACTGTCCAGTAAGGCTTCCATGAGGACTTAATATCGACAACCGAGGCGCAGACTTTTTATCCCTAATGTGCGTAGTTAATATGGCACTGTATTTTTCTAGTCACGGAATGGGAAATTAATGCTCCAGTAGGGATTTTATTTCTTTCCCCCACTCCCTTCTCCCAGTCAAAATACAGATTTTGTTTTTTAGGACCATTTACTGAGACCCTTTTGACTTTTTTCGTGGCTGGGGAACCCATATCGGATTTTACACGCTGGGCTTGGGTGCTGGGTGGATGCCAGATAGGTGCTGTGCTGCAGCGTGGTCGCCCTTGGTGGGGAACAGAAGGGCCTGAGAACAAGGAGCCTTTGTAGGACAGGGACTACACCCAGCTCCGGTGGCAGCAGTTGACACATTTTGACTTTTTAACGGTTTCTGCTGTCCCCGTGGCTTTTCCAGGCGCAAAACATGAGTGCTGTCCACTAAACAGCTCTGGTGAGAGCATTCTGTTTTGCTGCCTGAGGAGCAATACCCTCTCTTGTCTGCTCAGTGACAAGGTGATGGTGCCTTATTGAGCTCTGGGAGTTTGAACAAATTGTTTCCCAAGGCAGCAAATAAAACTTTCTGAATGTGGTCTCAGTGTCTTCAAATGTGAGAGGTGTTCCCTTCTTATTTATAGCACAGGAATTGCTGTTTATAGCACAGGAATTGTTATTGTCACTTATTTGATACAGTGGAGAGATAAAGCGCTTAGTTTATGTTTTTTTTCCTTTTAATGTCTCCACTGACTGTTGATGTATGTAAACCTAAAGGAAGAGGTTACTTCTAGAGTCGGCGCATGTGGCTGGTGCTTGCTGCTGTCTCTTGTTTCTTTTCCTGTATGAGCCTGGACAGGTCTGCAAGCATCGTATTTGTAAAGGGACTGAAGTACCTACCTGTCCTTGATGGGAATTAAAGATATGCACATTATATCTGTGCATACACAGCCTATATATATGTTAGCAAGTGGTTCAGCACAACAGGGAGCCATTGTGCGGAGGGAAGCAGCCGGTGCCGAGCTCGCACGTGCACCTCCAGGGTCTTACTGCAGATGAGCTCCCATCTGGTCCTGCAGCAGAAGACCTCAGTTGCCTACAACCAGGATTTAGTTTGAATGGCAGCACTTTTGGAGCGCAGAAACTGAAGTGCATTTGGTGGAGGGGGTCAAGAGGTTCCCTTTGAAGACCTCCTGAGCCGACTACAGCACTGCGGCAATGCAGTGTATATGCCTTATTTCCCCATATGCTTCCTATAGGAAGAGAGAAGTCAACGCATTCATTGATGACTGTGAGTAGAGCATGAGCATCAGTGTGAATAGCGATCACCGTTTACGGTTGTATCAACGAAAATGTCCAAACCCAAGAACTGCTGGGATGAGTGGTGTTGACCATCTCTTCTACAGCTTGGAGAAGATTGCATTTTCTTTGTGGTCCCAGTGTCTGCCTGATATAAAGAAGCTTAACCAAGTGCCTCCTGCTTTGACCAAATAGCTTTGCCAAATTCAACAGAAATCAATTAAAAAAAGTAAGGCAATATAGCAAAGCATAGGCAGATAGCTGTTCCAGAGCGATGATCAATTTGTTCAGCCTCTGAGGTTAAATATTATATAGAAGTTAAGTTAGGGAGTATGTGGCAGAGGGCGATGGAGCAATCCTTCCTAAACCCATGTTGCACAAGTCTTGCTGAAGCTCCCGGCAGCAATTTGGGGTAGGCAAATAAAATCATTGTTTCCCGTGTTTGCGGAAGGGATCTGCGTTAACTGCAGCAGCCGATTGCAACTCACTTTTATTCACTTAATTAAGATGGATGAGGGATAAATGTCGTGCCAGACAGTTGAGCCTTTGGCTTTGTCAAGGTGATTGGGGATTTGGACTTTTATGGGCAAAGGCTGAGATAGAGAAGATGAAAGGACAAGCTGAATTTTAAGACTGACTTCTTTCCATTGAGTTTAAAACAGCACAGCCATTTTGCAGATCATTTATTGTAGGGCTTATCAAGCATTTAAAAAAAGAATGATGTCCATTTTGCGTCAGTGTGAGCAACAAATTAACGAAGCTTTCTATCACTGGGATGGTTGGTGCCCCACGTGCATCGCTGCTTGCTCCCGTGAAGCTTTGCGATGTAGGTAAGCACCACCTCTGTTTTGTAGAGAAGAGCCTTGGAGAGTGAGGTCCTCCTCCTTTGCCCACAAGGGTGGCTGCGCTCAGCCAGATGAAGGCTTCACCTCATCCTTCATCCCATCCCTGGGAGGACGTTAAGCAAGGCAGGGTGATGCTTCCCTGCTAGTCCCACCACTTTCAGTCATCTGGGGCTCAGGGATCTCCTAAACTGGTGACGGTCTCTGTCTAATAAATCTGGATGTGTTGTTTTTGGGGTCAGCTTGACTACATGAAGCTTGTGATGACTACCATAAATTATTTTTGTTCCAGCCAGCACCATAGGAACAGCAGCATGCCTTGCTTTTTGGCTTACACCTGGATGGCTCTACCACTTGCTGCTAACCCAGTAAGGATTTTCATAAAATTGCATCTTATAGCTACGTGAAAGCTAAAGTTTTTCGTAGGTCTTAATGACACAATTGATAAAATGAACGGCGTCTACGTTACGTAGCTGCCATCCACCTACACTGGTGCTTGTCAGCCGTGGCAAAGCCGTCTGGATGCGAAATGAATAATTCAATCTTCTTTGCTGTAAGAGCAGAGCATTTTTAAAAGGGTATGTTTCTGTTTTCAAGAGTCCTGACCCTACCAACGCCCATAAGTAAAGCCAGAATAGAGGAAGAGATGGTACAATATTGTTTAAGAATCGAAATAATTCAAAATTTAGCACAGCACAGGCCCAATCACGACAGGTGGCAGTTATGGAAAACCATTATTTATAGTCATGAAAGCAAATTGTCTCAGTTATTTCCGTTATAAAAGGTACCAGGAAACCATATAATCCACTATAGGAGAAGTAGGAATCCAAGTAATTGTGATTTATTTCTGATTTTAAGCATTACTGGACATATTTAATGCTTTTGCATTTACCAAGGTGGTTAATTTAATATGGACCAGTTCATGCTCTTACGGGCAGACTGGTTGCAGGATATAATGTAGCACTTACTGAGCAGTTCCTATTAAAACACTTAAATGCTAATGCCACACACTAAGAAAATATGAATTTTGAGAAAAAAATGAAATAATTTTTAAAAAGACCTTTTTAGAGTAAGAAACTGTTTAAATCTGCCTCCTCCCCTCATTACCACTTTCAAGAAAGTGAGGTTTTGAAGGAGAGCACAGGTCTCAGAAGAGAGAGGCATATGTACCAGAGAATGCTGGGGATGAGGCTGACTTTTTTTAATCAAAAAAAGAAAAAAAAAAAAGGGGGGGGGGGGAAGAAAAGTTCAGCAATTTCTGGCCATAATGCAATAAGAAAATCTTATTTTTTTGCCAGCATTTTCCAGATCTGTAATATCCTTGTGTTTGATAGGAGGGAATAAGAACAGAGAAACGGGATTTCTATGCAGCGACTTTGTGGTAGGGATCAAAGATTTACTGATTGTCCCAAAATAGGCAGATTTACTTACGGCTTTTAATCGGGAGAAAAATCTTGGACAAGGAGCCATGTGAGGGATGCCAAAGGAGAATGAAAGCATGTGGATAAAAATGCCCGTGTCCAAGATAAGGGCAAAATGTTAAAACTTCAATCTGCTTTATCATTGAGGAAATTGGAAATTGTTTGGAGAAATGGGAGGTTTGGGGAGCAAAGGTTTGGTGTGGCGGGTCGGGGTGGGAGCTGTATCCCAAATATGCGATGCTCGAGCGCTTTCCAAAGCAGAGCAGATCTAATCTCTCTGGATTTAAGTGAAGCATCTGACGTGCTTGGAGAAGAAACAAAAAAGAAAAAAAAGGAAGAAAGAAACCAAGCAGATTTAATAACGTGAAATCTTTTTTTGAAGAATTACTGCTTTCTCTGAATTCTGAATATTTTAAATACAGGCTGGTAGGTGTAAGGGGTAGTGCTGAGTGTCTCCTATGGGAAAGTGTGGCGTTCGGTTGGGGGTTTTCTTCTTATATCTTACAAATGCCACTGTGAAATTGAGTTATCCTTTAATTAAGGAGATCCAGAAGATTGTCCTGAAGAGTAGAAAATTCCTTTTTTGGGTTTTTTTTTTTGTTTGTTTTTTTGTTCGCAAAATATAGGTGGAGTGGGCTGCATCTGACAGAGCCAGGGAAGATTTGGGGTTGCCTCCTTAAAAGAACCTTCTCTACGTGGCTTATATCCACTTCTTCATTGAAAATAAACTTTGCAAGCTTTAGAAATACACTTCTACGGTTTAATTTAAGGCTCTGAAAAATGTGCAGTTGGAAGCATTGGAGTTTATTTCTTTATCGCCTAGGCTACGGCTGCAGAACCGGCGATGCTCAGAGGAATGTATTTGAATTATCAGGCTGAACTCTGCATTTCTGGGCCAGAGTTTTCTTGGTATTTGGAGGCCTCTGGGATAGAGGTAACCTTGCCAGCAGTTCATAAATTTGAGCCAGGCTTTTTTACCTTAGTCAGGAAATTCATGTTTGAGCTTTATTTAAGCTGGGATTCACGGTGATCTAATCCCAGCACGCTGCCGAACCCAACCTGCAATTTTTTTTTTTTTTGGCGTTTCGTTGCTCTTTTTTGTTTCAGCCTTTGTGTTTCGGATCGCTCGATTCCCTCTCCATCGCGTGTTTTCCCGGAGCTGTTAATCAGAAGTGGATGAACGCACGCAATCACCCTGCAAAAAGCCTCTCTGCTAATTGCAGGCGCGGCGATGGCAGCAGCAAGCAGAGGAGCGGCCGTAACCGCAGGCACCGCTCTGCTGCGTGTGCGGGGCAGAGCTGACCTGCTATGCAGCGGGATGCGCTTTCCAGGAAAAATTATAATGAGTAAATATTTTTAATTTCTCCAAATAGCAGCTAGAGGAAAGCATGTGGTGGTATTTTGCAAGTATTGGAAGATTACGTGTGTGTACATATGTATACACACACACAAGCACACACAAATCTGCATTGCAAGTGTCATATAGAAGTCCAAAATAATATATATATAATAATATCTACTATAATAATATATGTAATATAATACTATATACACGCATACACAAATCTGCATTGCAGGTGTCACGTAGAAGTCCAAAGTAATATATATCTCTAACATAAGAGCTACAATAATAATATAATAATATAATAGTAATAGCATGTGGTGGTGTTTTGCAAGTGTTGGGAGATTATGTGTGTATGTACATGTACATATATATGCACAAGCACACACATCTGCATTGCAGGTGTCATATAGAAATCCACAAGAATATAAATAAAATATCTGCAATAATAATATATACAATATAATAGTAATATAATAATATATATACACACACAAATCTGCATTGCAGGTGTCATAGAAGTCCACAATAATACCTATAATAATAATACATGTAATATAATATATTCACACACACAAAAAATCTGCATTGCAGGTGTCATATAGAAGCCCAAAATAATTAATCAAGTAAAACCCCGCTTCATTCTCTGGGTCGTGGCTTGGCATGAAGCTTAGCATCCTCCTTGTAAAAAGCATTATTTTACCTTAATTCTCAAGCTTCAGAAGAATGCATGCGATAATACGAGTAAACCCTTTTTTGCTATGGAAAAGCACATCCGTGATGGATATCTAAAATATTTTGGAGACTAATCAGCAATGGAAATTTGTCTGATATGTTAATTATTGCATCTGTTAATGAAAAGGCGAAGTGTATTATATATTGCTTGTTGTGTACGACTGGCCTGCCGAATAACTGGAGATGCTACTCCAGTATATAGGTGTATAATTGGGAGTTGAAAAAGATGTCAAAGCTAACTTATAATTTTAAGTATTAAGTCAGTTTTAGAGGAATTTAAGTGATCAATAGCAGCTGGTCAATACTGGGATGATGATCTATAATTCCCAGCATTGTCCTTGGAGCCGTGCTGTCAGTGTATAGGTTGCCTATATACAGCCCTGGTTTGGGCAGTGATTTTTGTGTAGCAATTAGAGCACAACGAGGCTCATTTTTTCCCCCTTGCTTTTCTTTTTCTGCAAATTGAAGCAAAGAATAACCTGCTCCTGCATCCTCTCTTAATTGCCACCATACGTTTGCTTTAAATCAGAATACTCTAATTGCCAGAAGTTTTAGATTAGCATTAAATGGGGAAAAAAATAATATTGTGGAGAGAGCAAAGACCTTTCCTTGCTTCTGAAGTATGCCTAAAAATTCAACAAGGTAGGTCATCTGCCATTTCAGTTGCCCGTGCATATGACCAGTCAGTTCTTAAATCACCCGTGATTTACTCTTACTCCCCATTTTGCATCATGCTGCTGCTTGAGATGATAAATAACTCCAGTCCTACTCCTCCACTTGTGCTGCAAGTCACGTAGAGAAGGATGCACGTTTAATTTTGCCAGCGATACACAAAGTGATACTTCCTAAATTGCCTTGTGTGCATGTACACAACCTCCTTTTCTTTTTTTAATATTCTCAGTATAACAAGTGGGCATCCAAGAGCCGGTAAGCCTGGATTAATCCTGGCTTGGGCTGCTTCAGGAGGGATTACAAACCATAGTATTGGCATTAATGGGAGCGAAGCTTTCCAAAGTGCTTACGCAGCACAGAGAAACTTTGCTGAAGCCTTTCGACTCGCGTGCTGCTTTCTACTTTGGGCTGTGAAGGAGAAAACTGTGGTTTCTAGAATTACATCACAATTATAATATTTTTAATAATAGAGATGCAATATAAATAGCCTCATGGCAGAAGGGAAATACATGGGTAATGAATGGGTGCGACCTGCCTGTTGCCGTCTTGGTTTTTCTTTCTGGCTCGTGCAACCCTTGCCTCTCTATAACATCTGGTCTTCATCTGCTACAGGAAAGCCAAATAATTTCAATAAAACTGGGAGAAAACATAATGCGTTTTAAAAAACCCCAACATATTGATGTTAGCCTGGTTTTCAAGTGGGGTTATTAATTAAATTTATCAGCCTGGGTTATTGACAGAGTGGATGCTGACTTGGATGCTTGAGTAAATGCATCATCCGCTGGACAACGCAATTACAGCTTAATGAGGTCGGAGCGCCACGTTTTTCCATACAAGGGTCTGAAATGCTAAATAACGTGAGTTGAGGTTACTCTGAATTTTGGTGCGTCCCCCAGCTGACGGCTCAGCAGAGCGCTGGAGCACGGAGGCGATGGTGCTGCTCACAACAGCCTTGTTTCAGTGCGACCGGCCGCGTTTGCTCAAGGATTAGGCACGCAGCAATCTCTGCATCGCGTTAGCCTGCAACAAAGATGCATTTCCGAAATTGTCAAATACTAGATATATTGATATAAAATAAATATATATACGAGATATATTAATAGAAAATAAATATATAACAGAAATGAGATCTATAAATATAAAATAAATATATAGATTGAGATATATACATACGAAATACATTATTTTCTTTATACCTACCCCTCTAAGTCTGATTAAGGTTGTCATTTAGGCTAATTTTAAAGTTTAGAGGTAGCGTGGGTCAGCATCTGCTTAATCTCCATCACATTAGCAGCCCCCTCGACTAAGTTTTTAAATTGCACTTTATTGATTGTCAGGCTTTTAAAGAGGTCCATAAGCTCTTAGCGAGGGCTCGGCAGCGTGCAAATGGAGTATTTGTCTTGCTACGAGCAGTATTGACCCGAGCAGTCGGGTACTTGAGGAATATTTAGTAATTTTTTTTCCATTTAGGCCGCAAAACTCTTGCGGATGACTACATCGTCTGCTCCTGCCCTCGCTCGTTTTTTTGTTGCTGTGAAAGCTTTGTTAAGATATAGTTATGAGTAAGCAAAATATTTCTGGTTTTCTGTATCAGTCGCAAGAGATTGTCTGTTCAGCAAGAGAAATGTAGCTGGGAGAAGAAGCTTTTTGAATAACTACATCATCTTACCTGCTAGCTTAAGGCGTAAAGGATCTGTGCGAGCAAATATTGAAGTCTATAGGAGCCATAAGTTTGCATTTTGACTTTAATGGTTGTAATTTTTAAATTGCTTTGTGGTTATCACGTCGAAAGGTCTTAAGCGCTGATTTTTCTAAAGAGTTTAATTAAGTTTCTAGCTTTCAACTGGAAATTCAAAAAGTAAAATAGGTTTGAACTTAAGTAAAAAGTAAAATGGGTTTGAGCTTACTATTAAGTTTTATACTTTTAGAGAAAATGCTGCATTTCCATTTATTTGACTTGATTGAAACCACATTTGATTTGACTTCACCCCAGATTGCCAGATCCACACTTCATTTTGCTTAGGAGCAAAATTTCTTCGGACAAGGATGTGTGATTGGGGTAGAGCGCTTGCAATTGCTGAAACTGTTTTCAAAAGAAATTACGGAGGTATTTTATTTTTCGGTCCCATCCTATTCCTCGCCGTCGAATCAGCTTGGTTTAATTTTGTGCATCTTGCTGTGGACTGGTGCCAGGGATGTGGTTAAGAGGATGCGAAAGGTGAACAGTTCAGTGAGTCGATACTTAAACGTGTTGATAATTCAACGTGGAGATTTTCCTACCTCTTTCTACCTATTACATGAGTTATTGTTGATGCATTTGTTTTCTAAAGTGGCACTGGAAGAATTGCAAATGAAGTAATAATCCCAAACCCACTTATACCGTATGTTTTTAGGCTGGCTCAGGATCTTGATCCGGTTGGGAATAGGGTCCCCCATGTATTTATGCCACACGTCCCAGGGAGCAGCAGAGTATAGATGGGAAACTCTTAACGCGATGTTGATGCTCAGCATTGCTTATCTTCGAACTTTGATTTTGGAGCTCCTTAGCACCAATTCCGTCTTTTTTTTTCCCTTTTTTTGTACAGTCCCTGATAGCATGGGATTTTTTTTCCATGCCGTGTTTCAATTTCCACCTGGGTTTTAATTATGATAGTGACTTCAGACTAGGCAGCTGATGAATTTTCAGTAGCTCCCGTCCGCCTGGATGTCATCCAAGGGGAGGGACGGGGAAGAAACAGCAGAAAAAAGGAGAGATGACCAGGGTAATAGCCTCACGTATCGGATGCCGGAGGCCGGGTGACCAAAGCCTTCCTGCTGAAATCCGGCCAGCATGAGGTAGGACAATCGTGCTGCTGTTCTCTTCGGGAGTTATAAACAAGAGGATGAGGCTCAGCAAGAGAAAGAAACATTTCTTTCTGTATTTTTCCTTTTTGTCAGTTCTTTAGCTTCCTTTTCCATCCCTCCTCCTCCTCCTGAACTGCAGGCAGAGCTATTTAGAGAAGAAATGCTGTTTTCACATGAGTTTAATTTTTTTAACGTAGCATTTTACTTGCTGATTAAAGTCAATAAAGAAATACATTTAATACCCTCTCTTTAAAGATGCAAACAAAACCCTCCTTAGCTACCACTAATGGTATTTTTGTTTGGGGTTTTATAAAGCTGCTTTGAGTGGGCGAGCAGCAGCAGCATCCCCATCTTTCCCATTTGGGATAAAGAGATGCTACATCCTGCATGCATCGTTTCATGCGAAAACGAAACAGAATGATAAGCAGCTTAAAAAAATAATAAATTCACATCATCCCAAATGCAACCAGAGTGGCTGGGCTCCTTTTTTTATCCCCACTTTCAGGATGGCGTATTCTTTATTATTTAAAGGAGAGATCTTTCAGCTCTACCCCCATAAAATCTTTCCAAATCGCTCCAAGCGATACGGGCTGAGACATTTTGACTATACGATGACTGCTTGAGCAGCCATCTCCTTGGTGTTCTCAGCAGCTTCGGATTTGGGTGGCGTATAATGAGAATAAACAGATAGCTGTCTGTCGGCGGTAACTTTATAGCTCTCTGTATGGAGTAAAGGTTCTGGAAGTGGATAATATGCAATGAAGAAAGTGAGATCTGGATCTAAGATACCCTCCAGCCTTTTTTTCCCCCCGCTAAGACTGATACCTCCACATACATGTGCTTTACTGAGTTTGATTAAAATCATATAAACCATCATCGCTATAGTTCTGCCTTAATTGAAGTGAGATGGAATACATCAAAACTATGTGTTTTGATATCTTCTTGTCTTGTGTTCTTTATTGAGAACACGAAAACTTTGCCTTGGATCAGACATCATGAAGTCATGTTCACCCTCTGGAAGCTCTGTATCATGTAAGGGTGGTATGGGTGGTAGCTGGAGAGCTGGGGTTGTGCCTTTGGGCATCACTCTTCTGCCCTCGGTCCTGCAGGGAGGGATGCTCCGGCGGTCCATCCCCGCTCGGGGAGCAAGTGTAGGAGTGTCATCAGCTCCTTTCCTTGCAAATGCTGGTTCTCAGTTCGTTTTTACAAACCAAGCGTAATTAGTAATGACCCGCTCTTTATTCTGATCAGTGCTGCGTGTTAGGTCACCACCCGCTTCCAAATAATAGATGAAAATGTTTTTTTATGTAGGTTATAAATTGTACATTGCTGCTCGGCACAGGGAGTGCTTGTTTTTCCCCTTCCTTTTTCAACATCCCTGCGCTCCTCTGGTTAAAGATCTGTTTCTCCCATTGAGTTCAACTGATGAATCTCTTGCTAAATTCAGAAAAAATACTCTGAATTTGTACTTGAGCTTTGCAGTTTCTCAGCCTGGCAGAAGTAGTGTACTCAAAAGCTTGTTGGGTTTTCCAGCTATTCCAGTTAGTCTGGTTAAAGATAATATTACGTCTGTCTACAAAATTTCTTGCCTCTATCTGTATCCCGTCGCAGCTACTATAATACCAGCATCAGGTTGTGATTTTCGTTTATTCACTATATATTTAGTTACAGAAGAATTACCAAAAGGCTGAAACACACTGTAGTGATTCTTCAAAGCTTGAAAGAAGAAATGCTGGTGTAAACTTTGCTGTTGTAGAGCTTGCAGGCTTCTTACAAGGGGAGTTGTACACCGTTTGTTAAATTACACGGTGATGGAGAGGGAGCATGTTTGCTGAATATCTTCAGAGTGGGGAGCAATCGGAGAGGGTTTAGCAGGCTGCATGGTGGCAATTAAACAGAAAAGGCGTTAAAAAAAATCAGACGTACAGTACCTGTCTACTGGAAACCACTGCTTCAGGAAAACAGGGAGAATTTAATGAGCGTGTACTCTAACGAAGCATTGCTTATTTGCATGAAATTAATTGGAAAACAAAGTCTGCCATTACTGTTTGCTCCAGCAAGCAATGCCCCTGTGAATTTTCCAGTGTATCTGCTGCATTTCTCCTGCTATCAGCTGTGCAGAGTGTTGTAGCATGACGTACTTGTGCACAGCTCCCAGTGCAGCAAAGAGAACGTCACTCGTTTATTCTGAGCAGGTCACCCTCTGTCCATCCATCACACACCTTTTTTCTGAATATCTTACAATTTGAATGCGGGACTGCACATACATGTTATTCTAGTGTTTGCTATATTCTTCTAAAAAGCAAAAAGGTTTAAAAAGTTGGTGTTCCCCAAAACATTATGTACAAAGACAAAGAGATTGCAAAGTTAAATGCTATTAAATGCCTTTCAAGACTTAATTTGCGCTGCAGTTCTTAGGCATCCTCAGCGCCACGGCATCCTCCTCCCGCTTCCCTGCTGCGTGGAGCTCTGGAGATCGGCTCATTTGCATGGTAAAGCGAGCTCACATTTGGGAGGACCCTGGGTTCATTTGCTACGAAATTTGGAAGACATATCGCAACTGATGGAGGGAGATCGCAGAAGAACGTTTGATGGCTCTCAGATGCCGCTCTAAAAATTGGGACTTCCTTCCTTCTTCTGGTTTCCTCCATTTTGGGTCAAATCTCCAACGCGAAGTGTGTGGTTTGTGCAGGCTTTTTGCTCCTTGGTGTCTAAGTACTTGAAGTCTTGCAGCGATATTGGATGTATGCAGCTACTGTAAAAATCAATACTTGAAGTTTTGTTAAAGATCTTGCCCATTAATGGAAGATACGGCCTCAAGCTACGTTTCTTAATACATACATGAAAAAATTGAATAGAATGAAGGCGCTTTTGAGTCCTCACTTCATGATCTCTCTTGCTTGGCCAAGGTGGACGATGAAGAGCTGCTGCTCATCTTCACATGGGGAGAAGGAGCAGCGAGGGCTCTGCATCCTCGGCACGCTGGCCAGCACATCCGCACTGGCGTGCCAAGGGTGGTCTTGGTTTGACTCCTTCCCTTTCTGAAAAGCAAGGAAACACAGTCCCAACACACCGTCCCAACTGCTTGGCGTTTTGTAAAGCCAGGCTAGGAAAAGATGGACAACAGAAAAATATCTGTGTTGGTTTTGCACAGTGTTTTCTGCTGCATGGAAAGTTGGAGTACAAAATCTCAGGACGTTTCCCTTAATTTTATTAATTCAGGGCTTTCTTTTTTGTTGGATTTTTAAAAAAAAAAAGCAGCCCAAAGACTATTCTCAGAAATACCAGCCTTGGCAGTATTGAAGAACACTGCAAAGCAAAATAGGTGATTTTGGCAGGGTGTGCTTTGAAGTGAAAGCTCATTCTCTGCTCGGAGACCTCTTGCATGACAAACTGGATTACAACGCCGTGCCCGTCTCGTGCCACGGGGCATCGGCTGTTTTGTGCTCGCATTGCAGCTGTTCCTTTCTCTGTAGGCAACGGATGGTACGGTGTCGTATTTACTCCCAGCTTAGTAACCTTTTTCAGTTTATAGAAAACCTCTCCACCACGACCTCAAAAATACCCACGTTTAATACCTTTGGAAAGGTAACAAGCAGTACCTCTTAAAATTGTCCTGTTTTGCTTTACCTAATGGCTGAAAATACAAGTTTAAGCACTTGCATCCTCTCCTAAAACAAATGTCTGATAGGAATACATTGATTTTTGAGACTTCGCTTTTGCTCCCTAAAAATAATCAGTGCTAGCCGTTGTTTTTCCTGGCACTTATCAAATATTCTGGTCACTGATATTTTTTTTTTTTTCAAATTGGTCTAATGAGATAACTATTTTTTTCAGTGCTATGCATCGGTCTGGCTCCTGCAGTTATTGTGGTCCATCTCCAATACTTAGTAATCAGCATTTTTAAGCTCCCATTTCACCGTTTGAACTGCGCTAAAAAGGAGAAAAGACGTTTTTATGGATCAATCGGATGTCCGAAGCTGCCTACGGCTACTGAAACATTGCGAGCTCGGCAGAGCTGCTGTGGTGTAAGCGAGTAATCTTAACTGTGTACAGTGCACGGAAATTTGATGCTATAGCTTAGTAGCGCTTGAAATTTTGGAATTGCATCAAGAAGAGTTGCGGATTATTTATATAATCCCGCAGAAAAGCAGGGAAGGGCTGGGGACGTGTATATTCACGTTTAATCTTGTCCTTACTTGTGTGATATTTTACATGGCAGAAAACAAATGTGGTTTTTATTGTGTTGATTTGATGGCAGAGCTCTGATTATTTTTTTTTTTTTTTTTGAGGGGAGGATGTGTATTATTTTTTGTCTGTAACTAGCAGAAAGTAGCTGAGGTCTAAGAGGAAGGATAACACAGGCAGAAGCCAAGCTGAGTCTCGTATTACAGTGGTATGTTTTTGTTGCTGCTAACGTGTTTTTGTTTTTCTTCATTACACATATTTCTCTTGGGAAAAGCAGGAAAAAATATGTGTGTAAAATATACATGAGGGCTCCGTGCCTCTGCTAAGAGGTTCCAGATGGGAGGCGTTACGGTAGGGACACTCTCCTGCCTTTCGGTTTGTGACATTGATTTTGGTGATAAACTGCAGGAACACTTGTGTCAGGCCCAGAGCAGTGAATGCTTCAATTTTTTTAGTGTTTTTTGGGCTATCCAAGTATGCAGTGGGAAGTGGAAACTTCGTTTCTAAACATTTATGGCCCCACGTAGAATCATTATATTAAAAAAAGGAAAAAAAATAGGGTTTTGAAGGGACTTTGAGAGGCCTCCTCCAGGGGCTGGAGGGTGTCCAAGGGTTGTACACCAGACCAGATCCCTCTCCCTAAATTAGAGGCTGATGGTTGGTGAGGAGGGGATGGAAGCTAGCAGAGATGCCCCTCAAAGGGACGAGACTCTTGCCGATGGGCGATGTTTCGCTTCTATGCTAGGCAGCAGCTCTTAGCTCCAGCTGAGGTTGGCGTTGCGTTGGAGGTGCTCTTCTTCAAGAAGACCTCCCCAAACTTTGATGGCTTGTTTCCAGACCTGCCCTTGGCCTGAAGGTCCACAGCTCCACCACCCGAAGCAAGCAGTGTTGCAGCAAGAGCCGCAGCCCGGGCTTGGGTGAGCTGTCGGCAATACCGACCTGTCATCACCAGCTCTTAAAATAAGTGAGTCACAGCTTCAGCAAGCGCTTCTGAGTGCTACTAGAGCTGTCAAAAAGCAACAGCGGGGATAAGAACTTGCGTATGGCAAAACGTGTTGTCCTACAACGTTGTCCTAAGGGAATGTAGTCTCCTGCATGGATGTTTTTGCATAATGGAATTATGTCTTAAAAAATAGTGCTTGGTTTGGGATGTTGTGTGTTGTATCATTTGAAACATCAGTGTTTCCAAGACAACGTGCTTCTGGCCAAAAAGACCCAAACATTTACTTTTGGAAGTACATGAAGCCACGGGTGAGGACTGCCTTTCTAAAGCTGTCTGTAATGCTCGATGCACTAAAAAGCTGTGGGAGATGCTTTGGAGGCAGCAATTTGCCCCCATCTTCTGCAGAGCACTGAAACACGTGGATGTTTGTCTGGGTTTGGAAATGGAGAAGTCATATTTTCTTTAACAATGGCTTCACAGCAGGTGAGACACGAGTGGTCAACAGCTTTGGAGACTCGAAAGCCTCAACCTTGAGAAAAAGGGCAATCCTGGTGCTGCGTGTGTTGTCATCTGCTCAGCTCAAGGGATGTATTATTTGCAATAAGACTTTATTTAAAGTAAAGGAAATCAGCTGTGGTCCTGACACACCGCGGGGTTATTTCTAGCAATTACAGAGGAGTTTTAATTGCAGCATCAGCTGTTTGTGATGCATCGCTGTGCTTAATCTAGCTCTGCAAAAACGGATTATGCAAGGTGAGGAAATCATGGTATGACTTGATGTTGTAATATATAAGGTAACCTTTTTGATAGTCACTTTAAATATATATTAAGGGGTTTTTATCTGTCAATATTCGATTAGTGCTGTTTTGTTTCTGCTGTAGTGCTCGTTTATGGTACTTGTGTTGCCTACTGGGAGAGCGTAAAGTCTCCTCCTTAAGCCATGACTTGTTTTCAACTGGTCATTTTATTGCTCTGTGATTATTTTATATCTCTATCAGTATGAAAGAAATAATTTCAAGCACCGATTAAGGAGATTTTGCTCGGTCCTGGGACCTGTCAGACACTTGCTATCTGCATCTGATGTAGTAAAGTTTGTTCTTTGGCTGCAGAATATAAATGTTGGGAGTTGTAAGCATCCCCTGGGTTGGAGAGATCACTGTAATAACACCGAGCTTCCCAACTTCATGTTGGGATACTTTTGTAAATCCAAAGCTGAACCCAGGCTGAAGATTTTTTCCCACCAAAAAGTTTGTTGGCCCATGTGAGCGAGCTTGCTGGAAAACACGTGCGTTTGGCTGCTCTTCCCAGGGCCATCCACCCTATGCATAAAAAAATAAATGTGTGAGCAGAGGACCAGGGATGCGAGCCAGACCTTACGGATTTGGCAGCCTCTGCCTCCAGGATCCATCCGTAGCGACATTTGCCGACGACTGTCTGCCAGCTTAGCCAGTTTGGTTTTTTTTTTTTTTCCCGTTACGGCACTTGCATAGGAAAACTGTCCCCATTCGGGAAGAGGACTTAAGTAGGAGGCTTTAGTTTGGTTTTGGGGTTTTATTTTGTTGCATCGTGGTTACGTGGTAATTCCTTTTTTCCCGGAGCGTTGCTTAAAAGGAAGAAGCTGAAATGGGCTGATCCTGTGCTCAAGTGTGGGAAAAGGAGGAATATTCTGCCAACATTGAAGCGTTTGCCAGGAATGCAGATGCTAAATCCTATTTCTTACATAGCTGATAGAGCACCTGCATCAGCAGAGCTTTAAATCTCCCAAACAAGTGTGTGTTGTAATGACTTTTATAGTATTTTATCTAGGGTGTCTTACTCTATAAGTGTATTTAGTGGTGCTCTTGATATTTCCATTACATACACTGGCACTTCTTTTATTCAATTAAATTGACCCCAAAACCTTCTCCATGTCAGTGTTCTCCCATTAAAAGTCATTTTCTCCCATATTTGTATTAGGGGGTGTGAACTCTTAAGTGCACAAAGGCAAGCAGTCTGAACTGACCCTGTATTTTAAGCCTAATTACTGCAAAAGATTCGTTGGTTAATTGCTCCGTCCCAGGATGGCGACTTGATTCAGCAGAGGGGGGAATTGCTGCCCTTGAATAGTCTCAGTTTTGCTGTGGCCAGGTAGGTTTAGTGCAAATGTTTTACAATGCTGAGACATTTTTAGTTGGCATGAACTATCTGTAACGAAAAAAAAAAGATAATTAAAAAAGATGTTTCATAGCCTGTATCATGAGAGTAGTATTTTATACATAAGTTAAATTACAAGAAGGTATGTCTGGTAATATGGTAGAACTCACTTGCCTGCCATTCAATAATTATAATTATGAAATGAAGTATTTGATATGCTCTATGTTGAAAGAATACTGCTGAGTTTAATTCTGCATAGTGAAGGGTGCGCCGTCATTGACAGTGAGATGAAGAGTGTTTTAACCTTCATAAATGCAACAAATGGTATGTTTGTTTGGAGCGGGGAGACCCCTTAAATATGGTTTTGGACCTTCGGTAAGTCTTTGGAAGCCTGTCCATATGGACATGTTCTACATAAGGTCCATGTGGACAGGAGGGAGAGGAAGGGTCTAATCAGCACTTCCCAGGTGTCTTTATCCTTTGGACTTTCCCCATCTGAAGTATTTGCAGGTCGTGTATTTGAAAGGTTCTTTGATGGGGAATGAAAAGCAAGGAGAGGACAGGGTTGCATCTTTCGGTTGCTGTGCCAGCTTAAAAAAAATTGCATTACTAATTTTATGGGAAGAAACAGAAAACTACATGGTTTTGAGAAGCTTGTAAGCAAAAAAAAATCACGCTGATAGGAGACACTACAAAAAGCAAACACCACCGAAGAGATGTTCTGCTGTGGTTTGCTATCAAAGACTAGTAGAGGACTGGATTTTGTTCTAGGCAATGTGTTGAGACACGACTTTCATGTCCCTGCTCTCTCTGCACCAGAATAGTGAGGAAGATGGCTAGATACTTGAAAACTGAAGAATAATTGAGGTTGGCAGGGACCTCCAGAGGATATCTGGGCCATCCGTGCTCAAAGCAGGTCGAGTGGGCTCAGGGTCTTGTCCTAGAGCACTTGCTGTTTCTTGGCTTGATGGGGAGTTGGATTCCCACCACGGATCAAATCGCCAGCACCTTTGAACAGCCAGCTGCTGCAGGTCTTGCAGAGGTTTGAGTGCTTTTAATTTCTTCTTTTACCTGCAACAGACTTGTATTGCAAGGAAGAAAAACATAGATCTAGTATTATTTTATTGTTACTATTTTTATTTTTTAATTTATTATTATTATTATTTCTTGTGGTACAGCAGCAGCTGGAACTTTGCAAATACTTTCTTTTAAAAATGCTGAGTTGTTTTATTTCACGCAACCTTCTGTATGCTGTAGGTATTGCCAACCAGGAGATGCCATGGGGGTTATCAACTAAACGGGGGGGGTGCATTGAGGAGGAATACCTTAAAATGTGTTGTGAATTAGTCTAAGTTGGATATAAATCCTGGTATGTGTGAGAGACTTGGAGATTTTAGAGATATATGTGCATATGTAGTCTTTTCAAACTCCTACTTGCCATTCAAAGTCTTCTGCTTATGTCAACAGCCAGGAGAAATTTTCTCTAAAATGTTGGAGAAAAACATTACCAATTTATAATACAAAAAAAAAAAATTGTATTTTGTCATTATAGACCTTGTGTTTAAACCGCTTTGTCAGGAAAATTGGGTTTGGGCTCTGCAGTGTGCTCCAGTGGCCCACTGAAGAAAAAAATAACGAAAGAGAAATCTTTAAAAGATTTTAAAGGTCAGTGTTTGGCAGTTCAGCGTTGCAGGTCATTCTCGGTGAAAACTCTGCTCGAGCATTGCAGCACGAACGCTATAAATACTTTGTGGTTTGTGCTTTTTACCATAAAAGCATCGATGGTTTCATTAGGCAGCATGGAACATCTAGCCACAACAAAGAGAATTAACGAACGAGGTGCCAGCACTTGAAACTCATATTTAATTGCTATAAACTAGATATTCAGTATTATTGCTTGGCCATGCAGAACAACGCCTTGAAGGATTCACATAAATGCTATTTTACTTTGCAGGAATGCAAGTTGTAGCTCATGCTTTTTGGCTTTGGTGCTTATTTAGGTGCTTATTTAGGTGTTGTGGTCTCTGCTGCAGAGAGGTGGCTTTCAGGGTCTTGATGGAAACTGAAAGCTGGGGGAGATACGTCAAAGTGGTACAGTTTTAGCTGTGCAATTCGGGTTGATAGGTTTTATCAGGTGGTGAGCTGCAGATTTAAAAGAAGTATTTCCCAGGGCAGAAGCAATAATGAGAAGGGGTTTAGCAAGGCTCTAACTTAAGTAGTCTAGATGCATTTTATGTTCTGGCCATAATTCAATATATTTCTGTTAAAAAACAACATAAGAGGACAAGAAGAGTTCTGGGAGCGTGGTTGCAGGTTGAATGAAAACAAGCAAAAATGATGTTTATCATCCAGCTGTTTATGTTTCAAGATGCAGAAAGGAATTCGTAGCTACAGAGAATAACTTAAAAAGCCAGTGAATGCACTGGTCACATAAAAAGGACATGAAAATTACAAAATTTCAATATGGTATTTTTTTCCTGTGTCTTTTTTTTCTGTTGGAATAAAGATATTTGTGAATTATTATTTTTTTCCAAGCCTAATGTATAGAATATTGGGAAAAACAGCCTTCAAATCTAGAAATAAATTACAGGTGATGTTTAAAACCACCACTCTTTGTGGAAGCATACGCTGGGCTTCTCTAAGAGAAGCCATAGGTAAAGCATGCAAATGCACATCTGACATGTGCATTGAATCCTCGCTATTACATCGTTTGTGTCACGTCCATCTAAGTCTTGCCCTGGCCTTGTGTTGATGTTAGTTGATGGTAAACAGACTTTTCCTATGCTGTCATCTTTAGTGCAGTCCCCGTGCCTTAGGGCTTGGGCTCTTCGGGCATCGTATGGACTCTGCACCCCTCTTGTCCTTTACCAGCACCTATATGTGCAAAGATTTTAATTCACAAATATTCTCTTCAGTTGCATAAGTTCAGACGAGTGTTTTATTTCCCTGGCTGCTGTATTGCTGGCTGACACTTTGAGTTTCCACCTTGCTTATACAGTTACAAGTCATTCATACTTTATGAATACATTTGATTCATGAATTCCAAAATTCACAGTAAACCAGGGAATACGAGTCTTCCAGCAGTCCCTGGTCTGATATTAACCTATTTCTTGTCCCTAGCATAAATGAGCATGACTAAATCTTGCTCCCAGTCCCTTCAGTGCCCCACAATGGAATAGAACTATTAATGTAACTATTCCACAGTGGCATAGCCCGTATTGAGATTTAAGCAGTTGACTTGCTTTTCTTCTGATATATTCATGGTACAGCTTTCTGAAAAATTGAATTTACATTTCAAGTAGACGGAAAACCATTTAAAAACTCTTGTCTATTAATACATTTCTCTTTCTATATAGCAAAGATAAAATGATGTATTTATTTTTCCCTCTAAAGGTGAGTGCTAGAGGCTCATTTGAGAAGGGCAGGGCTGGGGACCTTAAATACACAAGCAAAGGCACGTATTTCCACTAGTGCTTTCACTGCAGAAACTGTTATTCTATAGGGGAATGCAGCTGTTATTCTATAGGGGAATGACATTCAGTTAGGATTATCTATGTAACAGCATCTTATTGTCATTAGCGTATGAGAACAAGTCACTGTGGTGTTTCCCGAGATGCAGGGGTTTGGAAAATAACCTTATTTCAGGAAAGACATTAAAATAATCCTTATTCTGGCTGTAATCTGTAATTAATCCAGATTGCATTAATATTCAGTCCAAAATGAAGAGACCACGAGCCTTCAGGATCAGGCGAGGAGGAACGTGAAGTATTTAGCCACGAAACTGTTAATTTCCCCCCCCAACACCATCCACGATAAGCATCTCTTTGTGCAGGAGGGTTGTAGGAGGCAGGAGGAATGGAGCTGCTCGTTTCTCTGCCTTCTCTAAACTGTTGAATCACCAGCGCCGGGTCCAGAGGGATGCTCGGCTCCTACAGAGGAACGTATTGAATTTTGTTTCTTTCAAAATGTTGAGCCCTGGCCAGTAAAAGCTTTGGTCTCCCCAAGAATTTTAGGAATGCTGTTACGGAGTTTTGTCCGTTGAGCTGCTCAGCAGCTTCGAATCAATGAGTCAGTAAAGGGAAATAATAAGAACAGAAGATAATTTGTTTTAGGGAAGTAGTTATAACTCATTTTGTGTTTTCCGAGGCTGAACTATATATTATGCCCTGGTTGCAGAAAGACGTGGTGTCCTGTTCAGGTATATCTAGATTAGGCATGCATAAATTGAATTAATAGCACTTTTTTTTTTTATAGCCCAATAGGTCTGTTAAAGAAACACGGTGAGTAAACCAAACAAAAATGTATTAAGTTGTCTCAAGTTAAACATCAGGCGTTTCTTTAGCTACTTGTTGGCCCTTCACCAGCGTGCCTCTGCCATAGAGTCAGCCTTAAGTTTTAACAAGACGTGATCCAAAGAGCTTTCTCATTTACATCGGCAATAAAGAAAAATGCATGAAAGAGGGATATTATGGGTTATGATTTCTGTAGGCGTTGGGTTATAAAATATAATGTGGTCTGGCATGTTAATCCAGAAAAAAGTTCATTAAAAAAAAAAAGAGGACTCTTGCAGTTCCCCACTCATATATTTGAAATGTTTTCTCTGACTCTAAATGTTCCTTGTTACAGAATAAAAAAGATTGATTCCTAGATAAGGCTTTTCCCAAAGAAATCCTAATAAATAGACCTTATTTCTCTCCATGAGCTATTACTTAAGGTGTAAGCACAGGCAACTGAACCAGAAAATCCTTTTAATATTGTTTTTTGCTTAAATTCTCTATTAAATTATATGAAAAGGTGATTAAAATAGGGCTGCCTTCCGTTTGGTCTCTTCAAGTTCATATTGCTGCTGGCTCGTTTGTTCTCAAGTGAGTAACGTTAATACAGAAAACTTATTGCCTTAACGCGATGTCTTTAGATTACGGTCGATCCTATTGCAGGGAAATGCTCGTAACATAATTAATATAATTTAAATCAATATCTAAATATATGGCGATGCGCTAGCTTGTGTTGAATATCAGCATATTCTGCTTATAAGCTTCTTGCTGTGTCTCTGCTCGCTGAAATACCTGGAGGAGGACAGGTAAATCCTTTGCAAATGTTAAATAGCATCCCAGCTTTTAATGCCGAAATGCCTGTTTTTGGGGAGAGGATGCTTGGATTTTTGTCGCCAGGAGAGTTTTGGGGGCTTCAGTGGTCTCCTGGAGGTGTGGGCATCTTCGATGCCCTCCGAAGGGTGGGGTAGAGGAGGGATGCTGGGTGCAGGGAGGATTTTGGGGGGCAATAAGCAGAAAACAAGTGTGAGTAGCCTGAAAAGATGTGAAACCTCTGTAAGGGAGCGTTCCTTAGCTGTGTGTCTGAAATCGTCTCTCAAGTATAATCTGCTTGCTTGGCAGGTTTCGGCTATCCCAGAACTTGTTTTTGTCAACTGAAGCGAATTCATATGCAACAGCTTGAGTTTAAACAAATCCCTGTATTCAAATAGGGGGAAAAAAATCACATTGTTATTCTGTTAGCAAACCTCCTTTGGTTCTTAGATCATTGAATCTAACCAGATTGCTAAATAAATCTGCCTGGGAAGAGAAAAGTAGACGTGAGAGCGTGCATCATGCAGGTACTGAAGGTGTCGAATGCCTTTTCACCAAGGTTTCATTTAATGTGGCCTTTAATTTTGCTTTTAGTTGCAAAGTTAAATCTGAAAAGGTCATTTGAAAAGCTTCAGATTATAGATGTAAAGCCCTTTTAATCTTTTCTAATAAATAGCTGAGTAGGGAATAAATCTATTGGGAGCTCGGAGCTGAGCTCTGATATTAAGCCTCGGCACAAAATGTTTTTGCAATTGTAATTCAATGTCCATACCCAAACAACACTTAGAAATTATCTTGTGTACAATTACCTTAAATAAGTGTGGCTTAGAAGAAAAGGTGAATGATTATCAAAACTGGTTGAATAAATGAAACATTAATTGGACCTGGCAGTTTGATAGATTCTGTCACCGTGGGCCGGATTTTTATGAAAGTAATTTAGGCACAATTGAAAATACCAGTTTTCAGTGAAGCTGAGCTGCAGTTCTTACAGGTTTCCAATAGCTCTTCTGTTCAGAGATTTCTTTTAAATGGCAATAAATGACACTCTGCATTAGGTGCCTCGGTAAGGCAGGGTTTTAATAAAAGCTTTGCATAATAAAGACTTAAAAGCGTTTTGATTTTGGAAAAACAACAGCAGCAAATCGAAACGACAGTGTCTGAAATGCTGAAAATACTCTGGGTTATGCCGGTGCTAGATATGACATTGTCTAACATCTGAGTAGCCTTCAAAGCATTTTTTTCCCCTAATTCCATATATAATTAAAAAGCAGCTTCCTCTAGCTCATTAAAATTTAGAGTCTTGTTGGAGCAGCGTACTTTTATATTTATTTAAATGAATAAAGCACAGCCTTAATGTAGACTATAATAACTTCAAATATTATCTCTCTCTTGTACAGCTAACACTTTATTTTTAAACAGTGTTTATCTGCCCTTCATGAATACCAAATTGAAGATCAAGATGGTCCCCAGAAGCTCGTCGTATTATTTTGTAGACCATTCAACTAACTTTCATCGTATGCTTTTTATTAATTATACAATGATAGCAAAATCCCCAAAGTTAAGTTGTTAGTGACGTGCGTATAAATAAGGTAAGGCGGTGGCTTTTCGAATGTAGTGATGACATCTCTCTCTTTTCACAGGCTTTTGGAAATGCAAAAACAGCACATAACAACAACTCGAGTCGCTTTGGCAAATTTATTCAAGTGAATTATCAGGAGACGGGCACCGTGCGAGGGTAAGTGGGAATCAGGTTGAAGATGCTGTACGTACTCTTACCTGCGCAAGGAGCCTAAATAGGCTGTTGTAAGGGGTACACAAAAGAGAAGGTTAATTTTTTGGGGCAGTATGTTTCCCAAAATGGAGAGGGGGGAAAAAAAAAATAATTTTTTTTAGCATATTGAAATCCATTGGTATGAAAATGTTGGCGTATCTGAGCTGCGCGTTGAAGTGTGAATACACCTGAGCTGGCTTCAAGCCAGTTGAGCTCTCCTTAATGACGATGTCAACTTTAGAATTACGCTGAAATGGGACTTTTCCTCTGAAGATAGCAGTTAAGGCAGGAAAGGGGAACGTTTTAGCTAGGCTGGCTTAGGGGGCTGGAGCATATGGTAGGAAGTAGAGGCTGAGCGAGCTGGCTTTGCTCAGTCTCAGGAAGAAAAAGCCAAGGGGGACTTAATCTCCAGCTGCCTGATGGGTGTTACAGAGGCGATGGAGCCAGACTCTTCTTGATCGCTAATTCCCCATATGCTTCTGTCTCTACCCTGAAGTCTCTCTTTAACCCAGCCCTTCACCAGTTAGAGCCCCTTTTTTCCCCCCAGGCCATTGCAAGGAGATCCTTGTCTCCGTTGTGGTTCTCCACAGTTTATTTCAGCATCTCTTCTGCTACCCAAAGCTCAGGGGACATCCAGCTGTGACTCAAACCTTCCTTCTCCCGGGGAGGGCTGCGGCAGAAGCGCTGCATGGTTGGAAGCCTATGGGTGAAACCTTCTGGGTGGACTTACCTAAACCTTTGGCTTTTCTTTGGCTTTAGGTAATTTACACGGTATCAGGTCATCACAAAGTGACTCAAGCTAGCTCTAAATGAGCAGGGCTTTGTTAACTCCGCTTTTTGTCCAGGTTAATTAACTCAGCTGGAAAAACGAAGAGTAGAAGTGGCATTCCAGGGGTTGTATAATTTCTGCAGCTAGCTAAGAGCTCTCTTGCTAGGACTTTGTTGTTATTTTAGAGAAATGCTTTTAAAATTTTTTCTTTCTTATTTTCCAGCAGAACAGTATCACACAAATAGCTTCCATTAATTTTTCAAATGAGCTTGGGTACTCTGTGTACCTTCCTGCTGTTTTTTCATCCTACGTCAAATCTGATGTTCTTTTTCTTTTTTTTTTTTCTTTAATTCTGGGGAACAGCTCTCTTAAAAGGATAAGCCTTGGGTTGGTTTTTTTTTTCGATACCTACTGAAATACAGGGTAAAGCATCCAACAAATGCCTTAACAATGTATTATCTTGGCATGCTATGTCAGCTCTATGGAAGTGGCCTCTATTTATACTTGGCAGATAGGTACAAGTAACATTGCATTTGTATACTCTAGTTCATAATATCAGAGGAATTTTCTCTCTTCTTTAAAAAAATGCACTTTCTTGGTCTTTGGTTGCATGGTGTGGTGTGACTGTGCTTTGCTATAAGCTTGCAGTGCTGCCCCAATGAGAATAAAAACACATTTAAAAAAATCTGTGAGCTGTTCCTGGCATACGAGACCACAGCTTTTTTTCATAGCCTTACAAAGAAGATCACAAGTATTTTAATTTTTTTTAAAACTTAGCATAGATTTTAAGCACAACCCGAGTCAATTATCATCCTGTATTCTGCATATTATTTGCATTGTTAATGTAACTGTAATTTGCAGCCCCAAATCGGAATTTTGCTCTGTTTGGAGGCTGAAAATAGCACTTGGATATTTGCTTACAAACCCTATTAATATAATGACCCCAAACTTGAAGTGAATTGAAACTTAAGAGATGTAATAGCCAAGAGATTTAGTAGCAGCCAACCCCGCCCCATGAAATGAAGTCTTTGAAGATGTCTTTAAAATTGATGGAGCATGAGCAATGGCTACAGTTAAGTGTGTTCCCATAAGGCTTTATGAATTTATTATGTCCTGTTCGATGATAAGCGAGTTCTGGAGGAAGGTCTTTGCAACCTGTTCAGTCCTCATAAGATGATCAAACGCCTCAACATCTGACACGCTCCATAAAATTGCAGAAGAGCCAGATAGGAGACATTTTAATTAAAAGCAACAGTGCACTGGTATAATGGTAAATCTGTGCAATGGCATGAGGCTGTATCTCAAATACCATGAGTTGACGCTTTCAGACATGCTGTGCTTGGGTGTTTTGCATGTTGGTATTTGTATATGAAATTCAGTCTCAGATTTCAGATGATGTTACCTAGGATGCTAAGTACAGGCTCTGTAGCATGCTTAAATGAGTATTTTACACAAAATCATATTCTTAGAACTTGTTTTCTTTACTCCTAAAGGTAGATTTGACATAATTGACAACAGTAAATGAAAAGAAAACATTTGGAGACATCTACTTTTTTATGCTTAAATTGGTTTTCCTTTTCACTATCCTATTACAAGAGGGGACGTACGTTCTTCTTGGGACATGTATTCATTATGACCTTTGCACTAAGCAAAGAGTATTTTACCAAAACAGCATTTTAGTTGCATCTACAAAAAAATTAAAAGAAAAAAAAAAATAAAAAAGTTTGCCCTGATTTAAATAGTGGTTTGCACCAGATGACCTCTAGAAGACCTTTCCAACCTAAATTATTGCATGAGAGTGATTCTTTTTTTGAGTCTATAATAAGAGCAGAAATCACAGGGGAAGGGATGCAATGTCAAGGGCGGTGGACGTGATCCAGGTTGTCGTACAGCAGCGTGCTGAGCTACTACCCAGGGGTGGGAGTGGGATCTGGGACACTCTCATGCCTTTTTCACTCATCTGTTCACCGAGCCTGCAGTGAATTTATGGTGTGGCTTGGGAAGGAAAAATTGGTTTCAGGTTAGAAAGGGAATACAAAAAAAACCCTGTCAGCGAGGAATATCTGTAGACTATTCTCAGCTTTCTCCTCGCAGGGAATAAACAAGAATAAACCTTTTTGGTGTACATCATACAGAGGAATAATACTACTTTGCTGTCTGTCTGTCTTTACTCCTCCTATCCAGCAAGATCATCCCATTGGGGGTTGGATATGCTGGATATTCCAGTAACCTCTCCTGAGAGCTGCCGTAAGAGTTGTCACAAAACCTCTGCAGCGTGTCCAAATGATTTATTGTATTTTATTTTTTAGTGAAAGGAGGGGAGAATTACTGAGATGCAAGTAATAAATAGGTCTGTCTTCCCCATTTGGAGACTATGGTGGAGAAGCAAGCATAGAGGCACCTCCTTGTCCTACCATGCCCAAGGTTCAGTGGGTTTCCTGCTTCATACATGGCTGCTAATGTCGGTGCCACGTCACTGGGCGTCTGTAGCTGGAAAAGCACAGCTACATCATCAAAACTGCCAATTATAACTCCGTTTCTAAATCCCTATCATTACTGGTTAGTATTGTTTGGAAGAAAAAACCTGTCGAAGCTTGTTTTAGCTCTACAAGCTTGAAAAAAGTATTTAATATGTAAATTAAACATGTTTATTACGGAGGCTCTTAGGATAAAATGTAAACTCCAATAAGGAGCTTTTGCAATTGTTTATTTTTTGACCGTAGCCACAAGTTAATAACCCGAGTTTTTGTTGAGAAGTGGCTCTTCTGGAAGAGGGAATGGTGATTTGGGGACCGATTCTGCAGCTAAATCTGATCTTGCAAACTTTTGCACCCAGATGTATTTCTTATGTGCACAGATCTCGGTCTGCAAGCAATTTTATTTTGCTGGCTTTGGATTAAATAGGTATCTGAGATTCTTCGTTGCTGTCAGAATTTCCCCCTGCACTCCCTGCCCATAGGCTAACGCATCAGAGATCATGTTTTTCATATCCAAGTTAGTGTTGGCTTTGTATCAAACCAAAAAAACCTCAAAAGCCAAACATAATATTGGGCTTGTTCTGCCTAGGAAGAAATTTATATAACTAAGTGAAACAAGGCTGAAACTTTTTTTGTGCGTACTAAGACTGAAAAGTCCTGGTAAAGCTGTGTTCGTTTAAGTTGAATATTGGGTCAATGAATAACGCTTTTATTTTTTCCTTCCAGAGCTTATGTTGAAAAGTACCTCCTGGAGAAATCAAGACTAGTCTATCAGGAGCACAATGAACGGTAGGTGCCTATATTTTGCTTACAGGGTTGGTTTTGACTTCTATATGTGCCAATAACGTGGCACAGATAGCTTAAAACCCTGTTTGAGCTGGCACGGGGGGGATGAGGATTTTCACGCTCCTAACCCTGTGCTTCAAAGATAAATAATGCATTTTGCATTTTGCTGTTTAGGGAGGAATGTACTGCCCAGGGAGAATAAACTCCATTATTTTATTGACAGTCCTTGACTTATATTTTCCATTGTCTTTATGATTCATGTCGTATGGATTATTATGTGCTATTTGTTTTCTTGTGCAACTTGTACGCTATTTAATACCTAATTTGGGGGGGGGAGATGGTATTTTGGTTCTGGTTTACAGTTCTTAACACATTGAAGCCATAAGAAGGGCTTCTAGAAAAAGCTAACATTATATAGACAACAAATTTAAGCAAATTGTTCTTTCCTAATTGCAACATATTATTTGTTACCTACTCCTCTCTCAGTAATTCTTACTCTGATTTTAA
This sequence comes from Gymnogyps californianus, assembly GCF_018139145.2. Classification (NCBI taxonomy): domain Eukaryota; kingdom Metazoa; phylum Chordata; class Aves; order Accipitriformes; family Cathartidae; genus Gymnogyps; species Gymnogyps californianus. Next base: position 1,292,194 of record NC_059481.1, on the reverse strand, counting down.
ATAAATTTGCTGCTTCTAGTTGTCTTTCGACTCTTGGCACTTCTGTCTGTGTTTCCCTTTTGAGACAGATGTGCGAGAAGTTTTCTCGAATGCTCATGGGCTGATCCCGAAGTTAAATAGCATGTACAGCCTTGACAAATGTACTCTTGGGTGTTGCAAGATGATTAAACTTGGTTCCTCTTGGAAAACATCCAACACAAAAGCAAAGTTTTAATTTTAGAAATACGGCTACGTTCTTAGCGTTAATCCATGGTAGAGTTGTCTTGAAGCAAAACAGATGAGTGTCACTTGGGGTGTTTTTAGTATTAGTAATATTCAAGTATTTTGAATATTTGAGAAGCCGTAAAAATGGAAGATTTTTCCGTTCTGTCTTACAGAACTGCAACTGCAAAATCATTACCTTTTTAATGGTAATAAGGTATTAAAAATAATAATAATTTCTGCATTGCAAGGAAATATGTTGTTTTGATTCTAATAAATATGTAGGCATTGCACATGTTTCTGAAGGAAAACGTGACGATGTCGGCTAGGAATTCTTTAAGTATATTCTAGGGCAGTGGATGTCCTTGGATGGAAAAGAGGGGTCTCATTCTCCATTACTTAATTTAATCTTTTACATCACTGCAAAGTGGGGATGGCCCATTTCTAAACAGTGTTCAGCTCTGAGTTTGGAAGCTGGAAAATCAGGTTATGAGGTTTACATGCGCTTCTCTGCTTAATGCTGCTGTTTATTTTGAAGTCTAACATCTTTTTTTTTTTTATTTGTCACCAGGAACTACCATGTATTTTATTACCTCCTGGCAGGAGCGAGCGAGGAAGAGAGATCAGCATTTCATCTGAAGCAGCCTGAGGAATATCATTACCTCAACCAGGTGGGAATACTATACAGGAATACAATACATGGTCTTGCCTTTTCTACTGCTGATATTTAATGCTAATAAAAAAAATGTGTGGAGTAGTAAGAATGGGTTGTCTTAACGCTCTAAAGGCAGCCTTCCGTCATTGGAAATAATTCTGCATTGGCAATCTGAACACCTGATAGTATGAAAAAAAAAAAAAAGATCAGTGTTTTCCATTTTTGTCCCCTACCTGGGATATGTTAAATATATTCTGTTTTTAATTGTCGAAGGGAGAAACAGTAATAATTTACCTGTTATCTGTGTGAATGTCATTTACTCATTAACATCTGTCTGCTGAGTAGGAGAAAAGGGCAAAATGTGTAATACTAGTAGCTCTTCAGGATATAACGTCTTGCATGAGGTAGTCCTAATTCTGTAGCTTCATGGCTGGCTGTTAGCATGATCCTTTGAATTTAACAATATAATAAGTTTAATATAAATAAAAACACAGCAACCATTGAAAATGTGTGAATTAAAAATGAGTGAGGTATTACCAAAGGCCAAATAAACTCATACTTTGGAAAATATGATTTACTTCAGGTATTTAAGATGCAGTTGTCCACTGGTGCTTGTGAATAGGGACTTTACTGCTTTTTGCTCAAAAAAAAAAAAAAAAAAAAAAGAGGAGTAGGAATATGTGGAAGAGTAGTTAGGTTATACGTTGATTTTTACTAACTGCAATTTTCTTGGAGCTGAAACATGATTAGCAATAAAGAGTGACTTAACCCATAAGCTGGAGAGAAACTTGTACCCACAGTGCAACCCAAATAGCCTTTAGATTTTCTAGAAATATAATTTAACTCCGGAATATATCTCAATTACCTGGGGCTTTTTAAAGACCTTTTTAAAGCGGGCTATCAAAGCCAAAATCTATTGTAATATTAACGACTCCCACCCACTCTTAGCAGGATCGGGAAATTCACACAAATGAGTAACATGAAGAGCTGAAGGCTTTTTGCTCGCTGTCTTTGTGCCTCAGGCGTTAGTTGGAGAACGTGGTGTGATCTTCACGACCATCTGCGCTGCCGTTTTGCAGCGGGGAAGTGCCAGGCTCGTTTGGATCGAATGTTTTGTCAGATTCACGGGTTTTGTTGGGCAATCCGGTAGTTTTATGTTAGTCGAAAACATTGCTTTTAATTATAGTCCTTCTTTTTTTTAATAGCAGTTTAAGGGCATTAATATTTAAAGTAAAATTATAAATCCAATGGCATGTAGTGTGTAGAACTAGTAGGAATGCGATAATTTAGGTTGAAACGTTTATTTTAATCTAAATTAGGATGCTGTGGGCAAGTAGGCTGGTGAAGGATGCTGAGGTACGTCCAGTGGATCAGGGAAGCAGACTCTGGACTCGCCTGAACACAGTGTATGGACAATAGTGACAATCTGAATTTTTAGGGTTTTTATTATAATATTTTTTTATTATTGTTAGTATTAGAGAGACCATTTGACTCGACAACTATGGGAAAAGGGCTCCTTTAGATGTGTTCAGGGCATTGTTTCATATTAAGGCTGTCTGGCAGTGCAGTAACAGCTTTCCTGTGCCCTATAGGCAAAGGGGAAAAAGGAAAATAAGGAGAAAAAAGGAAAAAGAGGTAGTGGAAGAATAGAAAAAGAAACTTTGGAAACATAAAAGGGGAAAATTATAAAATGACCCTTGAGCATTTACAGTAGCTTCTTAAACGTGTCTTAGAGAAATCCCTGCCTTTCTAAAAGGAAAAAGAACGAGCTCAGAAATGAACCTAAGTGTTTAACTAAAAATTAAATATTAAAATTGAAAAGCTATAAAATATTGAACCAGACCCCTTAAGTCAAGGACTGACTCAGTCCTTGAGTCAAGCGTTATTTTCATTCTCCCAGGTTCCTCAGCTCACGTTGTGTTATGCAAAACGAACGTGCATTTTGCATTGCAGATGAGAAATAATCTGTTCAGATATTTCACCAAAATGTGCTGTTATTTTGTTGATCTGTAAATGCAGGGAGCAGGTTTGGAAAAAAAAATAATACTTTTTTTTTAAAAGCAAATTTACTTAAACTATCCCCTAAGTTTGGATGACTTCTCCATATCATACCAATGGCAGGTATACCTCCCATTGCATAGCCTGCCACTTGCTGAATATTTTCTGTGCTGGTTATTCACATTTGTCCGTTTTCAAATTAGTGATTTGCAGGATTAGATCCTTACTTTCAGTTCCTCAGGAGCTCTGGTGCCACGTGTCTCTCCCTCTTGGGACTGGTCACTGACATGTGCTTTGACTTCTCTCAACTCCATCTCTGTCTGATTGGAAAAAAGATACAAATTCCTAAAAAGCTTTCAAGTGTTGCTTTCTAATCGGTCGGAGAATCGCACTTTTGCAGCACTTACATGTGTCTAGAGCAGAGGTTGAGAGTAGAAACAAAAAAAATCGGCTCTTCAGTGTGATTTTTCCATCAATAGCTCTTCAGCTCTAGGTGAACCAAAGGTTTCTCCAACCGTGGAGAAAAAGAAAAGATCTTAAAATCCATTAAGCTTATTGCATGAGAGGTCCTCACTGTCTTGAAAATACTGTAAGCAGGAATCAGAGCACCATGAATGCAAAAGCATTATAAATCTTACTTTAAAAAAAATAAAAGTAAGGAATGACTATGCAGAATAACAACAATTATTTTACTTGGAAAGTCAGCGTTGCTGCCCTGGTTAAAGAGCAGGTAGTGGGAGTTATTTTTTGGTCTGAACACTACTTAACCCGGTCTGCCTTGCTTTCAGATGACAAAGAAACCCCTCAGACAGAGCTGGGATGATTGTTGCTATGACTCTGAGCCGGTCAGTACAAGTACTCGCGTCTTCTGTGTTGCTGGTGCAGGGCTGCTGCTCACTTGAATTTGTTAGGTCCACCAAGACCTGAGCAGAAAACGAAGTCAAATTAAGTTTAACCTATTAATTACCCTCTCCCTTCCTCTGCCCTGCAGTGGTGTCGCTTGTGTGTTAGCTCATGACAATACAGGTGTTTTCTCCCTTGCCCTTTTTTGGTTCCTTCCATCTGGAAAGCTTCTTCGACAGTTGGATGTGATTATCTAGTTTTAGCAAACTAAGTGGGGTTTTTTTTTTTTGTTCCTTCTTGATATAATACATGATGATTTATGGAAATTGTGACATGGCAGCAATGTGAAAATTGAAATTCCTTTCTGATAAAACAGCAAATCAGTCTCTTGAAGCCCTAAGAGATGCATCAGTTCATGATGGCTGTAGCAGTGTATCTGCTCTGCAGCTTCCAGGGGAAAAAAAAGACAAACCCAAAAACATCCCCGCCAACCATTTGCGAGAAAATCAAATCCTGATATTATTCAGAACGCAAAACCAATTCCTTCTCCTAAAATAGTTCTGCTGACACGATCATCCTTTCCAAATGGATCGACCCAAAAAAGGGAATGGTGAAGCTTCTCCCCCTTCCCTGGCTCCTCCTGCGCAACCGAGTCGGAGGCGGTGGCTTCAGTTGGCGACGTGCTTTGGGTGTCTGTGTGTCCCGTGATGGTCTCTGTTGGTTTTGTCTTGCACGGGGAAGCATGTTTCAGATCAGCTGCATGCTGTTCCTGCTAATTTTGCCGTGTGCTTAATGGTTGCCGAACTCTAGCTGATGCATCTGGACGAGTAAGAGGTAATCTGTGAAGGAGCTGGGTTTCACTCGGGCTAAATAAGCCTCTTAACAGCAAGATTTCACTGCAAAATCCTTAGGAGGGGAGGAGGGAAAGGGAGTCTAAGCCCCCAAAATTTAAAAATGTTAAATATTGTATTGGCCTCCTTAATACATCAGCATCCTTAGAGGTTCTAGAAGAGCAGGGAGTGAAGAGCAGATGCTTTTCTATATACCTTAATGCACTTTACTGAGTTGCAAAGACCTTAATTGCTTAAGGAACGGGTTAGGACAATTTACTGGAGGAATTAAAATTAAAACAAACCCCAAATTTGATACCTTCTCCTGGAGGGGCCAATAATGCCCTGCCAGCTCAGGGATTATCATGTTATATATCCTTATTTTGCACAGCAAAACTGCGTGCCGTTACAATTTGGCTGTTTATCTGGTATTTTATTTTGCTCAGGATCATTTTCTGTGATATTCGTAGTAAATCACATCTTTGCTTCTGTTGATGATTCACTCTTAAGCATACCCGGGACCTCTCCTCATAACCATGGACTCAACCCGCTGCAGATGTCCAGTTTATAAAGAAACCCTATTTATTATGTCCTCTTTAAACTTTCCGTGGAAATCCATGGATTGCTTCGATGTGACAATAGTAAGCAGGGGACTCACTTTTGCTGGGAAACTAATTGCCCCGGCAGAATATTAATGACGAGTTTGGTCTGTGGGCATGGACTTCGTAATGCTTGTCTGCCCTAATATCAAAGAAACTCCTTTTTTTAATAATTATCATCCATTAGGAAAGAGTAGAGCTGAAACACTACAGAGAGCATCTGTTTTTAAGTAGAAAATTTGCAAACGGCCTTTCCATGCGGATTAATGAGTTTGGCAATTGTTATGTAAATCATTAATTAAATTGCCTTTGGCGTAGATTGTGCTACTTCTGAGTTGTCTATGGTGTTTTGCTGTTGACTTGTGACTTAATTTTGGATGAATGATGCCACAAAATGAAATTGTCTCCTGGAATGTGTAGCACCACTAAAAGCGACGCTTGGTGTCTTTCAAAAAAGTTTTAAAGAAGACTTTTTTTTGCAGAACTTGTGGGTATATTATTGTCCTGCAGACTCCAGGTCCCACCACAGTGGGTGTGAAAACTTCACTAGGTTCTCCTCAGTGTATGTGTAGTGGCCGAGGAAGCCAGTTGGCCAAGGTTGGAGTTTAGGAGGGACAGTTCTTATCCTGATATTTTATGGTGTAAATAATTGCGTTGTTGATGCCTGCTGATGTTACTGATACATAGTGTAGATGTCTTTGTTGCATTCCTTTGGATAATATATACAGACAAACACCTTATACATCTCTTAAAAAGGGTAATTTTCAATCATCTATTAATAAAAGGTGGAAGTGTCACTTTTCTAATGAGTATTTCCTAAGAACAAGCAGGCGTGTTATTTTCTCGTTAAATTTAAAACCCTACGTTCATTGGTGCTGCGCGTGTTTTTAAATGGTCTTAGTGTTCAACATCTCTAAATTCACTTCATCCATGCTGTATGTTGTTGTCCCTGAGGACCATTGATAAAAAATTTTTGATTTTCTTGTCCAGTTGAACTTCTCTAGCTTTTAGTCGAGGGGATAGGGCACTTGTGTGTGAGTAGTCTTCTATGTTGAAATAAATCTCTTAAATAAGAATTTCCCCCTATAATCAGTAGCTATCGCTGTAACGATGCTACGGAGTGGGATGAAGTACATATCACTGATACAGTTGTGAGGCTCTAAATGCGGATAGGTGCTGTAAGACACAAAGCTGATACTATAAAATAACTTCATTCTATATATTCTGTATTTATGGTTTATTCTATGGACTACAAGTAAGTACGAGTGTCTGTTCAAGTAACAGTCATCATCCTGTGACTACTTGGTACCTGTTTAATGATGTTCACTGTAGTATTCACGTAACCCTGTTTAGTGCAGACTTTCAGAATTATTTGTGCAAAAGTTTGTGCACGCTTGCTCATGTGGTAAATATGATTTACAGACAAATGACCGAAAGAAACTATGTGGATACAGCTGCTTAATTAATTGTCACTGTAACTGCAGCTATAGTTTTTAATTAACATACCTGGATTAACTTGTAGAAAGTCTCTGTTAAAGTCTTAGTAAAATATTCTGAGGTTTAAGATAACACTATATTGTGTGATGCACAATAAACTAATTTTGGTTCAGAGATTGGGCATTTTTGTAGGCAGCAAGGGGAAAAAGTATTAAATATGGGCTCTGAAGCGAGGGAGAATAATTGATAATCCATGGGGGGCCCACGGTGAGCCAAAGCAGAAGGAACTTGGCATTAATAGTTTATACACTTGTTTAAGGAGCATTTATGTTCCCTAAATATTGATGCAGGACAATATTAGTTGGGTCCAGAATGTCATCGGATTTCCCTGAAAGTATCAATGACTGCTGTCAGGTTGGGGATTATCTGAAAAACTAAACTGTTCGGACACATTAGCCTCCAAGAAATATAACATGTAGTGGATTTCAAATTCTCTCAATGCTCACATTTTTAGAAAACTTCTTGGGAGCTAGAATAAGGTTAGTGAAAAATATATTTAAAACTTTCCTATGCAGGATTTAATTCACTGATATTTTACGTGAAATTATGTGAATTCTATTTTAAAACTGAACTCTTCCTCTTTAGTTATAGGAACTCCTAATGGACCAGGACTTAATGTGGAATAAACTGCCTGTAAATGTGTAACATATTTCATCTTGTTGTTAATTTGCATCCTTTGTGTATGCTAATTTTCCCCCATACGGTTAGAATGGTGCAACTCACCTCCTGCATTAGAGGTTAAGCCTAGGAAATAAGGATGTCTCTCCAGGAAAAATTAGCCAAAAATGTTATTCTGGAAAAGGTATACCAACGTAGTCCTCTCTGAGGTCCAGGCCATTCAAACCAAGGCATTTGTGGTGGAGATGTAGTGTCCTTTGAAGGACAATCTCACTGTGCTGGAGAAAAACACAGTACAGAGAAAAATATTTGTGTAGACAATAAGTAATTATTGTATTGAAATTTGCACTCTGGTTAGCTTTTCCATAAAGTCCTTGTAGAAGCAGATTCTCCTAAACAGCTTGATTTTAAAAAAAAAAAAAAAAAAAAAGAAAAAGTCAAACTTTAAAAAAGAATATTAAAAAAAAAATCAAACTTTTAATTGTGCGTACTCTTTCTAATATTTAAGAAGAAAAATTCTGCCTTGCTGCTGGAGCTAATCCTGGTCTTTTATTGTATTGCATATACGTTTCTTGCTGTATCTGCTATGGTGCTGTGAATCCCCCTCTCCCTGGGCTGGATGTCGGGAGTAATTAGCCACAGTTACTCCCCATAATGTCAGTGGGGCCTCCTGGATATCTCATTTCCCAGTGCCGGATTGGAAATGTTCTAGTTGCTGATAAAAGGCATGGAGATCACTAAATGATATTTATGAAGTGTTGACTTGGCCATCTGGACGTGTTCTATCTTAGTTTCTTTCAATGCTTAATCTTTCTGTTTGAACCGAACAGGACTGCTTTTCCGTGGAAGGGGAGGACTTGAAGCATGACTTTGAGCGGTTACAACTAGCCATGGAGATGGTGGGGTTTCTTCCCAAGACTCGCAGACAGTGAGTTTATTTTCCATATTAATAGCTTGAAGATTATATTAGCTAATATAACCTCCATAATCAGTGAGATAATTTACCTGACTTGAGCTAACATAACTGTTGTGCTCTACTTAAAATGTCAGGCTGATGAGAAGGAATAATTGGTGAGACACTGGAAGGAGGTTGCCCAGAGCAGTTTTGAATGCCCCATCCCTGGCAGTGTTCAAGGCCAGGCTGGATGGGGCTTTGAGCAACCTCGTCTAGTGGAAGGTGTCCCTGCCCATGGCAGGGGGTTGAACTAGGTGATCTTTAAGGTCCCTTCCAACCCAAACCATTTTATGAATAATGACACTTGACCATTCATACAATAAAGGAGTGAACAAAATTTAAAGATATAAACAAAATATGCCCCTCATTAATGCTTCTCTTTATGCAAATGGAGCGTTGGCAGGAAGTTGGCACCTTGAAGTATTTTTCGACTGTTCATGAGTAGTCATGCCTTACTCTGCATATCATGAATCCAGATCCTGGTTTAGTCAGAAATCCTGATTATTAGTCCTCATACTTAATCCTTTGCATGCAATTGCCGGTTCTATAGACTCATTTCCAACTGGCCTTCGTTCACTAATTCACTGGAAGTGCTAGTTGAAAAACTGGACTTCTTAGTTGGGTTTCAATACTGCCTTCCACTGACTGCAAGGAATTACATGTTTCAGATGAGGGTCATCTTCAATCAAAACCACAAAATAATTCCTCTCGTGTTGATTGTTGCTTGAAAGTCTTGAGTAGGTTTGAATGAATTTGACAAATCTGTTACTAAAGCTAGTAACAGGCATCGAAAAATATGTATTTAAAAAATGACCTCAAAGTGAGTATGATCTTGATGTCATAAGTATTGCTGAAAAGCACATCAGTAGCTGGAACACAATGAGAAATCTTGTGCTTTTTCGAGTCCGAATGTTCAAACAATAATTTGATGAATGTGGTTTCTTTCTGTCTGAAATCCTGGAGGTTGACGTGGGAACAGAGAATTACTGCTTTGTACTAATGGCACTTGAAACCCTATTCATCACCTTGGGTAAATGACATTTAAGAAGCTAACGTATAACTTTTTTTTTTTTTTGGTGCAACTGGGTGGATTACCTCCTGTTCTTTTAAGCACCATTTTTCTTGTTTTTTTAACATGTATCTGAGGCAGCAGTTAGAAGCCCTTAACTGTGAGATATTGTCCTGCCTTCTGCTCCAACGAGAAATTTTCACCCAGCCGAGAATCTTTTTCATAAGCTCATCCTTTATCCCTAACTTGTAACAAATCAGTTATGAAATTAAGACTGCTTTTTCTCTATCCATTCCACACACATGGATAAACCCAAGTATACATACTTCTAGCGTAAATATCTTATATGTCGGTGTGCTTCCTTATCTTTCAAGAATCAGGTTTCAGCGACAAGGTTTTTCTAAAGCCTGTTTAGGGTTCAGTAAGGGAGTTTAATTGACGGAGTAAAGCAATCAGTAAGTGTCGGGACTGAGCGGAGTCGGATGTCACAGTAAATTCACGGTTTTGATTTACTGTGCAATAACTTTTCTTGGCACACAAGTTCTTGTATTTCTCCTAGTGAATTTTGCTTGTCAAAAAAATATAGTGGATTCTTTGCTATACGAGCAAATTTATTCTGCTTGGTGTTGTACATCTGTAACACGAATAAGTAACCACCTTCAGCTGAGTATAAAAAGGAAGGACATTTTAAGTATTACTATAGTTTTATAAGTGACCGTTTCTAGCAAAACATGAGGTTTCACCTTTGTGGAAGCAGTTACAGAAGAGAAATCTTTATAATTGCATCCCTGTAATTCACGATAAGGAATCAGTATCCCTATTTTAGAGGGAAGGAAGGACTGGCTTGGAGGGGTGCAAGCGTGTTGTCCAGGCAAGCTGGTGGCATGGCTAGCAATCAAATTTGATTTTATTCATTTTTAGCTCCCCAGAGAGTATAGAAATAGGGACAAACGGAGTTTATAGCTGGAGTCAGCCATGACTCGATAGTCTCAAAGAGCTATTTTTCTGGAGGAGTGAGGATATAACTTAAAAATGACCAAATTCCCCCCCCAAAAAAAGAAAAATTGACTGGATAAATTTACTTGAAGTGTAACATGTTTTCTCTGTCTCAGTATGTTTATATATTATAAAAGCATTTATGCTTTTTTGTATAGGCTTTCTGCATGGGACTAGATCTGAGAAGGTGAAAAATACATGTGCCAGGAGACTAAGAAGGATCACCTGCATGGCTGAGTCCAGTCTCCCCCTTAATTTAGGCAATTGCATGATAGATATTTAATCTGGATATCTAGATTACTCGAGAATTTCTTTTTTTCTTATAATATGGGGTGCCATTTTATAACCATGGATTTGATGTGTTAAATAATTTTCCAGAAAGCCGTACCAATGCAAGTTCGGTACTTGACTAAGTGAAACTATTTTTTACATGAGGCAAATCGGATGCTTCATTTGAGCATCATTTTTGAGGAAACATTTGGAGATTTGGGACGTAAACTGCTTCGGATTGAAAATTAGAGGAATGAGTGAAATACGAAGATGGCACTTGGATGTGTGGGGATGTGGTTTGCTTTTTCATTAGCTTTAAGAAAAAACAACCAAGTGAAAATGAATTCTATTTTCTTTAGAATTTTCTCTCTCTTGTCGGCGATACTACACCTGGGTAACATCCGTTACAAAAAGAAGACTTACCGGGATGACTCCATCGATATTTGTAACCCTGAAATACTACCTATTGTGTCTGACCTGCTGGAGGTAAGCCTTCACTTTCCATCCTGTAATGTTCGCACCTAATGAGCCACCTCTGTTTTATAATAGAATTTATTTCTAGTTTCACTGAAGAGTAAGTTCTCTTGTGTTACCATTCGTATGGGCTGTTCATGTTTGCCAGTGAAAAGTCATAAAGATTTTTTTAATGAGGTTTTTAATGTAGGGTTTTTTCCCCTACTCTTCAGCTTCAGATTTAATGGACTGACAATACTGTTTCTGGGATTAAAATTTGAAAGATTGCAAACCGGTTCTAGGTGGAAAGCAAACCTGCCATTCAACGCGGTAGTTTCTTCAATCGCCAGCCATCAGCTCCCTCACCAAAATTCCCTGATGCTCCTGAAATCTCTTCCAGTATTTGTGGTGTTATTGTGAAATATTGTGAAACTAGAGCAGTTGTAGAACCATCACCTCACTCTTCTGGTTCAGGTGGTGACTGTAGAAGATGCTGAGCTTGCTCGCCGTCTTTTGCTGTCTGTTGTTACCCTGCCAGCATCCATAAAGGTTGTATTAGAGATGCTAGAGGGTGCATCTCATCCCTTTAGTACCTGTTTATGGACCTATTATCCATGCATTTATCTAGTTCTTTTGTGAACCTGTCGATGCTATCTGCTGTTTAAGACCCTTTACTGAAAGCACTTTGTCCCCTGTGAGTCACCGCTGTGCCAATATCATTTGGGAAGGGTTTGTAGGTCTCAGCCCGGATGGCCCAGGGCCGTATCCAATTCTGTAAATCGGTGCAAAAGCACTAAGTAAGTTCTTAGGAGAGCTGCTCTCTTAGCCCAAGCAGGTTATGAAGCTGTGGCATTACTTGTTCATGAGAAAAGTCTTCATTTCAATGAGCCATCTTGTCCTGCGCTTGCATTACGCATTCAAGAGCTGAGCTCAGCACCTCTTGACGTGGATATAGGTGGCCAGAAGCTCTCCTTGCCATCTCACTTTTCTTGAAACGCTCTTAACCACTTGTAACTCCAAAGGATACTGAAATGTTGTACTTGTAGTTGGTTAAAACAACTATTATCTTTATCCCTTTGTACTCGCTGGATGGTGTGGAAGGTTAATTTTTGCTAATTTTATGATAGCATCAGAAGATAACTCATCATTTTGTGTACACGTGATGCTCTTCCCATTCCTTCCCTTAAATAACAGTTCCCTTAAATCTCACTACCTAAAGAACTTGGGATTTGGCTCTCAGATTTTCATAGCACTTCATTAATGCTTTGCATTTAGGGAAGGGAAAGCTTCTGTAAAATATGGGTATAAGCAGCTGGATGCTCTTTGCATCTTGGCCTTGGAGATTGCAGAAATAAACAAAAGGAAAATATGAGCTTGGAGGAGAATGTTGTTGATCTTACCCTGTTAAAAATGGCCATAACGAGAGCGCCAAGTCATTTTAGAAGTAATTGTTTTTTAAAAAAGCTTTGAATAAGAGAGTGACTTAGAGATCTGAAAAAGTTCCAGGCTTTGAGTCTTTGCCCTGGCTTTCTTCTGCAAACTCACTCTTCTGCAACATCTGCGTGCTGTAAGGTATCAGGTTATTTTTTGCACGTGTACATGTGAAATGATGCATCAGTTGAGCCATATAGCTCCAACGGTGGCTTAGTGCCATGGTCTGGTACAGCACAGAGCATGGATACCATGCTCACTTGCAGATAGTGTCAACAATATGTTAAAAAAAAAAGAAAATAAAAAAATTTAACTTCATTTTGAAAAAGCACTAGAATCTGGTGTAGTTGAGGAAAGTGATGGATTTCTGTTCATCTTGGTAATTCTTTTGCAAGCTAAATGGGCGTATACAGCATAAAATGCTTGTTAATTAGATCGGGACGTTGCAGATCTCAGATATGACCTTGTGAAATACATTGCTGGGTTTGGGTAAGTGGTGTTGCTTGTCCTTAAAGTTGCATTCATATGGTCATTTATCCATGGAATTGGAGACACTCGTTGCCTCCAAATGTAAACTTTCCGATAGACCCCCTCCCTGATCAGCTAAAATAAAGCCAGTAATCTCATTTTCTGAAGAGGCTTGATTTCTCTTTCTGAAATGCTTGATTTCTGTTTCTTTGCAGACCTGAATAGATCTTGTAACGCTTATTCAGATTTGACCAAAAGGGAGGACTAAAGGGTTCAAACAGATGAAACATCATTACAAAGAGCATCCGTTGCACTTTACTCAGTTAGCTACTCACAACTCTCCAGATTAAGTGTAGTGAATTCTTCTCAGCCAGAGACCAAAAATATTGGTTGAAACATTTGACACTTTGTATTTTGTCTCATTTGGGTAATTATTTTTATTACCTTTTTTTTTGTGTGTGTGGTCACTGAACAGTATACAGTTTTGCTTTTCACGCCATTGTTGCTGGAAATATGAATTGGCTTGAAAAAGTTATTAATCCCCTCTCTAGATCTTGGCATTACTCGCTAAGACTGAAAAATCATCTCGGAATAAAAATACTATTAGTTGACAAATAGTTTAACTTCTTTTCATACAGCCACCGGGTGCTTGGCAGGACAGTCTTGAGCGTAGCAAAATGATGGAAGAAACCAGCTCTGCTGTGATCCGATACTTTGGGGGGTGTTTTGGTTTGGGTTTTTTTCTTTAAATGACTCGCTGGATTTGTTCAGTCAAGGATTTGACGTGGAAAAGAGAAGACAAAAAAATCCAGCTGGACTTGGGGGAAAGGCTCGGAGAAGCAGGAGCTGAATTGGCCAGCTCTGAGATCAGGCAAGAGGAGGGGATGCGGAGGTCCTCCTGCACAGCGCCGATGGGGCGGCAGCCTTCGTGGGGAGGAGGGGAACCAACAGCCTGGCTGAAATGAAAAATTTACGCAAAGCTAAGGTGTTTTCCCCCTCCGAAGGGAGGTCTGGCCCAAGTTACCGTGAGCTAGCTGGTTTATGTTGGAGCCTCTAAGGACAACTGGGGGAATTTCCCTGCTGCAGCAGTTAACGCAACAACACCGAACAGCTATCCTTCCTCTTTATGACAAGATTTGTGTCCCTGTAAAATGAGGCTAATACGCAGATTTTTTGAAGGAATCTGGGAGGAGGTGATGATCTGCGATGGATTTGATTTTTCTTAGATACCAACAACCCTGTCCAATATGGTTTTGGTTTATTAAAACATTCAGACCAGCATTTGTTGAAAAAGCAAACTGCAATATAGGATTTTGGCCAGACTCTGCAGATCATTGTTTCATTTACAGTAAGACCCTGATTCCATTTTTTTTTTTTTCTTTTTCAAGGATAGACATAGCGTGTGGATTATGTGAGGCTTTTGGCAGGTTTTTCACGGCCTTTGTTTAAACTTTGCTGAAATGCCGTGCTGTAGCGTGATGTCAAGGCTGCCTGATGGATTGAGCAGACGTGGAGTCCTGTGCAAGCGCTGCAAATATCACGGGTCCTCTGCAGAACTCGTAGAGGATTGTGTAAAACTGAGGAAAACTTTTGTGTTTCTGGGGAAAAGCCTGGAAAGGCTCATTTGTGGGCTTATCAACAAAAGCAATCTATCAGAAATGATCTAGTGTCAGTTGACCTTATATGAGACTTTTCCCCCCCCCCCCCCCAACTAGAAGAGCAGGAACATTTTAATTGTGTATGTTTACTAATACTGGAAATTATTTCCATGGATGGAGCATTGAGTAAGGAAGGCAAATTCTGTCTTCGCTCAATAGAGCAGTTTTATATTCAGTTTTTAGGCTTAGGTAACCAGCCTCAATGCAAATAAAGGTAAATATAAGTTATCAAGTGTCCTAAATTAGTTTGGCCAGATCTCTTTCTGCACTGATGATGTTAGCTTTTGGAGCTAATGTCTACCTCCACGGGAGATTTATGTGCTCAAGTTCTTTTTCTACTAAAAAATTGTCTTCAGCTTCCCAGAGGGATCCCACAGATGTTGTGCTCCTCGTGTGATAAACATCTTGGAAAGTAATTGGGGAGCAAAAGGGAGGTGAGGATTACGAGGCAGCCAGTGCTTGCATCCAGCCTTCTCTTCTGGATCCATTTTCCGGACGAAGTTTTGGGCATCGTAGAATGGTTTGGGTTGGAAGGGACCTCCAAAGTTCATCTAGTCCAACCCCCCTGCAATGAGCAGGGACATCTTCATCGGATCTGAAGCTCCGAGCCAGAACTCAAGTCAGATAACTTTCTGGTTGTTTGAAAGAAAGTCTGAATAAAAGGTTCAGATCTTTTTCAAGAAGAACTGATAGAAATCTGAATTTATTTTCTGTTACTCCACACCAGGCAGCTTTTGAACGAGCGCTCAACGCTGTAATCCCTTTCTCAAATACGGGAGGAGAGACAAAAAGCGATGTTTTCTTGCTCTCAAGTTGGAAATGGTTCATTTTTTTTTTTTTCAGCTGCTCTAACATAATACCCCAGCATTACTGGAGAAGCAATCTCCGCCTGCCTTGGCTCCAGCCCAGCCCTTGCGGGAGCCCGCTGGCTGGCTGCTCCCCGCCGCACTCTGCTGACGTTTATAGCCGTGGCAGTGTTGCCGGTCATCGTTCACTGGGTTTTAGAGCTCTAGTCATCCAACCCTCTCAGCGTTGGTTCGACTTGCATGTGGCAGTGAAGTCTTAAATCTGTATTTTGTCCGTGTAATTAAGACATAAACTCCTATGGACCGTGTAGCTTTTTTTAAGAGGGAGAGCAGGACTTGCCCTTTAGCACCAGAAAGCAAAAATCCATGAAACGTAACTTAGAAGTGTAACTCCCAGGGCACAAAATAAAGAAATAAGTTGTGTTCTCCTCTTTGCTAATCTGCTAGGATGTTTTTTGTCTCTATTTTAGCGTATCACGCTTACTGGAGGAGGAAGCATAGGATGTATGTGATGGGGAAGCTGCAAGTATCTCCATCCACCAGGTGTCCTTAGTCATCGGCATGCGCCGAGTTTATCTTTAGAAAGCTCCTCTGGCTCCTCGTTGGCATCAGGAGTCAGCTACCTTCAAGCTGTGACCTTAAGTTAGGATAATTTGGCTGTACCAGTGGTGTTGGCTCTCAGAGGTGATGAAGCAATCAAGATCAAGCTCCACTGGGTGGTAATTGCAGGCAGAGACCCAGGGAGATGCAGGGATTACGTTCCCATCCTTGCCAAGTATGGTTTTGTACGAGAAGACGATTCGATGCTATCTCTCCGGGTCAGCTCGCAGCAGGTCTGGAGATGAAGGATGCGCAT
Source organism: Gymnogyps californianus (assembly GCF_018139145.2). Classification (NCBI taxonomy): domain Eukaryota; kingdom Metazoa; phylum Chordata; class Aves; order Accipitriformes; family Cathartidae; genus Gymnogyps; species Gymnogyps californianus. The sequence goes on along the minus strand of NC_059481.1, from coordinate 1,276,051 downwards.
CTGCAGGTCTCATGCATCAGGAGAGCAGAGGGAGAAGGAAACCAGGGTGAACATTAGATGGGGATGGTGAGGGATGGCGCAGGTAGTTGTTTAAACCGTTTAAAATCCCTGTGTTTGCTGACAAAATGTGGGACTTGGAAGCATCTAGGTTGTTTAGGAATATTACATTGGGCTGTTTTGATTAGTAACCATCTGATACCCCTCTGCCTTGTTCCCTTTAATAATTAAAAAAAGCCAACGTGCTGGCTGCGGGTTTGCAGCATCCCTGAAGTGGGATAACGGATGGCGTAAAACTCACTTTTGTTCCAAGCTGTGCGATTGAGGGAGGGCCGCCGATGGTCCCGCAGTCGCAAGTTGCTGGGAAAGCATCCGTGTGTTGCCTGCAGAGCTGAAATTTTAAAAATTGCCATTTTGCTGAATGTAGAGGAATAGAAACCAAATGTGAAAACTTGCTGTGGGTTTCCGGATGAACCAGAGGTTATTTTTTTTTCTGCTTGATTTTGAAAGGTAAAATCAGATCGTAGGAACTGGGGGCTCTAGAGTATTACTAAGTACTAATGAAACGAACCTCAAGGTGTTGACGTTCGATTTCCAGTGACACAGACGTTGCTGGTAGGTGAACGTCGTATACAGGTGACTCGATGTTTTCTGCTTTCTGCACCACAGCAACAAGTTGTTGTTCGTGGGTGTTGCAGGAAAAGTCAGTTATATAAAAAGGCACTGGAGTTTATCAGGGAGACTCCCGTGACAGTATTTTTGGTAGAAACTAGGGTTTTGTACAGAACGGCATCATTATGGCAATGGTTTGTGAGATTTCTTAAGTTCCACTGGCTTGTTTGCATTGCTCTTCATGCTAATTACTGGATTAAACCAATAAGTCAAAGTACATAAACCACTAAGTTCCCCATCATCCACATCAAATTGTAAATGGTTTACCTGGGATAAAAATATGGCCTTGGATACCTTCAGAAATGTGGATTTGGTGCTTCTCTTCTTCATCAGAGATGTTCTGAGCAGGTCTGGTGTCTGCATGGAGTCCTTCAGTTAGGATAAGCAGCTTGTATAGACTTCAGTGCGGCTTCTCAAGCAACAACATCTCCGTATCAATCCATAGCTACTAACTCTGGGCTCAAAGACTTTTACCCAGACTAACAATTTCTTTTTTTGACATTGAAATTTAGCAAAGAGCAGTCAACGACTCAAAGTATTTAGGTCTAACTTATGTATAAGCCTATCACCATCTATTCTGGTAGAGAGGGCACGCTTCTGAATTTCTCCAGGGGATCTCAAAAGAAGAGGGACTTGAAACTGGTCAGAAAAGAGGCTTTCTCCCAACAACTTGTGGCAGGTACTGCTTAATTTGTCGGCATCGTTTACCTATTTGCCTAAATGTCTGTGTTTATACAACTGACTTTTTTTCTGCAAACTGGTTTCTGTTATGTCTGATTAGAGATTGTCACCTCGCCAGGAACTGGCATCTTAGGGAGTAAATATCAGGTGCGAATAGCAGAGTAAATATCAGGTGCTTTTCAAAAGGTTTCTTCCGCCTTCTGATTCCTCCCCACCCTGAAAAACCCAAAAAACCCCCTCCACTTGGATATTTCTTAAACCGATGACACTGTTTTGCTTATTTGTAGAGTAATTTGTATGATGTCATCTTGACAACACTAGAAAGTTGGCTTATTTTGCCAACAAAAAGTGTGAGAGGGAGGAGCTGCACCAAGGAGACCAATGGGAAATTGCTAGAAATGCGATGACCGAATGCAGAAAATCAGGTTCCCTTGAATACCGTGGTGTCTGATTTCTGATGCTGGATTTATGTGCGGAGTTGTCTCCTCCCAATGGCTAGCTTGTTCTTATGCATTGAACATTAACTCTGCAAGGGCTGGCAAAAGGGTTTTAATTTTTTTTTTTTTTAAATTAAATTTATAAATTTTAAATTTCTGAAAATGTTTACACTTATAAATTAAAAAAAAAAAAGATTTTAAAAGATTTATTCCTAGAATAATCATTAACGTCATGATTTTTGTTTTAGGTGAAAGAAGAGATGCTGTTTGAGGCCCTGGTTACCAGAAAGACAGTGACAGTAGGAGAGAAGCTGATCTTACCGTACAAGCTAGCAGAGGTCTGTACATGATGCTTATTATTAAAAGAGCGACTCTTGGGATGGTTTTCAATGCTTTGAGATGTACACTCAGCTCTGATAGAGTTTCTGTCAGTTTTTATTTATTTATGTAAAAATAACGTAGGGGAAGCTAATGTGTATGAATCTGGAAAATGATTGACTTTACCTTCTACACCATTCCTGGAAAGCAGGTTTGCACTTTATTCTGTGATAGTCTTTAACTGTTTTAATGAGTTATGGTTGTGTACATGTTCTCCAAAGGAGAATTGTGCATTTCTGAGTATAGATGATACAAGTGGTAGTCTTCATACATCATTCCTTAAACTGTAGCACTGATTGATCCCACAGCAGAGTGGTGACCTAAGACCTCCAGGAAATTTTTGGTGGGGTCCTAAGTGCCTACGTCAGTCATCGTTCTTGTATGGCAGGAGCCAGAGAACCTCTGTAGGAGATTCCCATTATCTTTTTTTCAGGCCTCTCACAACCTGGGTCCTTGAAGCAGCCACAACTCCATCAGCCGCTCTCAAACTTGAGTGTAGCCTGCGCCGCTGCTAACCGTGGGGCTGGCACTGCATGAAATGTTTAACTTCTCTATTATGGTCTGTCTCAGGATTACAATGTCAGCAAACACGTGGTTTTTTCTAAACATGTGGTTTCCAGGAATTTTGAACTATATTCTGTGGCTGGTAAACAGAAACACCTCTGTGTTCTTCTTATATTCTCCAAAGTATATAAGCTCTGTTCTGCTGCAGTCCTCGTTTTGGCTGTTTCTGCATCTAGTGTTCTTGTATCCCCCCCCAGTTTAAGAACGTTGAGCATGGCATCACACCACGCTCGGTCCCTCGATTCCCCCTTGTTGTCATATGGGTGTATGAGAATTTGCAACGTCTTGAGTAACGTCTCTGAGAGCAGCCTGTTGTGTCGCAAATAAGTAAGCACATGATGTGTTGTCATTAGGGTCAGCTGTAGATATTTTGATTCCTTCTTTCCAGAAAAAAAAATAAAAAATCTTTTCTCCCCTTTTGAGATTGTGTGTTTAAGCTCAGTAACAGTTACTGAGCTGTAATAAGTGTTGCCTTTGTGCAAGGCTTGAATCTCCCCTAACAAAGGGCACACAAATGCTCTTACTGTGTCTTTGTGATGGACACATAATGGATGTGGTATTTGTACTTTTTTCCTGCGTCCTGGGCACAGACTTAAGAAATTACTAGAAAAGTTTAAAAGGTAACTATAACCACCCTTCTGCTGGAGGTTGCTTCCCAGCAGCTGTGATCATGGACCAATATGTAGAAATGTGCCTTCAGCCACCTCGCTGCAAAACTTGGCAGGTTGGATTAAACTGTTTCTTCTAATGTTTTAACCTGGGCCACCAGGTTTTATATTGAAACAGCTTGAAACAGTCTTACCTAGACGCTCCTTCTGTTGAGGTCAGAGTTGCCCGTCTTGCTACCTAAAATGGCTGAGCACGAATTTTTCAAGTGCTTTCCAAAATGGTTTTGGTGATGTCTCTGCTCACAAATCGCAGGCATTCACATCTAAAGGTTTGTCGCCAATATCTAGTAGAAGAAATGAAAGATCAGGGTGCAGTGATTGTGGTGACTGTGGGGGAAGACAAAGGAGCACAAGGCTCTGGTGGGAAAGGTTGATGTAATCTCCATGACGAAATCATTTTGTAAGAAGCCGTGAATTGTGTTAAGAAGAGATAGGCACAACCTGTGCTTTTTATTCACTGTCCTTACAACAGTAGCATCCTGACCACCAGATTTTATCCGACAGTGACCTCTCTGGTAGCAGGTTCACTACTGACTTGCTCATGCTTGACATACTAGAGCAGAATTTTAGATGCTCTAACTGGTCTTCCTCTGGCTCGGGGAGTAGGAGAGGTGACTTGGATTCAGACCCATCTGAATCAGGAAGGAAGAGTAGGATTCATTTGACATTTGGGGACTTTACAAAGAATACTGATGTCTGATAATCCCACTCATGACTAATTGGACTGTTGGCACTGCTGGGAACCAATGGGCTGGTTACTCTTCTTGTGTGTTTTACAAAAGAGCATTATAGTTGGCTCAAATGGATGGAGTGATTGAGGTTTTGAGGATTTTCAGACATGACTGTCCCACCGCAACTCCTATAACTCATAGGCAGCTGCCTTTCCTGATAGAGCGATGATGTATGTAGCAGCTACTTTATTTTTCAGATGTTGAAATGCTTGATGTTTTTTGCATAGCTTGTTGATACACTGAAAGTTTCAGAGGAGTTTGTCTGGAAAAGACTGTACTGCAGTCTCAAAAAAGGATTGGAAAAAAGTCATTTTGGCATGTGCTTGCTTTTTTACACCACCAAGAAGAGCAGCTTGGATCTACCAAGTGCCTTCCAAGGCTTTGAACAATTTTATGTAGGCAGCCTGCGCAGTGTAACAGTTATTAAAAGACGAGCAAAAACTCGGCAAAAGAAGGAATTCTAAGAAATTTTATTTGGTTCTGAAACCTGTTGTCTAAAGTGTGAGTGGAAAGAGTAAATTATTGGGCTCTATGGGTGAACTGGGAGCAAGTAGTATTGGGCTTCTACCTCCGACATCACTGATGAGATCGCTCAGGATAGCGGGAGAGTTTGTTGTTGAGGAGATTGTGTGTCTCCTGATGGAGCCGTTGGCTCTGTAGGTGAGGCACGTATAGACCTGGGTTTCTTGGTTGTCTTCTACCTCTTTATGAGTTTTGGGTTATTAGCGAGGAGTTAGAAGTATGGAGCTTTAATCTGTAATAAACATTCTTATGTAAAAAGCCTTGAGATCATACGTTTGGGATGGGTTCTTGAGCTTTGATGAGGTTCCTACGTGCATCTACCCCATACTAGAGAGACACGTATCGTATTCGGTACGGGTGGTTGGACTTGCCCGTAGGGGCTCAGGCGTTGTTTCACTTTCTGTGCTCTGCACAGAGGCTGACATTTGCTGATCCCTTTCATCAAACAATGTTGGAATATATGTGGATGACAACTGGACGTAGAAATACTTTCCATGAAATGGCTAATGCTGATGTGATCATTCTGTGATCACCGCTTGGCTCCTGTGAGATCTGTAACCTCGGGGTCCTGCCGTGACAATTGTCACCCCCTCTTAATAGTCTTGAATGGGCAGAGGAGGTGCAGGTGGCCTGGAGTAATCCTTTCCTTCAGCGGTTTGGAGGCATCAGAGCTGAGATTGGACTTTATTATACCAAGTCAAGTCTTTTCCATTTTCCCGAGCTGTAGCCCCACGAGCTCACGGAGAGGATGCCTTTGTTGGATTTGCAGTGATGCCGCATTCCTCTCTGTCTGCATGCTTGCTCGCTGCGCTGTTATTGTACGCTGATTAGAAACACTGTCCTGTGGTTTGGGGCTTTTTTTTTTTTTTTTTAAACAGTGGTTTGAGCGCTTGGCAACTCCTCGTTTGAAACAGTCTCCTTCATGACAGTTAAATGTATATCAGGCTCTCTTCCTGGGTTTGTTCTGTTCATCTTTGCAGTAGTTTATGTAAAACTAGATATTTTATTCTGGCACATTTTGATGCTTGGTTAAAAGGTACTGCAAAATGTCCTTGTGGGGACAGCTTGCAGACGGACGTCCGAGCAGCCTGCAGGCTACAGCGTTGAAGCTGCAATTAGCAACCATCTCCTCTCTGTTTATTCATATTCTACTTTTTTATTTACGACTTTTCTTGATGGCTTTGCCCCCATAAGTTGTGTACCATTTTTAAGTTAGGCAGAAATGTTGGCTTTGTCAACTCTGTGTTTCTTTTAATAAGTCAAGACTTTTTGAGTCTTGCCTGCATACAACTGTTCTGCTGGATGACCTTGAAGGATCTAAATCAGGTTAACGGGTTAAAATGTTATATTGAAGTCCAGCAAGAAGGTAGGACTCCAACAAAGCAAAAGCACTGCCTCCTGTGTACCAGCAGTTGCCAGTGCTGTCATCTTTAGCTGAGCAAGTTCTTCCCAGCACGTACAGATTATGTTTTATTTTATTTCACCCAGGAGGGTACAAGACGTGTGACAGCAGCACCTGCTCAAGCAGGGCCGTAGCCAGGAGCAGATAAACTGTTGTGAACTGAGCTCCCATTTCAAGGTGCGAACTGATGTTTCTTGGTGGGTAGCCTGTGCCTGTCCTCAGGGTATTACAAGATTTATGGAATGAGCACGTGGTTCTTCAGGAAGACCCTGCAAAGCGTAACGTGCTTTTGATCAGTTTTTTCTGATAGTTCAGTAAATCATGGTGTGTTTTTAAGAGGTTGTGTCTGACCATGGTATTAACATTCAAGTAAGTCCCATGTCGCTGGACCTCCTGGTATTTCTGAAATTAAGGAGAAGCAGTCAAGGACAGACCTGGTTTTGAAGGTAAAAATCAACGCTGCTTTGTAGTTGCAACCTCTCCTTGCTGTGGCACCGATGGCAAACATGGGCTTGATGGTAGACCCCATGCGTCTGCAGCCCTGCGGGGAGAGCTGCCTGTCCGCTCTCGGTCTGCATCTCCAGTGCTTGTCGAAATTTAAATGAGCAAGGACACCACATCCAGAAATAATGCTTATATTTACCTCTGGCAGCTGCTTCTTATCTTCAGAGCCACGCTGGCTTGTCTGCCGCAGAGCTGCCTCCTGGAACCATTCATTTTTCCTTTTATAGTAGCTGGATGGTATTTTAATGCGGTGTTTGAAATGACTGCGTAATTTGGTCTAGGGCTAAGGTTTAGAAGCTTTACGCTGTAGATAAACTTAGAAAAAGGGCTGCACGGACATGAAAGGCTGCAGTCGTGTTCAGAGGTCTTGGTTTGTTGTCCAAAACAGCTGCCAGTGTCTTTATCAGGAGCAAGATGGTGTATTAATGGAGCTAGCAGCAGTTAATGGATTTCCACGGTGTATCCGTGCAGGGTGAGGGCAGTATTTGGTAATAGCAAGCTGGCCAAGTCCACTTCATTTAGCAAATAAAATGCAGTGGTAAGGACCCTTTGAAAAGAGAAGATTTAAGAATGGGAGCAGAAGAGCCATCAGTGGTGTCTGGGATGATTAGAGTATTTTGATTCAGGTCTGTCGTGAACGTTGGGCATCTCTCTGCAGCTACAGTATTCTTCTTCCTAATAACGTAAAATATAGCAGGCACATAGATGAAATAGGGGAAAAATGGGATTTTAATAGTAGCAGAATAATAACAGCTGCTGAGGGTTGCTGTTGTCCTTCTCCAAGTGCCCCTCAACTCCAGACTCTGGGCATTTTTTTCATATATTAGTATGTGCATTTTTGCAGTCCTCCTACTGAGGTAGGAAAGTTTCATAAGCCACACTTCAGGTATTTAAAAGAAAAAAAAAGCGCTAAATATTAAGTGGCTTGACTGATGTTTGGTAGGAAACATGCAGCCGATGCAGGAGCAGAGCACTTGAATCAAATCTTTGTGGAGAACTTGGGGGTCATTAAAAATCTTTCTCTTGATCCCGCTTGTAATCTGAGCATCATCTTAAGCTTAATCTGTGCAAGGACTGCCCTTCTGGGCCGTGTCTGTCTTCCTGCTTCTATCTAAATAATTCAAAGAATTCAGGTTTTTTCCATTTCAGCTTACTGCAAGGCTCCAAGGCCATTAGTTTATGCCTTGACTAAAACAGTCATATACCTCTCTCAAATCCATTCAGCATCTTGACTGGTGGTTCTCACTCCCCCTTTCCATCGTGCCGGAGATGAGCCCCGTGTCTGAGCTCCTCAACCATCCCCACCTTGTTTCCATCCCATTTGTTCTGCTTATCAGGCTGGCGTCTGTCACCTATGTCTCTGTTTTTCACCAGTGTCTGCATTTTTTCCGTGTTCTTCATCAGATGAGGAAAAACTCGTTATCAAAGTAAATACATCGGTTAGTGAATCCTCTTTTACATCCCTCCAGAAAACAGATTTTTTTTTTTTTCCATAATGCTTTCAATTCATTTAGTTCTGTTGGTATTTCTTAAGCAAATGACTTTGCAAAAAGACTTTTTTTTAACAGATCTTTATAATTTGCAGCCATTTGTGACCAAGGACATTTTATCCCTAAGGGTTAGTTAATTAATTAATTCACACTTTCGGAAGAAGTCTGATGTGAAATTGCCCAACAGAAGGGAAATAAAAGATGTGAGACAACTTCTTGGGCAACAAGTGACCTGATTCTTTGCTTCCTTTAATTTTGGAAAGCTGTTAGGAGCTGGTTGTTTGATGTGATGAGTGTCACCATAAATATGTCTTGTATTTAACTTAATGTGTATTCATAAATGTAAGTGGAAAATGGCTATCTTAAAAACCGGAGGAACTGAAAGGGACTGAGTTGTACGGCCAGGGAGGTCCCTGCAAGCAGATGTTGTGGAGCACAAAAAAAAAAGGCGTGATATTTCCTGCCCCTATGGCACTCTTCTATATTGTGATAGCAAGACCTGGGATGCAAACATGGGTTTTTTTAAGTCCCTCTGCACTGCCCTAAGTGTCCCTAGTTCTTGGGGTCTGCTAAAACTCTATGAAATGCCAAGATATTTTGAAAATTGCTATTTGCAAGCTTTTATACGATATAATGTGCCATCGTATCTTTGCTTAAATGGCTATATGCTATTTAGCAAATGGGTGTTACATGCAGGTGGTTACGCGGCTGTGGAAGGACACCATCAAACTGTTGTGCGATGGTGTGCAGAGCGCCCAAATTGCAATTGAATCTGTGAAATGCTTTTTATTCTGCATAAATACGTGCAGCTATAGGTCCGTGTGAAATCAGCTAATGATTAGTTAGCAAAGTGCTTATGCAATTCAGGTCAAATTCGCTAACCAAAATATTCATTCTCCTGAAAATCTGCTATGTGCAGAAAAAAGCAGAGGGTAGTAAGCATTGAACCGTGTTTTTAGTGTGACAGTAAAGCAGGAGAAGACACTCCAGGTCTTCTGTCTGCCTTTGCCGAGGGCTGTGCAGCCTTGCTCTGTCCTTTCATTGTCTTAGATGTTCATCATCGTGGGTCTGTGCTGACTCAATTAGCTAACCTAGAGAAAGTCCTTGGAGTGGAAGGAGACTTGGGTTTGTGTCCTTTTGCTAGGTTCAGTAGAAGTCTAGTAAACACCAGCGTTGTGCTGGGTGGAGAAAGGGGGAGAGGGGGGAACCTTTGCCCGGGAGCGGAGGGGCAGGCACATCTCTCCCTTCTGGTGGCACGAAGCCATTAGATATTTTTTTTTCATGTCATAAAGTGTCACTTCACCCTGATCTTCTTTACCTGGGATGAATTTCTTGCTGATGAATTCAAGACGTTGATCAACAACCATCACAAGATGGTTACTTCGGATGATAAACTGCACTGTGTTAGTGGCTTAAGCTTGGAGAGAACATTTGATTTTCAGCACGGTAACAGTTAATTGGCAGAGACACAAGATAGAGAAGCCTTGCAGAGCAGACCTTAATGAGGGGGAAAAAAGTATTTCATTACGGCAAAGAGCTGAGCAATGTTTCATTAGCTTATGTACTAGTAGTGGTACTGTCTAATGCCTTTTTCAGACCATTATAAAGAGAAAAGGAATGGAGTTCCAGGGCCAAATGGCATAACATTACCTAAGAGGTTAAAAAAAAACCCCAAAAACCAAAGGAAAAGATCATAGCTGCAACTAATCATGAGCATTTAACAGGCTGAAAATATTAAAGGAGAGAAAGTGGGAAGGAGATGAAATAATTAATAGCGTGAAGAAAGTGGAATGAAAATTCTCAGTCCTGAAGTATGAAGACAGGGGCACTTAATGGAATAGAGAGTAGCAAAACTGCTGGAAGCACCTACTTACACCAAACCCCATTAGCTTAGGAGACTCATTGTCACCACAGGTTATTAGCATCAGGAGCTTAGCAGGGTTCCTTTGAAGACCTGGTACGTTGATGAGTGTATTCAGAATTAACAGAAAAATATTAATAGAATAAAGCTGAAACCTCACAAAGCTTTTAAGAGCCGAGCAAGCGTCTCTGCTTCAGGACATGAGGGCAACCTGTCAGTGCAGAACTTCAAAAGAAACTTTTTCATGGGATTAGGTTTCTCATTTTTCCCTTCAAAATGCAAGGAACAGCTGTGCTTGGTGACAGAATTAGATGATTAGTTGAATGATTAGAGGAATTAGATGAGACTAGTGGTTTTATCGGACTGGTGTCCTGCGTGTATTTCCTCATGGGATGCATCATCCTTCCTTTATTAGGAAGACTGAGTCCATCAATGTTGGGTCTTTTTTTAACCTGTTTTCATGATTTTTTTTCACATTATGATATGATTATATGCCCTGACGTTCCCAGGAAGCGGTGCATGGGAGATGATGCTGAGATCTGGCTGAACGGAGCTCGTGTCTACAAGCATCTCCCAAACCTGCAGAACATCATGGTTGACAACATACATCTGAACACCCAGGGAACCCAGCACTCGTGCAAAAGCTGTTATGGTCACTTTTGCTCTGTGCCACCATGGAAATTCTTGTGTGTTAGCTGTGTTCATGCTATTTATTTGGCACTAATGTCTGGGGAAAAAAAAAGAAGACATTCAGATTTCAAGATTTCTGAGCAAAGTCCAAAATAAGGACCTTAATAAGGGAAATGCTGATTTGCCATGGACTGCTCTGCCCGTAACCAACCTCCCCGCTCCAGCTGCCCTTTCTGTCATCAAATCCATTCTCGACTCTTCAAAGGCTTCTTTTAATTACATCTGATAACTGAAAAGACGCTTTGATTTCACAGAGTCCCTTTTGTTACTTACATTTAGGCTAAACTCATGTGAAAAGTTTTATAAGAATGGAGACGAACCATTCTTGGGTTAGCAAGTCCGCTCTTCCCGTGCAGGATGTCATTTTGGTACAGTTGCTTGGAATATGGGATTTTTCTATATAATCCCAATCTGAATAAATTTAGATTGATTTCTTCTCAGCCTAAGGCTGTTTATCGATGCTTGACGGAGGAGGAGGTGTAGAAGCTCCGTGGCTGGACAGGGTCTGCTGCACAGACTTTGCCTTTACAGCTGCAGCAGCCGAGGTGTGACAAGAAATAATTTCTCTTTGAGGAAGCTTGCCAAAAAAAAAAAAAAAAAAGCCTGTAGTGAAGATGATGATACATTGGCAGAACAGATTTTTTCTACGATAGTGTCTTCTGCTTGGGAAGGACCAACAGAAAGGCAGGATTTGGCTTATGAAAGCTCAAGTGCGGTTTTTGGCGATGCGTTGGACTTCACGGTAGGAACGCTGGTACGTTGTGCCTGTGAAGTGGTAAGCAGATTTCCCTAAAGGTAGCCTTACAGGTTCCTCCTCGGGTCAGGTCACACATCTGCTTCTTGTGCCACTAAGTAACCTATTAATTCATTTATGTACCAGTTTCACTGTGAAAACACAGACTGAATGGGATCTCAGTTCCTGCTTTTGATAGAACAGACTCTGGGTGAACATAGGTGGAGAAAAACACTTTTTTGTTTGAAAAAAGTGTTTGAAACCTTTGCCATCAGCGGACCCTTCAGATTTGGCTGCCTGGTGACTCTGTTCTTCTGTAGCTCTTTATGGTGGGCTCATGATTGCTCTACATAAGCACCTTTTAGTAGGGGTGCTCCATGCGTCTCTTCTCTCATCCTTTCCTCCACGGGGAGAAGTGAGAACCACAGACTCATTTTCTGGAAGAGTTTTATTTCGGGAAGAGAGAGTGGGTTTTTTTTTCTTTTTTTTCTCTTTTGATTTGTTAGAGATGACATTTTCTAACCACACTGTCCAAATCAGAAGGCTGAAGGCTTTGACTGAAGTCTTTTTAGGAAGATGATGATTGTAACCGCGTGACTCCACAGTTGAGACTTTGAGAAAATCGCTAACAAGATTTTTGTTGGTTCAGTTTGGTTTTGACTGTAACCTGGGTGCTTTTTCTGAAAAGCATGACCACAGCATATTACAGATACTCAGCTACAGTATGACAATATTATAGACGGGGACTTGCAAAACATCTCTAAAAATAAATAGCAGGCAGGCTCTAGTCTGTGATGGCGATGACGGGTCTCCCATCTGTCCCCTTCCAAGTCCTGCCTACCACCAGCTGAGATACAATAGGTGGGTTCTCGACACCCACAGAAGACGTTCTCGTTTCAGATTTTCCACTTTGTTTTCCCCATTTACATTCGTCTAACGACAGGAGGATGACTAAGGAGGGGGCAGGTTGCAGGAGCAGGCTGACACTTCCCGTGTTATTCCTCGGGAGTCGTGTTAGCACAGGAACGGCATGAGCCATTTCAGTGGGAACGTATGTGAGATAGGGAGCAGTGTAAGCTTTAACCCATTTAAGTCAGCATTTAATGACTGAAATGCTGACTTAAATGACATTAACCCATGACGAAAAGAGTGCAATATTAAAAATGTTTTAAATGATTTTTTTCTTTTTAAATAATTAATGATTAATGGTTTCTTATCTCCTAGAGTAGCAGGTAAGCTAGTAGCTCTGAAGGGCTTTCTTGTCAGCCTGATGATATATTGACGCAGGAAGATTGTCTCACTGGACAAACCCATTGATTTTACTTCTTCCGTTGTGGTTGGGATTTTTTGGGAAGCATGTTGGCATGGTTTGGGAGAGCCCCTAAAAATACCTCTGAGTAATACAGACTGGCAGGTTGGAGATGGACCGTTGTCCAAGGAAGGTGATCGTGAAGGTCCTGGGAAATTGGTCCAAGGAAGGTGGTCGTGGAAGGTACTGGATAACTGGTACTAGAGAAGGGAGAGCACCTGAAGAATTAAAAAGAAGGCATTTGATACGTAAAGTTGGAAACTAGTACCAAAAAAGTCTCTCTGAATCTGACAACTTTATAACTGATTTAGTGAAAAAATTCGGCAATGCCTTCTTGTTTCAGCGTTGTATTGGAGAACGATTCGGTATCGTATTGTAATGACATTCCAGTCTATTTTTTCTCGTTGTAAAATCCACCCATAAGTTCTGGAAAACATCATTGACACTTGCATCTCTTGGATAAAATCCACTGGCAGGACACCCCGCTGCCTCCTGGCTCCAGGGTGATAGTGGAAGGTTTCTGCTGGGACGTGGCAGCCAGCCGGGAAGGCAGGAGCCAGCAGTTGTGGTAGTGCAAGACTTAGGGGGTTGGTTTTTTGTTTTGTTTTTTTTTTTAAGTATATAGTTTGCAGGTACATTTATAGAAATAAAACATAAAAATGAGCCTTTGCAGGAAAGTTTATAGCATTTTTAAATGATTTTTTTTTGTTGTAATTAGACTCCACTTGCATTTTTCACTCCTTCTTCCAATGATGCTTTTAAAGATATTTTTCCTCCTCCTTAATCAAACATAAAAATCATAAAAATCATTAAAAAAACCCTTTTGCAGGCTGGAGTCAGCATGATGCATTCATGATTTGAGTTCTCTTAGGAAAAGCAAACACGAGAATGACAGGATTTTAATACGATGCTAAGATAAAATACGAGTATGGAAAATTACATCATACTTATCCAGCCCGAGTATGATATAATACTCCTTGATGCCAAGATAGGGATTAAGCTAGAGTCTGATATCCTGCAAGAGTACTTTCCTCTGGGTGTTAAGCCTCTGTTTTAAAAAAAAGAAAGCTAAGCCTGCCTGTCTCAGCCTATGTCCCGTGACCCAAAGGGGAACCACAAAAGCTGCTTAATCTATCTCCCGCCGCAGGACATGGCTGTGAATGTAAACCAGACGCACGATGTATTCGGTCATAAATAGAAAGCGAGCAGAACAGCAGGAAACCATAATTCTCCGTGCACACACACGTGTGACTTGGGACCCACTGAATAGGCTGAACCTGATGTGAGATAAGAGTGAGACACTAAAACCTGCGTTTGGACAAAAAGAGGGGTTTAGACCTTGCCTAACTCCAGCAGCTTAGAGTTTTTAATCTATTTTTTTCAAATCCAGAAACGTTCTCCCAACTTCAGTGGTGAGCCGTAGAGAGGATGCGATGCGCCGGCGGGTGTTCTATGTGGTGCTACTATACTTCATCACCATCCTCCTCGTTTTCTGCTCCTTCTCTAATTTAGCTCTGCTTCACAGCTACGTATCTCTCCCTTCCTTAGATGTTACTCCAGCTCGGAACAGGAGTGACAGACCCAACAAGCCATCCCTCGGCATTTGTTCTTCTGTCCGTACAACTACAAACCCAAGCTGAAGCTACCTTACATATGGGTTTTTTTCAGCCCTCACGGAGCAGTAACAGTGTCAGAGATAAAAACTGGATTTTAATAGTATTTTAGTATATGGGGTAGCTACTTCTTTGACACTAGCGCTCTTATTAGTAGCTGGCACCCCTAAGCCCTAGTCAAATAAAAGTATATTTTGAGTCCGTTTTATTTAATCATGTAATTCGTGATTGCTGCAGAGATCATCAGCACCAAGACGCCTACGTGTGCTGTTTTCAATTGACTGCATGTCCAAGACTTACTGCGAATGGAGGATTGGCTTCTGTTCCTGTTCATTAGACCCCTTTATGAGATACAAATCAAGTGTATTAGGAGAGCTTGAATTGCTCCTGGTTTTGTTTGTTCTAATCTCAGATAAGTCCTATTGCTAGTAGTGGTATAGCTCTTCACACTGGCTAAGCATTGCTAATATATATTTAAAAAAAAAAAGATAAATGTGGATCTTTTTAGAATAGAAACTGATCTATTTAATCATTTACTCATGCATGCAGTGTAATTTTGTTGAATAGATACTTTGAGTCAAGTAGGAAAACAAATACAATTTTTTCCTGATTTTTTTTCCCCTATTTGAAAATTACATCTATCGCTCAAACCCACAGAAGTGACTGAAGGAGGGAGGCATCAGAAAATGTTAGGTAAATACCATGGGCAAAATTCAGTAGGTATTAAAATGTGTTTTTTCCTCTGAGTCATCTTGGAATAAGACATTTGTGTTACAGTAAGTACGAATGTGATTATGAAGCCAAATTTCACCTTAGAGAATAAATGGGGGAAAAATGGGAATGGCTGATAAGGATTTTAAAACAGACATCAAATGATAACAAAAATCAAATCCTGTGTATGATAACAGCTCACTAAATTATTTTTTTGGTCGGATATCAACAGGTTCCTGGGATTTAGTGCCAAATCCCTGTGAGCAGAAACGCCAATTTGAATTAATTGGGTAACACACTGAAAATTTATTCCACATATTAAAAGAAAAACAAACAAACAAAGCCCTTATAGAGCCACTAAAAATATGTATACAGATTTGATTTTTGGAGGGATTTCTTGAAGAGGAAGAATCCTAGTGTTGCTTTTTCCCCACCCCCCCAAATATTTCTTTGGAAGCACCTTTCATCCTTGTATAGAAATTATAGGAAGTCTATCAAAGGCCCTAAGGGAGAAGGGGATATTTCCTTTCTTCCTGTGTTCATATCTTATTTCCTGAAGAGAAGAGGAATCTCCGTTTCTATTATACACAAGCAGAAAACAAAGTATTTTGTGGTGCCTGGCTTTACTTAAAGAAATTAACTCCTGACTTTGTGTTTTACATCAAGTCTTGCAAACTTCGCACTCAGAAAGAAATGTTTCTTGCCATCCTGGAATTACTTTAATTGGTTTTTGTAAGTATTTGTTGATATGGGTCTGAAAGGAGAGCGAGCACTGCTTGTTTTCTTCCTAGAGGGCAGGAAACACCCGCACACGTGTGTGTTCATGTACGTGTTACGGAAGAGCTGTTGGGTCACTAGGAGAGGAAGAATCCGTAGGTAGTTTCTACGATTGTATCAAGATCATTCCTATTTTAACAAATAAATTTTTGGAGACTATTGCAAGTTCTTATGGGAAGTTTACAAGGAGAGTTGCTCGTAAAGATTTGGGGCGGGGGGGGGGATGAGTGGGAGTTTTGCATTTGTAGGGAACATAGGCGCTGGCAACGGGTTTATCCAGTGGGAGCAAATAACGTTGATAATGTCCGTCATGAGATAAACATACACACGTTTTCTAGGGGAAATGCTGAAAAACTGGAGAAGGAAAGGACCATGACCAACAAGGCAACAAGTCGTCTTCTAGGCTAACAACAAGGCAACAAGTCATTGTTGTCTTCTAACAAGTCTTCTACATCGAACGAATTTTCCAGAGTTGTGCCTGAGAAATGGCACTTAAACATCCCATTTTCAAGTACTTGTAGCTTTTAGAAAATCTGGACCGGGTGCAGTGACTTCGCTCCCACGTCTACGTTGTCCCCTGGTGAAAAATCGGGATTTAACAGCATTACGTTGACTGAAAATTGTTGAAGGTGTAATAACATCGTGTTGACCAACTGAATCGTTCAGCATGTCTTTATGGATGTTTTGTAGATTTGCGTAATGCTGAAGAAGTAGGATAAGGGTTGCACGCTGTCACAGTTAATAAACTCTATGGGGTTTTAATCCTCATTAGGGCTTTAATTCGGTTTGGTGCTTACACTTACTCTCCAGTTCTACTTTTTAAGTCCACTTCTCATTAACTGAGTCTGTACTTAGGAACTGGGGTCCAAAAACGCAGCTCTGGGCGCGTGCACCCTTCATAAGCTGCATTTTTTACAATAGTGACCCAAAATAGATTGCTGCTCTCCAATATGCGTGTGTTAAAGGGCATTTTTTTTTTCTGTGCGAAATGGTCTTTGGGTTTTTCTGCCTCACTTTTCTAGAGAGGAGCATGCGGTGCCTCCTGCGCTCGGGAGGCAGTAGTGATGGAGTGATGCTCAGCATCCCTCCTGAGCAAACTCACTGGCTGTTAAAATGTGATATTAATTGCTTTTTTGATGAACTGATCATAAGAGCTGCCGGTACCCAAAAAAAATCCATCACCCAGCCTTTCTGTTCTGTTTGTCCAGGATCAGTCTATCTCGTCCTTTGCATTAGCAGCGAGGGAAGATGGACAGACCTCTCAACAAGCTAAGATGTTTAAAGTCTTTAGAGATCTGTAGCTGTCTCTTAAATACCACTTGGGAATCATTTCTTACCCAGAATTGATCAGTGCATCAATATAGTGCTCTTCCTAAGCGATAACAAAAGGGATGAGCTTTGCTTTGCTTTGCTTCTGCCGCCTTCTAATTTTCTGAGTCTCCATGTCAAGTGATGCACTGCACAGAAATGGTTATTTATTTTATGCAGGCTTTTTTTTAAACAAAATGTTAGTGGAAGTGTTTATGCTGGTTACAAGAGCTCTTCATGCTATGTTTTTGTTTGGGTCAAAAATGTTTAAAGTTGAATGTCAGAGGCCGGTTGCAGTTCCAGATACAGTCTACGGTTGGTTTGGTTTGGATGGAGTAATTGGGGAGAGGATCTGGCTTTTGCATTTCAGTATCACTCTGGATCTCACTGGAGTTAGTGGGGTCCACGCTCCAGAAAATGCTCGTCTTGGCTGTGGAAGTGTTTGATTAAAACCACGTAGCTTCCAGCAACATCTTGATGGCTTTTTCTTCAGCAGGATCTGTTTGCCTTCTGCTACCTGGCATGTGCAATCACTGGGATATCGCTGCAATTATGCACGATAAACTGGTGCTCTTTGCCTTTCAAAGCCCTTCAGCATTTCTTTCCACCCATCCTCTCTTCTCCAGGCTTTATTTATTCCCCTTAGTCTGAAAGACTTATAAATACTTGAGGTTTTGTTTTTAGGATTGAACTATTGCTCGCTCTTGCTCATATATTAGGTTAGTCAACAATATAAACACTGAACCCAATAAGGATTGCGGGCTGCGCGCTGGGGAACTTCTCATCCCAGCAAATCGTGCAAAAATGTCTGTAAAATTCTTCCCCACTGGAGGGGAAGAAGGTGGAGTCAGCAGAATGAAGACCTGTCTGGTGGTACGTGGGCACCTCTTCACCGCGCGCCTTGCGAAGTCATCTGTTGGTTTCGCAAGGAGATGAGAGTCCAAAAGCGGGCAGAGCTTGGTGTCTCTTCTCTACTGGGCTGTGTCAAGAAGATGAAATTAAGAGCTGTGTTTGGTAAGGGTACCTTAAATTCAGCCTTCGCTGAGCACCAAACCCATCCAGCCGTATAAATAAAAAGCGGACTGAGCTCAGCGTGGTTGTGACGGACCACCTTGATGGCAGCCTGTGCTCAATTCAAGATGTTTTTTGGGGATAGAAGGTTCCCCACTAGATTACATGCTGGTAGATACGTATATCTTAAATGCTGCTGTTGCCCCTACAACAGCCAGTGCCTTAATACCGTATTGGGGGCAAAGAGCCGGAGATTTCTCCTGATTTTGGCTCCAGGACCAAGTCCAGAGTCTAGAAGATTTGTGACGTCTCAGTGCCGATGCGGACTTTGCACAAATACAAGCCTGAGTTTTACTATTTCTGGCAGCCCCGCATCTCCGAGAAGGTCCAGGGAGACACGGAGGGGAAAGATCTGAGGTTTGAAAAGAAATTGGAAGTAAGAAGAGGGTTTTTTTTCTAATGAGTTTTTCAGAGTCGGTACATTCAGTGCACGAGCTGTACAGCAAAGGGGCCCATCTGCTTGTGAAGCACTATGTTTGTGGCAGTCCATTTTTTTTTTTTTCAATATTTAAAGCCATAAAGTTCAGCTGGCAGCTTGTAGCATGAAATTGCTCCCTTAGATGTATTTATTTAAAAAAAAAACAAACCCAAAACAAAACAAATTGTGGCAGAGCGAGTAAAAAGTTGCTGGTTTAACCAGGGTTTTGGGAAATGAAGAGGATGCTTTAATCTTGGTTATCTATGTATAAGCTGTTGCGGTTTCTGAATATGTAGGAAGGTGAAAGAAACCATCATTCTGGCATTTATTAGAAATATTATTTTTTTCTTTCCTAAGAGCTATACCAGCTCTGGCCATCCAGTCCTCTGCACAGGCTTTAACAGCAGCCAACAGGAGCAGTGCAAAAAAAAAAAGTATATTAAAATACAACCCTTTTACACCATCGCATACAGCTTTTTTCTGGTTTTTGCTCTTCGTGAGTCATTGGTTCTGCGGGAGAAGATAGTATGGGACTGTCTAATGCAAAGATGGTATCGTTATAGCAAAGAAGCCTATAAAATTCAAGTTGCATAGATAATAATTTAAAAATATGGATTGTTGGAATTTGATTGCAACCAGCAGAACTATTTTAGGGGAAAGGAAGAAAATTTGCATTTTCTATATTTTTTTTTTTTTAAAGCAGACATACTATTTAGAGTGTTAATGGCTTTTTTTTTTTTTTTTTTTTTTTTACTTGATTCCCTGCTTTTTCTGTTTATAAGTTTGGGGATTATAACCCTTTTGCTTTCCCTGCGTTATCTGGGTACCAGCAAATATTTTGAATAATGCCGGCAGAAAAAGACCTTTACTCAGAGTTTCAAATCTCAGCTGAGTGCAGAACAGCAGGAGTAAGAAATCCTGACGCTGGGGTGGGGAGCGGTGGTGATACTGTAGGGGTGGCAGCAGACAGAAGATATGCTCATATATGTTTAGAGAGTTTGTAATCTTAAGAATTAAGAATCTACTGAACGCATACAAATGTGTTTTACAGAGGCTTTTAATTTGAGCAAATTTGGTTTTCTTAGATTATATCTTTTGCCGCCTCTAAAACACAGGCTGTCGCTGCCGAAACTGTAAGTCCTTGCTCCAAAACACTTCAAAGAGAGATTTTAATTCTGAAGTCTGTCTTCCCCTTGTTCCTTTTGGCAGAAGATGTTTCCAAAAGTATATCTATTTTTAAGGTAGCCTGAATCCGATGCCTATCATGAAAACTTTCAGGCCAATTAATTTGGCAATGGAATCTTACAAAGAAACCCAAATATCTTATATCAGGATCTTGGCAAGAGTTGACCAACCCCGACAAGAGGCATTTCTAGCATATAATAAATGAAATATGTATCCTTGCTAGCCTGATAAGCAGGAAACCTATTGATTAAAACCTTGTCTTCAGCTTATTTCCTGAATCGCCGAGTTAAAGTGCGTTTGATCTGTCTTGTTTTCGAATCAGCAATATTTTTGTGTGTGTGCAAGATGTTGCGCTCGCTTTGATCCCCGAGAGATTTGTTTTGGTGTTGCAGGAGCTATTTTTATTTTGCTTTGTGAGCAAAATAAAAATGGTTTGATGAGTGCTACAGCGTTCCAGATCTGCCTGAGTGTCACGTAACGAGACTTGCAGAAAAGACAAGAAGCTGTAGGTGACTACCTGAAGACAAGCCATATGTAACATATGCTATATATTTCAGAATATTTGCATTTAATATATGCAGGATAATAAATACAGGAATAAATAAATACCCCAGTAAACACAGGAATGAATGTTTAAGCGCTTATTTTAAATGCTCTGCTGCGTAGGAGTGGATGTAAGCGCATAGTGCAATCCTTTCTTGAACAACAAGCCTGTAATTACAATAAGAATATCCTGAATATTGCACACCAGGTCGTGATGTGAACAGCAGGGACGGTTGAGCAGGCTGAGCGTTCTTTACCCTGCCTCTCCTCCGCAGCTTTACCCTGTTGAACAGAGAAAATAAGAGCGAGACATATTGAAAGGGACAGACTGCTGTACAGATTTTCTTTTCTTTATTTTTTTCTTTCAAGGGTTTTATGGACTAGCGGTATTTTAAACCGTCTGCCTGGTGGCACATGGCAATGCAAGATGCATGGCTGAAATTAAAAATAAAAGTGGAAAACTTGTTTTCCAAGTGGACTATTCCAACAATTTGGGGGGAAATGGGAAGTCATACTCTTGAAATTGCAGCAGCTCCTTAATTTGAAAAGAAACAGTATTCCCTGATGGTCCTCAGATGAGGTAGTTTGATAGCTATTTAGGATAGTGAGGAGCTTTATCTATAAAGTAATGTCATCCAGCATCTATTCTAAAGAATAAATACTTTATTGAAATGGAAAAAAAAATACTCAAAAACTTGAGTCGTATAAAATAGGTTAATGTCTCTACTGGTATTTGATAAATGGATGTTGCATGAAGGCAAAGTGTTGTCTTCAACTCTTCAAGCCAATTAAAAATATCTCATTTTAGAAAGCTGCTGCTGGTTTGGGTACCGCGGACTTTGAGTGCTGCGGATGTTGGGTACCATGGACTTCATTCCCAGCGCTGGTGGACATCGCTCCCCACGAGCAGGTCCATCACAGCGTGGGGAGATGAGCTTGGAGAGCCCATTTTGGTGGGACCCCATAGCACCCAGCAGCACTGGAGCAACTTGGGTGTCCGAAACTGGATTTCTTTGCCGTGTGCGCGGTGGGAATCCTGCCAGGAGGAGCCTGCACGTACCAGGAGGCAAAGCGAGCATCCCAGTTTCGGCCCCGCTGCGTTTCATCGTCTGGGGGAGCGTGCGGGGCGAAGCGCTCTTTATGGTGCCGCAAGTCCGCTATGACGGCGTGTCTGTCGAGGAATTAACTGGATTTGTCGGTACAACAGAGAGAAGAAATTGGCTTATAAGGAACCAACAAATTTGCAAATGAGATCCATGTGTACGTGTGCTCCACCCCCCCAATATTCTCTCAATACGTTGCTTTGCCAGGAGTTTCCTACTGGCTCTTACAATACAGCCATCGCTTCTAAAAATAACTATTGAAGAATTTGAGATCTGTGCTGTTGATTACGTTTTTGGGTCCCAAGCGTAGCAAGGAAAGCAGCTCTCCAGGGGCTTCCCAGCTTGCCATGTAGCTGAGCCCATCTCAGGAAGAGCAGCGATGGCTTGTAGCCCACCCTGCACATCCCTGGAGGAAACTGGGCAGTGCTGGGGTGGTGCAGGCTTAACGATATCCTCGTATATTTTAGAAAAAAAGAGAAAAATTCAGCGGTGGAGTCCTGCACTTCCCCTATAGCCTCTAATAAAAGGGGGAAAGAAAAGTATTGCAATATAAACCCCATATATGAATGTATAAAGGAAACGATGCTGTTCTTTGCTGGCTTTACATAGAAATGGTTTTCATTTTTAATTGCACGCCTTTTTGTTGGAGCAGTTAATTGGGCTGGTTTACACTACGCTAGGACAAAGCATTACGGCAGCGAGAAACATTCCTGGGTCTTGGCCTTCATCTTTCCCCAGAGACTGATTTTTCTGGTGTGACAGTGGCACTGATTGTTTTCCAGCTTTATCCAATCACATAAGCTGAGCTGGAGCGTGGGGTTAGAGAATCGCCTTGAAATTTTCTATTAATCATTGAAATATTCCCCCACATTTTGGGAAAATGTAAAAAAATTAAAACAGCAGCAAAAAAAACCCCAAGTAACCCATGTTGCTTGTAATAAAAACAGCAAAAAAATCCCTCCCCAAAACCTTTTCTTCCGCAAAGGGAAGAAAAAGCAGTTACTGGAAACTAGACCCGTTTGTATTTCTAAATGCCAGCCGCTTCCCAACACTTGTTGGATAACTGAGACATTTCAAGAGCTCATGCTCAGTCTTTAAAAGTGCTATTTTGGTCTGTGCTACAACAAATCCTTTCAGTCCTGTTGCTCATGTGTTTTCATCGTACGCTCGTTTTCGGTTTGTAGCAATGCTTTTTTTGGGCAAGCGAGTAATTCCTTGTTAATTGTTGCAATATTTTGTAATCATCCTTGCAACGTGGCTTATCTGACAGCGTTTTATTGCCGCCGAGCAATGGTTAGCAGCGAACGGAGGCTTATGTACACTGTGAGCTTGTGAGCATCCTCAGTCATGGACCGTGTTACTGCCTTCTGTTCCAACTTGAGAAGCGGGAGAGAAAGCGAGACCGCGTGCTGGATTGATTGCACGTTAAGAGCAAAACGTTGGCAGAACAGCTTGTGTTCACGCTAAAAGATGCTGTCACAAAAAATTCAAGGAAAAAAGAGGTGGGAACAAGCTAGTAGAAGATAAAATGATGCTATGTGAGCTTTATTCTTTTGCTTGGGGTCAGTGAAATAAGGCCGCTCAGACAGCGTACCTTGAAGGGAGGGTTGGAGAAGGATTTCAAGGCAATGTGCGACAAACCACCGATTTGTTATAGTTCAAGGTTTTATTGAAATAGTTATGCGTGAACCTTCTGTTTCCTTGTTTATTCTTTTACCGTGGCTAAAATGAACCAAAATTTAACAGTCACGGCTGATATCGTAAGATTTTAGGTGATTAGTGTGTACCAAAGCACTGCAATACAACTCAAGGTAATAATTTAAACCGAGGAAGAATCACAAGCAGCAAGAACAAAGATAGCCCTTAAATATGAATTACTGCTTTACGGTTATGTATGTAGGTGCCTGTCCCAAAGCACACATGTTTGGGCAAGCACAGCCCGGGTACCCTCCTTTGATCTTGGTTTTCATCGCTGTTGATCAAGCAAAATCTCTTTGCGTCGTGGCTGAGAGCACCATGGTGGGGATGGCCCTTCTTCAGAGGTATTATTCCTCCTTCTAGGAGAGCTGTTGGAGGAGCAGTGGATCTGCCTGCCGTGATTTGTAGCTCCTGTTGGCAGTACCTGGAAAACTTCAAGTTTTCAGTAACGCACACAGATTTACTATAGGGGTTTTAGCCTCCCCTTTTGTAACCCTTCTGCTGGTACCAGGCGCTGCCTGCCCCGGCGCGTGCTTTCGCGTCACTTGCTATCATTGCTGTGCAATATCCACCTTCCTCTTTCCTCCTCCCCGAATAAACTCTTCAAGGATCTTCGTGAAGTTAAATGTATATTTTTTTTATATTTTTTTTTTTTTTTCCTTTCGCCGCCAGTGATGGGATTTATGGTGTGAGCTCATGCATCATCCTCTTGAATGCACCAAAGGAAACCAAGCCAAAGTCAGGGGGCACATCTCATGGCCCTGGGATTGCAACCAACTCCCGATGGCGTCAGGACCGTTGGCGTACGCGGCGTAAATTAAAATAGTAGACAAAAGCTTTGGCGAGGGAGAAATATGAACGTTGGACGTGGGAGCTTGAGAAGCAAAACCTATTTTAGTGCAGAGCAGGAATCGTTTCCAATCACCTTTTTTTTTTCTCTTTCAGGCTGTGACAGTGCGAAACTCCATGGCTAAATCGTTGTACAGCGCCCTGTTTGACTGGATAGTGTTCAGAATTAACCACGCGCTCCTCAACTCAAAGGACGTGGAGGAGAGCACCAAGGTAACGTCTCGCCAGCTCTTTTGGCTACACTTTTGTGTTTTTAAAATAGGTAACTACGGGATAAAACATTACCCAAGCTCTTAACAGCACGTCGCTTAACATAAAGTTAATTTTTCCTCAGTTAATATTTTAGACTGAGTACATCGTTATTTTAAGTGGCATTTGCTGAGCCGGGAAGGGTGAAGCACCTCGAATAATATATCCTCAAAGCAGCTGGGGAAGAGGTTTTGTTGTAGCCACAAAAGCCCGTTCCCCCACCCCCTCCAGGAGCAATGCCAAATAGTTTTCTTCCTTGTGTGTAAAACTATAGGACCATATATAATTGAGGGGAAAAAAGGGAAATCTTGCTAACGCGAGGTGTTCTGATGAAGTCGCTCCATAAAAATAACTAGAAAAGGTGACCAAGCTGTGATGTCAGTAGGTACTGAGATAGCACATCTATAACAAGCAGAAAAGTGAGATTAGGGGGAAAAAAAGGTCGCGATGGGAAGAGCGAAGCCGGCAAGGTGCCGAACCGCTTTCCCAAAGAACTGATGGAAGGGATGACGTGACGTTTCCTGCGATAGCAGAGCCTGGATGCTGCGACCCGGGACATCCTCTCCAAAACCTCTTGTGTATTCATCCACGCTCATCGTGGCAGGGGGATGCTGACCCCAGAAAGCACGGGTGTACGGCTGCATCCGTGCACGCACGCGCTTACAGCTCGCCAGCTACCCTTGGCTTGAAAATTTTGGGCATGGGCCAGCAGCGTGTGGGTTTTTGGGGGGGGGGGGGGGGGTTGTACATCCAAGCTGAAGCCGCAGCTGCCAAAAGGAGGATTGTTTTGCTAAGCGCTAACATTATGTTTGAATTATGCCGTAGGACCGAAGTTGCAGAGGCTTGCAGTGTAGCCGGTCCTCTATTTAACTCCGTAGAAATGCTTGCGGGGCGTAATTATAGGCTGGAAATAAATACATGCGTATAAAATTTAGTAATATGCTTTTCTGACAAGAAAGGTTGTTAAAGTGGGTAACATCCAGCGTGTCTTCTGACTGCCCATGCTTCCTCTCCCTCTGTTTAATATTTGACCAAAAATGTTGTGTTCTTTCCTGATTTTTTTTTTCCCAAGTCATCAAAAGTTTTGCCTGGGCTGTCAGGAAAAAAACCCCACTGTTTGTGTATTTGGTGACGCAGAAAAGGTGGATTCGTTTTGACAAGGAAATGCATCTCAAATACTAATTAATTTTTTTTTTTTAATGATCCAATGATTTTTAAAAAATATTATCTGTTCCATAGTATTTAAATACAAAATCAGACTAGGACACTATTGCTTGCTTAGTCAGCATGTCTGTAATAGCAGGGCACAATGGTAGGTGTTTATGGGCCATTAAACTTTGGTTCCCAACCTCAAATCTCAGCAGGTAAGAGCCAGAACAGCCCAAATTCGTGCTGTTTTCCAGCATTGCTGCTGCATATTAACCCTCTGCTTCCTCCAGCCAAGACTCCTGTGCAGCGTAACCACCTTCGCCTTGCCCATCTC
Organism: Gymnogyps californianus; assembly: GCF_018139145.2. NCBI lineage: Eukaryota > Metazoa > Chordata > Aves > Accipitriformes > Cathartidae > Gymnogyps > Gymnogyps californianus. The sequence goes on along the minus strand of NC_059481.1, from coordinate 1,250,404 downwards.
CCTATATCATCTCATGCATTCCCAATTCCCAGATTTCTGACCCTTTTTTTTTTTTTTTGCCCGAAATCGCACGGTGTAGCAATAAGATCCAGGTCAGGCAGCAAGCGCTGGGAGCGGCGGCGTTCTTGCGCAAGAGCAGATCCGCGTACGCTGGCAAACGCCCAGGACCCGGAGCTGCAGGAACGTGCAGGCTCGTACCGGCGACGAGATCCAGCGAGGCGGTCCTGGCCTGTATGCGGGCCAGGTTTTCTGAAACAGGAAGGTTGTGCACAAAATACCGAGAAACAGATACTTCTAGAGACAGGAGTGTAATTAGGTTTATCTTCAGAGTCCTCTATGAATGTTGATTGATTCTCACAAGTCCCCCAGAAATTGTGAAAATGCATGAATCCTGCCCGTTTTATGGGTAGAGAGGTTAAAGAAGAGAGTTTATGTGCATTGCACGGAGCTGCAGAGAGCAGCTTCGTTAAACATTGACTAGCCAATTTTCTCTCGAGTTGTTCTACAGCATCACCTCCTCGCCCCTTTTTTTAGCCCCTGACTTGGGTCATTCCGGCACAGAGGGAGGAGAAGCGCCTGCCTGGACCAGGCAGGGCTGGGAATAGCTGCTCCTTTGCCCTCAAGGGATAACGTTGCTGCCAGCAAGTGGCCGAGGGCATCCCAGGCTCTGCAGCGGCCGCTGAGACACCAACCAGCAATTACCACCCTTCTCTGCCCTGGAGGAACCGAGCTGATGGCGATTAATTTGGTTTTTCCTACCATTTCACAATCCTCTTGAAATCCTTTTCAGGTCATGCTTGGAGAAACCCCAGATGAGGATATAGGTTCTTCTTAACCTCCCATATGTGGTCTTGAAGTTGGGCAACACCAATGAGTAACTGGAAGGTGGACTGGGAGCAGGGGCATCTCTGGAGCCTGGGAATAGGTCCTCACTGCAAGGCAAGATCTCAGCACTTGGATGACATCTACTTGCTGGCATCTGCCAGCTCCCTCAAAAAAATCTCCTAAACACACTGAGTCTCTGATTTATGAAAGAAAAATACAATCTTGCACCTCACCACGAAAGGTTGCCGACTCCTGAATTGGCAGTGAGCGAGCAATATGCGACTCACCCTGCAGCAAATGTCCTGGCTTAATCCCAGTCCACGCTTGCCACCACTATTCCTCTGACTTTTAAGATATATTTGGAAATAATCCCGCAGGTTGTGAAGGTTGAGAAGGTTGTCAGATGATGGATTTTTGGCAGAGGGCTTGCTTATATGACAGTCATGTTATGCAGAGGTAAAATAAGACTCAAAACCATCTGAATTCAGAGTGTATATGGGAGGAGAACTGCATCCGAAGTTGATGAGAAAAATGAATATGAAAGCGTATCTCTTCATGAGTGTGAGTTTTTATTTCAGTGGTCATACGCAGCTGTCCTATAAAACCACTCGTGGAGAGCTTGTATAGCCTTCACAGAAGCTGTCTTGCCAGAGCTACCATTCGCTTGGTTGTAGTAGCTCAGGGTTTTGACGTGAAGGCTGGAGGTTGCAGAAGACGACAAATACTTACAGATGCACGTGTGGCATGCACACGAAAGCCGGGTTTGCTCTCCGCTCTGCGTGCTGTGGAAGCACGTGCAGCCGTCTCTGCATTCGGCGAAGTCCTTTTGCTGGGGCAAAGCAGCGTTGCCCCAGCCACCTAGGACAACTGCGTTGACCAAAACTCATGCTCAACCAAACCGGTGGTGGATATAATATTCGTCGGTGCAGACGGTATTTGGCGAGGAGGCTATTTATAGCTGGTTAAGCCTATTTAATTGCTGGCGGACTAGGTGGTTTGGTGATGGGTGGGAAGAAGACCTAGATCCTAACAAAGTCCAAACCCCAGGAGAACCTGGGACAATGGGAATGGAGACAATTTTCATATCCCAATATGTGTGTTTATTTGATGTCAGCAGTAAGGAGAAGATCAAAAGATGAAGCTGGGTAAAAAAAATAAACACCCGGCCGTCAGTCTTCCACTGTTTTTCAAGCAAGTATTTGGAAGATGTAAATCAGACCTTTGATATCCAAATTTAGTTAAATGTACAATGAGTTATTTTGGGCAAACACAGCGGGATTTGGCTTATCTTGCTTGCTGACAGGATTTGTAGCATATTATTTCTGAACCAAGTAGTGAATAAGTGATTTGATACGGCTTGTTTTATGCTTGTAGCAGTGCTGCTGTGTATCGGTTTCACTCCGACTCCATTTTCCTTGGTCCTCTCTCTATCGCTTTTAGCTTCTTTTGTGTTTTCATGGTCCCCTACAAACTGTGTGAAACTTGACCTTTATTAATGAGGTTGGAGACTTTTCCTCCTCTTGAGAACTAGATTACTAAACCTCAGAGAGTCTCTTATTTAATTCCCCTTCCATAAATCAGGTTAAGAATTGTTAGAAGTCCATCTCGCTGCTTAAAATGATGATACGGTGTAGATCGTGGTGGACCAAAAGGCTTTTCTTCCAAGGGTTTTTTTTAAGCTTTCCCATTTGGTTCTTGTGAAGTGTCTTTATTTCTTCCTAAATAACCCTGCTGCTGTTTTCAGATGAGGTGCTGCATATGCGGTGATGATGGTGAATGTGAATTCATGGCCATGAAGAAAATTCATTTAAATTAATGACCATGAAGCAAATTCATGGTTGAATTCATGGCCATGAAGGAAATTTATTTAAATTTAATCAACTAGTTAATTCTTGGCTATCTCACCTGAAACAGAGGAAGAATTGCTGAACACGCAGTGGGTTTAATGCACATCTGTTCATTATTTTTAGGTCCCAACTTCCAAATTTGTAGCAAATCACAGCCTCTCACTTTATATAATGTGTCATCGTGTATATTGTGGTGATGTAGATTGGAGTAGTCCTTTTCGATTTAGTAGTGATGGGGTTTGGGGTTGGGTTTTTTTGGTTTTTTACAGTATTGGCTCTGGAATATTGTAAAAAAAATTAAATAACTATCTAAAAAAAATATCTAAAACAGATAAAAAATAAAAAAATAATAATAAAAAAGATTTTTTTCCCCCAGAATTTGAAGCAAACCTATTTGTGATTGCCAAAATATACCTCCATGGTGGAATGACATCACCAATGTGCATTTGGGGTGACATAAATCAGCTCCAACGATCGCTATTTATTGGTGGTTTGGGAATTGGAGAGCACGTAGCTTCAAGACCGTCATTTGCCAAAAGCCCTTAAAACTCGTGCTTGGTGTTTAAATGTCATGGCTGTGACATTTTTAGAAAAGCATGAGGTCACTTTTTATCATCTCAACCAGAAAGTGCTTACTAACCCAGGGTTCACCCAGATTTTAAAGGTCCTTGTAGACGTACACTTTTAATTACAGGAGTTTTGCTATAGGTTTGATGTACTAAGTAATACAGTCGTCTGCTGCAGGCTTGTCTGTGCTGCGTACTTGTTAATTGTAAATGTTAGTTTTGATAAAGGAACAATATTAACACATAAACTAGATTTGGCTAGTATAGGTCTAAATTATGTTACATCTTTGCATGATTTCCTTATGGCACTCGTTCAAGGTGTGAGTTTGAAACTGAAGAACTAGAAGATTTGTAAATGTAAAATTCCTTTGATTGTTTTCTTTAAATATTGGACTGCAAACTTAATCTTAAAACCAGCCAGATTACAAGCTTTTGTCAGGCAGTTTAACAATGGAAATAATTTTTTTTCACCTTGCTATAAGAAATGACTCTGTACTGATAGATTTGTGCTGCTTTATAATGGAAAAACTGATATAACCCTTTTGCGTAGATACCATGAGATTTTTTTTGGCCAGAAAGCAGAATAGTAGTCACAAATTCCCAATTTCTCGTTTTTAAAAGTTTTACCAACTTACACACGTTGACCTCTTTCTTTCGGGAGCTCTGCGATGCGCCTCCTGCAACAGAGGACAAACGACCTGATTCACTGCAGAGCTCTGCCCTAATTTCTCTGGCGTGAAACTCTGCAAAAAAAACCCCACATCTTAAAATTTGTATTCTGGAGGTGTTCGGGAGTTATCCACATAGTCAGTGATGTGAGAAAAATCCTGGTTTTCCCCGTGTAACAACCACGACAGAATTAACCATCCTCATCTTGTACGCGCAGTTTGATACCTGCAGTGAATTTGTTAGATGCAGATTCTTTTTTTTTTTAGTTCTGTGCATTTTACCTGTCTGAGCTTGTTTCATTTTGGGTGTCAGCAAAAAATTATAAAGACAACTTCAAAATATAATATTTTTAATAGGATACTTTTGTAACTGAAATAGCCAATTTTTTTTCTATATATAACTCTTCTATTTTGCTTTATAAATGTATTTACACGCACACATTAAAATATATTTTGTAGCAGTTTCAACACAGTAAATGAACCAGCATTGAAGAAAGGGGGAGGTTTTTTTGTGCTCAGCTATTTCATATGAAATTATGTTTGTGAGAGCTTGAAAACCTTATTCAGTTTAAAGTGTTCACTCGTGGCAGGGGCTTAACTATTTCCAGAGAGCATCAGCGCCGCGCTTGTGAAAGCTGGTGTCAGTGATTCCCTAAGGATTCTGGAAGTGTGAGCATTTTATCTTCTAAGTCTTGTTTTTATGGAGAGCAATAGAGGCTTTTATCTAGGGTAATTTTAGGGAGCTCTTGTGGATTGTAGGGAGAAGCTTGCACGGCGGTGGGGCGATTGGGGTGAGGATTTGCTTACGCAAGGGCGATGCGAAGGGAGCGTCGGTGTCGTGGATGAGAAAAAGTCACTTTGTCCTGTTTCCGTCATCACTTTTTCCGTGTATAATATAGATAAAATATGAACTGCTAATTATACAAAGAGTTTAAGGATTCTCACTGAACTCTGTTTAAAAAAAAAAAGATGAAGCGGAAGATTTCTGCTTATTAGGCTGGTGTTTAATGAATATATCTGTGAACGAAAGGGTTGCCATGTTCATTGGGACAAGCAGGAGAAGGATGCTTGACCTCAGGAAGCAGCGAGTGAGAGCGAACCCCTCTGCCCGGCTCAGTCCTTGGTCCGGTGGCTTCCCAATTTCCATCTTCTGGTCAAACGGCTGTTTCTCATGGGCGTTTTGCTAAGTGATGCAAACTTCTGGGAAGCTGGCCAAGGACCTTCAGTAGTCATCCGGCATGGGTTGGGGTGAGGAGGTTGAGTCTGCCTGGCCCTGGAATAGGGAAGAAAAGTCTGGACGAAGGATAAAGTAGCCAAAGACCTCTTGGGAAAATGAGTTAGAGTCTTATCGTTGTGCTTATATGTTTTTTTTAATTGTGTTTTCACTTTTTCTGGTAGCCACAGTCCGTATCATACAAAGCTTCAACTCACAAGCCGGCTGGCCGCTCTGCCCACGGTAGCCGTGTCGGTTCCAGCCGTAGGTGGTTCCCTGGTCAGGAGTCGAGCACAGAAGGAATATTTTCCTCCCACCTTATGTGAGCTGTTGAAAACGGACGAACTGCAGCGTAGAGAGACTTGTAGATAGTCTGGTTTATATTTCTGGCAGTGGAGTTAGGCTGGTTTTAGGAAGGTAGTCTTATGAAACCCAGAGTGCAGATAAGACCAATAAAATTAAAACCAGGGTGCCTGGCAGCTCTCAGGTTCTTCTGAAGTGGAGAGGAGGGGGTGTTTCTCCTCTGTGCTTGAGATTTGGTTCATTTGACCAGTGCTAATGCTTTTACCTCTCTTAATATTTTTATTTAATTAATTGTAACGTATGAACAGAGCCCATGTATAGGTGAGATGGCTTTAGTTAGACCCCAGAGCGTGGTTTGCTAATGAACTGCTGGTGGAGCTCTCCGTGCACGTGTCCTTCAGGCTCTTCACTCCTTTTCTGATGACAACAGGCTGCTAGGTGGACACCATCTGAGTTTTATTTGTAACTAATTATTAATTACTTGTTTAGCAGAATAGTCATATACAAGTTTGGAAGTTGCAGCAGAAATTATACCTACTTAAATTTGTTTTTCACCCTGGTTCCCTGTGTTGATGAGGTTTATCTGCTGTCACATCCCCGTGTCCCTCTTCCCCTGGGCTTACCAAATCCATCCGACAGGCAGAGGGCTCAAGTTTTATGAAAACCAGTACCTACACAAAGGAGGAAGGTCCACATTTCTACGCCCGTTAAGGGAAGGAAGGATAGTCTGAGCTGGGGAGTAATGGGTTGCAGTTGCTTGTGCGCTAACATACGTGTGGCCAGGAGTCCCCTACCGCCCCTTGCCTGGCTGGTGTGGGGGGAGTGGGGTTGGTTTGGGAGGAGAGGAGGGGGCCAGGAGGTTGCAAAGCAAGCTGTGAATTCACAGCAGTGTTGGCTTCATTTTGCCAACATAGAAAACCTTGGTGCACCCATGTCTTGATGAGCGTCTCGAGGTCATTGTAGGTTAGAGGAGAGACCAAACAGGCTTTGGCTCTTCAATTTGGAGAAAAGGCTGGGGTGGGATATGGTTGAGGTTTACAAAATCATCAAAGTGGTGGAAAAAAGGCAATTTAGAACTGTAACTCACCAAATCCTGCAGTTTGTATTAGGGGTATGGATTTAGAAAAAGAAAACATTTCTCTATCGTGAACTTCTAGAACTTGGCCTGAGAGGCTGTGAGGGTCATAGTGTCAGTGGGTTCCAAAAAAAATTGGATGGGTACCTCTCTACACGTCTCTTGCCCGTGAACTAAAGGGAGCACAGAAGTGCCTCTCCACCTCCCTCATCCCAAAACTGTGGGTGCTGGTAGAAAAGGGTGATGGACCGCAGAAAAGCCATGCTGACGTACCCAGATGTCGCAGGAGAAGAGTCAGAGGTCACTCAAATCTGAGCTAGTAGTTAGTTTATTGAGTTCTCATCAGTAAATTTAGGTATGTAAAATACTTAATAAGCACAGATGGATTGGCGGTCAATACTCTACTACACTTAAGTTAGTATGGGATACAAAGGTTTATCACTTAAGCTTACTATACATATCTTAAATGTTACCTGCATGCAAAAAATGTCACTTACCAACCCATCGATGTCTGGTGTCAGGTAAGGGGTCTCTCAGCCTCGAGGGGTAACTTTGAGAGGCATCCCTACGCAAGGGGAGATCCCTGCCACGCAGCCGGCTGCTATGGAGGGAGAGCTCAACGGACCCTGATGGCTCCAGATAGTTATAGTGTGAAGTGGTTAATTTGTAGTCAGATTTTCTGCTGCGTTAATGCAGTTTCGGCCGCTTATCAGCCCAGTCTCCAGCCAAAGTGGTTTTTTTGGGTTTGGTGCTGAGTTCTCACTGATAGCCTCACACAATAGGATTAACTTTGGGCCTACTTGCTGAGCATCTGCCTGGACCAAAGTTCAGTTAGTTCAAACAGGAGGAGTGCGTCCGTCACACCAGGATAGGATGTCCTCCTGCGATGGTTGGAGATGCTGGGCTGGGAGGAGTGTTGGGCTGGTCCTGTAGAGCATTTCTTGTGTCCTGGTGGCAGGGGCTGGGATGGCTGTGCCGGAGCACGGGGCCCTGGGAGAGCATCCATGGGAAATGAGGCTTGGTTCCCTTCCCTGCCCAGAGACCTTCATTCAAGGCAAGCAGTAGCCGAGTCTTCAAAGGGCGCAGAAGGCAGGGAAAGCACGCTTTTGGGTCGTTAGGTTAGAAAAGGAGCTTTTGTTTTATTTGCTCAACAGCTCTGTTGCCTAAGTTTTTAATTATGAAGGAACCTGACTCGGGATGGATTTGAGCCCTCTTTTTCAGTAGCAATACTATTTTTGCATTACTTTACATCCTCTTCAGTAAGGCGAGAGCGACTCAACGTTTCCAAAAATAAGTCCGTCTGGGTTATGCTTCTCAGTAGGAGACATTCATCTGATCCATCTGATATGCAAGGTGGATATTTTATATTCGATACTATTTTACTTCTGACCAGGCTTGTTTTCCTTCGTTGCAATGGATTATTTCCGTGCAAACCCCTGCCGTGCAGGTGTTTCTTCGGAAGGCTTGCAGCTGGAGCGTGTTTGCTTAGACACCCTGTATTCACCTTGTAGGCATGTTTCTGTGGACTGTCTTCATGATGTAAGCCTTTTTTTCCCAACCCCATCCCCATTTCTCCCCTCAAAAGATAAATACTGTCTTAGATCCAATAGAATAACTTGGAACGGGGTTCAGATTTCTTCAAAGACGGCAATTTGTCTATAAATTAAAAAAAGAAAAAATAACTCTAAAAGGACTTTTCTTTTAGAAAAAGACCATCTGTCCAGATATCTAAAGTTACATGTTGTCTCTCTGATGTAGGTGAAGTCTTCCAGATGGCATAATATCAACAATTCCGGTAAAAATTAAAAGTCCTGCTATTAAGTATATTTAATTCTGTTTGTATGCTTTTGATTATGTACTGCGTACAAGTAATCCATTTACTTTATGTGATTTTATTCTAATCCTCATTCTTTCTTTTCTTGCAGACTTTATCCATTGGAGTACTTGATATTTTTGGGTTTGAAGACTATGAAAATAATAGTTTCGAACAATTCTGCATTAACTTCGCCAACGAGCGCTTGCAGCACTACTTTAACCAACACATCTTTAAACTTGAACAGGTAGGTCTGGAAATATTTACTCTCTGATGCCAATGAGTGTTGACATGAGTTTGTGACACCGATAAAGTTCGTAAATTGTCCCTTTAATTCTTTTATGTTAAGGAGCGTACACTGAATTATTCAAATTTCACTTCTAATTTACCATATGACTTACTGCTACCTGTAAAATAAAATCCAGCCAGAGATTTGCTGGTTTTAAATAAACATTTAGGGGTACAAGTATCCTCAAACATCATGAAGACCTTAGCCGTTGCTCTTTTGTCTCCTCGATATGTGCTCAGAGGGCTCATCCACGAGCAATTTCTTTCTTGCCTTTGCCTGGACTTGCTGCCGTGTCATTTAATATCACATAAAAGTTAGTTTTCGGCATCTGTTGAAAATGCCACCCCAATCTTCCGGTGGTTTTTTTGCTTTCCAGTGTAAATTTGTGGGGAGAGAGGGGAAATGTCACTCTCATACATGTTCTGCAAGGTCAGACTTGAGATCCTTAAAACCTCCAATAGCCATGGCAGATTGGGAAAGGTTGAACTTTAAGCTTTGCTTTAGGTTTGTTAAGACTGGGTGTCGCTTTCCAGCCTCAAATTAATGTGCTGTAAGAGAGATAACAAAAATACAGGCCATAATTTAGCAGGTAACATATACGACAAGATGGCATAGTGTATTAATTAGGATGGGAGGAGACTTCTCCAAACATCATCTGTTAATCTAACAACAAGCAGGACAAGAAAACTGCTAAAGTACATGTTGTTTCATGGATGCACAACATATAATTGGGCTGTAGAATACAATAAATATGTTATAGACCTTCAAAATGCCTTTTTTTTTTAATGCCAGTCTGCATGCCCTCCCTTCAAGTGAAATTCTTCTTTGGATGAGGTCAAGGGAAATCCTCCTTATCATTAGTTTTGGTCGGGCTATTATTTGATGAGCTGCAGCCTGAGTCCAGCTGAGATCAAAGAATTAAACCAACCCTTCCCAGAAACCCTGATAGTCTGATTTTGGGCCTCTACAGTGTTATAAGAGATCTGAAAAGTCAGAAAGAGAAGTCTCCTTGAATATGAGGATGGTCAGAAAATATGCAATATAGCCCTGAGTGGATCATTTGGGGGATGTTTGCTCTAGAGTTTGATGCTTCTCTATTAACTCTCTCTGGTTTTTTTGGTCAAGAAGGCGGAGCAGAGCTGCTCAAACCCATTTTATTTCAGTTTTTTAACTGGTCTTTGTATGCTGATGTGCCCTACTCAATAGATGCTCAAAGAAGTTAATGGGAAAACCTGTCTGTATTTCTAGGAACAGGTCTATTTTACCGTTATCCACGATAAAAAGGCAAACTAAAAGACTTATTGCAAAGCCAATATAGCTATTTTTTTCTATAATGGTAACTGATACACTTTCTAGAAGGGACTTGGGGAGGGAGGACCCTTCCTGAAAGCTGGAGAGAGATGATACCTCGGTGAGGTGGGATTTCAGGGCGCTTAGGTTTCGTCAGCCTCCGCCAGCTTTGCAGGAGCGAGCCGAGATGCCGTCATCCATAAGGGAATTCCCGTGCTTGGGCTGGGATTTCTTAGCAGGTCAGTGCTCCTCCCTGAGCCCAGGATATATGCAGAGCTCCTGATTACAGCAATCTGTAATTCTCCTTGGACCAGCTTGTAACCAGTGACCTAATTAGCTTTCTCCTATAAATCTGTCAAGCACATGAAGTCATTAAAGTCAGTATTTGCTGTATGGATGAGAGGAGCGGTTGTGGAGGCATCCGATTGCAAAGAGCTCGTTCCAATTCTTAATGCCGGAGCACGTCATCTGTCTAGGGCTGGAGCACTGCAAGCTCTGCTGGTGGAAAATACGGTCATCTCTACATAGTTTGCTTTCTATAAATATAAATAAGCTGTACAGCTGCATGAGCGCTAGTTCTTGGGTGAATTATTTGTATGTTTTAATCATTTACTTTTCTTGGAGTTATGTGCTGCATGTGGAGGAGTGGATTTGATGGAAAGAAAACTGATGATACACATTCAGATCTTGGGTCTTCAGAATATCCTTCCTTCCTAGCTGGCCCAAAGATTAACCTGCTTTTTAATCATAGTTGCCAGTCTACAGATGAAGACCAGGTAGTTAATACTGTGTTTCAAGATGGCAAAATAGTTATATTACTTTGAATTGTCAATTTATCTGCGATATTTGTGGCTTTACAAGGGTTTATTTGATGTCTTGATGGCTGAAAAACAAGTGGGGTTATTGGTGATGGGTACCTGAAGTGGAGGGGTCCTCCTGTGCATCCAGAGATAGGCTTCTTGTATCTCCAAAGCTTGCAGGAGGCTGAAGAGACAGATTGCAGAGGTATTTGGACACATCTGCTGTAAGAAATGACAAATTTAAGTATTTGCTAAGGATTTTTCTTAAAATCGTAATAGAATTTGTGTGCAAGAACGATATTTAGCCATGATGTAATTGTTGCTGTGGCATACTGCTGATGTTATGGAAACCAAAATACCTACCACAAAGTCATCTAACAGAAGCATGGGATTATTTTAACCTTTCTTTTCTTTTTTTTCCTTGGTGAAATCTAATACAATGCGCCTTGCGAATCTTTTTTTAAACCTTCTGTCTGAAGACAATGCTATTTCCAGCGGTTTGCAAACAACCGGCCGAGGCATCCTCGGCAGTCTGGCTTCAGCCTGATGCCTCCTATAAATACAGCTGCTGTTGTGCTGCGTACCGAGAGTCTGCAAAGGTCTTTGCAATAGCAACCTCCTCTCTTTGAGCCAACCATGAGAATGAGGATAACGCGTCTCTGCCTGCTGTTTATAGTAAAATAGGAGAAGGCGGCAAAAAATGGTAAATGTTAGAGTTCTGCCTTGGATAAAGACAGTTATTGATGTTTCCGTACCACTTTCTTTTTAAACCGACTGTTCTGGATCGCTAAGGAAGATTTAGTGATGGTTCATGATACATGAGAATATGCTTTAGCAGATGATGGAAGAGTACAAGAGAGACAAACCCTAACCAGGCGGTAAAGCCCAGGCTCATAAATCCTGGATAAACTCTTGGATTCGGACCGGTAACTATCTATCTGTTTATTAGTCTAGAAAGATTGCTATTGCAGGAATCGTAACTGAAATACAGCCTGCCCCATCACGTAGCAAGGGTGGCTTTCTGCTCCCCGTGTATCTCACAGGTTCATGGGGCGGAGGTTGGATGTGGGGCTGTAGCTGGTGGCCGCAGCCGCTGCCTGATGCGGTGCTTGCTCTGGGCGGCAGGAGGACGGAGTGTCCTTCGCCAGGCTCCACACAAAGCGCAGACGTGTTTAGCTCTTCCAGACAGCATGGTCTTATCCCACCCACGGGCTGGTGACTTCAGGCGAGATGTCCCCGTAGCTCTTGGACTCGTTAGGTGCTATCAGAGCATCACACCTCGGTGGCGGTTCTCTGTTCCCTGGCAGCTGCTCCATCCCCGTGTCCTCCTCAAGTGGCCTCCTCTGCAGAGCAGATAAGCCCAGAGCTGCCGCGACATTCGGATAACACCCAGGTGCTTCTGGGAGAGGAAAATAGCATTTTTGCTTTGCAACTTGCCTTTTTTTTTTTTTTTTTTTTGCAATTTAGGGCATTGCACGAAATAATTGCTGTGTATGCAGATGTAGTTTGGAGGTCAGCAGTAACGTAGCACCCATGATATGAGTTTCCTCCAAGTTTCCAGATCTTTGGCAGTTTGAAGGCCAGGAATATAAGTTTTTATTTATTCTTTATGTAGCCCATTCTCCAAACTTTGTCATCTTTGACCTCACCAATCTTCCCCCATCCCTGCTCAGGCTCATCCGACTTCTCGGTTACCCCCACCCCACCCACCATTCCCTGTTTCAGCTGATGCTGAAAGTTGAGAAGTCATCCCGTAGCTTTCCATCCCACAGGCATTGCTGTTTAAGTTCTTTTCTACCCCGCTTTCTACCTCAGTTTCGAGGACATCTTTTTATTGTTTAAAAAAATTGATGAATAACCGAGGTTGAGAGTGAAAAAAACAAACCTATTTGGAGCGCGATCAACTGGCATGAGCTCAGGTGTTGAGCAAAGTCTATTTTCTGGTGGAGTCCCTGGTGAGCTTGATGTCCCAGCCAGCAAACCTCAGCCTGCTCAGATAGAAAAACTTACTTTCATAAAGATGATGTGTCCTGTGAAATGTTTGCTCAGCCATCTAAAGCTCTGTAAATATTTAGGGAGGTCTATAGGCTTTACTGGTCCGGTGTAATAGGTGGAGAAATCTGACAGTCGGGACTAAATCATGAACGTTAGAACAATTTGTTCATCGCAGTAGGAGTGAATTAATTTAAAAAAGCATGGATTTGTCACATAGGTGTCACATAGGTGGTTTATTTAGTCTGAAACGGCTGCGATGCCTGCGATATTTTAAAGCGTCTTGGATATGCAGGATTTCTCAGGCCGTGCTGCTCTATCTCCCAGCAACCTTCCATGTCACTTAGAGAAATTAAAAATGATTAAATTAAAAATGATTAAATTAAAAGTGATTAAATTAAAAATTATTAAATTAAAAATGATTAAATTAAAAATAAATTATGAAAAAGGGTCTTTCTCCTACTGCTTGGAGCACTTTTCCCCTTCCTTCCAGTAAGGGATTTTTTTGTATCCCATCACTCTGGTTAGGCGTGAACGCCTCTTTATTGCATCTGAAGACAAAAGCCAACCATCAGAAGTCAACTGTTGCGGACTGGAAGGCTCGGTTCAAATTTCTGTTTTTGTTGGAGATGGGAGAGCGGATGCCCTCCGAAAAATGCTGCCGTCAGCTGTGTGCCATATGACACGTGGAGAAATAACAAGCTGCACAAGTTACTGATTTATTATTTGGCAATACGCCATCGCATGTAACTCACATTTGGGGGGGGAGGAAAGGATGCTTAGAGTACGTAACTCATATTCAAAAAAAAAAAAAAAAAGGATGCTTAGAGTTGTTTAAACTTTATCTTTAGGATAGGAAGATTTTAAACTACAGGATTGAAATAAAACATGACTCTGGTCATCATCGGTCCCCCAAAGCGTTGGCTTGGGTCCTTCCCCTCCTGGGGCGCTGCATGGCTGGGGCTGGGTCCGAGGGGGCTTCGTTTGCCACCCCCTTGTTCCTAGGTTTCTCCAGATGATGAACGTTCCTAATATATAATATAAAATAATATATATTATATTATGTATATATACTATGATATCATAGAATAGTTTGAGTTGGAAGGGACCTTAAAGATTATCTAGTTCCAACCCCCGTGCCATATATAATATATGAACCCCCAGAAGTAGTGTTCCTAAATCTGTGTAGCGGCATGCTAGGTAGGCAAATGAGAAAACATGCTTAAAACATCATTAGAAAATACTCTAGAAAGCTTTCCTGGTGTAAAAGACTTGGCAGTTTTCAGCATCTTTTCTACGTTAGAATTAGGTGCCCAAAGGAAACAGGTTTGGGTTGCTTTGTTGTTTGTTTTTTTTTTTTAATTTGATTCCCTAACCTTTAAGCCCAGTGCAGAGAAGTACTGTATCTGTGAAGTCCGGCTTTTGTGAAAATATCACAATTGTGGTTGACAGCATTAAAGCTCTTGAGATAAATGCACCAAGAGCTCCTATTTGCAAGTTGGATAATGTGTAATTTTAAGGTTCAAGCTCATATTTTGCCTAGGAGAAAGAGAGAGAAAAGCAGAATTCATTTGGGAGACGGACAACAGAAGGTCCAAGCTTTTTTTTTTTTTTTTTTTTTTTTTTAATTAAAAACAAACACGATTGTGCTAGAGAAGAATTATTCGGGCAGAAAGCTGGTGAGATGAACAGGCAGGTTTAATATGTGGTTGTCACCGCTTCATACGGCACGTGGCTTTTGGTCAGCAGGTTTGATACAGTCCTTTCCTTGACGAAGTATGGGATTGGAGGTGGTTTGTGCTGCAGGTGATCTGAAGAGGGTTTGGTGTTCCTGCGTGTGTTGGAAACGTGGCTGTCGGGGAGGAGGAGGAGGAGCAGTGTGATGGTCACGGTCCCTTCTGCTCGTCACCTGCATGGGACAATCTTGCAATAGTGACTTAGGAACGTGGGCTGCTTTAGAAATTAAATGTCTTATAGCAAGCAAAAGCAAAGGTTATATTGATAAAGAGATTATCTCAGTGCTGTCCTCATGTCTTGGCCTTCGCTGATGTTTTTTGTGAGCCAGGCAAGCTAAGGGGAACGTCACCAGGTATCCCACACAGCATCCCGCAGCATCCGAGCGCACCCCTGGGCTCTGCGTGCAGCAGTGCCGTGTCCTCCCCAAACCGCCTTCGTTCCCCAACTCAAATCCTCTCTTCCATCCCTCATCCCACGCTCCTTGCTGGAGCTCCGCAAGTTGCAGATGCCTTGCTCCAGGTGCTGTTATCCCTCTCCCAAGTCACCATCATCTCTTGAGCCCTTTTTTCCTCTTCTCTGAGCTGGTTCCTTGACTTTTTCCAGTTAGAAGATGTTTTCTTCTGATCGTGGTTCTTACTCAAATATATTGGCTAAATATATGGGGGTATGGACTGTGCCGGGGACAGTCTTGTCCCCCTAACCCAGCCGGAGCCCTGCACCTCGGGGTCGGGTTCGTCCTGGGAACGCCGAGCCTGACTTTCCTCTGGGACCTGCTCCTGAGATGCAATCCAATACATGTATATTTATTTATTTTCAAATTATATACATGCACTAATATTATGTACGTTATGAACCGCCCTCCCCCAAAAAAATAGAAATTAAAAAAGGATGAGATGAAGATGAAATAAACACTGATTTTTATTTATTAATGGTACAAAAAGTATTTTTTTTCCCGCACCCCAATGCACACCCTGCTTTGGAGAGCACTAGGTGTGCTCTAGGGTGATCTAGGATGATTCTATACTGGACTCTTAGGGCCAAGCCCTGCGACATAGTCCAGAACTACAGTCACGGGGAAATTCTTGCACATTCCCTATACCTTTGGGCTAAATTAGGCAACGACGTAATGAAATCTTCGGTTATTTCAGAAAAAAAGCACTAGCAATACTTGTGAGCAACAGCTTTTCTTTAAAAATAAAAGACCTCGATGCATGTTGGTGGATTTTCATAGGACAGTGGTGTGCAATGTGAGCTCCCTTCTTCTTAAGCAAGAAGATGAGCGAGAAACCTCTAAAAGCCTCTAAAATACTTCAACCCATCCGAAAAAATGTCGTATTGAGGCAGAACTGGGTGATCCAGCCTGACCGCGGCTCTTCCACTCGTTACGTGCGAAATTCCTGCCTGGACAGTTGGTTTGGCATGGTAATAAGATTTTATAGGGGTAGCATAAGACAACTATATATATGTGTGTGTGTGTGCATATATATATGTAACAGGGAGTACTGTGAGTCCACTGTAAGTGTGAATGAATGAGAGGAATCGGGAGCGAGTGTATTTATTGCCACAAGTTTGGAGTGGGGACTGGAAGGGGAAGAAGACGTTCAGCCTGGAGGACCGGTCTGGGACCGTGACCAGTCTGGTGTTGACCGTGACCACTGTGGAGGTCCCCTTCCCATTTGCTAAGCCTGATACATCTTGCAAGGACTGCATTGATAGATATTTCTTTTCCTCTTTAATTTAGATAGCAAGAAATTAAAGAAATTAATCTGCCAGCAGATCACGCCGCATCTTTAGGCTCACGCTTCTCCTGGCTGTCGTAAGAGCAGGTTGGGAAGAAGGATGCTCCTGCGAAGGGAGCGAACGGGATCGTGGCAGAGTGTGTTTTGCCAGCTGAATCACGCAAAACCAATTTTCCCCATTTTGAGACCAAAATATAATTTATGACTGAAACCTGCTGTTGCCACTGAAGCGTAGGGAGCTGATTTGAGCTCAGAGATGGATGCTGCAGAGCCAGCGTAGCTCGTGCAGCCATGTGCACGAAACCCTGGGCTGAACCCCGACACTTTCTCTAATGATGGGCAATCCAAATTACAATAAATTAAAGTCTGAGGCTGCGTATGTAAAGCAGACAGGAGGTTGCCAGTAGGCGAAGGATCAGCCTCAAAATAAAGCCAAATTCACTTGCCCTTCGCTGACGAGCTGCTGAAATGGTCACCTCGAAGGAGAAGACCATCTCAAGGAGCACCTTTGCTTCGAAGCCGTCTGCCGTAAGACGTCTTCCGTAAGTGCTTTGCAATTTAAAACTGAGCGGCAGAAGAAATGCAGGGGAAGGCTGTTCATCAGAACCCCTGCATTGCCAGACAGCATCATGAAAATAGAGGGGCTTATAAACCTGTTTATAGATTGTGTATTTATAGAGCATATGGATACGTATTTATATATACTGTGTCTGTGGGCGCATTATTAAAAAAAATATATATTTTTTTACATATATATTTTTATATATATGGCTGCGTGTATAAATTCCTTTTCTACTTAAAGTGAGAACAAACATAAAAATCCTTGTTCATAAATGAAAGCAGTGGCATCGTCGGCCTCGGCATCCTCTTCTGGAGGGATGTCGGGAACTCGAGGCATCCGCGTCGTCTGCAGCACATAAGCGTCGGCACCAAACCAGACGTTGGTCTCGTTCATTCGGGAACTCTCTAAGAATAAGGTTTTCCCATCTCAAGGATTTATCGTATCAAGCTCATTTTAATTATCAAATTATGCCGGGATGATTCTGCTGGGACTGGCTCACAGCGCCCACCTGCATTTGCTGAACAAGCAATTAATCCTCCATGGGACGGATTAATTCCTGGATGGATGGATCCTGGGTGGATCTCTCCTGGATGGAGAGATTCCCCCATGCCTTGCTGCTGTTTGCAGCCTTGGAAAAGCTTTCCCAAGCTTCCCAAGATGGATTTTAGGACACATACGTATACGGATGTATCCAGAAAGGAGCTTTTATAAGGTTTAGCTCCTTTAGTTTATCATATAACAATGACCTATGTTAATGTAATTTTAAAAACATTAAATGTTATGTTCTTTCCTGGAAGGTTTTCAATGTAGTTTGCAAAATATGGCTTCGTTTCTGATTTTTGAACTGAGCTTTTTGAGAAGTTATTCATATTTTCTTGTCCATCAGCATCTGCAAGGTTGGATGGTACCTTGTTACTGGGTAAGCAATCAAGAAGAAACAATTGATATGCTTGGGTTTAGTGGCTCTAAGCTTGTATTTGCAAAGTTTTCTATTTTTGTGGATGTCAAATTGACTTGTAGTATTTTTTTTAAGAATATTTTGCGATTATTTTAGGCTGGGGAAGTCAGCTAGAAATAGAGACAGACGTGGAAAGGGGTTTAATTCCTGGTTTCCCGCTTTGCAAACGCCGCCTGGAGCTGAAGCAGACGGTGTTAGTCAAGAAGAGCGGAATTTCACACCCTTCTGTTTAGTCGTGAATTTTTAGGCAAAATAGATACATTTAGACATCCACAAGTATCTGCCTATCGATCGCATTGGAGCATGTGGCTCTGAATTACACGAGTCTTTACGATGGGAACACGATGGGAAGTGTTACCACGTGGAGCTACGCTGGAAAAAGGGATTTTTCAGTGGATTTCCCACTTTATTTTGGGAATTTTCATTGTGTAAAGAAGGTTTTCCTATGCCTCGGTAATGAAAGGCTCAGGCAGATAAACTCCTGGGGCTTATCTGGCTCCGTCTGGGGGGAGGTGAATGAGCTGAGGGGGTTTTCCTCTGCTCTGGTGATTCACTCGAGCATTTCTGAAGCAGGGATTGCCGTGCTTTCGGGAAACAGAAAATGCCCTATTTCCCTTGCACACGGTTCCATGCAAATAATAAATCATTTTGTTTTACATTTCCTTCTTAATATGCTTTAATTTCCTAGTTGGACTTGATAAAAGCTGAAACAGCACTGCATGCTACGTTTTACCCCTCTTTTTACCATCAGCCTTGCCCCATCCCCAGGAAAGAGGCGAGAGCATCATCCCTGTCTTTGGGTTTTAAATGTTACTTTTTGGGGCTGCTTCTCAATTTTCACTGCGCCTAATGGCAATATCCCTACGGAATAAGCCATCTGCCTCCTGGGCACTGAATGCTGAGGTATTTTCATGGCTCTTGGCTTGCGGGCTGTGCGGATGGATGCCCAACACCCTCCAGACCTCTTTAAAAATCGTGGCAAATTTTTTACCTTTGATATCCCGTAATAGGGCAACAAATTTCATGTATCATGGAAAAACCCACACCTTTATATTCAGGCCTGATTTTTCGCTGCCTTTTGATTTGAATTTACTAATCCCTCAGTTTTGTGCTTTAAGA
The DNA here is from genome assembly GCF_018139145.2 of Gymnogyps californianus. Lineage (NCBI taxonomy): Eukaryota > Metazoa > Chordata > Aves > Accipitriformes > Cathartidae > Gymnogyps > Gymnogyps californianus. Next base: position 1,231,608 of record NC_059481.1, on the reverse strand, counting down.
CAGATGGGAAACTTATTATGGTTTTTATTTCGTATTTTTATCACGTCTCTCCTGTTTCATTTCTTCTCTGGGTTTCCATGCTCCTCTTCTCTTAAGTTTTTCAAGCTCCTGATCTCTCCCTCCAGCCACCTCTTAATTTTACCATATGATTTTGGGAAGCAATAGCCCCCAGAGAGCATGATACTCTAGATAGGTGTGAGCTTAAAAATCGTATTTAATACTTTCTCCTCTAATTTTGCTTTTTAGCATTTGGTTTTTCTTACTGTTGACCATGGCTGGATATGGAGTAAGTCATAACAGAGCACGTGTGGATGTGTAGAGATGTCTTCCAGCACCTCCAAGGTGCTTTTGGGCTCGTGGGTATTTTCTCCCGCTCATAAACCTTTAATTCTGCTGTGGATTAGAGCATGTTTCTGTTTGGCTTAGCATCGAAATAAAGTCCTGATAACAGAAGTGATCCAACGCTCCTGTAAAGATAACGGGCTTGTTTCTCTACACATTCGACTATAAAATTATGGATGTTTTCTGTTCCTAGCGGTAGGGTTTCCATCAAGCCTTGTGTCCCAGTTGGGAAGGTTTTCCTGATGCTCAGCACGCGTATTTTAATCTTAAATTTGTTACTCTGTGTGGCGTAAGCAGTGTTTGTACTCTAGGGTCGGTGGTAGGCAGGCAGGGTTTCTCTTTAACAGTGCTTAGCAATCTCTTTACTAGAGCTCCTTTGATTTTTCGTATATAAAAATGTTGGCTATTCTGCCACACACTGTTTATTTGGTACCCAAATTTTACATGCTGGTATGCCGCAGATAATGCTGTGTCATATTCCGTAAAGACTTACGCTCATCTTCTGAGTATATGCATTTCAAAGTCTGGATCCGCATTTTATATCTTTTTTTTTTTTTTTTTTTTAATGTTTGAATGTCACAAATTGTGTTTTATTCAGATCAGTCTGAGCATTTTAAGCTCTAAAAAGCATCCTTTTCAAAGAAGAAAAACTCAGACTAATACTGCCTTTTCTTATGAGCCACCTCCCTGCTTAGCCACATCTTTCTAACTATCGAATGCAATAATGAAGTACATATATATATATATGGGGTTTTTTCCCCCTAAAGAGAGGCGAGATGAAGTCACTAACCCCCTTCTCTCCTGAGCTTCAGCTGAGTCAGAGAGGCCAAATCCACATTACGCAATTTTGCTGACCTGGCTGCTGCAGCGAGCGTGGCGATGCAGCCTACGGCAACGCAACCCTGCTCTGATTTGGGCGACGGCATTTGAGAAGTGATTGTGCTCGCGCCGGTAGAATGAGTCCCTTCGGTGATGTGCGGTGCCAACGCTGACGTACTGCCAACGTCATCGTGGTCGAGACAGCGCAATTGTTTCTAAACGCACAATTGGGAAGCATTAGTCTACTCGTGGTGGCTATACAGGTCACCTGGAGAGCAATCAATAGCATCTCACTCAAAAATTAAATGAAAATATAGAGCTGCTGGACTCTAAAAAACAGCTGAATGTCTTTTTTTGGTTCTTTGCTCGATTCCTTTTGCCGAGTTTGGGAGCTCAGTGCTCTTCTCTCCACTGAACTTGCGTCACTCCACCTTCCAGCAGACCAGGTTTCAGCTGTCCAGGGATGGGAGGAGTAAATCCGTACATTTTTGTTGGGAGTAAGGATGCCAAAAATAGGACTCTATGGACTTTACTGCAGTAGAAACTTTTGCAGGTAGTGGTAATGTCAACGGTTTCGTTCTTGATGTAAAGATGGCCTTCTAGGACTAGGACATTTGAATTTGCCCCTAAACATAACTTAGTTTTAAGTCAAGGTGTAAATTTAAGCTGGTTTTTAATTAACCTCCATTTTGAGGTTTGGTTGGTTGAATGGGCTGTGTTTCGTACTGTCTTCATCTTGACCGTATGTTTGTTAAATGAAAACCTCATGTTGTTTGGATCTAATTCCTTAATATTCAAGTGCTCTGTGAGGACCCTGCCTCCATCAAAGGACAGCAGAGACTTCATTGTTGTACTCCGAAGTGAAGGAACATTTTGGAGGTAGCTTTAAAGGGTATCTCCTGAATTCTGCAGAAAGACGGTCATTAGAAGATGAATATAGAAATCATATATAAGTCATATAGAAGATAAATAACTGAAAGTTGAGTGAGTTTAACACATACATACGGACAGCAATGATTTTACCCTAAAGCTTCTGCCTTTATGTGGACAATTTGCATGGTGTTTTGCAGACCAGCAAACACCCAAGCAATTATATCGGTCAATCACAAAGCCGTAGTTATTTCTCCTGGGCTGTGATTCTGAAGGCAACCAAACCAGTAACTGGAAAAATGCTAGGAAAAAAGAAGTAAGGGGAATTTTTTTTCCATTTAAGCTTTGGAGCAATTGCTCTGGAATAGTTCCTGCTGCTGCGTACGCGCCTGTCTTAAAATGAGAGCGTATATCTGAGTTATTGTGGAAAAGGTTATTAGTTGAGGACTTTAATCCCTCTTCGTATTTGGCCAACGCAGCAAGAGGTTGCATTGGGGATGGAAGGGAGGGAGCAACGGACAGACAGATGTGGGGAACAACCCCACAGCCTGGGAGTGAGCGTTTCTGACCCTGCCCAGAGGAAAAAGAAGAGCAGAGGAGGGAAAATTAGCCAAAATCCTGCAGCTGAAGAAACCGAGGCCAGGAGGTACGTGATGACTGGCCTCAGCTCATGCACCGTCTGTGACGGAGCTGAAAATGAGCCTAAAGAAGCAGAGACCTTGAACTCTGGTCTTTTGTGGTCATTTACTGGAGTATATTTTAAAAAACCAACAGCTGGCATTGCTAATTAGTTATTTTGCACCGATCTTAAGAGTAGTAGAAGTTTTTAGTGTGGTCAAAAGAGTTTCACAGCAACGTTCACTGTGCAGCTGCCAAACGTCCCACGCGGAGCGATGGATGTCTAGAGGGCTTCTAGAGCAGAGTGATGGTGCGTGCCTGGTTTAGATGTACGCAGACTTAAATAATCGGGGTTTTTTGGGGGGAAAAAAAAAAAATGTAAAGCCTCCATACAAGTAGTTCAAAAAAAAGTCACGATAATAAATAGGTAAGCCAAATAACATGGGCTAGCCACCCATCACCACTAAAATAAGGTGGTTCTTTTATCATCACAGTAAGGTTTATTCCTCTCCGGGCAAAGCTGGGACTAATGGACCCTGCATCCGATTAAGCGGCTGTCAGAAGCAGGCGGTTGATAAATGATGCTGACTCCCATTACCGCTGCACGCATCACCGTCTCTCCCTCTTAAATCACTCGGGAGAAGCTCGCGCTTGCTCAAGAAATATGCAGTCTTCTACAGTTGGCTGGATTGCCATATAGAAGCTTTTTTCCCGACTTGCACTGAAAATGGAATGAGTCTTAGTCACATATATGATTTTTCGATGCCTGTAGTTTAGCAGGGACTTGTGAATGTTATTCTGCATGCCTGCTGTGTCCTCGTTACTCTGCAGGAGCCTAAGAAAAAAAATTAAAAGAAAAAATGTAATTCATAATGCAGAGTTGTTCCTTATTTTCAGGATTTTTTTTTTTCCAACGGGTTGTGTTATGTTTTGAACCCGAAAGGCTTTAGGGCCGTTAAAAACTCCTTCTACGCCTGCACACATATGTATAGAGTATGTATCGTTGGTGTAAAGGTATATGATGTCTCAAATACTGAATTCAGGACCTTGTAGTTTTTTAGCAAAAATTTCCTTGTGAGACGTCTCAAAGCGCTTCAGGCTCTTTAATTCTAAAAATAATATATGTAGAGTTCATGTTAATTTTGGATGAGGAGAGTTGGAAGAACATGCTTTTTTTTTTTTTTAAAGTTTTTTGCTCATATTAAAAATAAAAGCAGAAGCAGCAATAAAAATGAATTGGATTGTTGTAAAGGTGCATCATATTAGTGCAACTTTGAGGATTTTTTCCTTTTTTTCTTCAATTCTGCTATCAAAATATCTTACAATAGAGAAGTATAACCGCAGCTTGGATCGGTAGGACTTTTTCCAACACAGGGAATAAGGTGCACTTCCAATATCGCTGTTCCGAGAGTGAGTCACAAGTCTTAAAAGCATATGATAAAAATTATGATTTTTAAGCTCTACTTTCTTCCAGATGCCGTAAAATAATTTCTGCAGAAGACTTCTCAAAGTAATCCAGTTGAAAATCTATCTCAGAGGAGATAACCTTTATAAAAGAGCAAGGGTTGGAGTTACTTTGGTGGAAAATAAATAGCTTTTTTTTTTTCCTCAGCATGAATTTGGGGGCAGATCCTTACTTTTACTGTAAAGGATCGTGGCTCTGCTGGTCTTGGAGCAGTGATTTCTGCTAGCTGGAGGTCTCTTCGTTAGCCCTTATAGCACCAGGCATTAATATTGTGAGATATAGAAGAGTAGAGCCCAGTGAAGCAGAAAAGGGAGTTATGTTGCTTTTTCGGTGTAATTAAATGAATATGTTGTACCACCATTTTCTTCTAGCAACTAAATACTAAATATTAGTTGATGCAAACATATCGTATAACGCTTTTAACAGCAAGCCAGGAAAAGGAAAGCGAGAAGCAAGGATGCGTAGCACGCTGTGTATCCTCAGTAGCCATGGTCTGCCATATAGCTAAGCTGTGCCTGTACAAAAGTCTGCTGCACCTGAAATTTTAAAATGCTGTGCGGTTCCCTGAGTTTTAGGTGCTCAAGTGGTTCTTTATCATTTTCTTTTGCATCAAAAAAAATATTGGTGGCGTATTAGCAGATGAAGTGTTCATTTTGGTAAATGGTGCATCAGTTCCCAAGAAACCCTTTGAATTTCACCATTTGGGTTTTTTTTGCTTGCACCCAATATCGTTATAATATCTGTGGGGTTTTTTTAGGAGGAATATAGAGCAGAAGGAATTAGCTGGCACAACATCGACTACATAGACAACTCTGGCTGCATCAACCTGATCAGTAAGAAGCCAACGGGCCTGCTCCATCTGCTGGATGAGGAAAGCAAGTGAGTAGGAAATTGTTGGTTTTGCTAATGATATTTGTTTTTTTTCACTTAAAAAGTGTTTGTCCTTAAGTCTTACCTCTTGTGATTCTTCCCAGAAAGATGCTAATAGCTCGCTGGGCTGATTTATCTTACGTCTCTAGTTTTGTTTCCGAGGTGGTAAGGCAAACAGTGGAGAATCAGCAAGCTGAGCAAAAAGCCTTAACAAATAATAATTGAAATTCTGTTTCAAGAATTTCTTCCGTTAAAGGGAAGGGCAATGGTTTCCTTTGCTTCTCTCCTCATTTCTCTCCCTGTCTCTTGTGGTGTAACGACATGAAGATGCTTGAAGCTGAGCTGAGTGAAGGGAGAATCCAAGTGCCTGAGTTAAAGCAGGTTGTGTGGGTGCTGTTACTGAGTTATAAGGTGGATTTACCAATTTACTTTTAAAAATTAAGGCAGAGTGAACTGAGGGCACTTGTATGTAGGGGCTGTGCTTCCGTAGGGTTTCATGGGCATCAGAGATGCAGCTCGGAGTTGCATCCTTGGTTATATCCATCCAGCTTGTCTCGGTAGAAGTTATCAGATGAGCATGTGGCTTCTGTGTCTGCTTTTGGGTGGAAACTTCAGAGCGTAAGGGATCTCCCATCGGATGCACGTGCCAGTTTTCTCCTTGTGAAGGGCAGGGAAAGGCCAGGCGGTTTTGCTGGCGTTGCCTCAGATCCGCGTGGCTTCGGTCCAGGGCACGAGCTCTCCTCCCACCATTTGCTTGCAGGTTTCTCCTCCGTTTCTTGTCTCGTTGACCACACACACAGCAGTGATGCTGTCCCAGTGATACTGTACCAGGCTAAACCAGCTTAAATTAGGTAAAGTTGTGAAATGTACCCCCAAGTTGCAGATTCACATGAAGTCTGAGGATGGAGGATTGGCTTGCTCTTAGCAAGAGGCTCTGCTCAAACTCTCTGTCCTTCTTCCTCTCTCCTATACCAGGATCAGTCAACTAACTCCTGAAACTGAAGTGAGATTTGTAGGCAAAACAGCTCAATATTTCCTCGATGTGTGAATATCCCATAGATGCAACAGCAGTCTAAGCCTGAAAACCAATGACAGAAACTTGGGGTTTCAGATCAGTGCAGCTACCCTGAATAATTTCCGTGCAATGGGCATACAGTGCAGTATACCACAATAAAAATACACCTATTTGTGCTTTTATAACTGATTTCAGACCATTACTAAACCAGTTAAGAGTTCTTCAGACACCAGATATACCTTGTATTTGTATATAACCACATGACAGCATACAAAATAGTGCTTGCTTAGTATCTGCAGGCACAGAAGCGGAAGCTCAGAATATCTGTATTTTCCCATTTGCGGTCAAGAAAGAAGTGTAAAAGCTTTTTCGTTGGGTTTATGACTATCTTCTTTTTAATTCCTTCCACTCAGTTTTCCCCAAGCCACAAACCAGACGCTGCTGGACAAGTTTAAGCGTCAACACGAAGGGAACTCCTACATTGAATTTCCAGCGGTCATGGAGCCAGCTTTCATCATCAAACACTACGCGGGCAAAGTGAAGTACGGAGTGAAGGTCTGTCACCCAGCTGTTCCCCGGCAGTTGTTTTCATTTAAATCATCTAGCTGTGCTGGGGAAGGAGAGCCCCAAAGGCTCCACAGAGATGTTTTGGAGAGGACTTGGCTAGAGAAGAGACGCAAGGGTCAGGAGAGAAGTGTTTGGTGAAAAGCTTGGCTGAAATGTGAAGGTGGTGGGGATTGTGTCGTCCTGTTCTCCTCCACGTTGCAGGCTCTGCGTGTTGGCATTTTGGGGAAGAATTTAGGGACGCACACTGAGGTTAATGCCAAGTCGCAGCGATGGGTTGGAATTGGGTATTTGGTAGCCTTTCTGGGCTTGGTTTGTGTAAAAAAAACCCAATGGTTTTTTTCATCATGAGCCATTTTTTAGTACAGGTTACATGAGCATAGGTCTCAGCATCTCAGCTGCGGGTACTTTTAAAACTCCCCTGCAAATGATTTCAAAGTTGACCCTGTTTCTATTCATGCCAGTTATTAGCCGAAGCAATTCTGGTGGGCAGGTGAGCCTGTATGAGAAACAGCCTCGGGATTTACGACTGCAAATCTGTAACTGTGTTTCTGATGCAATAAATGCATGTGACAAACTTCAGCATCAGCTTCGAGATGCTTCAGAGGGCAGTGCTTTGGGATAAAACATTTGTTTTCTGGACATAAAGAGGTGTCTAATATGGGGGCAGGAAAAAAAGATAGAAGTAGGATTCAGTAGTTGTGCTGTCCCAGGGATAGCCTGGCAGATCTTACCTGGCCTATCTTGTAGATATTGTTTATTTTCCTCTTTTCTCCCCCTCCTTTTTCTCCTTCCCTAGGATTTCCGTGAGAAAAACACAGATCATATGCGCCCGGACATTGTAGCTCTCCTGCGAAGCAGTAAAAACGCCTTTATCTGCGGGATGATCGGGATCGACCCGGTGGCCGTCTTCCGCTGGGCAGTCCTGCGGGCCTTTTTCAGGGCGATGGTTGCTTTTAGGGAGGCTGGAAAACGATACGTGGAGAAGAAAACTGGTACGTGTGCCGATCTCCTAATCCTAGCGCCTGTTTTTCACCAGCAATTTAGGTTTAATATATCACTACGGTATTTTAAGCCTGACTTATTAGGAGCTATTAATCTATTAAAAAACTCATTAAAATAGCGTGTAGATTTTTGCTACGCAAAAGTTACATTTAGAGGTACGTTTGGATTTTAACACATAGTAAGAAAAGATTTTCACTTTATTGCTGCTTTAACTTTTCCTTTTTGTAGGATGCATGCATAGGAAAACCCGAGTGAATCAAACAGAGACATAAAAATTATTCAGCAAATAAGGCAAATTATTTTTGCTAGGAATTCTTGAACTGTTAGTTACATCTGGAAACAAAAAAAGGCAGTAATTCTTCTCTATAATTTTTCAAGCTGTTCGCTCTTTAAGCTGCAAGAGAGCGTGTCTCTTGTCTAGCCAAATTCATTGCTTCGCAGTCATCCGGAACCACCTCATGCTGAACGCGGGGGCATTAAATTAAAGGAAAGTAATGGTGCATCATCATGCTGTGGCAGGCAATACCTGGCTGTGCTTTTAGACCATTTCTCTGCATAAAGCAATTTCGGAAAGACGGGTACAAGCTATTACTATTAATTTCTGGGCACAAGAGGGCTTGAAATTCATGATGAAATTAAAGCCTCAGCAGGGAAAATGTCAGCTGAGTTAAAATTAAGCACGGAGCCGCACCATGAATTTTTTTTTAGTCGGAGAGGTGTGCAGCGAGGAGAGCCAAGGAGCCTGGGACAAGGAACGTAGGTATGGAAACCGTACGAGCGGAAAGAATAATTTTCTTGTTCAGGGCGAATAATAGCATCCCAAGAAGAGCGGGAGGCAAAAATCAGCTTTCAGCTCTTGAGGCTCTTCCTCTTGAACCACTCGGATGTGGCATAAGAGAAAAGATATTTCTCATGAACCTGGGTCTATCTGGCACATCAAGGCAGCATTTATGGACAGCGGTGTTTCCTAACGCCGAGAGGCAGATGGCAAAGATGTTTGGCATTGGGAGAAACGTCACTCGAAAGAGTTGGCTTCCAAACCCCATATTTGCATTTTCCTAGCATCACCTTTTCATCTTGCATAAAACCCAGGCTAAACTAAAGTGAACTGGTCAAGGAGGTAATAAAAATACATTCAATCTTGGGAAGTAAGAGCTAATTTCAAGCCCTGCTTCGCTTTCTGTGTCTCTGGCAATCAGTCGTGCCTGCCATGTTTGTCTCCTCGCTGGCTAGCTTTCCGCTTTTCAGTCTTGAGTTTGTGGCAATAACTTGCTTATATCTATCTATCTATATATATCAATATATAGGTATAAAATAGAGTCCAGGAGGTTTTCAGACAATTCTGAGACTCAAATTCTTGCATCGCCTTTTCTAGCATACCAAAACTAATACAGAGTAATGGCTGAGTTTCTAAATGTTTTCTAGCACGTGATGCTGCTCTTTTATCTATCTGATATCCTTTAGCCTGCTTTCAAATGGCTTTGTGCTTTGTAACCTCTGTTTTTTGAGTCAAAAAAAAAAAAGAAAACAAAACAAAAACCCCTCAGAAAGCTGGGTAAGGTTTGTCTTAAACTTCCCGACAATCCTCAGATAATTTATACCCTGAATTTCTATGTGCGTCTTCAGCCTGAATTGGGAAAAAGTCATGAGAAAGTCACCGTTATATAGGCAGAACTAGTGGGAGGAGATTACCTAAATCTAATTCCCCTATTGAGGTACGCCTTATCCGTCAGGAAAGCTTGCCCTACAAGCGATGGCAGAGCTGGGACCACTCACGTTCAGCTGTCTCTGCCCTCTTTGGAGGGTACCCATCATCTCTTAGCATGACTTCTGCCCAGGTAGCGGTAGCGCTTAGCAAGGTGAGATCCATCGCAATGTTTTCATCATGCTTTTGCTGGCGAGACCTCATGCCCATCTCCCGTTCAGTTGTCCTTCTCCAAAATCCCATCCGTCTTGCCAAAGCACCACAAACCGGGTGGTTGTAGAAGAGGCAGACCTGAGCAGAAGGCTTGGCCGGTGTCTGGACAGTGGGGCGGGCTGGTGCGGCATGGCGCATCCACTACCGGATGCTGGTGGTCTCTCCTGCTCCCCAAAATAACACGGAAAAGCCCCAAACTGATGCTTTGCATCTATGGCAGAAGGCATTTATGAATTATTAAAGAATCACTAAAATTACCCCATCTCGATAGACAACAGCAGACAACCAAAGGCAGCATATGTTTTAGGTTTATTTTGGTGTTTTTACCAAACCTTGCTGGCTTTAATTAGCCTGATTTGAATGCCTTACTGCCCACGGATGTGGAGCTTTTGATAAAACTAGGGTAGATGAGCTGAGATTAACTTCACACATGTGTGTTCATCCAAGTGTGCACGCTTAATATTTGTATATAATTTTGAAAAAGGCATGCTGCCCCGTTCTTGGTTTCTGAGGTCCTGTCTGCCGCTGCTACCATCCGTCAGGCAGGTGTAGTTATTAATGAGTAGGAAAATATCTGAAGCATGCTTTTTTTTTATGTAAGGCTCTTTGCACTCTTTTGGCTTAACCCCAAATGGATCTCCCGTGCTTTTACCTGTCTGAAGGCCCGTCCGAGTCACGCTTGCAATACCCAGTGGGGATTTTAATGAAAAATCTCTGGCTTATGTATAAGCAGCTCTGCAAAATTTTGCTCTGCTTTCTTTTTTGCATCATCCTTTTGGTTATCTTCTCCATGCCAGCAGTACCAACCAGTGCTACTGATGCTTCTGTAAGGATAATCATTTTTTCCTGCTGGCTTTGGGGACTCTCCTTTTTTTTGTGCTCCTCATATCCTCATAGTGCAGCTTTTAGTGACTGTGTGATTGTCCTTGTTAACCTGGAGGTGAAGAGCAGCAAAGCGGTGTCACCGTGAATTTTGTTGGGTCCCTTTCTCTGCTGCCCAAGAGATACCTCTTACGGTGCTGCCGACCCTCCTTGGATGAAACAGGCTGGGATCTGGCGAGCTGCAATTAGCTGAAGGGCAGACTTCTTCAATAATTTGATTTTTTTTGTTATTATTATTGAGTTTATCAAGGAGGATTGAGATGGTCCAAGCGAACTACACATTTGAACTAGATTTGTTAGTGAACTTTGATTAAAGGAACATTATCAAGCTTTTTAGGAAAGAAATTTTTTTGCTGTATCATCGATACAAATTTATTATGCAAAAAACCCTAATTCTTTGTTAGCGAAAACTTGACGGAAGAACTAGTGCTGTTCATATAAACCAGGCTGTGGAGACTCCCAGCTTTCTCACCTTGGTTTTGCTGGACACGAACCTAAATCCTCGCTTTGATGAAGGGTTCGTGATCCCGGTGCCGTGTGCTCCCTCGATAGGCTCTGCATTTGCATTTGGCCAGCGAGGGTTGCTCCTTGGGTTAGTGCGGCTGACCTACACGATAACGCGGTCTCAAAACCAATCCTGTTGACTTCTGCAGATCTACTCCTGAAGCTGGGCACCAAAAAAACCAACCCCGAATCAAAAAAACCCTCTGTATTTGCCAAATAAACGTGATGGCAACCAAAAAAATGATCTTTGAGGTCCCACTGAGCAGTCTGAAGTGGTGTTAATGCAAGGAAGACGCCCCTTGACAGTGTTCCTCTGTAAAGTTCAGATCGGTCCTTTCTGATGATTTAATGCGTTGGTATGAAATGCTTCCGTACATGCTGACACAAGGTAACTCCTCGGTGACCTCATTACGCCTCGACAGGAGCATGACGTATCCCTTGACTTGGCCGCTTGAACAATGACGGAGAGGTGCTGCCTCTTTGCGCAGTGTCACCTGTGTAACCTCTCCTCCACCCTGTGGTCGGAGCTGGGCCATCGAAAGCCCTCTTGGCCACGCAACGATAGTTTCTTCCGACTTCCGACCTCAAACCCATCCTACCTAACTCCGGACTCTGTGTTCTGTGCCCTTGAGGAATACAGAGCCCTTGTTTAATACAAATAATTTCTATTTTTCCTTTTAATTGCCAATATCTGAGCAAAGTGTGGCTCTGGGATACAAGATGAGAATTCGAGGTGGCCGTGTCCGGGAGCATCTGTGCAGGGAATTGCGGATAACGCCTGGCAGAGGCACGGAAAGGATTTTAAAAAGCAGTTAATAAAAGCAAAGATTTATCTAATCATCTGTTTTTTGCCCAAGTAATCGCGGAGTGATTATAAAGTGATTATGCTCTGGCTAATAAGGATTATAAGTGGGGCTGGGACACAGTCCAGCCCATCGCTCCTGGGCCACGGTGCTGCGTTAGGAGGAAACTGAGGTTAAATTGTGTCGAGCACGAAAAATCGCGCGACCCTCGAGCTCTCGCGTCCTTCGGGCTTGTTCTTTACCCTCTCCTGATTTCTGCTTATATAATCTTTCTCTTCTCTCCATTTTTTTTTTTTTGTTGTTTTTATTTTGCTTCCCAAGGGCATGATGATGCAGTGCCATGTGCGGTTTTGAAAAGTGTGGATAGTTTTAGCTTTCTCCATCACCCAGTTCATCAGAGGAGCTTAGAGATCCTGCAGAGATGCAAGGAGGAGAAGTACAGTAAGGCTCCACCACCTGCCCTTCCCTCTGATATGACACTCACACGCCAAGAAATGGAAACCAGGTGCATTCAGCATAGAAAGGGTAAAAAAAATAAGACACCCAAGGAGCCTTCCAGGATCAAACCAGCTGCCTTACGGCAATTTTGAGCCTATCGGGAAATTATTAGGCAGAGTTTGAAGAGTAAAATTAAATGCAAACCCGCGTCTCTTGAGATATCGCATCATTTTGTTGGTGGTTTCCCCATTTACTCGCTGACGTTAAGTTGGGCTGCTGATGCTAGGGGTATTTTTCATGTGTTTTGTTGTTGTTATCACATGTGTGATAATAAATTCAAAGCACCACAGGTCCCGGAGGAATATTCCTGGTATAAGGCACGTGGCTGGTACAGCTGGAATTTGACTTTATTTGGATTTCGTTGGACTTTGAAAAGAACTTTAGCTTGTGAAAATATTGTCTCCAAGGGCTTTTACTTAAAACTAGAGCGTTTGGCAATGTTACTTTACAGAATGAGGTGGGTAAAGATGCACTTGGTCTCCATTTCTTCCTCCTCAGTCCTCTGTCACATAATAAACTCATCCTGCATGACAACACGGACACTCTTGCCTGCACTACTATATTTTATATATATATATATGTATAAAAATATATATATTTGATGCTCATATCTTTAGATATATCATTTTTCTGCCATTATTCTCTTCCTTCATGTTGCACATTAAAGCTTACAGAAATAGCGCGCTGCTATATGCAGTCTTCAAGGGCAAATCCTCAGCCCGAGTTGCTAACTTAAACATCGTACAACTTAGGTGTAAATGCAAACCGCCTAGTTTTTTTCTGCAGAGCTGAGCACGGTAAGTACAGTAGTTGCATGTTAAGTCTTCACAAATACGCTTTTCCTGCCAGAAACCTTGTATCAGATTTCCATGCTTCCTGCAGCATGTAGCGTTGGGGGAGCAGAGGTGTTTTAATTCTTAATTTAGACTTTAATTCTTAATTTAGACTACGTTCTTTTTTCCTGCAAGTTCCCACCATTGCTACTATTGCTACAAGGAAATATAAAGCAGTAAGACAAACAGAGCGCTAGATTTTAAGTGGTATTGTGCTAAGTGACCTTACTGATACTACTAAGAAACTATTGAAAAGGAAGGCGGTTATCAGTAATTTTAATTGCAATTAATTAGTGAATTTTAATTTGTAAGTTAGCTCGGCAATATGGGAAGTTTGGGGAGGGGGGGTTAATTTGCAGTTGCTTAGGTGTGAAGAAGGAAATTCATACAACTCAAGAGACACTTAGAAACAGAGCTTTAATGTAATGTGAAGCAGTGAAGTTGAGCTCAGTGTTGAGCTCAACATGTTAAAACCTCACTTCTTATAGACTGGTCCGCACAGTTTGGTCTCTCTTAGGAGAAAACCAACACATGGATCCGAGAGTAACATTGCCATAGTTTGCGAATTGGCCGAGAGCATCCGACCTGACAAACAAGTAATTCATGTTGTGCATTCAGAAATCCTTCGCGTCTTCCCACGGGGTGTGCTCCTGCAAGCGCCTTCCCCAGGCTTCATTTCTTTGGCAGGCTAAACCGGGGTTGGAGCGTGTATAATTTTGGGGTCCTGAATTTAGTGGGCTTGCGGGCCCCGCAGGCGAGGATGCTCGGGCTGAGGTTGGCCCCGGGGACTCGGCCCTTCCCAGAAGTCAGATGAGGTTACACCCATGTCATCCTGGAGAGAGGGACCAAATAGATCATCTCCTTGTCTTGAATTGTGCAATTAGTTCTAGCTATGCACAAAGAGAGAAAATGAATTGATTTGATGAGTATCTTGACATTCCCTTTAGGTCACTTGGTGTTCAGCTTGTGTAGCCAACTGATCGCCCTTCGCTGGTGTCTTTGAGTCTGTCAGTTAATTTATGGTCTTCCATCAGAGCAAGGCACGGGGTTTAGACATCTCTGAGTTCAAGACCAAAGCTCTGCTGGTTGCCACTCATGATTAGGGAGTAGACTGGGATTATCCAAAGCTCTTCCTAGCGAAGGCAAAGACCTGCTAGGCAAATCCATCTGTCTTTCTGAAACACTACAGCTGAAGAAAAGGGTATGTGCTTGAAAAATCAGAATAATGTTGTTCCTGAAATGTAAAATAGATTAGGCTGCATCTGAGCTGGGCGAAGGGAATGACTGGTTTCCACTCACACCACTGTTCCTTGCATGCAGCTTATTAATATATACAATTTAATAGCCCGTATTCGCTATACAGAATTCTCAAAGCCACATGTGACTCATCGGCTTAAATCTAAAACCTTTTTGTCTTTCGTTTCTAAAAAAACCCACTCTCTTTCCCAGAACAGGGGCTACATCAATATGACAACTTGTATTTGGCTGTGGCATGTATATATTTCTTCGTTTAAGAGCCAAGTGATGGCACAATGTAGAAAAGTCTTTTTTGGGGGGGGGGGGGGTATATCTAAAGCAATCCTCTTTAACCCAGCTTGTGCACCATAGCTTTTATTAATCAAAAAGTCGTTTAAGGTGCTAAGCTGGCAGAATTACGATGCGGTTTTAATGCAGTTATTATCTGGAAGCCTGAAATAGAAATTCCCTTTTCCCGAGCAATGCAAGATGCGGATGCAGTGGTATGTTGGTACAACCTTGTCTTCATAACTTCAGCCCGACTTGTTGGGTTAGATGGTGTTTTGGGCTTTTTCTTTCAGGGATTTCGTTGGTGGGGGGTGCAGGGAAGTGCAGGAGGACAGAGTTTGCTCCAAAAAGAAGGGCATGGATTTAAAACAATCTTAGAAATACCAGTGAAAGCCCATTATTCATGAAATGCTTTAGGTTAGAGAAGCCTTCTGTGCCTTAATGGGGAAGTATCCAGGCATATGTACTATATAAAAAATAGACGCAGCTGGATGTTAGGTGCTTTCTTAGTGTAAAACTAGCTACAAAAAATACTAATGCTGTGTTTTAAGCAGATTCCTGATTACTCTCATTTTTTTCCCCCTTTACACTTGAGTTTCTGTGCTCTAAACAAGCAACTTTTGGCACAGAAATGCCAGTCTTAAAAGAGGTAAAAGAATGCTCCTGGGATGAGAAATGTAACAAAAAATGGCTTAAATGGCAAAGAGAGGGATTAAAAAGAGAATTTTGAACTCTAGGCATAGCTACGCACTCGGATAGATTATCTGGCTTGCTTTCCAAAAATCTCCAGAGTTGGAGATCGCAAAACCTTCTCAGCAGGAGTGATGTGGTCCTGCCTTGGAGCACAGGCAGGATCAAAGATGACCTGTGGCACAACACTCCCCAATTTTCTTTTGCTCAGATTTCTAGGATATTCGGACATCTTTAGATACAATAACTTAACCAAGTGGACCATCAACCTTTTCAGGCATCTCCTGCCCAATGTTCAGGCTTCAAGACAAGCTGTTCTAATATCTCAACGGGTAAAGGAGGGCGGTAGATGTCCTGTTAAAGGGATGTCGCCTGTTGAGGTTTGGTAGGAATTCGTCTTCTCCTTAGAAATTTCAGGCTCTGAGGAATGGCAGATCAGCAGGACGGGCTCAGATCTCTGCGTATTTGCTTTGCGTTCATCTTCAGAACAAAAAGATCTTTAGGAGACCTTTTGGCTCAGCATCTGGGCTGTATTAAATAGGAAAATGATAAATGCGGGGAGGAGGGGGTATGCTATTGCTTCTTCCTATTCTGTTACAAACTATAGTTTAGACTTCTTTCTTTTTAGAGAGGGTTTTTTTGCAATTTTTTTTCCACTGCAGAAATCTCAGGGTAAAGGAATGTACATTTTTCCCATGTTCAGGTGAGTGCTGTGATGTTCCCTGTCTCACAGCAGCGATTTCGAGACAGTTAAAAAATCACTCGGCTGTTTTCATGTCAAATTTGAGCTTATCGGGTCTTTATATATCTGTAGTTTAGTGACTTGAAAAGTGTTTCGTTGTCTACAAAAATTGCCTTCTGTCTTCCTAAATGCTTGGTTACAAAACATTTCCACTTTGGGGAAGATAACAGCTTGAAACGTCTGGTTCTGTAACCATGCATGATAATTTCCTTGGCTATTTATTAAATATAAATTACTCTAAAACTACCCCTACCAAAGAATATGGGTTCAATAGCCAATAAAGCCTCCCTCGTGCAATACATACTACTTGCTATACATGTCCTTTTTCCAAGCACCCTACTTATGTGCGGGTGTTTTGCCTGTGCAGGCAACTGGGTTGTCCCGTGCACAGCAGAGAGCTTAGGAATATTTTGGACATGCAGGACACGGATGGCTGGTCCCCCCATCACAGCAACCTCTTCCGTCACCCCGTTTGCTTACTAGCTGGGACAACGTGTCCCTAACACAACGTGCATGTGTGGGAGGGGAATTAGTAGGCTTGAGCAAACAGCGTTACTCATAAGGGTGATGACGCTGCAGCAGAGAGGTAGAACTTAGTAGGCGATGGGTATGTCGGCATCCTTGGCACCCTTGTATGCCCAGCATGTGCCATGACACGTACATGCTCCTCCTTGCTGTAGTCAGTGCTAAGCTATGGCTGTGCTAATTGCCTTTTGGTGAAGAGCCAGGTAGAAACATCTTTTTTCATGTGCTGCTTTAGGTATTACTCGGAAGAGCCCGCGGACACCGCTCTCGGATCTCCAGGGAGTCAATACCATCAACGAGAGAACCCAGCGGTAAGTCTCTTCCTTTTACGTTGGCACGACAAGGAAATCTGGGATGGGAGAGCACTGTCTGTTGTTATAAATGACTGTATTAATGTTTCTCCCAGCTTGCTTACTAATTTTGTCTTCTCTTTGTTCTTTCTCTGCTATGTGATCATATCTAAATATCTTTACCTGACTAAATGTCAGGCAGGGAAAGCAACTTTCCTGCGTCAAAAGGCAGCAATTGTAGGCGGCGTGGCGTACGAGGTAGTAAGAAGCTTGCAAAAATAATTAATGAATGTGCCGATATCAAGGAAATAAAAATTTACTGAGGATTTTTCTGGCGTGAAAAACCCAATAGATGTGTTTGGGTGCAGAACTGCACGCAAGCGGTGTGATGGTGGCTCTAGGCGCCACTGAGTGTGGAGGACCTGGGAAGTTATGGGGCTTGAGACGATACCTTGTCAAATGTTTGCTTGTTTTTAAGGGGAAGAAGCATGTTAACTTCAAAAAGGTGCCATTTTTACAGGTTTTATGTACAGTTTTATTTTTTAATCCTTCCTTGAAGGTTCTGGCCATTCAAGCAACTACTTAATGAGACCTTTTTGCTTGAGAGTCAGATCTACACTTTGAGATGCAGATCTGTGCCTCTTCTGCAAAAGGTTTTCCAGATCCATTTCAGAATTAAGTCACTTGTGAAGCAAAATGTCTTCATTTCGAAGGGACATCTGGGCGCTGATCCTCCTCCTTTTCTCCAGCTACTCTTGTGCTATCCCTCTGCAGACCCCAGAAAATCTGATTATCCAAATGCCATCTCTAAAGGGGTACAGTGCCTCTCTGCTTCCCTCTGAGCAGATGTGTGTGTGTGCTGGGGAAAGATACGATCGGAGCATCCTCAGCTCCTAAAATGATTGCTTGGAGCTGCAGACATCCAGGTATAACTTCATGGCTGCTCTGAGTTTCACAAGAAGTCCAGAACAAGTCGAGAGGAGTCTGGGACTGTCTCCTGAAACGTGTCCAGCAAATCCCCTGTAGTGGTCCTTGCATCTCAGTGGGTGTTCCTTCCACACAAAATAAAATATCCTCCAAATATATTATTAAACCTCATTTTTTACTGGCTTTAATGCCAAATGGCCAAGACAGAAATTAGATACACGTTGTTCCTTTTTTTTCTAGGAGAACAAAAGTGGCTTTTATTGTCTGGCTTTGTTCACCACGTACCCTCTGAGTGCCATCAAGACTAGAATATCCCTCTTGCCCTGAATTTTTTCCCTTTGAGAGTGGTGGTGACACCCTGCTGAAGGAGAACTGAATATTCTCCTATCGTTACAAGTTGGCTTATTTTCAGTGGTCAGAGAGGAAGCGATTTCCATAAAATTGTTGGATTGAATTCATAGATTTGTGCCACTTCTCGAGTTTGGGCAGAAATCCAGCTTGTGCAAGCGATCTCACCCTGTCATGGGAAAGTGGTGCAACCCTGGTTGTCCTCAAATCAATCTTTCCCACCCCTCCTTGTCTTTCTCCTAATGCTATAGCTGCTACAGCTCTAGTCTGTTGGGTTACGACGATAGCAGGTACATGGTAACATTTGAGGCAGAGAAGGTTGGTGTCTCCAGAGGTGACGATCACCGTTTCTAGCATCTCTGGTTGCGCAGGTTTCGCTAAACGTGATGTAACGTGAAAGTTGGTCCCTGTGGAGATCTTCATGTGTAGATAAGAGAAGTTCTGCAGTTTCTCTAGCAAGCCTTCAAATCTGATGTTGGCGCGTAAAGAACGTCTGTGAAGTGGGATGGGGCTTTTCTTTACTGTCCAGCTCCAGCTTTGGAGGCACATTAGTGCGGCAGCTTGGGCTGTCAGCGTTTTCATAGCCCAGAACGTTTCAGTTATCTCAGCGAGGGGCCATTGTAAAGGCAGGGAAACTCCTCCTGTCCCAGGCAACGAGGGGGATGTATTTATTTACTGTGGAGTTCAGTCTGTGGTCAGGTCTATTTATTTGGCTTAACCCAAGCCAGCATAGCAGACAAGTTGCCTTAAACAGTCGGGATCAAGGGCAGCAACTACTGTGTCTTTCTTCCGTCATCCTCAGCAGTTGTAGCCTAACAAGAGGGTCAGGACAGACAGTTTATTCCTTTTACTGATATATTTGCAGAAAATGTACTTTCGAAGCTGTCCTGACTCCTGTGTTCCTCCTGGTGTGGTGCCTCAGTAGCACGGTCCATGATCTTTGCTTCTCTTGGGCATCATCAGTGATGGGTCCCCAAATGTCACCTGTGCCCTTTCCTTATGAAAGCACAAACCGGGTCTCTCCTAAGATCTCTAAAATCCAGCCTGCGCTTTTGGAGTAGGCAGGTGATTTTGATACCGTTCATTGCAGATGATTTTGATCTGAAGAGTCGTGATTTTGATCTGAAGAGTCATATCACACTTGATAAATGTTGATATTTCAGTTAAATTGCGCTTGTCAAGCAAGAAGGGGTAAATACAGGGGTGAAGGTAACATGTATAGAAGAGAGATTTACTTTAACAGCTTTCCAGCAGATAGACTGGCAAGCGATTTACGGAGCTAAATTAAACAGGAATTTGCTTTCAAAGTCATCTCATGGTCATGCGGTCGCTGATAAGTCTGCATTGTACATCCAACCCACAGGATAGCCCGGGGCTTGCTTCTAAAAGCAAATTTGAGGCATGACATCACGCAGGAAGTCATTGCGGAGGGTTTAGCGAGCCAAGCGCTCTCCTCTGATCTCAGAAGAAAGCGGACGGGTGGTTTGCACATGCTGGGGGGGGAAACCAGGCTTCAGCAGAGCATCGGGAAGCCTGCATGCCTTGGAAGTGCCTTCGCCGGCCATCAATTAATGAAAGCCATGCCATCGCTAACCAAAACCGCTCGGGCTGTCTGTTTTCCGGCTGGTTTATGTTCACTGATGAAACTGTTTTATGTGCAGTGATGTCTAAGCGGCGTGCAGGAAAGCAGGTGTTGATCAGTCTGTCTTGAAACAGTTGGTTGAGCTTGGTGAGATGATTGACCTCCCAAGTACCAAAAAGGCGGCGTCAGTCGCCATGTGCATGTATCCATCCTGAAGTGTCCATAATAAACAGAGCTGTCATTTTATCTCTTTTTTTTTAAATTTTTTTTTTCCTCCAAAACCACATGGGAAGTTCTAGGGTTTTCTATTCCCTAGACTTGTTCAGAGTCCATATAGCCACAGCCAGTCTCAAGCCTGAGAGCGCATTGAGGTCAGCCAGGATTAATGATGGGTTGTAAATCCCGAAAGTGGCCATTGAGGTTTAGTGGTACCCGTCAACCGGTGGTTTTTTTTTTTTTCCTCCTGCCAATAAGAGGATTTTGATGGATGGGACCTTAGCTGTGAAGAGAAAGAAGGTGGACAGGAAAGATCACCTGGATATTAAAGCTTCTCGCTGGCCTTCTTTGAATCGAACGGGTTGCTTAAAAAAAGCAGATCCGGGAGCACTCAGCCAGGGTTTTACTTTGCTGTGATTCATCCTTTCTTTTAACAGTGGTACATGTCAAAATGCTGATTTAATGGGGCTAGGAAGGAATTTGGAAAGCGCTGCGGCGAGGCAGCAAGGCGACTTGCACTCCAGCGTCACGTTGCTCCAAGGATCTGCCTCCAGGCTTTGAGCTGGCTGAATGAACAACTTTACGTGCTTTATTTTTTAATTTCCATGCGGCACTTGATATTTGCCCTTCCTCCAAATCAAGACTTTAAGGCAAAGAGCTGCCTTGTTGCTAGACCTCAGAAGTGACCGGTGCCGGAGGCCCCATTTAAACCACCGTGTCCTTCAGCATCCTCATGACCAGAAGACTGGTGCTGCATTGAGTCTCCTCCTATTCCTTTTCCTCCTGTCTGAGATAGCTCGCGGTGGGGGGGTTGCAGACCCCACATCCTTCCTTAGGTCATCTTTATTTCATATGATGGTTTCTGCAAGGCTGATAGAGAATTTATAATTTAAAAAAAAAAACAAAACAAACCAGCAGCCTTCCAGTACCTAAAGGGGGCCTACAAGAAAGCTGGAGAGGGGCATGTCATGATAGGACAAGGGGTAATGGCTTTAAACTGCAAGAGGGCGGATTTAGATGAGATGTAAGGAAGAAGTTCTTCACTGTGAGGGTGGTGAGGCACTGGAAAAGGTTGCCCAGAGAGGCTGTGGATGCCCCATCCCTGGCAGTGTTCAAGGCCAGGCTGGATGGGGCTTCGAGCAACCTGGTCTAGTGGAAGGTGTCCCTGCCCATGGCAGGGATCTTTAAGGTTGGGATCACCCAACTAGGTGATCTTTAAGGTCCCTTCCAACCCAAACCATTCTATGATTCTATGAAAAACTCACCACCAAACCGAAAGTATTGCAGTTGGGTGCAGCCCAGGAGAGGCTTTGCATAACCCCAGACACCATAGGAAGGCTCCTCAGCTCTGGAAGTTACTTGCCCTGATGTGAAGTTTTGTCAAGTACCCATTTCCCTTCCTCCAGGGGAGGATTTTGGTTCCTCTTGCCATTCCCTGCAGTCCCTCTGCAGCCACGTGAGCGTTTCCGGAGACCAAAGCAGCTCTGCTCCATGGCCGAGAGGACCAAATTGGGCGAGTGATTTGTAATCAGGTCCCAGTGAGTGATTTTGGGCCACTCCCATCAGTCCAGCTGGGGCTGGCACCCTTCGTTTGTGGCAAACAATTAGTTTCTTGCAAATGATACTTGCTTTTTCTTTTCCTAATGAAATGATTGCATGAATTAGAAAAGACAGAGTCAGCACCAGCATCATCTAAAGCTGTGGCTATTAATGATGGCAAGGCTGATGGCAGAGGTCATAGTCTCATATCCTTCGGACCACTGGGGTATCTGCAGACCCAAACCTTGCGGCTGGGAGAACTGGGAGCTGTTATCCTCCTGCTGATAGTTTTGATCCTTTTATGAATATTTGATTTTTAAAAGGTGCTTAATTAGCCGATCGCTTCATATGGTGTCTGGCATCATGAACTCATCCCATGGGAGCAGATTTATGATTAAAAGAATAAAGCAGCGACTCTCATTTTCTACCGACGGATTATTTTATGATCTTATTTTTTATTTTGTCGTAGAACCAGGTTTTTTTACGTCTTCCTAACACTGTGCGCTGTTTGGTGTTGCAGCGATGCCTACGCGGTTGGCTGGAACGGCCGGATGGGGATGCGGCACAGCAGGCTCGCCAGCCCTGGCGCCTTCCTAGACAAAGATGGGATATTCGTCAACACGACCAACAGCAAGCTGCTGGAGAGGGCCCACGGCATCCTCATGTCAGTGCAAAAGGAGGGGATTTTGGCTTTATTCCTGGAGCGTAATGAGCAGCATGGGTAGTTAGAGGAATGTAGATAGCCAGAATATAAAAATATCAGGGTTTCAAGTAGACTCGGAGGCGTTTCACGCTTGGGTCAAAGCAACCCCAGTACGTTTTACGCGTCTGATTTATTTAACTCTTATTGTTCATTTGTAATGACAGACGTGGGGAAGAGAGAGAAGGAATGAATCTGCTGGTCAAACCAGTCTCAAGATAAGACAGCGATGTAATGCAGTCGCTTTTTTTAACATGATATCAAAGTTTCCATTACAAATTGGGTGGGGAAATGATGTCGATGATTCACGCTGCAGCCTCATCAGAAGGTTCAGAGAACATCGCCGGGGTGGCTGGAGTTAACGCGGGGTATGAGAAAGCCAGGAGGGTGGTCAGTCGTTTCACGACGCCACTCCCTCGCTCTACCCAAATTACCGGCATCCCCATCATTTCCAATGTAATGATTCCCTTTAATTGGATACCTTCCTCTCAAACCTGTGCCACTAAATCTGTAAAACGAGTTTGCAGCATGCAGAAGCAGCCCAATTTCAGTGCAGGTTATAGGAAGCAGCTGCTAAAGGGGATTTGAAAGGACTTGTTTCATAAACTCCTCCATTCTGCAATTGCACGCGTGGATTAACCCGAGCCATTTATTATCTCCCCAGGCGAAATAAGAACTTCAAAGCCAAACCCAATCTCCCAAAGGTGAGAGAGAAGCACCTTTTTTACCTTGCTGGTCCGTGGGTTAAGACTTGTAGGTACAGCGATGAGATGCTGATGGGTGCGAGGAAGACCACTTCTGTCTACATCAAGACCTTGGTCAACTCAGCTCTGTTCAGGGCTTTTTAATTTATATAAAACCAAAGGATTTCAGCCCCGATTTGTGCTGGGGGAGTGCTGTATGAGTGCTTGCACCCTCCTTTCTTGGACCTGCTCTAGCTCCTTTTTTCCTCCTCCTGGGAAGGAGTACATATGTGCTGGTGAAATTTGATAATTAAGTCTCTAAACTAAAATGAGCGGGTAGGATAGGCAAGAGGGCTGGTACCTGATAGGCAACAGGCTTGTCTTAATACTCAGTTTCCCTCCATCTTGCATATACTATATTTTAAGAGATGCCAAGAGATCTATTGTATCTAGAAGACCAATGCTTGTTGTGGTTCTTGCTGGTGCTGCGTTGGTGGTCAAGAGCAGAGGACCAGGAGGAGCAAACTTTGGTTTTACTCCTCTCTGCGTGCACATTGCACCTGGAGAGGCACAGATACAGTTAATCGATGAACTTCATTAACAGTGAGTTGTTTGTCTGCAGCCCTTAGTGGGTAGGAGAGCCAAATTTCCCGTGGTCGAAGATGCCCTTGGCAAGTCCTCAGAGGAGCTTGGAGGAATGTGATCTGGGGGATCTGGCTCTGGCCAAATAGAGCAGAGCTACATTTCAAGCCGTCCCTTGGTGTTTCCCGTTGAGATTAAGTAGGGTGGTCACCTAAGGAAGCCCTGCAGAGGGTATAAAGAGGGATATAGCAGATAGCATGATGGTAAGATCTAGTTATTCTTGCATAGCAAGAACAAATGGAATCTCTCTTTTTCCACAGCACATGCTGGACGTGAAGTCTCTCAAGCACCTAACCAACCTGACGCTGCACGACCGCATTACCAAATCTCTCCTCCATCTCCATAAGAAGAAAAAACCGCCCAGCATCAGCGCCCAGTTCCAGGTAATCCTTTGCCTTTGATACGGGGAGGTGAATTAAAAGCCAATACCTGCTCCGGGTCCCCAGGGTGCCTGGGAGGACGCTTGCAGGCACAGTCCTGTCCCATCCTCGCCGCCGTTTAGGACATGAATTCAGCTGAGGACCGGGCTTGGGTAAGCTGGGAGACACCTTGCAGGTATCTAAATGGTGTAAAGGGAGAGAAACAAGAGCGATGGTGGGATATCATGGGGAATGAGGCGGTGGAACAAGATGGGAGGTGAGGATGAGCTGCAGAGCAGAGACGTTGGTGCATCCCTGTCCTCTGGTACCTCCCTTTCCAAGCCATCGCGTCACGGCGCTTTCTCTGCCGAATGCAGAAACCGCAAAATCCCGACACGACGTTTTTACAGTCTTTTTACTTGCATTCAGAATCCGAAATTCAATCTGGTTTCAAGCCAGCCAGAATGTAAATTTTAATAGGGGCAGAAAGGTCAAAATAGTGCTGCGTTATCTCCAGGCAGGCAGAGGAGTTCAGAGGAGGGATCGATACAGCATTCGTTGTGTTGTCGGCGCTGTGCACCAGCCAGCCATCCCTAGGAATAGCTGCAGCGAAAATAATCCTCCAATATGCGCATCAGGGCTTGGAAACTGCTACAAGGCACATGCACAGGCAGGTGGTAATATTAGAGAGCAGCTTTTCAGTTAAAAATCAGTTTCTAAGCAAGTCTGGCTTGGTTTTGACTTGTAATTTTGGGGTGTTTGGTTTGGGTTTTTTTTTTTTTGGAGATGTGGGTCATTTTTAGAAAGTCTCCGTGCGTAGATCTGGGTAAGATTAAGTAATTAAATGTATACATGCACACACACTCATATCTATATAATTGGATGTATATATAATTTGCAGAATGCACATCTGTGTGTATATATATATTAAGCTTAGTCTAGTCTAATGGTATGCTGGTTGAAATACACTTCTGCAGAGTTTAATTCATGCAATACCATGGGGCAGTTGAAACAGGGATGTCTTGAGTGAAATGCCTTCCTGAAACTTATTCATCCTTCAAAGGAAACTCTGAAAAGCCCCAGGGTGCATGATTGAGATTTATATATATATATATTTTTACAGTGCATACAAATAAAAGACCACTAAACGCCGTGAAGATTTCCCCCCTGCCCCTATGCAGCAAAGCAGATCGTTCAAATACCCTTTTCCTTACGCTTTCTGATGTTCCCCAGCGATGATGTGACAACATAGGAGCTGTGCCTACAACACGTCCTTTTCTTTATTTAAATGAATAAAAACATATTTAAGTCGGAGGCAGCTCTGGTATGACTGCCTGCTTCTCCTCTTAGACAAACGCCGGGCACTCCAGCCTTAATTTCATTTAACACTTGTAAGAGAGAAGCATTGTGTTTTCTCGAGAGAGCAGCCTGGTGCAAGCCAGCGAGATTGCTTTTTTTATCAAGAGCAGGCTGATAAAATTGCGGCGCGTGGAACTGGGTCACAGGCAGGAAATACAAGTTTTCCTATCACGGGGTTTGGGTTTGGTTTGGTGTTTTTGTTTGGTTTTTTTTTTTGCTGATAAATGCTGCCTTGTGGCTAATGCCTGAATGCCGGGCTTGCAGCTGCTCCGTCTCCTATTGATTTTAACCATGCCTATACTTACGGTTATCTATAGGCGAAATAACTATATTAGAGGACGCTGTAAGAGTAGCCATGGCTTTCACAGTTGAAAACTAGACCGCTGGTACCTAAACTGCAGCACGGCGATTTAAAGCCTTCCCTTTTATCCTGCATGCAGGTGGTACCCTAGAGAAAAGGGTGCTGTCCTGTCTAGCACGGGGTGATGCTGAAACGATTCATCGCACCCTGAAAGACCGAATACAGGTGGTGAAAGAGTGGGTGGCTGGAAAGCTTTGCAGGCAGAGGGACAAAGGAGCAGGGTACGGGGTTAATCCCGGGACCTCGCATGTCCTTTACGGATTCCCGATGACCAGAGCTTGCGCCAGATGGCAGAGGGTGCCTGAACCATCTGCCGTGCGCGGGATGTCGCTGGCTGCCGATGAAGTGGAAATACCCCCTCCTACGGGGCCGGCGGTCGCAGTACAATCCAATTTCCCCAATTTCCAATGCCGGGAGCGCTTTGCTTGCCGGGGCTTTCGGCAGGGCTCTTTGGCAAAGGGGTTGCATCCCGTATGCCCCCCGCTTCCCTCCCGCCAGCCCGGTGCGGGGCACAGTGGGATGCTGCAGCACCGTTGCTGGTTGATATCTCCAAATAGGCTTTTTTTTTTTCTTTTTTTGTAAAAAAAGAGTGATTTCAGTCTACTTTTAAGAAAACCAGGAGCGTGCCAGCGGAGGTCTGCCGTGGCGT
The DNA here is from genome assembly GCF_018139145.2 of Gymnogyps californianus. NCBI lineage: Eukaryota > Metazoa > Chordata > Aves > Accipitriformes > Cathartidae > Gymnogyps > Gymnogyps californianus. Next base: position 1,205,466 of record NC_059481.1, on the reverse strand, counting down.
GGCGTTCCCGCTGCTCCCTGGGATGGGAACGACGGGGACAGTTGCATGCAGTTAATATACGCATAACGCAGCTGCATCGCACGTGCGTGGGATCCATCCCTTACTCTTCCCCAGATCCTGGATGTAGATAAATTTTTCTAAACATGAAAGGCTTCCCATAAAGATGTCTTTAAAATGATCAGAAGGAGAAGAAAAGGCTTCCCGCAAGCAGATCTGTAGGCGGAATGCTTCTTTCTAATATCACGCCGTTTTATTAACACATATATTCAAAAATTTATAACTCTGCTTATAGTAAATATGCAACAGAATATCTTTTACACAACTGAGTTTTAAATGCTGTTAAAATCAGGAGTAATCAACTCTGGAGCATGTTACTAATACCATGTCAGTAACATGCTCGGTAATTAGAGATATTCAAAGTATTTATAGGGCACAGCAAAAAAAAAAAAGCAGTCGAGGAGCTCGGCCAGCCGCAGACTGACTCAGCATGCTCTGATTTTCAGTATGTTTTTATTCAAAGAGCTTGTGCTTCGTCGCAAAAGAGTCAAAGATTTGCGAGGTGGAGGAATAACTCGGCGTGATGTCCCGCTGGAGCGGTTGGGCGTAGCAACGATGCCAATATAAATTCATTTTTATGGGCTAGGCTTTTAATAATGATGCAGAAATAAGGGGAAATATAAAACAGGAACCTGGAAAACCCTTGATTCTCAGTGATCACAACTGGGCATTTCAGCAGAGGAATGTGGCCAGGAATATGCCAGCGTTGAAGCTATTCTTCTCTAAAAACAACCTATGAAGTGGTTAGGGTTCACAGGCTTCAAAAATGATTGCAAATTCCAGATTGCAAATCATTGCAAATTCCAGATTGCAAATCCCTGCAAATTCCACATCTTCCCTTTGCAAAACTGTCACTAAGAAAATGCATTTTTAGGCTAGCAGTAAAGTTTTGACTGTTAAAAATTGGGAATAAATGCTGTGTGGAGTCACTTCCGATAAAGGAAAAGTTTATTTGTATTTAAAAAACATCAGTGATTGTTTGGTGCAAGGTGTAAATCCTTGTCCTGGAGCTCCCGCTCACGTCTAGAAGAGGCTTGTTGGTGCGGAGCAGGATATGGCTTTGGGCTCCAGTGGCTGATGTGAAAAGGTCAAACCGGGGAATCTCAAAATACAGCCCGGCATTATGTTTATCTCCAGCTGATTTGTTGGGTGCAAAGACAAAACCAGCCAAGTTGCTTGGGCTGAAACACTCATTTTGGGGAACAATTTCCCATCTGCCTGGTTTACTCATCGTTTATTCCAATTTTTTTGTTTTTTTGATTTAAGCGCTTGGATTTTTGTTATTCATCGTGGTCTCTTCTCTGTTTCCCATCTGAAGATGTCTTCTCTGTTGCAGGCATCGCTCAACAAGCTGATGGAGACCCTTGGCCAAGCAGAACCTTATTTTGTCAAGTGCATTCGATCCAACGCCGAAAAGGTAAATCCCGTCCCATGAAAGCAGTGCTGCTAACAATCATCTTGGAAATATTTTGTAAATTTTTGCAGGAGGTTGAAAAGAAAAGAAAGCCCCAAATTGAGTTGGATTTAGAAGATATTTGTATACAAGCAATGGGAAGCGTGGAGGTTATCACTTGGGTGTTGCTCTTGATAAACTGCACTGGCTCTTCTTGTAATTGTAGAAACACATACATGAAAAAAACACGGGTTTAATTTATATGAAAAATATATTGGTTTTAATAGATGAATTTGACTCCTTTGAAGCTCCTGCCACCCATAGTAGAGATTTACAGAGCCATGAGTTCACTCATGCTGTTACTGAGTCCTAAAGCTTCTTTAAAATAAAGTTTGTATAGGTAGATACTTTTAGAATAAGCTACATTATTCACACTGACTCAGTGATGCATCGTATTTCTTGAATTTGACTTTAAGCATTTGTCTCATGGGCTAAGGACCCTCAGTTTCGAATGAAGGTTGCGGTACTGATGCTTTCTTGTGGATTAATCCGTCGGAGTTTTACCCAGCCGTTTAAAGATGAAGCTTTGTGCCCAGGAGATTATTTAGTTGCTCACAATCTTACCCGTTAGCTGTGACCTCGGCGGGAGGTCTTATTCAGTTCGGGGGCTCCAAAAAACCTTCTTTGTAGCTTTAGATATCTAGTTAGCTGTTTGAAAGTCTCCATCTGATGGCTGCTTGGAAGCAAACAGGATTCAACCCTGGTGGGATTAGTACGGTTCCTGGGGACCCGCGTTCCCTCCCTCCCCTAGCATCGTTGCCAACGTGCGTGTCATGCAGATGTGCTACATCTGCTGAATCCGTTTACCCATCCGTGTGCTTAAAAGCTTCAGTTAAAGGAAATATTTGCTCATCGCTGGCCTGTTTTTCCCCTTCCAGCTGCCCCTGCGGTTCAGTGACAGCCTGGTGCTCAGGCAGCTGCGGTACACGGGGATGCTGGAGACCGTTCGCATTCGCCAGTCAGGATACAGCTGCAAATACTCCTTCCAGGTTGAGTGACACGTTTTCCGTCTTTCGCCACCTTTAGCATCATTATCAGAGTTGTCTGAATGTTGCTCGCTCGTATTTTTTAACGAGGTAATGAATTTATAGCGGATGTAATGAGCTGATGTCTGGCACGGAGTGGTCTTCTGCTGCGCTGCTGATTTCTAGCAAGCTGGTCTAGACCTAGGTGAAGGCCACGAGCCCCTCTGCAGATAGTGTCATGGTTTTTGAACAAAACCAGTATTTTTTTGTAACGTGGACTTCCTTTTATGCAAAAAAAAAGGTATCCAATTTGCACGCGCTCTTCTGCGCACGTTTTGGAATCACCTGGGAATGGTGTTCGCCCCGTGGTGTCAGTGCTGGCTGCATCCCATCGGGAGGGTGATTGGCATCCTCTAAACAGCTCGGGAGTTATCCAGCTTTTCCTGTTTTCTTCTTTTCCGTGTGTTTGCCAGGTTTTGCGCGCGTGTCAGTCCTTTCATGTTTTGCTGGTGCCGATTTGTTTCGTGCTGGCAGCTGCTTTGGGCCAGATGCCATGTCCTGCGCAGCAGCTGTTTAGAAAAGGAAAACTGCTCAATTTTTTTTTTTTTTTTTTAATGTGAGCGTGGATCCCAACCTTACTTGGGAGGATCTCTCCTCTCGGACCTCCTCCGCTCTTGGAGTCCTCACAGCAGTGACCGATGGAGCATCTCAGAGATGCTTTGCAGATGCTGGTAACCCCCTTCCGTCGCGGCCCTTGCTGAGAATTTGGAGCATTTTTTGCTCGAGATGACCCCGTGGGTTCTGCAGAACCTCTCCTCCCACGCTGAAAGACGTTTGAATGTTGCTGGGTCTCTGCTTCGATGTGTTTGCCATCAGACCACAAATGGTGGACGAAACTTGGTATTCCACAGTCCATAAAATGCTTTCTGTCCTTCTGCTCACTCGATGGATCCCGTTTCATGTGGCCAGTGGAGCAAATCCGTTATTTATGGAAGAAGGGGACACAGCAGGACCCATCTAACCAAATCTTGGTGTTTCTTTTTTTCCTTCTCAGGATTTTGTGAACCATTTCCATGTCCTTCTGCCACAAGGAATCAGCCCGTCTAAGCACAATATCCATGATTTCTTCCGGAAAACAAAACTCGATCCAGACAATTACCAAGTTGGAAGAACAATGGTAATTTATCCTCAGCTCAGACTTACGTTTAAGATACAGATATAACATTTGCCTGCCTTTCTGTAATGATAAATTAACATCTTTATATATGTTTTTAATCAATGAAACTATTTTTCTTCTGTTTGCCAGAAGCCAATTGCTTAAATGAAGCTTTGAATATTGTTAACACAAAATAGTAAGAAACATGGTTGTTTTGCGTTAACCAAGTCCCACGTCTGGTTGTAACGAGGCGGCCTTCAAAAAACTACGTCTGTGTGTAGACACAGCTTGATACGATGGCTGTCATTTTGCCTCCCCTGAAGGGAAAGCAGAGGCTCTGTAATTCAGAGCTTGGACAGTCACAGGCCATAGATGCAACTGCAGAAACGTGTCAGAGATGGCTTAACTAAAATCAGCTGCTCAACTTTCTTCTGGGCATCCAGGACACAGAAACCAGGAGGATTAAATCATTTGTCTTGTGGTCTTGGAAGCTTTCCATGCTAATGTTTTTTGGGGGTTTTTTGGGCCAGGTTTTCGTGAAGGAGCGGGAGCGGCAGCTTCTGCAGGACCTGCTCCATCAGGAGGTGCTGCGCCGGATCACGCTGCTGCAGCGCTGGTTCCGCAGCATGCTCTGCAGGAGGCAGTTCCTGAGCTTAAGGCAAGCTGCAGTGATCATACAGGTAGGTGATGGTGCCTGATTTCGTTGCAAATTACAATCCACGAATCCTACAGATACAGCTGATGGGTAAAATCAGGTCCCCTCTCCGAGGAAGGAGCTTACAATCAGGATTTGACTCCTAGTACCATAATAAGTTGGGAATGGGGGAGACCGAGCTGGAAAGGTTGCATGAAGGCAGGTGCTCTCCCATCCCCACGCAACACCCGTTACAATCCTTGTACTACCTGCTGTGTTCGCAGAGATTTTGGCGTAGTTACCGGAGTCGAAAGCAAGGCGAACCATCCCCGGACCCTCTTGTCCTCGGTAAAGCTGCCGTCGTTCTCCAGACCCACTGGCGTGGCTTCGTGGAGAGGCGGAGGTTCCTGCAGATGCAGTTTGCAGCCCATCTTATCCAGAGCTGCTGGCGGGAGTACGCCAAGCGACGGCACGACGCGGCCACCAGCATCCAGGCGGCCTGGCGAGGACACCGCGCAAAGCAGTCGTACGCAGCCAGCAGAAGCAAAGTCGTCTGCTTGCAAGCGGCGTGCAGAGGATATTTAGCACGACAAAGGTAACGCCGTTGGCCTCGGTTAAAAAAGAAAACATTTTCCGATGATGCTCATTGGGGAGGGAGGTGGTTGATGTGAATTCGGGCACCGCTCCGACTACGGCGACTTACAGAGGATGGTGTCCCTTCGTAGGATCCCTGACCCTCTCCCGACCTGCCCTGATCCTTCGTTTGTCCACGCTTTCTAACAAAGGAGTTTATTTAGCTGCACGTCCTACTCTTAGAATAAGCAGAGCCTATTTCAGGTTGGAGCACGTAGGCAGTGGAAAGCCGAGGCCATAAATACTCGCGAGTTTGTTTTTTTTCCCCTTGGCAGCAGCACCAGTTTAAGTAGCCTATTTTTAACTCAGATTGCCTCGCTGATCCGGTTGCTGCGCTGTCTCGCAGGGACAGGAGATACTGGAGCCAGCCGCTGCAAAGGGGAGAGGGTTTCCAGCCATGCCTTGGCTTGCTGGCCGCGGGGCAGGTCTTGGTTCGTTCTCTGGAGGCGCTGCCTGCAAGGTGCGGAGCACCTTGACGTAGGGTGGAAGATTTGGGAGATGCAAAGAGCTCATGGCGCGGGGCGCGAGTCCCTGCTAGCTGTACCAGAGGCAGCCCGGGCAGGATGTGAAGATGAAGAAGCCAAGGGGGTGCGATGGGTTAAGATCTTCTGGCTCCGTCAGCTTACAGACGAGCTAGACCAGGGATGGAGGCTGGAGCTGCTGCCGCCAGCACGAGAGGAGCTTTCAGGTGCGTTGGGGCAGTCTTTGAGCAGGAGAGACGGCATAAGAGCAGGAGGTTGAAAACTGAAAGTGCACTCGCGTTGTCTTGCACCAGATGTGCAAGGAGGATTGCTTGAGATGCCGACGGTGGTGCTGGTGGTGGTGATGAGATGCCACCGGTGCGGTGCCTTGAAGGGACGTGAGTGGGCACGGGGGTACAGTATGCTGGTTTTCTGCTTTCTTGCAGGTTTAGAGCTTTGAAAGAGCAGCGATTAAAAGAGATGCAGCTGGAGAATGGCCTGTCAGTTAGAGAAGAGGATGGACTGGAGGCAGGTGATGCTTTGGAAATTAAGGGCTCCGACCCGTCTAAGTGGGAGGACGGCTCATTTGAAGAGCGAGTGAGAGCTATAGAGGAACATAAATCGCTGATGGAGAATAATCGGGTGAATCACGTGGACCCACTGGATACTTCTGCGAATTTATTGTACAAAAGGCATGAGAGAGCCAGTAGCCAGAGCGGGATGGACACTGAAGAGGAGGTCGTTGTGAGAGAGAGACCCAAGTCGCTGGAGGATCTCAACCAGAAAAAAGTGGTTCGTGCAAAAAGAGAAAGCCGGAGGATGCGTGAACTGGAACAGGCAAAATTTAGCTTGGAGCTGCTCAAGGTCCGGTCCACCGGCGGGCTGTCACCTTCAGAAGAGCGGAGGTGGTCCACTGAGCTTGTATCCGAGGCACTTCATTCCCCTCAGGGAACCCCGGAGAGCGAAAGCTCTCAAGGGAGCTTTGAGATGTTAAGCTGTGAAGATACCCCAAGTAATAAACTCGTTTCCTTAGTTTTAGACGAGCAAGAGGCACAGTCGTTTTCCACTGACTCTTTGCCTAGCAGTCCCCAGGCTCATCTGCAGAAGTCTCTCTGTGCGGCAGACGTGAACAGCAATTTACCCGGTTGCAGAAGGATGCTTTCAGAGTTGGAGCTACCTGATAACCTCACCGTGAAGGAGCGCGTGGTCTGTGACCCCCAGAATGTTATATACAAGACTCATCCAAGAGAAACCTTCCTTTCCAGCAACGTACCTACTTTCTACGTTCCGCCACAAGACAACGTGAAGGTGAAGCTGATGGAGAATAACCTGAGGAACAAAGCAGTGGAAAGAGAGGAGAGGACAGTTACGTTCTCTGACATCAGGAAGGGCTCTGAGCCAGACCAGGGCAGAGCCTTGGGAGGGGAGGAAGTGCAGAAGTCCTCTACCAAGAGAGAGGAACGTGGGACAGCGACTGCCACACAGGCCCATTCTCCAGACTCTGTCATCAAGAGACTAGAAAAGCTCAACGTGGAGAAGGAGGAACGGCAAAAGCAGCTTCAGCTGCAAAATGAGAGGGAGATGATGGAGCAGATCCGTCAGCAGAAGGAAATTCTGGAGAGACAACGCAAAGCCTTTGAGCAGCAAGGGAGGGTGGAGGCTCTGCAGAGGGCTGAGCAGAGCAGAATGAAGGACCCCTCCCTCAAGCCAACCAAAAAACCAGACAGCCGGCCTCAGTCGGTCCTCATCCTGCACCCCCAGAGCAGAGGGGAGCACGACCCCACCACAGGTGTGACTCCAGCCTCATCGGTGGACATTAAAGGTCTCACTGTTGGGACCAGGGGAAGCTCTCCAGCCCACAGTGCCCCCAAAGACAGACCTGTCAGCATGTTCATGGAGCGAAGAGAAGGTCAATCGGGATCGGCGCTGGAACCCCGATGCCATTCCAGACCGGCTCTGGACCCCAGGGACCTCCCAGGCAGCCACTTCTCGAGGATGGAGCGCCTTCGGCAACCCCGAATGCCCAACCAGGCCACCGAGGAGATGAGGGCAAGCACTATGTTCTTCACGCCGAAAGACAATCCCTTCGGCCTCCAGTGAGTAAAAACACGGTGTGCTTTCTCCGTAGGCTTTCTCCATAGGCTTTCTCCATAGACTTTTTGTTCTGCTAGAGACCGTTTTATACAAATGGTCCAGAACGTTGTTTCTGGAGACTGTACAAAACCCCTAGCCGACACAAAGATGGGTTTCTTGATCTTCTAGCAATGAGCGGGCAGAGATCAGAGGAAAAGGAAAAAGAACTGGAAATATGATTTCTCAGTCTCTTATGTGATGGGCATTATGTGAGCCGGGGCAGATACTCATGGACATTAGCATGTGAAGGGTGTTAATAGAAAGAGGGCTGACACTGCTTTCATTTACCGTAGATGAATGGTGATAGGAGTTTATTTCTCAAGGTAGAAGACGAAGAAAAAATTCTTAGGGTTTTTGGGTGGCCAGAGTAGAAATGACTAGATAAGGCAGAAAATTTCAGGATTTTTTCTTGTTTACTGTATAATTAGCACAGCCAGCAAAGCCATTCGGACAATCTTAGCATTGCAGATTAAAAAACAGCAACTGTCCAGAGAGGGTTTGGGATGCGAATGCACTTTTGACAGCATATCGCTTACATACATAATTACACAGGTAATGGGCTTAGCAGTCGTTCAGCTCCGTCGCATTCCTTAAATGATGGGCTGCTCCAGCACAGGGTCTAGAGCCCGCAGCAAGGTCTTGGGACAACGTTTGCTCCCACTCCATCGTTTTGCTTAAGCTGCCCTGCCTAATTTTGGAGAGGTTTTGGTGATTTAGCTCAAAAAGGACGTAAAACCCTCCCAAATCCCGCTCCACCCTTTCCAAGGCAAAAACTACCAGTGAATGTTTGCTGTTGATAACTGAAGGTACCTCCAAGCGTAGTAGTCTTGTGGTTTATGTGCCGTTGTGACGGGAGAACATTCCCATTTAATTTGTGCAGGTTCTTTAACTAAGTCTAGACAGACATGATGGGGAAAAGGAGCAGTCAATAAAAAAAATAGCCCTTTGCCCCCCGATAGAGCCAGCAGCATCCCTCGCGCGTGGCCATGGTGAAGGTTTTATTCGGAAGTGATGGTAGAAAGAGTGAGCTGAGCGAAAAGCAACTGAAGTGGGTGTATTTTTTAATGCTATGTTAGATGCAAAGCGAGAATGCTCTCCTTCTCAACCGGTTCGTATGAAAATCTGCAGGAGGTCCTGGAGAATTGGTTTGGAAGCTGGTATTTGAGAATAGTCTTCCCCCAGAAAAATTTCTTTCCATTTCTTTTCCTGGTTCATGCACAGAACAAGCAACAGGGGGGAAAAAAAAAATTAAAACTTCCTGTATTTTACTTTTTATTCTGCAACAGAACAATCGCATTTGAGAATCCAGAAGTGAAAAAGTACCATCCGTAACCACCGTGATGGGTAGAGTAGGCAGGCAGAACTTTGTATCTTCTTGTCCTTTGGTATTAACTCAAATCCTGAAGAATTCAAAGCGATTCCGAAACCCCATGACCTCAAACTTGCAATTTGGTCTTGATTGCTTAGGCTGCGCGCTTGTACGCTTCTGCGAGCCGGGCTGGCACGGTGGGAAGGCTTTTAGGAGAAGGTGAAACGTCTCTATTGTGTTGTGTTTCAGCAGAGAAGCAAATCATCAATGCCTTTCCAAGGGTGAACTAGCTAAGAAGCCATTTAAGATGCCGGGGTCTGGCAGAGGAGAGGTAAGTTGTGGCTTGCTTTTTTTTCTCTTTTAATTGAACGGGGTGGGGAAAAAAATCCTTATTCTGCCAGTTTTCCCTCAAAAGCTTCAAAGAAGTGAACTATAAAGCACAAGGGCTGCTAGACAGAGGGAAGGGGGATATCACGGTACAGCAACCTTCACACCTTCTCTTAAAAATAAAAAAAACCCATAACGTTAAGTCGTAGCAGCTCTGGATAAAAAGGATCTCACGGTCCTGATGGCAAACACTGTCCAACGCAGTCTTGTCTTGGTTTGGTTTAACGTACATTTGAGTAACGTCCATGATTGTCCATTTTCACCGTTCTGTCTTGGTTTTTGTTTTTCCTGGTCCTTTTTTTTTTCTTTTTTTGCACTAGATATAATATTGTATCCCCTCCGTGGGGTGCAGTGTCACTCGGAGATGTCTTAAGGCTGTACTTGAGCTACGCTGATGCCAAACATCGGTAGAATCTCCTTTTTATTTTAAAAACCTTTTGCTTTGTTTTGTTTTTTGTTTGTTTTATCATTTGGTCAAGCAGGTTCCCAGACCGACCCATAAAAAGAAAGCCCGCATGGCGCGGACGCGCTCCGATTTCTTGACTAGAGGTACTTTTGCTGATGGGGAGGGGGATACGGAGGAAGATGATTACGATGGCAATTTTGAGTTCCTTCTCTCCTCTGACCAACCTCCTCATCCCGAGGCGGTGCCTGCAGCCCGGCTGGGGCAGGCCTGTTACAGTGACTCCGAAATGGTAATTTTTTCCAACGTGGTGGGGGAAATGAAACAAGGGAGCGAGCGGAGCTGTGGGAGCCTTTCTTTGCTAACCTTAGCTGCACTGATCCCTCCACCGCTTCTTCTCCTGCTTCCAAGGATGCTGTAGATGGGTAAACTCGGCGAACACAGCAGAAACAGATGCAAAATGGGGAAATCATTTGTATTTCTTGGTCATGGGGATGTTTTCTGGCTTGATTGGATACCAGCTACTGTTTCCATAGCTTTCCTGGAGTATTGCAACTTGTATTGCACCGCTACCTATTTTTTTTTTGGTTTTTAACCTCAATAGCCAAGTCCCCCTAAGATCCTTTTGCTCTAAAAATGATCTACACACATCCATAGAAAAGATCAAAGCAAATATTGTCCAAAAAGGAACAGACAACAAAGAAAACGATATAAATCTTGCACCTCCTGTTACTTCTGATTTTATATCCTTAGCCACAGTATCTGATGATTATTCAGTCCTCAATTATCGGAGCAATGCTGGCAGACAGCGTCTTAGGGAAAGCAAAAACATGTAAATAGGGCAATAAAAATATCGTGAGAGTGAAATAGTGGGTTTTAAAAAAAAAAAAAAAACCAAAACAACCAAACCAAAACCCAGCCTTAGTGGCCTTTTCAAGCACAGTAACTGGTGTCCATTGGCAGGTCCACGGGCTGCAGCACCATGCTATGTGAGCCTGTGCTGCAGAGCGTTTGCATCTCAGGCTTAATCTCCCGCCTGGATAAGCTGCTTTTGGAAAATCACAAAGCAAGAGGTTTCAGGAGTGGAAGAGGCCAACGGCTTCCAACCCACTCGTATTTTTTTCCTGAGGTGGTGGAGATGTTCCTATAGAAGTGTGAATAAACACCAGGAATTGTCTCCTGCCGTAAGAGCTCACGTGGAGCATTGAGTAGAGCTGCGTTGCTCCTCTGCTCCAGCTACAGTGCTGGATGTGGAGCTGAGTATAAAACCGAAGAAAAGCATGAAAACCAAAGTCAGCGATTTATTTTGTGCTGCAGCATTGCCATGGGTCTGGCAAACATCTCATGCGATCCTAAAATCTGCTTTTCCAAGAAAGGCAGATGGCCAAGGAGGGCTTTTCATGACTTTTCTGTTAGCAGCTTTTATTATAAAGGATAAATTTTTCCCAGGATAATTTCCTCGCTGGAAGAGGGCAGAGATTTACAAATTCCATGGATTTTTAAGGTTGCTCTTGATAAATTTCCAGGGGGTTTGAGCCAGGAATACTCGAAACCTCATTGAAAGACACAGCTCTATGAACTGAGATCACTTGGCTGCATCTTCACGCATCTCCCTGCTTGTAGAACATTTTATGTAGTAAAATGTAGTATTTTACCTAGCGTGGCAAAAGCCCTGGGCGAGGGGCCGCGCCGTACCTGGAGTGCCGTGCTGTGTTCCTGGAGCCTACCCTCTTAAAAAGCGTTAGGGGTTTTTTAGCCGTAGAAATCTTTCCCACTGGGATGTGAAAGGTGCTGGGCTGGTGCTTGGCAAGCTCCATCCTTGGGAGGGATCTGGCTCATTCCACTCTTTGGAAATGCTCCTTGGGACTCTGCTCACCTGGTTTAACAGCTCTCACCGCATGCGAGTAGTAGTAGGTGCCAACTGTCTTTCGTCTCTCCTCTATCCCTCTTCTCCTCTGCTCTCCATCACTCGCTCTAACTGGCGGTCAGCACTTTCACCCCTTGTGCAGTCGAGTTCTGCTTTCTAGCAAACGCTGCCCGTGAAGTTGTGTGCTCAGCGATACCCTACGTCTGTATGTCCTCACAACGTGTACAGTGTTTCCATCTGTATTCTGTATTGCAGGTTTGGGACCAGCCCTTTGGCTTGTGGCTTTTCTGGGTCAGGATTGCCACAAGTAGCAAGATTTAGGGACTGCTTATTCATATTTATTACTAGAGCCCGGTTGGGTGTTGCAGATGATGGAGCAGCCTATGATAGAGCAATACTGGTGCATGTTGGTTGGGGTACAAACTCAAGTAGGTTGATGTCTATGTAGACACATTCGTTGTTGTCTTGTGATGTTCACATGAAGACGAGTCAGGCAGCCGCCGTGCGCGGGCTGGTTCCTGTGCTAGTGAATAGCGTATTCATACAGCTCCTGCCCCCAGCTACGACTTTCCAAAAAAGCCTCTTTTAATGTGCTGCTCAGCGGCCAAGGGCTGCTGGATAGACGAAAGAGAGATCATGTGCGACCTTGTGAAATTGAGCATGTGATGGCTCACCAGCTGCACTGGCGTGAACCAGTGCCTGTTTTGCCCATTGGTTTCTTGACCGTCAAGTCAACGATAGTGTATCACCAGCTGGTAAGTAGAGGTCCACCAGAAACCAATGCTCCTGACGTAAATCTGGGGTATCCCAGAGCAGCAAAGACCAAGAGCATCTTCAGCCAGAGCTGAAACCCAAGGTGCACCAGTATATAAGGTGGCTGCTGAAGGTGCAGTTGGCTCCAAGGTGCCTTTAAGGCTAAAGGGCTTCCTGACAAGACCAAGCCTTCAAAGGTTGCTTGAGTTTTTTGGCGAGTGAATAGCCGAGGATTAACCTACGTTGCGGTGAGACAAGTACAAGTGGGAGGAATAGTTCCTGGCTGTGGTCAGCACATATTAATACCCCTTCTGTTTTGCACCTAAGCCTGGAGAGCTTTCCTGCAGCAGATAAAAGGAAAGCCTTGGTTAGAGAAACCACACCAGAAATACCTTCTGAATACATCCTCCTTCAGCAGAGGCTCTTAGAGAGAGGACCCTGGATAATGAAGCAGTCATTTTGCTCCAACCTCCATACTAAACCCGCGAATTGACAAACATCAGTCCAAGTATCTGTCACCAGCTGATCCCTAGCACGCCTGAAGAGCCAGCAATGAAAGAAAATCTCCTGTCCTGAGCCATTCAGAGGGAGCATTGCACTTTAGGAAGCTCTTCAATGCAGCATGTGGCACTGCTGCCTGCTGGGACAAGTCACTTGGGCGTAGTTATCTCTTGCTAGCACGGGTGGGTGAAATACAGGTTGCTCTTTCAGAGGAAAAATATTTGGTCCCCTCTTCATCCAAGGGACAACTGCAGGCCCCCAGCTATTGCCATTTGCCCGCATGTGATGCTTTGTGGTGTTCCCTGGCCAGGGATTTTCTGGTGCAGAGGCTCGTCTTGACATCTGAGAAGGTTTCCCATCCAGACGAGGACCTTCCCCTTCGGAACTTCTTGGAGGAGTCCCTCAAACAGAAGGATCTCGTGCCAAAAATGCCTTTCAGTCCTTACGTTCAAAAGCTGGAGAGGTTGCTGTGATAGCAGAGGAAACACTGAACAATAGTAGGTCAAGAATTGGGGCAGAGCAGAGAGAGGTGGAGATCGTAATGGTAGAAAATCCTTCTTCCCGTTTTGTCTAAAAAGTGTGTTACAGATGTTTTTGACTCAAAGTCTTCTGTGTGAGCCAGGGGTTTCGCCTGCTTTGCTCTACTCCAAAATCTGTACACTAGATCTGCTTGTGCAGCAGGTATGATATATATTTAAAAAAGAAAGTGGACGTGGTGTCCTATAGAGCGACCTCTGTGTTGCTCCGACGATCCCCTTAGCCTGCCTGCCACAGTCAGCACGTGCCAATGTGCTTTAAATGGCTTTGAAATAGAGAAAAAGGGAGTAAATGCCCCCACAAAATACTTTTTTTTTTTTAAACAAAGCACTGAAAGTGATAAAAAGGTTGAAATTACTCAAGAACAAAACTGTATCATGGGGGCAAATATTTTAATAGGTCATTTTTAAAAGCAAGTAGTAAGTTTGGGCTGGATGGAAATCACTTTTATGGGTTTTGAGGGGTTCTTTTTCCCGGTATCCATCCGCAATTTATGTATGATCATCACGTAAATGTCAGAGCGACAGGAACAAGAAACCCTTTGATGGTTTAGGCAGTTTCTTTCCCAGTGGCAATTTTGCCTTATGTGCTGCCATCTCCTGGCTGGTAGAGAGGTTAGTCCAGGGGTGAAAAATGAAACATTGAAGAAGAGTAAATATGGTAAATGTGACTCCCTTGCAGCCCATATTTTATATAATTTTATTTGAAATATTTTTAATAGAAGAAGAAGAAATGCTTAAAACCACAGTGCCGTTCAGCTGAGACATTTAGGTGGTGGGAAAGCTACAGGAGATAGTTGACCGTCATCTCCCGAATCCTTTCATACAACCTGATTCCCTGCTTTCCTCAGGCCGAAAGTCTCTCCTCCAGGAGTCTGACTCCGAAATCACAGCTGCAATTGGAAAAAAAGAACAAAAATTGCTATTTTTTTTTTTTTTAAATACAGCAAGACTATTTCTGGGCTATTTCATGGAATCCCGTTAGGTTGAATTATTGCAAATTCATTTCACCCTTAAAAATAATCCCAGGGCATTTTAAATGGTGGTGAAAGCGGAGATCCTTTATATTAAAGCTGCACAATCTCTTATTTCTAAAGGGTTCATTTTGATGTGTCGTTGGCACGAAGACTTTGGTCTTTTCTGTAAAGTCCTCAACAAGAGTTGGAGGAGGAAGCTCTGCTGGGACAGATCCATGTGGTTGAAGGTTCCTTTGGTGCTAGGAACACCACAAACCACTTCGTCGTGGCTAACGTGGCTCTTCGGGGAAGGAGAGCTGGGCTGCCCAGACCAAGACGGTGGAGTAGTTGTACAGGCTGAGTAATGAGGACCCGTGGCTTGGTGCACACTGATTTTCATCATTGATTGCTCAAGGAGAAAGAAGGTTGGACCTCGATGTAGAGTTGGAGCAAGGGAAATGCCTTTCTTAGGAGTCATTAAAATATTTCTGTAGTTGTAGCTAGCTCGACAGGACTGTAGGTTTTCATCTGTAGGCAGACAGAAATAAAGATGTAACAGATGAAATACCTAATTTTTGCTAGGAAAAAAAAAAAAAACAGCTGGCATCCCAAGAGCTGTCTCGTTTTAAAACGCTTCGTGCTTGGAATCGTTACAGACGGTGCAGCGATTCGCCTCTGGGGAAGGCCAAACGAAACTGCACAAAACCATGTCTCAGGGGGAGATCGGGAAGCTGGCGGCTGCGCAGAAGAGCCTGGCTCCGGATGGGAGGTAGGAAACGTGGATGGAGATGGTAGAAGTTGTGTGGATTTAACTCCTCCTCAAACACCGTGAAGGTCCAGGAGGTTCAGGGTAGTTTTGTGTAGAAGGACGTTTTCCTAATTAAGGTGGTTCCTCTTTCCACAACTTTATTTCCAGGCCTCAGCGAGCCAAGATGAGGTTCTGGGTGAAGGGAAAGCAGGGGGAGAAGAAGACCCCGCGGGAGAAGCTTGCTACCCAGTCTGAGCTGCTGGAGCTGTACGCAGAGCAAGAAGCCCCCGGCAGGGAGGTGATTTCTGGCTTGCAGCTTGGCGAAGGTAAGCGGTGGGGTGGCATGGTGCCGGTGGTGTAAGGAGCAGAGAAATTGCGTTCGCTCTCATGGCAGAGGGAAAAGCTAGTGTAAATCTGGCTTTACGCCGCAACCAAGCGTAGCCCAATATATAGGGGCTTGGGTAAAGATACGGAACCGAGGAAGGCTGGCTGATCTATAGGGTTAGGGTATCTGTAAATGGGAGTATCGTGTATGATGGTGTAGTCTAGCTGAGGCTGCTGTGGGAGAACGGGTTGGGAAGCTGCACAAATCAAATGTCCATGCTGGTTCACATCTCTTGAATTCGTGGACGCCGTCAACCCGAAATGGTGGCAAGTAGGTTAGAGGGTGGGATCCAAAATGGGTCTCAAGGAATTCCGTGTTGCTAATCCTCCCGGCAGCCGTCTGGAAATGGACAGATGTTTCTTCTCTTGATGAAGGAAATAACCAAAGGAGAAATGACATTTTATCTTCCTATGAGTACCACACAGTGCTTTTCTACTCCACAGATTTATTCCGATGCCCATCTCCCTGTTTTAGTGGCAGAATTATTTTTCATCTGCTCTTCAATCTCTTTCCCCCTTTTTAATTATCACCCGTAGAGTTGGGTTCTCACCACCTGACCCCCCCGCGGAGTCCCGAGCTGTCCGGTATCTACCGGCGGGAGTTTAAGGAGAACAAGGAGCCTTCTCCCAAAGTGAAACGCAAGCGCAGCGTCAAGATCAGCAACGTGGCTCTGGAGCCCGTGCAGTGGCAGAACGACTCGCTGCAGATCATAACCAGCGCTAGCGACTTGAAGAGCATGGATGAGTTTCTCCTGAAAAAGGTAACTCCTGTCCTCGCTGCTCCAGCTAAATCATCAGAGAGCTCGAAGAGCAGACGAAGGCAACAAAGCCAAAATTATCCTGGGGGCAGCAGTAGCAATACTAATAATTCATCTAAGGGTGCACAGCGTGCACCAGGGCAGGCTTGGGAGAAAAGATGGGCACGCTGTGCATGCACCGTGCGGTCATTCTGCACGAGCACGGCAGCTTCAGTGCTTCCATTGCTTCGAGCTGCCCCTGGTGGCATCAGAAAAAGGTGACCTAGGAGGGCAGGAGTTGAAGGCTGCGGGGAAATGCTCGCGTTTCTAGTTTGCATGCAGTAGAAACTGCCTTGCAATCGTTACTAACGCTGTCTGCCCGTGGTGGAGCAGCTACTCGTTAGTGCTGCTTCATCTCACGCAGTGCTCTGCCGCAGCAAAAGTGGCATGGGTGCATAAACCCCTTTGGTTTCCCAGATGAATGAACTGGATAACGAGGACAGCAAGAAGGACACGCTGGTGGATGTCGTGTTCAAGAAAGCGCTGAAGGAATTCCGACAAAACATCTTCAGCTTTTACTCCTCAGCATTGGCGGTAAGTGACCGGATGACGGGTGAGAACTTCCACCTCCAGGAGAAACGAGATGCTCTGGGTCCTCCTGGTGGTGGAGACGTTGCCAAGCTTTCCATCCCTGGTCTGCTCATCCTTTTGTATTCAGTCCCATGAGCTGTAAATTTGGACTAATTATTCCTCATTAGCCAGCTCTCAATGTACGTTGAGTGGAGATTTCTGATCTCCTCGTTACAGCTTGCTCCCAGTCAAATGGGAGATGACAGTAAGTCAATAAACTCCTATTTGCCACCCAAAGCGCCCGGAAACCTTTGTTACATTTGCGAGTGGTGGAGACGTTTGAGCAACGCGGAGCTCTGCTCTTCTGCTACTTCTGAATCTGAGCAATGATCGCTATGGCTTATGATCACAGTGATCAAAAAAAGCTATTTTATTGCCCAGATTGTACGAAAAGTTCCCTCTAAGACTTGAGCTGGCACTTAACGTCCTCCTGCTCTGCACGCTGAGAAGCTACCCTGCCAAAGGTCATGAAATAACTCTCTATTAGGTGATCCTTTTTTCCGTCTTTTAATCATACTTGGACTTTCCCTGAGCAGTTGGAAGCCGGTCAGGCTGAAAGAATTGTCTGGAGCAGAAAAGGCAGTCTGGGGTGTATAAAAATCGCTTTTCTTTTTGCTTCTGTTTCCTTAAAAGATGGATGATGGGAAAAGCATCCGCTATAAGGACCTCTATGCCTTATTCGAGCAGATTCTGGAGAAGACCATGAGGCTTGAACAGAGGGACTGGAGTGAGTCTCCAGTTAAAGTCTGGGTCAATACCTTCAAAGTCTTCCTGGATGAATATATGATAGAGTACAAACCCCTGGACTACACCGCGGTGAAGGTAGTCAGCACTTTTCTTAAGCTCCTTGAAGATTTGGGAACTGTCTTTCCGTGGGGTTGTGCTCTCTGTAGACACATGGGAACCTCTGTTGTCTTCTCCTCTGCTTTAAGCTGAGGTGGACAACATAAGGCGGCACGCAAGGCATGATTCGTTCGTCGTGTTTCACTGGGCTCAGCAAATCCCAGTTCACATCTGGGCTGAGCTGGGCCCTGGCCAATGCCAACGTGTAGATATGGTCTCCAGGGCAAAGCTGCAACCATCTATGGATGCTTGGAAAGGCAGCTCCCGGTGCTTCTTTTTCAGTTTGGGGGGTTTTTTTCAATCTTTGAGGGAAAATGAAAAAGATACAAGCTTTACTAGTCTCTTGACCTCTTCCCAAGCGACCATATACTTCACCACTGGTTGGGTTGCGGGAGAAGGGGACACGGGCAGTGGCTGTCCCCGGGGTCTAGGTACAGTTTTTAGAGCAGTCAGAGCTTGCAGCGTGCCTTTCACAAACCTAATCTCCTCGCTTTCTGCTCCGTATTGTCTGCGAGGACAACCACAGGGTCTCAGGCTGGGCTTGGGAGATGGTGTTTATTGTACAAATATCCCATCTTCTGGCTCTTCTGCTCCGAGTCCTCCCCAGGCTCCTCTCCAGGCAGGTTTTCTTCGGAGCAGGCTGAGCATCAGCTCCAGCTGCAGTGCTGTGCCACGTTCTCCTTGGGTGTCTTGCATGAGATGGGAGAGCTTTAGGTCACTGATGCTGAACTTGGAGCTAGAGCAGCAGCTAAGCTCAACTCTGAGATGAAGATGGGGACAGTTGTCCAGGGGATTTCTGAAAACGGGGTGATCCGTAGGAGAGTTTTCTAGAGTGACTCTCCTGGGGCTGCAGGTGTACTGGGGGATGGGGCTGGAAAGCAGTGGGCAACATTAGATGTGAGCCCTCTGTACGCTTTACCTGGGGAAACTGCCCATCAATACGCTTAAATCTCTTTCTAATACCAGGTGCCAAAAACGGAACGAAAAAAGAGAAGAAAAAAGGAAGCGGATGTGGTGAGTTGAGCACTCTGTGCCTGTGCATTAAAAAATTAATGTCCTTGTGGCCAGAATGACGAGCGATAAGAGACCTGCTCCTGACACGTCCTATGCTGAGATCCGAACATCACACCGTAATGAATGTGCAGCCATGAAAGGACGTGCTAGAAAGATGGGCAAGGTGGATTTGGTTTGCTTCATCAAGGATCTCTGTAGGTTGTTCTCTGAAAACACGTCCCACATCAGTCCAGACAGTAATGTCAAGAGTTATTATAGACGAACTGAAAGCAAAACAGAAAGTGGTGTTCTGGGTTTCTGCATAAACTTCTAGTGTGTGTTTTACATCTCTAATATCGGAGATGTAGGAAATTACATCTCCTTTTTTCCTAAAGGATATGATAGTACTAGGAAGGATGCAGGTGCAGAGCAAAAAGGGGCCATGGATGCATACAAGACCTTCTTAACATGGGGAAGTTGACCAGCCAACCTCAGTCAAACACAGTTTCTAACCTGCTTGCGTGATGGTTCTGTTCCCGTACAGACTGGATGTCTGTTTGGGTTGCCTGTGGGGTTATTGGGCTGAAAAGGAAACAAAAACAGCAAATAAAAGCAAATAACAGCTAAAAGTTGGAGAGCTGACCATGTTCATCTCCCCATTTTGCAGCAGACTAAGCACCCATCTCCTTTTTCTCACCACCCAACCTTTATCGTCGCAGGTGGAAGAGCACAACGGTCACATTTTTAAGGCGACCCAGTACAGCATCCCCACCTACTGTGAATATTGTTCCTCCTTGATCTGGATAATGGACAGGGCTTCTGTTTGTAAATGTAAGCACGCTCTCTTTGGTCTTTTTTTGTGTGCTTGTATCACAGTGATGAGGTTTTGGATTTTGAAAGGTGTTCGCTGCTGTTGCCTGCAACCCTACTCTCAAATAATTTGGGTTTTTTCACATTAGAAGAGCTTTTGGGACAGAGCTTAAGGGTTTCTGAAGTCAACTAGTAAGTCCATCCCAGCAGTCCTTCCAGTCCTCGTGGTAGAGTTAGTTTTGTGTGTGGGAGCTTTGCGTTACACATCTTATCCTATAAGGTCATATGGTCAAACCATATTTAAGGGGTCACGGTGAGAAGGATGGTAGAGTCGGGTATGGCAAACATGCCCTACGGCTTCAGCCCGTAGGATGCCTGTGGCTCTCGTGACGATGGCGAATTCATTTGGCTTAGGCTATTTGACCTCCAGGCACGTGAATTTTCGGGGAGATGAGGAAAATGGAGGAGGAGCGATGGGAAAGGTTGATCCATCGCTTTGGTTTTTCCAGCATTTCTGTGATTAGGTTGAAAGTATCGACCCTGGGGTATTTCAGGCTGATGTCCAGTGCAGGAAGAATACAAATTAGGTGCTATTTCCAACCTCGTTGAGTGTATCCATGTCTGAGAGCTCAGAGTGACTCATGGATTATTTTCTGACTTGATCAATCCGGGGTTTTTTAATGTTTCAGGGACTTAAATACGGGTGTCCTGATTTCGGCTGGGATAGAGTTAATTTTCTTCCTAGTAGCTGGTATAATGTTGTGGTTTGGATTTAGTAGGAAAATAATGTTGATAACACACCGATGTTTTTAGTTGTTGCTAAGTAGTGTTTATACTAAGTCAAGGATTTTTCAGCTTCTTGTGCCCAGCCAGCAGGAAGGCTGGAGGGGCACAAGAAGCTGGGAGGGGACACGGCCAGGACAGCTGACCCCAACTGGCCAAAGGGATATTCCATACCATAGAATGTCACATCCAGTATATAAACTGGGGGGAATTGGCCGGGAGGGGCGGATCGCTGCTCAGGAACTAACCGGGCATCGGTCAGTGGGTGGTGAACAACTGCGTTGTGCATCGCTTGTCTTTCTTGGGTTATATTTCACTCTCTTTTTGTTATCTTCCTTTTCATTACTATTACTATCATTTAAATTATTAAACTGTTCTTATCTCAACCCACAAGTTTTACTTGTTTTCGATTCTCCTCCCCACCCCACCGGGGCAGGGTGAGGGGAGGAGGAGTGAGGGAGCGGCTGCGTGGTGCTTAGTTGCTGGCTGAGGTTAAACCACGACAACAGGACCTTTAAAATTACAGGCTTTTTTTTTTTGTTTGGTTGGTTGATTGGTTTGAGTGGATCTAATATAGACCTGGCCCCTGGAAACTGCAAATTCAACGTGCTTTTGACCTGCTAGTCCTGAGAGGAGCTCCTTAATTCATATTAATTCATATTTCTGCAGCGATCTGACTTTTTGGATTACTAAATACTATTTTTCTTCGTTGCAGTATGTAAATATGCTTGTCACAAGAAGTGCTGTCTTAAAACCACGACCAAGTGCTCCAAAAAGGTAAATGCCTCTCATTCTTTTTCTTTCATTAAATACCTTTCAGACGGCGATCCCAAGCTTGTATAAAAAATGTTTGCAGGCACAGAACTTGATATAATGCTGATGGTAACCCTCCTTCGAGAAGGAGCTTGGACCAGAGATCCCTGGAGGTCTCTCCCACCAGTGCTTCGGTGTTTGCATGTATTTTGGGAGTAACGCAGCGATGCGTCACTATATATCTGCCCAGTCATGCAGCAGATGTTGCGGTGATGTTCCCTGCCTTGTAACCGCACTGAATAATAGAAAGCTGCCTCGTTTTATAGCTTTTAAGGACTTGGAAATGTGGGGTTATTCTTAAATGTGGGGTTATTTTTGGAAATATGGGTTATTCTTAACCCTGCTGGTCCCTGCTCAGGCTCACGGCGCGGTCCCCAAACAGCGGCAGTACTGCAGCTGAGCAAGGAAGGGTGAGTGGAGGGTGCTCAAGCACGCACCGTCCTCCTTAGAGGGGAATTAAATATTGTTTGCCGGGTTTAAGGGTATGGAGAACAGGGAATGAATGCAGCAGGTCGCCCTGGGTAACAATGAATCATCAAGATTTGATGGTTTTTCTTTTAAATAGTTTCTTTTGTGCCCAAAAGAAGGATAATACAGCCAAGATAATAATGTGTGCAAAGCTTTATCAGCTCCCTGGGAGGCTTCTCGAGGAAGAACAGCCTCCGTAATATACAGCCTCTCTAAAGCTGCATGATTACATTTTTCCCAAGAAATAATCTAAATATATACACTGAAGATATATATGTTTGAATATATTTGTATTTTGAATATATATAGTATTTTTGCTGCACTCCTTCCCTTTCTGGCAGTATTTCTGCAAGAGCTGGGAACGCCTCCTATGAGTTTCTGCTCTAAAATCTGGGAAGTCCAATGAGATCTCCGATTATTTTTTTTCAGAGAAGCTCAGAGATGCTTGAAGCCTTCTCGTTTCTTGGGGTTTCTCGGCACAAGGAAGTTTTTGTGCTGTACTCAAGGAAGCGAGTTCACCGTGTCTCCACGGTAGCTTTCCACTTGGGTAGTTGAAGGTCCTTCTCTAGGAAGGCTCTGGCTTGTCTGTGCTTGGTGGGCTAACGTTTTTAGGGTTGTATTCAGCGACAGGGAGCCGTGAACCATCTATTATGCTTTGAGAAAGAGGTCTTTATTTTCTGGCAACAGTTGGGTTTGTAACTGTTAGCCTTGTCCCAGACTGGATCTGTTTCACCAGATCTATGGTGAACTTGAGCAAACGCCAAGCTCATCTGTCGATGGCCATAGAATTGCTTTCAACCATGCTTGGTCCTCGTCTCAGAGCTACTTGATTTGAGTCAAGTAGCACATGGGTTTTGTGGCATTGCATTTGCTGATGGTTTTAGCAGCCAAGCAGACAGGTTGAACAGCAGGTGATGAATTTCAACTGGTAGCTGAGACCAGATGTTCCTGGAGTGGTTTTCTTCCCTAGAGCATGAAACAACATGGGCATCTTCCCCACATCATCTCGTAAGGTTGACAAGATCGATGAAAGGATGACGTTGAATGGGAAGAACAAAGATGCAGGAGTGGTTATAAGGGGAGCTGTGACCTGGGTCATGGTCACCACCGTCTTGCTGACGACTGGGTTGCAGCGTGTGCCATCTCACGTTCCTTTTGCTGGGGCCGGGAGTTTGTGTCAAAATTTTACTGGATCTTTTGATTTTTCCCACTCAGAATCTCCCATGCAGGAGGACTTTGTTCACATTTGAATTTGCCAGCTATCAAATCTCTCCAGTGAGCGTTTGCAGCCAGCAAAAGGGTCTTTCCTGACAGATGGAGATGGGTTTTTTCATGCTCTTATTTTGGCATCATGTTTGTTCACAGACATTTTGTAATTGCCAATGCTGCGAGTTGATCTAAGTACCCAAGACTCAGATTTACCTGTTCTGCTTCGTGTATTCTCTTTGGGGAGTGAAATCATCCCTGGAGATGGTGCCAGAGGGGCAGGAGGTAGAGGAGGACCATGCCCAGCTGCGTTGGCTCTGCCAGGCTGAGGATATAAGCACAGTGGGGTGGTTAAAGAAAGAAAATTCAAACTTTTATGACTTCAGGTGCATGTCCAGAGACCGATTGAGCATTGCAAGATGTACATTGCTGGCTGTCCTGTCCTTCATTAGACTGACTTGCACGTCACCTGGATCAGCTGAAGAAGTCTGAATAGCAGTTGGATCCAGGCGTTGCATCAGCATTGCTTCCTTAAAAGGATTTTAAAACCCTTTTTTTCCTTTTCCTCTTCAGTATGACCCCGAGCTCTCATCTCGGCAGTTTGGCGTGGAGCTCTCCCGGTTGACCAGCGAGGAGCGAGCGGTGCCGGTGCTGGTGGAGAAGCTCATCAACTACATCGAAATGCATGGGCTGTACACAGAGGGCATTTACAGAAAATCAGGGTCCACCAACAAGATCAAGGAGCTGCGGCAAGGACTCGATACAGGTAAAAGGATGGGGGGAAAAAAAAAACCCACACGGGGAGAAAAATCTCTGCAACAACAAGGTTGGATGTAAGGAAGGTGGGATGCTTCATCAGGGCGAAACAAGGGAGCGGTCCTGCCTTCCCCGACTACGGGCTGTGCAAGTGATGCTTTCACGTCTCCAATCAAAACTTGAGTCACCAACTCATGCTTTTTTGGGTGCAATACGTGAAAAAAGTCATTCCAGTTGAGGGAAAACGCTGCCTTACTTACACCATAGCAATCGATGTCAGCAAGAAAAGAAATCCTGGTCCCAGCTAAGGTTACTTGTCCTGGCAAATGCATTTCTCTCTAATTTTAACATGGGGAGCTGAAATCAGGTGCTGGATTTCTTGCCATTAAACGCAGCGTGGTTTTGGGGTGGCACATGAACGTTTTCTATTGTAGAGGAGTAGCTTATCATAGAATGGTTTGGGTTGGAAGGGACCTTTAAAGGTCATCTAGTCCAACCCCCTGGCTTCACTGACGGCTTCATATTGATCGTTGCCTCTTGGTTTTTTTCTTTTTCCTCAATCTGCTGCCAAACCCAGACATCGATAATGTGAATTTAGACGACTACAACATCCACGTCATTGCCAGCGTGTTCAAGCAGTGGCTCCGAGATCTGCCCAACCCTCTCATGACCTTCGAGCTCTACGAGGAGTTTCTGCGGGCGATGGGTAAGGAGCCTCCTTCGCTATCCTGTTCCTTTGGCAGAAGGAAACGGTGGCCACTTTTAGTGCCGAATTTTTTATTTACTCTTTGGGCCCAAACCAGCTGGTTTTGCCAAATTATATTTACCTGGTTTCAAAGTCTGATTTTTTGGCTATAAGGGGGTTTTTACGTAAAGCCATGGGCAATTCAGTCTCGCCCAAGATTTCAGCCCAAACCATTAGCCAGAAGATCCATCTTTTAAGTAGTAGAAGTAAGTAAGCGTTAAGAAGGTATCGTTTTAAATAGGAGGAAGAATTAGAAGCCGCCCCTAAACGCTGGTCCTTTCTCCGCAGGCCTCCAGGAGAGGAAGGAGACAGTGCGGGGAGTGTATTCGGTCATCGACCAGCTCTCCCGCACCCATCTCAGCACCTTGGAGCGTCTCATCTTCCACCTGGTGAGGTATGTTGGGTCAGGGCAGCTTCGGGCAAGGGGAGGATGCTCGGGCATCCTTGATACCGAAACAGCTGTGACCGAAAGCAGGTGGGCAAGGGAAAAGGAAGAGCTTTCAGGCCCATCATGTCTCCCAGGAGGTGGCCCCAGAGCTGTTTCTCCAAATGATGCTTGTATTGATGAGTAACCTCTGCAGTGCTCTCGTCCGCTTGTGGTGCCTCCGGGTCCGTGGTGCCTCTCGCACTGCAGGGACAGGATTTTTTGGGTGGGAAACGCCGCTTATTTGCCTGCCTTGGGAACACCTGAGATGTCTTCAGGTTTGACTTTCTCCATTGAGCAGAGCAAAGATGAGGGCAGAGCAGCGTGCTTGCTAGCAGAGCAAGATTGCAAGAAATGTCGTCTCCTCTATTCATCCACGGCCATGTGGAAGAGGTGCAGTGGAGGTGCCTTCACCTCTAACTTCTCTCTTAATCCCTATTTTTTTAGGATTGCCCTCCAAGAAGAGACCAATCGCATGTCAGCTAACGCCTTGGCCATCGTCTTTGCTCCCTGTATCCTCCGCTGCCCCGATACGACGGACCCGCTGCAGAGCGTTCAGGACATCAGCAAAACAACCACGTAAGAACGTGGTGCTGGATGATCCAGCTCCATAACCACTACCATGTCACTGCTCACATCTTGGTAACCCTTAGTACGGTCAAATGGCTCAAGAACAGAGAGCTTTAGCATGGAAATTCTAAACACGTATTAAATGCATCTTCATGAAGATATTTCATATTCTCTCAATCCCCAAGAGGTTGTTGAACAGGGATTTTTAAGCAATGAAGGATCCACAAGAGCAGATCAACTTGTGCTCCTGCCCAGCACATCTCAGCAGGAAAAGGTGGAGCTTGTGCTGAAATGGTTTTGTAGTTAATCCCATGTTATGGCAAGCAGATCTTTATTCTTACTTAATTTTGTCTTTTTTATTTGAGGAGGTGAGCTTGTTTGGTCTGCAGCAATATTAATATTGCGTACTTAGATTTCTTTAAGGTATTTGACACAATTGCAAAGGTTTTACAGAGAAAAAGTGAAGCGCTTTGCCCAAATTCAGTCTGGGTGATATTAAATAGATTTAAAAATAGATAATGGAGACAATGATAATAATGGAAACCATCCAGTGAAGGGCTGGGCTTCTGAAAGAGGCAGTTTTACCTCCAGTAAGTATTAAAATTGTTGAAGACCAGAATGTGCTTAGAGACCCAGCTGGTAGGAGCACTCGTCCTTCAACAGGATTTCTTTGTAGCTTCTCCCTTAGACTTTAGTTGTAGCACATCCTCTAATTTTATTATACAGAAAGGATTATTTTTTTTTCCCCAAACACACTCCTGACAGCATTAAACCGTCAGCTCGGCTAAACAAGCTTGCTGCAGCGTTGCCGCGTGCAGGCAAGTTGGAAGCAACCTGCCTTCCCCAGGTTTGTACTTCCTTGATCCCTCTTCCAAGGGGGGAAATTTCTCCGGTGGGATCCTTGGAGGTCTTTAATTTCTCTAGTCCGAGTTCCTCGATCCATCCATAGCCCGTTATTACTCTTTTTAGGGGAATTTCCACTACCCTTTGGTTTCCAGCTGGAGCTTTCTCCCTCCGTGCCTTTCCATCAGGCCGATCTTCAGGCAAGACAGAGACAGCTCAGATCAAATCGTTTCCTCCTCCCATTTTGTCTTCTTTTGGGTTTTCTCCCCCCGCTTAGTTGCGTAGAATTAATCGTCATCGAGCAGATGAACAAATACAAGGCTCGTCTCAAGGACATCAACAGCCTGGAGTTTGCAGAGAACAAAGCGAAGAGCCGCCTCTCCTTGATCCGCAGATCGATGGTGAGATGCCAAAGCCGTCTCTGTCCCCTCCTGTCCTCTCTTTGCCCCTGAAGCAACCCTACCTTATCTTCTCCTGCTTATCCCAGCCTCCCAAACCCCTCGCAACCTCCCACACCATCTACCCCAGGACAGGGACCCTCAGCCCCGTGGTGGCTCCTCGCCTTTGCAGGGAGTCGTACCAAAGCACGAGGAGGTGGGAACGGTCCGTAGAAACGTGGTCACTCCAGCTCAGACGCTTCTGATCAACGTTTCCACCTTCATTTGAGCTTGTTTGGTCCTGGGTTGAGTCGAGGCTTTCATTGACTGGCTCGATGTTGCCCCATGGGAGACCTGGACCGTCCTTTTTCGTGCTCAATCGCATTATCTGAACGCAAAATGAGTTCCCCGAAGGCTCTCCCTGCTCCCGCACCGCTTTTTTGGGAGCCTCAAACCCATCTCATTGAGCTTCCATGCTTCCCGGGGGGCCGGCGGGCTGCGGATGCACGCTGCGCTTGGCTTGTTGGGCTGCGGGAGAGGGACGGACTCGGCGCAGCGCAGTCGTCCCAGGCTTGGGCTAAGGAGCTGAGCGGCCCCTCTGCTTGGAGCTGCCCGCTGTGGTCCTCAGGGACACGTTGCTCCTGCTTTTTTGGGGATGAAATCCAAGCAGGGGCTGCCCAAGGCTGTGCGGCTGGTGCTGCAGAGCTGCCCTGCTCATCCCAGTTAAAAAAAAAAAAAAAACCACCGTAAAAATGAACAAAAACGGGTTTTTTGGAGGGACGACGGCATGTGCACTCTAACCTTCTGCTTTCCTTTTCATCTCCTCTCTAATCCAGAAACCCGTACTAATTGCAGTTAGATTTATGAGCATAACCCGCAGTTCAATCCCGGTATGTATTAACTGCAGCGCGCCCTGCGCCAGCCGCCGCGTCCCTCCGTTGTGTGTCACCGCCGCTCATTCCAGCCCCGTCCCACCGGCCATTGTCCGTGACGTTGCCCGTCCGGTCCCCGAGCGGGTGCCGCTCCTCAGGGCCACTGTTTCTCCCGCAGGTCCCCCGGGTGGCAGGAGTTTGGGACGGCCGGCTCTCGGCCATCCCTGCACGCAGCTCCTCGAAAAACCGCTTTCCACCCCTTTTCCCCTTCCTACTTATTTTTTTCCTATTTTATTTTCTTTTTCCATCCTGTGCTTCCCTCTTTTTTTTGCTTTGCTTGACTCATCCCTTCCCTTCCCACCCCAATTTCTGCTCGCTCAGGATGCGTTTCAGCATCAAGCTGCTTTCGCAGTGCTGCTGTATCTCAAGATGGTGGATAAAACCCCCGGCTCGAATGCCACGGAGACCATGAGGCATCCAAAGGTCTCCTCCACCTTCTTGGAGGAGGAGCACCACCACCACCACCTTGAACACAAGGTCAGGACACCCAGGTTTGAATCGGGAGGGGTCCAGCAACCCCTGTGTTCCCCAACTGCATCCCAGCTTGAGTTTGACTTCCCAGTGAGACCGCGACGGGCGAGAAAAGCGCCTGCAGGTTTTTGGAGATGCTCGTGGGGCAGTTCCCCTTCCTACCAGGTTCAGCCCATGATGCTTCTCCCCATCCTTCAGCACCCGTGAGGGCCACGAGATGGAGAAGAGCAAAATTTGAGCTCTGTGCCCTGATGCTGTTTCGCGAGCGTGCCATTTCGCAGGGGCTTAAGTCCACGAGCCGGTGGGATCTTTGGGATCTCAGGGGTTTTGGCTAATAGGATTCAGGTAGCTGCGCTTCAGCTCAGGAGCCCACGTGAGAAGGTGTCGTCAGAAGAACGCCAGGGCGCAGGAGGGGCTTTGCTGATGAAGAAAGCTCTCTGAGATGTGACGGTAAAAGATGAAAGGGGTAAAAAGGAGCAAATCTCACTTTTAAAGGAAAAAAGGGAGGCTCCTTTACCCTGTAAACCTGCTCTGGGCACATGGGTTATGAGGAAGACCCAGGGATGCCCCAGCTGCAGGGTTTAGATAGTCCTACGGGGAGAAAAGTTGCATTGCAACAAGCTCTTCAACCGCAAGGAGATGCAGGTTCATCCTGGGTGATGGTTGTCAGGAGGAGGGCAGCAAGTGATGGGCAGGACTCAGGCTGGTCGACATCTCCTAAGTCCTGGTCTGTTCAGGATCTTGAATTTAGAAGATGAGGTGTGTCTGGTTATGATAACGGTTAAGATAAAAGCTTTTTAATGTCCATGGTGTCTCTCATCCCCAAAAGTCCATCTTTTTCTTCTGCTCCGTGGAGCAGATCTGTAGAGCTGGTGCTCAAAAGATTAAAACAGCTGCATATGTAATATTCCTCCATACATACTACCCCCGTTTGAGTCCTTTTTCGTTGTCGGTTTTAATATTAAAAAATATACATGGTTCTTCAGAGCTGCATTAAATCTCCCCGTCTAACTGCGGGCACAAAAATTAACATGTATTTATAAAGGACCATTGGAGGTGGTCTCGGTTTCTGGATCTCATGCGCATGAGATCCGAGCATGGACAACGTGATTAGGTGTGAGTTACCGTTTGCCAAAGGAGTCAGTGGAGACCATTGCGATGCTCAGGAAATACCGAGGGTGGGCGAGGAAGGATGCGAGACGCGATCTAACGATAAAGCGGGAGCCGACTGCCCTGAAATCAAAGCCCTGGCGATGCTCCCACCCGAAGCCAACACGGCCACCTGGCAGGTCAAGCTTCCCATCGCACGGGCTGTGGGCTTTGTGGAAACCCATCCTGCCAGCAGCTGGGCTTGCTTGGAAATCCAAGTCGCGCTTGGTCCCTCAGCTGGTAGCTGGTCCATGAGCGCCATCCTCACCGCCTCCATTCTCACCACCTCCATCCTCACCCCCTCCAACATGCTGAGTCCTTCTGGTACCTCTCCCAGCCTGGGGTGAGATTTTGGAGGGTCCTGGGTGCGACCGCCGGCGGCACACTGAGGACCGATGGCCAGGGCCGTCTTCTTCGCTCCTTGGGAGAGCAGTGTGGTTGGCACCTGAGATGTTTGCAAAATCACCTTGGCTGGTGGTGGTGACGGTGTTGTCTCTCTTCAGGGCAAAGGACGCGTGCGACGTGGCGCCTACCCCAGCCCGACGTCTCCCGTTTCCGTGCGCTTGCCCTCGGTGACGGACGTCCCCGAGGAGACCATGAGCAGCGAGGAAGCCATGGAGATGGAGGTGACGGAGCAGCAGCAAGTGGCCATGCAGCAGGAGGAGAAGGTGCTGACTGAGCAGATTGAGAGCCTGCAGAAGGAAAAGTGAGTGTGGCCGAGGGTTCAAGCCACGACCCCTAGCTATAGGTTACCTATGGATGTTGCTTGGCATCATATGGTTGACGTGCTGCTCACAGGGTGACCTGGAGGACTCCATCCCTCCATGATCTCTTGGCGTACGTGCATCCCTTTCTTCTCCTCCCCACCTTTTTGGTCCCGTTGGGTCAATGGGACTGGGTTGGTTTTGGCAGGGAGGAGCTGACGTTCGAGATGCTGACGCTGGAGCCCCGCGCCTCCGACGACGAAACCCTCGAGTCCGAAGCCTCCATCGGCACCGCCGACAGCTCCGAAAATTTGAACTTTGACTCCGAAGGAGCCATCTCCGATCGCTCGGGTAAATCCAGGCGTTCTTGGGGTTTATCATAGAATGGTTTGGGTTGGAAGGGACCTTCCAAAATCAACTAGTCCAGCCCCCCTGCAATGAGCAGGGACATCTTCAGCGAGATCAGGTTGCTCAGTTTTTCTATAGCCTGGGGGGGGGGGCGTTATTTGTTTTTTTCCTGCCTGCAGGAAAGGTAAAGCCAGCAATTTAAATGGGTGTGAAGAGGCGGGGGGTTAAGGGTTAAAACACGTGGACCTGGGGAGGTGGGTGGTAGCACCCAGGATTTGGTGGGGAGGTGAGCGCTCCTCCAGCGCCGCCGCATCATTCCCGGGTGATGCTACCTCCAAGCGAGACGCTGGGAACGTTGTCCTGGCTTCGTGGCGTGTGTCCCCGGGGAGCAGCGCCGAGACGCTGGGTGGTTTCGGGGTGTTAATCCTCCGGTGGTCCTTCCCCTCCCCTGCCCCCCAGAGAGAAGCGTAGCACTTACCTCCCTGCGCCTCGCCAAGGCAGAGGGGCCGAGCCGGCTGCGAAGGCACCCCAGGATGCGGCCGGACCCGGCGGACCCAGCCGATGCCTCCATCTCCTCCTCCTCCTCCTCCCAATCATCCACCTCCTGCTTGCCCCACCTGCCCCGGAAGCGCTTCCAGATGTACTCCAAATCGCCTTTCTACCGAGCGGGGGGGCCCGGCGAGCCCCCCGAAACCCGAGCGAGCCCCGAGGGCTTCGTGGGACCTCTCCGTTATCCTGAGGACCGGCCTCAGTTCACCACCCGCGGGACGTTCAACCCGGAGAAAGGCAAACAGAAACTGAAGAGCGTGAAAACTTCCCCCCCGAAAACCAAAGAGCCCCCGGATGGGGGGACGGGGGGGGGACGCAAGAGAAACCCCGAGGCCGACTGCGCCGCCGCCCAACCCCTCGTCCTCCTGGGGAGCAACGAGTTCATGGTCTGAGATGCTCCACCCCGGGGACGCGTCGCACGCCGGAGCATCCTCCCCGTCGGCAGCACCGGCAGCGCTCCCGATGGCTTCCTCGTTAACGCCAGGAGAATGAATTCTTCATTAAAAAGGCCGGTGGGGGACGGTTTTAATGGTGGCCTTAATGGTTTTGGGGGGGGGGGGGGGGGGGGAGACCTTTGGGGGGGGGTTGGACCGGGGATGGAGGGGCACTGGCCAGCTCCTGCGCCCTTCCCCTCGGAGCATCCCACGTCTCGGAGCATCGCGCCGCCAAATCCTCGCGCCGAATCGCCGTCGCCCGTCGGTAGGAGAAAACCAAGCCTACAAATCCCGCAGGAGCATCCCGAGCCGGCGCCGGCTCCACTCCAGCCAGCCAAGCCCTCCACGCTTTAACCACCTCATCCACGCCAACGCCAAGCGCATGGAAAAGCGTTAAAATCTGCCAAAAATCACCTTTTTTTTTTTTTTATTTTATTTTTTAATGTGACCTAACCACCTTTCCTCTTTTTTTTTTTTATTTTTTTGGAGACCATCAGTATTAAAAAATAATAATAATAATAATAATCATCAAGGACTACTTGAAGCTATTTTTGTTTATATGCCGGTTACTGGAGTTTGTTGTAAATATATATATTTTTATTATTTTCTTTTAATATTTTTCCCCAGACAGAACTTTTTTTTTTTTTTAATTATTATTATTATTTTTTGGCCGGGGAGGAGGGAAGCGATGGGCTGAGCCGTCCTGCCGGTGTCGCTGCCGGTGTCACCATCCATCATTTGCCGCTACCACCCTGAGTACACACATTGAGTTTTATTTTGAACAAGAAATCCCTGGAGGTGTAATTAGCGTGATTTAAAAGCGGTGCCCATGACAGGACTAATTAGCAATGCTAGCTAACGACTCGGCTCTTAATCCCTCCCGTATCATCGTCATCATCACCCTCGGTGGCGCCCGCAGAAGCTCCGGGTACCGGAAAACCTCTGGAAAGGCAAAATTAGGAGCCCTGTGGGGCTAATTAGATTGATAAAGGCTGGATCTGTCCTTTCGGATGGGCTGGGTGTCGCAGGTTGAGGCTCGTCCTTTCCCGAAATGCCACCAAAAAGGGGCAAAAATACTGAAAATTTGGGTTTTCCTGAGTATTTTGTGTTCTGCCGGGCATCCCCGCATCCCTGGGTTTAGCCGAGCCGCCCTTCGGTCCCCTCTCCCCCTGCCCAAAGGGCCATTTCTTTTGAGGGATGGTTTATTTATTGGGGGTTTTATTTTTTATTTTATTTTATTTTATTAATTTTTACTATTTTTTTTTTTTTTTTTTTTTTTTTTTTTCCAATGGGGGAAAGCGATAGATGCCGCAGGGAGAGCGGGGGCGCGGGAACAGCATCCGCCTCGGCGCTGCGTCCCGGGAGCGGAACAAGACCAAGTCAATCATCCCCCATCCATAGGGGAAGATGGGATTTTACCATCCCCAGACGGGAAAATAGGGATTTGGGGACCGACCCGGGATGCGCTGGGAAGGCGGGTGGTGGCCACGAAAGTGAAAGCTCCTGGGGAGTCACCCCAAACCCCCCCGGAGCTGGAAACAGCGGGAGCATCCCCAGTGCTCTGCGCCAAAACCAGCCATTTTAGAGCCTCTTTAGCTAAAAGCCCAGGAATTGCCCTCAAAGCGGCCGGGCGAGGAGCTCCCTGAGGGCGGGTGGAAGGGCTCCATCCTCATCCTCAGTTTTCTCGCCCTGGCGGCACGAGAGCAGCAGGGACGGCAGATCTGGCTTAGGCAGCGCCTCCAAATATATATATATATATATATATGTATATTTCTTTTGAGAGAGAGATATATTTCCCTTATATATATATTTTATATATATAAAGAAAATATATTTAAAAGAATATATATTCTATATATAAAGAAAAATATATAAAAATATAGATTCTCTGTATATATAAAAAATATATATAAAGAATAAATATATGTTTATATATTTTATATTTCTTTTATATATAATACATATTTATATATAAAGAAATATGAGATATGTATACTATATATAAAGAATATATATTTCTTCATGTATATGTTTTTATATATTTCTATATACAAATATATATAAAAGAAATATACTATATATAAAGAATATATATTTCTTTGTGTATATATTTTTATATATTTCTATATAAAGAAATATACATAAAAAAGAAATATATACTATGTAAAGAATATGTATTTCTTTATATATTTTTATGTATTTCTTCCGTATGTATAAAGAAATGTATATGTATATGTTTCTTTATATATATTTATGTGTTTATATAGAGAGTATATTTCTCTATATATAAAGAAATATATAAAAGAAATATATATACCATATATAAAGAATATATGTTTATATATTTTTCTCTATTTATATATATAAATGTATAGAATATATATAGAAAATATGTTTCTTTATATATATATTTGTGTGTGTGTATATATATATATAAAGAAAAGATATATAAAAGAAATATATACATATATATATATATATATAAAATCCGGGCAGGAGCTAAGCTAGCAGTCAGCGCTGGATCCCCCAGGAATCGGGGGGGGGGGGGGCGGGGAACGGGGTGTTCCAGGGTCCCCGGCCGGCGCATCCCCCCGGCATCTCCCGCAGCCCCTTCCCGGCCCTCCCTCCCTCCCTCCGGCAAAGGGCCGGATTTGGGGGCAAAACCCGGGGTTTCCCGGAGCGGCGTGAATGTACTTACTACTGGAAAGGAGAGGGGCTGCGTGCTGTTAATTATTATTATTTTTAATGGAAATTTTTTTAAGTAATTTATAAGTCTGCTGCGTGTAAATTAAAAAACAAAGTCTGTATTGTAAGAGGATATATTATCCTGTGTCATCCGCGCTAGGAATTGTTTTAAAAAAGGAAAAAACAAAAAAAAAAAAGAGAAATAAAAGTGTAATTCTATAAAGGCGAAGAATTTCTGGTGCCCCGCAGCGGGGGGACGCTGCCGCTTGTGGAACCCCCAAACTACTGTCAGGGTTGGGGGGCGTTTTTTGGGGGGGTCTTTTTTCCTTCTGCCATCAGACCGTGGTGTGTATCCCGTGCAATTTGTGGATTTTTCCCTCCAGTCCTCCCCGTGGCTGTACAGAGCGGCTTGCCGAAGCCCTGACCCGCGCTAATTAAAGAGCTGTAACGAGGAGCGCCTGGCGCTGGGTGCTGTGTTTGATGCTGGGGGGGTGACGGCGGCTCCCCTGCCCCAGCCCCCCCGGGGCCGGGCCCTCTGCTTCCGGCCCATTTCTCTGCAGGTTATTTAATTCAGATTATTTAATTCGTCTTATTTATATTCAGATTATTTCTATTCAGGTTATTTTCAATTTATTTGTATTTAGATTATCTGTTTTCATCTTATTTATATTCAGGTTATATTCAGATTATTTCTGTTCAGATTATATTTATCTTATATTCGGACAATTTATTGTCCATTTATTTATAATCAGATTACTTATTTTCATTTTATTTCTCTTCCTATTATTTATATTTAGTTTATTTATATTCAGATAGTTTATTTTCAATTTATTTGTATTCAGATTACTTCAGATTATTTCTATTCAGGTTATTTAATTCAGATAATTTCTATTCAGATTATTTATGTTCAAACAATTTATACTCAGATCATTTATTTTCAATTTATTTATATTCACATTATTTCTATTAATCTTATTTATAGTCTGATTATTTAATTCAGATTCTTTATATTCATCTTACTTATATTGAGCTTATTTATATTCAGAGAATTTATTTTCAATTTATTTACATTCAGATTATTAATATTCAGCTGGTGCCCCCCCCGCTGCCACCCCCATCCGAGGACGGGGACCCCGAGTCAGCGGCGCGAGGAGGCTGGCTGCAAAAGTCCTCTTTATTCGGAGTATAAAATCGGGGGGCGGGGGGCAGAGCGGGAGCCCCCCGGGACACGGGGACGAGGGTCCGTCACCGCCTGTCCCCTGGGATCACGGAGCTGAAGTGGCGGCAGGGGGGGCCCCGCGCCCCGTGAGCAAGGGGCAGTGATTGTGGCTGGGGGCGGGGGGCACCCAGCCCCGGGCTGGCGTCACCCCCAGGCTGGCATCACACCTGGATGGCATCACCCCTGGCCAGTGTCACCCCTGGGATGGCGTCACCCCCAGCCAGTGTCACCCCTGGTCTGGTACCAACCCCAGGATGGCCATTACCCCTGTGGCCAGTGTCACCTCTGGGCTGGTGTGACCCCTGGGACAGTGTCACCCCCGGGCTGGTGTCACCCCCAGGCTGGCATCACCCCCAGCCAGCGTCACCCCTGGTCTGGTACCACCCCCAGGATGGCCATCACCCCTGTGGCCAGTGTCACCCTTGGTCTTGTGTCATACCCCGGGCTGGCATCACCCCTGGGATAGTGTCACCCCCAGGTTGGCATCACCCTTGGCCAGTGTCACCCCTGGGCTGGCATCACCCCTGGGCTGGTGTCATGCCCTAGGCTGGCATCAGCCCTGGGGCAAGTGTCACCCCTAGGCTGGTGTCACTCTTGGGTGGCAGTGGGTCCCCGTGGGTGCCTGTGCCACAGCAAGGGCGCCTTCCCTGGGTCCATGGATTCCTCCAATGTTTGGGACAGCAGCACCCATCGAGGCACCCCCCCCAGTGAGGTGCTCCCGCTGCGTCTGGCACTCACTTGGGGACGTCCCCCTGCCGCCAGCTGTCCCCAGTGAAGCTGGTCCCACGTCCCTGCTGCCAGCATCCCATAGTCCTGGCTACCACCCTGGAAACGGGACCATGGGCTCTGTCACACCCCACAGCATCCTGGGGTGAGGAGACCCAGGGTGGGGGTGACAGGGTGCCAATGCAAGGTGACAGACAAGCCGGGTGACATCAGGGTGGGGGGGGTCAGTTCTTGAACATGTCGCACAGCAGCTTCTCCATGGGGGTGTTGCCAATGGTCCGGCGGAAGAAGAGCAGCTCCACGCGCTCGGAGGAGATGAAGCGCAGCGCCGGGAGGAGCAGCAGCAGCTTCCCGAACCTGGGGGACAGAGCGGTGGCCATGGGTTGGTGTCCTCACCCCTTGGTGCCACCCATGGGGACGTGGGGACGGCGGTACCTGATGGGTTGCCCGGGGTAGTGAGAACGGTTGTGCTGGCCCAGCATCACCTGCGACTGGTCCTGCAGGTTCTCCACCTGCTCGGGGTCCTTCAGGCCGCGGGTCTCTGCAGGGACAAGGGGGTGACGGGGTGGGGTGGGGACACGGGGACGGGCAGCGGCGGGTGCTGGTGGGCCCCCTCACCTGGTTTGAAGAGCACCACGGCCTTCATGCAGGCGAATTCGGTGGGGTCGACGGCCAACGCCTTGAAGCGGCTGAGGGTCTCCTGCAGCGCCCGGACGTCCAGGGCGGCCGGCAGCAGCTTGCCGGGGGCCGGCTCGGGGACAGCCAGCAGTGGGCAGCTCTCCAGGGGCATGGACCACTGGATGGCACAGAGCAGGAACAGCTCACTCCATGCTTCCTCCAGCAGGATCACCTGGGGAGAGGAGGGGGGAGCCCCAAAACCCCTGTCACCCCCAAAGCCTCCAACACCTGAAGCCACCACAGTTGGCTTGGCTGAAGAGCATCTTCTGGGGGGGCAGGACCCCAAGACCCTGCGGTGAATGTTGTGGGGATGCTCCAGCCATCCCCATCCCACTGGTTGCCTACATTTTTTGGGGACCCTGTTGCCCCATGGGGGTCCCCAACCCCACCTGGTCGCGGAAGGGCAGGTTGGAGAAGACGGGCAGGTTTTTGGCCCATTTCACGGCCATGAAGAGGAGACGTGCAGAGGTCTCATAGACATTTTCGGGGCTGGCCGCTGGGTACGGTGCCACCTGGTACTCGCCGGCCACCCGCTCCGGCTCGCTGCCCGTCACGTCCACCGTCTCATCGGCTGCAGGGACAGAAGGGGATGCTGGTAGTCACCCCACTGTGGGGACAACCCCCTGCCCGTCCCCTCCCCACTGGTGGCTACCCACCATCCTCAGGCTCCAGCTTGGCACATGTCTCAGCCGTCATCAGGCTGGCCATGAAGCGATGGTTGGTGGGCGGCGTGGGTGCTCGGGGACCCGGGGTGACGGCGACAGTGGCACCAGGACCACGGGGAGCTGGGCAGGGTGTCGGGGGGACCTCACGGGTGGTGGCCACGTGCTCAGGGGGCAGCTCGGCGTCCAGCTCGATGCTGTCCAGCCGGACCTGGGCTGTGCTGCGGGGCTGGCGCTCGTTCTGCACGGCTGTGGGGACAAGGTGGCATCAGTGCCGGCCACCCCACTGTCACCCCCCGCCATCCATCACCATGTGTGTCCCCCACCCATCTCACCGTCCTTGTTCATGCCGGCTTGCAGGCACTTCTTGAGCCGGCAGGCCTGGCACTGGTTGCGGTGTGCCTTGTCCACCGGGCACAGCCCCGTCCCCGCCTGGCACCTATGGAGAGAGGTGGCACCTGGCTGCAGCCCCTGGGGTGGCCCCTGTCCCTGGGGGGTCCTGCCCCCATGGGTGCCATATCCTGGGGGTGCTTTGTCCCTGTTGGGTGTCTTATCCCCCCCAATGGGTGCCCTACCCCAATGGGCACCCTGTCCCCAATGGGTGCCCTGTTCCAATGAATGCCCTGTCCCAAATGGGTGCCCTGTCCCAGCGAATACGCTGCTTTGATGGGTGTCCGGGACCCATGAGGGTGCCCTGGACCCCTCCCCAGGTCCCTGCCCCATTGGGTGCCTGTCCCCTGGTCCCTGCCCTGCTGGATTCAAGTCCCCCTGGGTCCCTGCCCCACTCATTGCCTATGCCCTGGGGTCCCTGCCCTGCTGGGTGTCCATCCCATGGGACTCTACCCCACTGGGTGCCTGTCCCCCTAGTCCCTGCCCCACTGGGTGTCCATCCCCAAGGTCCCGGTCCCACTGGTGTCCATCCCCCTAGGTCCCTGCCCTGCTGGATGCCCCATTGCCTGGCTCCCTGTCCCACTGGTTTCATGTCCCCCTGGTCCTTACCCCACTGGCTGTCCAACCCCATGTCCCTGTCCCACTCAGTGTCCATCACCGGGGTCCGTTCTCCCACTGGGAGAATGTCCCCCTGGTCCCTACCCCGTTGGGTGCCTGTCTCCCTGGTCCCTGCCCTGCTGGGTGTCCAACTCCTGGATCCCCACACTGCTGGGTGCCTGTCCCACCAGTCCCTGCCCCACTGGGTGTCCATGCCCCGGGGTCCCTACCCTGCTGGGTTTCCTTCCTCCTGGGTCCTCGCCTTGCTTGGTGCCCATCCCCTGGGTCCCTGTCCCTCTGGGTGCCTGTCCCCTGAGTCTTTGTCTCACTGGGTGTCCATCCCCAAGGTCCCTGCCCCTCTGGGTGCCCATCCCCAAGGTCCCTGCCCCGCTGGCTGCCCGTCCCCCAACTCCCTGCCCTGCACCTGCACCCCCGTCCCCACCTGTAGATGAGCTTCCTGCGGACGCTGCGCTTGAAGAAGCCGCTGCAGCCGTTGCAGGCGTAGATGCCGTAGTGCTTCCCGCTGCTGGTGTCCCCGCACACCTTGCACAGCAGCACGGGGCTCAGCGCCTTGCCGGGGGCCGGGCTCAGCCCTGCGGGAGTGGAGCCGCCACATTTGGGGTGACTTGGGACACCCCGATGTCCCTCGTCCTTCCTGCCAGTCCCTGCTGCCCCCCAGCATCCTGGTGATGGAGTGGCTCCCACCTCCGCTAGTCCAGCCCAGGGACATGGATGGGGACACCTCGGGGACTCCAGGGATTGCACACGGGGTTCGGCATCTCCCCATGCCCCAGCACCCGGGATGCTGCAGGATGAGCTCTCATAGGACTTCTAAAAAAAAAGGGGCTGAAATGGTGTCCCTAGGGATGGGGACACTGGGCATCCCAGTGAGGGGACTCCAGGCATCCCAGAGGAGGGCCACAACCAGGGACGGGACGTGTCCTGGAGAAGGGCCAGAGCTGGGGACACTGGGCATCCCAGCAAGGGGCCGTGGGCATCCCAGAGAAAGGTCATAGCAGGGGACTGTGGGGACCCTGGAGAAAGGCCGGGGACCAAGGGCATCCAGGAGAGGGTTGTGGCTGGGGACTACAGGCATCCTGGAGAAGGGCCATAGCTGGGGACCCCAGGGATCCTGGAGAAGGACCATGACGAGGACCAAGGGCACCATGGAGACGGTTGGGGTTGGGGACTGCAGGCATCCCGACCCAGAGAAGGACCGTGATGGGGACCCTCAGCATCTTGGAGAAGGGTGATAGCTGAGGACCCCAGGCATCCCGGAGAAGGACCGTGATGGGGACCCCAGCCATCCTGGAGGACCACGAGGAGGACCCCGAGCGCTGAGGAGAAGGACCACGAGGAGGACCCTGGGCATCTTGGAGAAGGATCACAGTGGGGACCCTGGGCATCCAGGAGAAGGACTGTGACAGGGACCCCAGCCATTCTGGAGAAGGGTCACAATGGGGACCCTGGGTATCTTGCAGAAGGACCATGACAGGGACCCCAAACATCCCAGAGAAGAACCATGACGGGGACACTGCGTTTCTTGGAGATGGACCATGATGGGGACCCCAGCCATCCTGGAGAAGGACTGTGATGAGGACCCCAGGCATCTTGGAGAAGGACCATGATAGGGACCCCCAGGTATCTTGGAGAAGGGCCACGATGGGGACCGAAGGCATCCAGGAGAAGGCCATGATGGAGACCCCGGGCATCTTGGAGAAAAACTACAACGGGGGACCCCAGGCATCTTGGAGATGGACCTTGATGGGGACCCTAATTTTCCCAGAGAAGAACCATGATGAGGACCCCCAGGCATCTTGGAGAACGACCACAGTGGGGACCCAGCCATCCCAGAGAAAGACCCCACCGGCGACCGCGGTCCCGCCGTGTCGCACCCACTCGAGCAGAACACCACCTCTTACCCGTGGGGCTATCATCCAGCCCGGCGCTCACCACCGACCCCGCCGGTGACGCAGCCATCCTGTACCCGGCGTTCCCAACCTCTCCCTCTCCCCTCCCTCCGGATCCACCACGGTGGGTGCCCCGGGGTCTGGTGAGGCGGTGGGTGCTCCGGCAGCTCTGCAGGCAGCGGGGCTCTTGCCTTGCTCTCTTCAAGGCAGCTTAGCGGCGGGTGCTGTGTAAGCAGCCGCCTCTTTGTCACCCTCTTAATCTTTAGTGTCTGCGCGGGGCGGGGGGGGCGGGGGGGGGATCAATCAGCCACACGATGAAGAATTAAAAAGGTGCTGAGCCCCAGCCCTGTAACCCTAAACCCCGCGACACCCAAGCCACCCCCCGCCGCGCGCCGCTGCAGGCCGCCGTGGGGGTGTCACCCTGCCGCTGCCTGTACCCCCCCACACCCAGCATTGCGAGGCTGAGATTGCAGCGGAGGTGGGAGATGGGGCGTGGGGTAGGGACCCCCATGTGTGTCCCCCCCCTTGGCACCCACCGGGTCCTATAAGCACATAAGCCCTTCGCTAAGGCGGTTAGAGGGGAATAACGAAAAGTGGTAATTAAGGGGGGTAATTTCCCTGCCCCCAAGTAATTAATTACCAGCTCTGATGGCGAGGGGAGGGGGAATGCTCGGTGGGGCCCCCCCATGCCTCAGTTTCCCCTCCCGAGGGGACGCGGGGGCCCCCAGGGGCGTTGGGCCGGGGCTGCTGACACCGCAGCGGGTGGGGGCCAGGTGGCCCCCGGGGTTACGCAACCGCCGCTAAACCCTCGCCGTAACAGGGCAGCACAATTTGGGATTTGAGGGCTTTAGCCGCTAACCCCCCCCTGCCCAGCTCAGGGGGATGGCGGGTGGCCACCGTCACCCGGCCCGGCTTGTCCCCAGGGATGGGCCAGGCTGAGGCCCCCTGTGTCCCCAGCCCCCTGTGTCCCTCCCAGGGGGGGCTCAGCCTGCGGCCCCGGGGGTGTTGCTGCCGTCTGTGGCCCCGGCGGAGGCGTCCCAGGGGACGGGCGCTGGCAGCGGGTCCCTGCTGAGGGCTGGCAGCAGTGACACCAGTGGATCCGGGGGCTGGGGGTCACCCCTCCGTCATCCCTGCCTGCGGCATGGTGCCATCATCCTGCCTGCTGCGTGGCTCCATCCCCGCTGCCCGCATCAGGCCTCCATCCCCGCTGCCTGCAGCATTGCTCCATCATCCTGCCTACAACCTCTTTCCATCCCTGCTGCCTGCAGCATTGCTCCATCCTCCCCTGCCTGTAACGTCGCTCCATCCTCCTCTGCCTGCACCATCGCTCCATGCCCGCTGCCTGGACCATTGCTCCATGTTCCCCTGCCTGCAGCATCACTCCACCCCCCTGTCTGCAGCATGGCTCCATCATCCTTGCCTGCAGCATTGCTCTGACCTCTCCTGCCTGCAGCACGCCTCTATCATCCTGCCTGCAGCATGGCTCCATCACCCTGCCTGCCTGTAGCATGGCTCCACCATCCTTGCCTGCAGCATTGCTCTGACCTCTCCTGCCTGCAGCACGCCTCTATCGTCCTGCCTGCAGCATTGCTCCATCACCCTGCCTGCCTGCAGCATGGCTCCACCATCCTTGCCTGCAGCATTGCTCTGACCTCCCCTGCCTGCAGCATTGCTCCATTATCCTGCCTGCTGCGTGGCTCCATCGCTCCCTGCCTGCAGCATTGCTCCATCACCTCTGCCTGCATCATTGCTCCAGCCGCCCCTGCCTGCAGCACAGCTCCATCCTGCCTGCGGCATGGCTCCATCGCTCCCTGCCTGCGGCATGGCTCCATCCTGCCTGCAGCACTGCTCCATCACCCTGCCCGTGACACCCCTCCACCCCTGGGACCCCCTGTCCCACCCCGCAGCCCCCCATCCCGCGGCAGGCCCCCGCCCTGACCCAGATCTCTGACAGCCGCCATCTGCGGAGCGGCTGCCCTCCTCCCTCAGCAGAATTATGACGCTGGGCTAATGCGGCAGGAGCAAGCTGTCACCTCACCCTGCCTGTCCCTTGCCCACAGCTTAGGTGCCTCCAGACCCTTCGGCAGAGCTTCACC
This sequence comes from Gymnogyps californianus, assembly GCF_018139145.2. Lineage (NCBI taxonomy): Eukaryota > Metazoa > Chordata > Aves > Accipitriformes > Cathartidae > Gymnogyps > Gymnogyps californianus. The sequence continues at coordinate 1,163,582 of NC_059481.1, read as the reverse complement.
CATGGGTGAAACAACCCTCAGTGCCCGATCTGGGGGCGCCAGGAGCACCCCGGGGTGCCAGGCCACCCATGGGTGACGCGGGGACCTGGGCGCCCGGTGCCGGGTGACACCAGGGAGCAGCCAGCATGGCGATACACGCTGAGTCGGCTAATTTGCCAGTCCCTTCCTTGCCGTCAGGTAAAAGCCAGCTCCGGAGCGGGGATTTGGGAGGGGGATTAGCCAGGCCAACCATCTGCTGCCGGCCAATCATCAGCACGCCCAGGAAAAGCCAATAATTACAAAAATACGGTTTCCCACCCCGTTTCTCCATTACACCCATCCGGGTGCTGTGCCCAAGGTGGGGTCCCCATGGAGCAGCACCTCATCCCCCTCCTGGGGCTGAGCACCCCATGAGCACCCAACCCAGGCACCTGGGGGGGCTCGACCCAGCCCGTTTTCAGGGAGCGCCCCGAGCAGGCCCGATGCCACGGCCGAGGGGCTGCAGGCAGCGGGGTGGGGGTGAAGGAGCAAACGTTAAAGCCCGCGGCGGGGTCATGACTCAGCTCGGTGACAGACGCTGGGGCAGATGCCACGGGATTACCCAGCCTAAAACCTCGGGATCTGCCCCCCTTCCCCCCCAGCAGGCGGAGAGCATTTAATTACTAATTTACTAATTACCCAAAGATCCTGGCGACGGGCTTGAAACCCGTGGTCGGGAGCCACCCCAAGGCTCCCGCCACCCTAATCCCAGCAGCCGTGGGGAGCTGATGGATGCGCCCTGGCTGGGGGACAGCTCGGTTGGGGACATCGGGTGACCCAGGGAGGCACCGCTGTCCTGGCAGCCCCGTTCCTGCCGGTGATGACACGGAGTGGTCAGGAACGGGAGGGGACAGCGGGGACAAGGAGGGGATGGTGGGGACCAGGAGGAGACAATGGGGACCAAGGGGACATGGTAGGGACCAGGAGGAGACATTGGGGAGCAGGAGGGGGTAGTGGGGATCAGGAGGGGATGGTGGGGACCAGGAGGAGACAACAGAGATCAAGGGGAGATGGTGGGGACCAAGAGGAGATGATGGGAATCAGGAGGAGACGTTGGGGACCGAGGAGAGATGGTGGGGACCAGGAGGGGACGATGGAGACGAGGAGGAGACAATGGGGACAGAGGGGAGATGACAGGGACCAGGAGGGGACAACAAGGATCAGGGAGGGGATGATGAGGACCAGGAGGAGATGGTGGAGACCAGAACAGAATGATTGGGAACCAGGAGGAGATGATGGGGACCAAGAGGAGATGGTGCTGACCAGGAGGGAATGATGGAGACCAGGACGAGATGGTGGGGACCAGGGGAGGACAATAAGGATCAGGAGGGGATGATGGGGACGAGGAGGAGGTGATGGGGACTGGGCGGGGATGATGAGGATCAGGAGGGGACAATGGGAACCTGGATGTTTTGATGGTGACCAGGAGACAATGATGGATGGTGGAGAGCAGGAGGTGACGGCAGGGACCAGGAGGGGATGATGGAGACCAGGACAGGACAATAGGGACCACGTGGGGACAATGGGGACCAGGAGGGTGTGATGGGGGTCAGGAGGGGCAGTGGGATGCAATAGGGATGGATGGGGATCATGAGGGGATAGTGAGGACTGGGATGGGGTGATGGGGACCGGGAGGGGTCAATGGGGACCAGAAGGGGACAATGGTGACAAAGAGGGGCCAAGGGAACCTAGAGGGATGATGAGGACCAAGAGATGATGATGGAGCCCAGGAGCGGCTAGTGAGGACCAGGAGGGGGTGGTAGAGACCGGGAGGGGACACTAGGGACTAGAAGTGGGTGGTGAGAACCGGAGAGTACATCAGGACAGGACAACGGGGACCAGGAGAGGATGGTGGGGATGAGGAGGGGACAAGAGCAACCAGAAGAAGTCACGAAGATCTGGGAGAGTACAAGATGGCTCTGTGGGACTGGAGGTGGCTGGGAAGGGTTAACACGGCCGCCCCGCGCTGAGCCGTGTCCAGGCCAGGCTCTGGTTTCAGCTGTAATTAGCTCCTGTTTATTGGAGGCTCCGTGATAAATGATGCTGCAGAGGTTGCCCGATGACAGAGGATGACAGCTCCCACGTCACCCGCCCCAAGCGCTGCCAAAGCCTTTGCTGACCCCCCGGCGCAAGGATTAAAGTTTAATGTGGCTCCAGAGCTGACCCCGGGCATGCACCGCCGCCCCGGGGACACGGGGCTGGGGACAGGCTGGTGGCCATTGGGCCACCTTCAGGGCAAGAGGCGTTTTGGCACCAAGAGGTGTTTTGGCACCAGCCCGGTGGCCACTGGCTATCAGTGCATTGTGGCAACGGGGCCATTTCGTGACTTCTTTGGGGTCACCTAAGGGGTTCGTTGATGAAATGTCACACAAGGTTGTGTTTGTCCTCCTGGGACTGGCCCCAGGTGAGGCCGGTTGGTGTGGTCCGGGCACATTCCCGGGCAGCGGCGGAGCCATGTGTAGGTGCCAAGAGCCACCGCAGTGCTCGCCGGGACGGGTTGAGGTCCTGCCCCGTGGCCACCTTTAGAGCAGCAGCTGCTTGGGGACCACAGTGGAGCGAGGGGACCTCGGAGGCATCCCGAAGGTGAGGGAGCAGGGCACGGCATGAGCACCAGGGCTGGCACAGTGCCCGAGGCTGCGGCTTGGGTTTTGGCAGGGCGACGTGGCACCACAACTGTTTGGGGACAGAGAGGTCCCCGAGGTGGGGCTGGGGACAGGTCCCTGTCCCCAGCTCTCTCAACATCATGTTTTCTCCTTGCAGATGAACCTCCTCACCCAGGTAAAGGGGGAGCCGGCGGGGAGGGCACCCGCACCCAGGCGGTCCCACCCCTCTGCTGTGGCACCTGGCGCCCACGGACCCCGCGGCTGGGACCTGCCCAGTGCTGAGTCTGGGGGTGCAGGGGGGGCAGAGAGTCCTGGGAGGCTGCTCTGGGCTGGGGATGGGTGCTAGCATGGGCCGGTGCTAGCAAGGGTGGTTGCTATCAGTGTGGTGTGCCAGCAGGGGTGGGTGCTAGCAGGGGGATGGGTGCCAGCAGGGGATAAATGTCAGCAGGAATGGGTGCTAGCAGGGAATGGGTGCTAGCAGGGAATGGGTGCCAGCAGGGAATGGGTGCTAGCAGGGAATGGGTGCCAGCAGGGGTGGGTGCTAGCAGGGGTGGGTGCTAGCAGGGGTGGGTGCTATCATGGGTGGGTGCTAGCAGGGGTGGGTGCTAGCAAGGGTGGGTGCCATCAGGGTTGCGTGCCAGCAGGGGTGGGTGCTAGCAGGGGGATGGGTGCCAGCAGGGGATGAATGCCAGCAGGAATGGATGCTAGCAGGATATGGGTGCTAGCAGGAATGGGTGCTAGCAGGGGATGGATGCTAGCAGGGGATGGGTGCTAGCAGGGGATGGGTGCCAGCAGGGATGGGTGCCAGCAGGGGCTGGGTCCCAGGCTCGCTCTGCCCCCTCTCCCCACAGGTGAGCACCCTGGTGCAGACCCTGCGAGCCCCGGATGGGCCGTTCTTCCAGCCCCAGCGCTGGCTGGGCTCCTGGGTGCAACAGGTTTGGGGGTGCTGCCCCAGCCAGGGGCTTGGGCAGGGGGATGGCAGCAGTCCGGGCAGGGGCTGAGCCATGACACCGGTGCCTGGGTCCCATCTCCCCAGCACCACCGGGGCTGATGCCGGGTATTTGTCCCTCCAGGTGAGCAGCTCCAGGCAAGTAAGTGCCGGCGTCTCCTTTGCGCCCCACACCACCCGTCTCACCCCTGGCACAACAGGGCCAAATCCTACATGCCCTGCCTTTTCCTCAGCACCCATGGGTGCTCAGGACCTAGAGGAGGTGGCCCCTTCTTGGAGGGTTTCCCCATCCATGGAGACCCAAGCTGTGCCTAAGCCACCGGGGATGGGGGATGAGCCAGCGGGTTGGTGATGCTGCCGGTGTCCCCGGGGCACTGGTGGCCCTGAAACACGGACGGGTCCCCAGGCGGTGGCTGGGGCAGTGAGCACGGCAGCGTTCTTCCTCTGCGAGGGGCTGCTGGGCCAGCACTTTGACGTTGTTCCCGATGGGGTGGCCGAGCCCCAGCCCGGGGACCTCTTCCTCTTCCCACTGGCCTCGGGGGGCCCCGGCTGGTGGGGCGCCCACGCCGGCATCTACTGCGGTGACGGGGAGATCATCCACCTGGAAGGTGAGCCCCAGGAGGTGGTCACGGCGTGGGGACGTCCCCATGGAAGGGACACGGGGTACAGCATCCCCTCTGCCCTGCAGGCAGCTCGGGGACGTCCCCATTGGGGATCGTGGCCAAGCACGGCAAGAGCCACCTCCTGCGGACACGGGGTCCGGCCAAGGTGCTGCGGAGGAAGGAAGGGCTGGATGTGGCCGCCCTGCAGCGGCGGATCCGGGTGGCCATGGACCAGGCGGTGGAGTACGATGCCATCACCTGCAACTGCGTCCACTTCGCCCTCACTCTGCTGGGGCTGGGCCAGCTTGCCGGCGCCATGGTGGGTGCCCCTACCATAGAGGGTGCCACCACCCCAGGGGACCCCGACACCCGCTCTGGCTGAGCATCACCACAGCCCATCTTCTCTCCCAGGTGTCCCCTGCGCTACAGTGATGGAGGCAGCGATGAGCCCGGGGGACACGCAGGGCTGGAGCATCCTTCCCCCAGGGACCAGCGTTGCACCAGTGGCTTTGGCATCCTTCTTGCGTGGCAATAAACGATTGCATAGAGACCCTGTGCCAACCCTGTTTCATTTGTGTTTTTTTCGCTTTTGCTTTCCTTTTCCCAGAAGCTGCCGGCGAGCAATGTCCCGCCTTGGCACATCTCGAAGGCAGCGGCCGCTCTTCGCTCCCCGTGGCCTCCTGGGACAAACAGATGCCTCTTTCGTTGCTGGTGTTTGATTTTGAGCATCAAAATAAATATTCCCTGGGCTGCTGGGTTGCAAACTGGCCAAACGGCTGGACCAGGTCTGGTTGGATGCCAGTCACAGGTGGTGTATCCCAGGGGTCAATACTGGGTCCAGTCCTGGTCAACATCTTCATTACTGGTCCGGTTGACGGGGCAGAGCATACCCTCAGTGAGTTTGCTGCTGACACCAACCTGGGAGAGGCGGCTGATGTGCCAGAGGGTCGTGCTGGCACCCAGAGGCACCTGGACAGGCTGGAGAAATGGGCCGACAGGAACCTCAGGAAGTTCAACAAAGGGAAGGTGCAAATTCCTGCCCCTGGGGAGGAACAAGCCCAGGCACCAGGACATGCTGGGGGGCGACCAGCTAGAAAGCAGCTTGGCAGAAAAGGCCCTGGGTGTCCTGGGGGACACCAAGTTGACCATGAGCCAGCAATGTGCCCTTGGGGCACAGTGAAGGCCAACAGGATCCTGGGCTGCATTAGGAGGAACATTGCCAGCAGGTTGAGAGTGGTGATCCTTGCCCTCTGCTCAGCACTGGTGAGGCCACCCCTGGAGCGCTGGGTCCTGTGCCGGGCTCCCCAGTACAAGAGAGACACGGACATACTGGAGAGAGACCAATGAAGGGCCACCAAGGGTCTGGAGCATCTCTCGTATGAAGAGAAGCTGAGAGAGCTGGGGCTGTTCAACCTGGAGAAGAAAAGGCTCAGGGGGATCTCATCAGTGTGTATCAACACCTGATGCGGGAGTAAAGAAGATAGAGCCAGCCTCTTCTCAGTGGTGCCCAGTGCCAGGACCAGAGACAACGGGCATGAACAGAAACACGGGAGGTTCCCTCTGAACATCAGGAAAGACTTTTTTCACTGGGAGGGTGACCGACCCCTGGCACAGGTCACCCAGGGATGTTCTGGAGCCTCCATCCTTGGAAGTATTCAAAAGTCATCCGGACGTGGTGCTGGGCAAGGAGCTCTAGGTTGAGGTTGGACCAGATGACTTCCAGAGGTGCCTCCAACCTCTAATCATTCTGTGATCCTGTGAAAATATTCCTCCACTGGGATTACTTAAAGCTGCTTCAGGTCTCTCTCCAGGCTTTCTTTTGGGGACTCTTGCAGTTCCCACACTCACGGGAGAGTTTCTGGGAGGCTTTGCTCCCACCAGAGGGGAAGTTTGATTCCCCAGTGAGGGGGAAATGTCCCCGTGGCTTCCAAGAGCAAGGGAGCAAAACCGAGAAGCTGGGTGCCTGATCAGGCTGGGGCTGGAGGAAGGTCTCTCGGTGGCCGGTGGGAAGTCGCTGCACGACATGCACTTTTGGAGATGTCCTGCAGTCCCTCTGACTCAAGAGTGTTTCTGGGATCTCCTGCGTCACCTCCCTCCATTCCCTAACTTAACATTTAAGGTGGAATTAGCAAATTAACCGCGGCTTTAGAAGTGGGAAAACCCATCTGGGGTTTCCTGGAGTTTGTACTGCTTTTGGGTTTTGCTTTCAGCCTTTCTCTGCCTCTCACGTGCATCAGGAAGGATGTGAGGTCAGGTTTGGCCCCTGCGCCTGCCAACCCACCCATCTGTCCTGGTTTCAGCTGGGATAGAGTTAATTTTCTTCATCGTGGTTAAACCAGGTGTCATGGTTTAACCCCAGCTGCATTTCCCACAGCTCTTGGTGGAGGTGCCAGCAGCCCGGCTCTGTCACTGGCTCAGTCCCACAGAAAACAATGCTAAGTAGCAGCAGTAGCCTGGTAAGGATGCTTCCATCTCTGCATCCCATCGCAGGCAGCTGCCCACGCCGTCGTTGCACCAGGACAGGGAGGGGGATGATGAATGGGGCTTGTCCCGGGACATCTCCAGCTCAAAGAAGTTGGGAAGGCCAGGCGACTCTTGCCCAAGCCAAGCCCTTGTGCCTGGCAGGAGCCATCACGGGCAGGGTGTGATGGCAGGGTGGGACCCTGCCCTCCGCGCATGGGCAGGACGGCACAAGCACAGCGCTGACACCCCATTTCTGTTCCTCTCTCCTTGCAGATGTCGAGCATCTTTGTAAGCAGGAGCTTGGCGAGACCTCCGCCGGCAGCGTGGGGGGCTCAGAGGGCGTTGGGGGGCAATGGGGCTGGTTCTGCCACCTCCTCACCTTCCCTCCCCAGTGCTGTTGGCAGAGGGAGTATGAGGCGCTCGAGTTTCTGCTGTTCAAGAGCATCCCTGGGCGCAGGGAGGTCTTCAAGGAGGTGTCAGAGAACAAGTTGCAGCCCGGGGACATCTTGCTCTTCCCCTTAGACATCAGCTCTGGCGTCCTCAGCAGCAGCTTCAAACACGTGGCCATCTACTGTGGGGACGGAGAGGTCATTCATACACTTCCAGAGTAAGTGTCCAACCCCCTGCTCCCATTTGGGACGTGGCGGTGGCCAAAAGGCGGCCGGCGGCATGGTGGCCGGGCCAGGGCGATGAGCGACTCTCGGTTTTCCAGACATGAAAAATCAGAGGAGCAGAGGTCAGATCAGCAAGGAAGGCTTCAAAGCCATGAAAAAGGAGAGGGAGAAATGCCAGACTTCTTACAAAAAAAAAGGTGGGATCAACCTCAATGACGTCAATAGTAAAGTCAGGGCGGCGATCTACAGCAAAGCCAACTATTACCCTGGCAAAAACAATTGCATCCACTTCACCCTCTACCTCCTAAGCTTGGTGGACTTCTACACAAAACCGGTGAGCACGGAACTGGGCATCATGGCCGTGGTGGGATGGCTCCTGCACCCACAGCCAGCCCTGCGTTTGCATCCTGACCCGATTCCCCCTGGGGCTGGCCCATGGGCAGTGGGGACAGCGGTGGGGACAGCTGAGCCCCCCTGCGCATGGACAGCTTTCTCTTTGCGGGTGGAAATCCAGAATGAAGGTGGCAGGTACGGTGGTGGGGCTATGAGTATCCCCAGTGTCAGCCCTCCCCAGCAGGGCTGTGGGTTCCCCGGGAGAGTTGGGGGGTCCCCAAAGAGGGCTGGGGGGTCCCCAAAGATGGCTGGTGTCTCCAGGAGGGGTGGAGTCCCTGGGAGGAATGCAAGGTCCCCAAGAGGACTGCGGTCTTTGGGAGGGCTGGGGTCCCCAAGGGGCTGGGGTCCCCGGGAGGACTGTAGGGTCCCGAGGAGGGCTGGGATCCCCAGGAGAGCTGTGGGGTCCCCAAGAGTCCTGGGGTCTCTGGGAGGGCTGGAGCCCCAAACAGGGCTGGGGTCTCTGGGAGCCCTGCGGGGTCCCCAAAGAGGGCTGGGGTCTCCAGAGGGGGCTGGGCTCCCCAGGAGGGCTGTGGGGTCCCCAGGAGGACTGGGATCCAGCTGCCAGCGCTGGTGGGGGACCCAGCCGCATCGGGGGGGGAAAGGCAGGGCAGTGGGGTGGGGGGGACCTTTTTTGGGGGGGGGAGCGGGAACAAGGTGGGTCCCTTCCGCTTGCTGGAGCTTAATTGCCATGCATTAATTAGATGCTTTATTAAATTTCGCTACCTGAAATGTGCCCGTTTTCCCCTCGCTGCCTCGCTCGTGCGTGATGGGGTGAGAGAGCTGCCTGGCTGGCAACCGCCCGCTCGGGGCTTGTTAGCTGCGAAGGAAAATAATAACTGAAATATCTGCCAATATCAGGAATTACCTGTGAAGAATATTATAATAATTAATAATTATAATAATAATAATATCTAGAATAAGAATATATAATATAATTTAATCCAATACATTATATATATATAATATATCATACATCATATATAATATACTATATACCATATACTATATAATGTATAACATAGAATATATAATATAATATGATAGAATATAGAATATATATATTACCATATAATTAATATAATCTGTAATAGATTATAATGTAATGTAATATATAACATGTAATATATGGCATATAGTATACAGTATGTAGCATATAATATATAGTATATAATATATAATGTATACCATAATAGAATATAATGTAATGTGATATACTATAATATATTATATAATATGATATAATGTAATATAATATGATTCAATATAATGTAATATAATGTAAATATGTATAATTATATAAACTATTATGATGTATGATATATGAGCTATATGCTATATATAATCATGTCCCAAACACTACTACTGCTAATATCCCAAATTACACCCATTTTACTGCTGACTGGCACCCAAACCCGTGCAGGTGTGTCAGGGTGCAGGGCTGGGGACCCCTTTTGGGGGTGCAAAGCCCCTCCCCCCCCCCATTTTAGGGAGGGGTCGAGCCGCCGGGGCGATGCCCCCCTGAAACCGAGCATCCCTGGAGGACGGGGAGCGTGGGGAGCGTTAGGGCGGTTCCCGTCCCCGCATGACGCTGACATCAGTCCCGGCATCCCAACCGGCCGCATCCCGACCGCATCCCGCCGCCATGGCGGCCAGCCCGGCCTACGGGGAGGAGAAGGGGGGCTCCTCCAGCCTAGGGGAGCCCGAGTACGGCCATGACCCCGCCAGCGGCGGCATCTTCTCCTCCGACTACAAGAGGTGGGGACAACGGGGCGGGGGGGGGACGGGGGACAACGGCTGAGCCTGGCCGGGTGGCTGCCACTGCGGGCCTTGGCCGCCGTCCCCGCAGGGGACATGGTACCCGTCTGGGGCCGTGGTCCCCGGGGTGCGGACAGGGATGAGGATAAGGATGGGGATGAGGATGGGGACAGGGATGAGGACAGGGATGGGGACAGGGGACGCAGTCACGCAGCCGCCACTGCAGGTTGCAAAGGCCGGAAAGGGTTTCAGGGGAAAACCGCGGGGTTTTCGAGACAGTGTGGCGGGGGGGGGGAAACGCGGGGACCCCCACTGCACCCCTCACCCCTGGGTGGGGAGCACCCCAGGCACGGTGTCCCCGCCCTGGGCTCTGCTGGCTCCCATGGCTCTCGCGGGAGTCCCCGGGTGACGGCACCCCCCCATTGAGGTCCCCAGCGGCGGGGGAGCTCAGAAATGTCACCCCTGTGTGGGGCAGGCTGCTTGGGGGGGACGGACAGGGATGCAGAGGAAGGGGGGGCAGTCCCTGGAGCTGCAGGAACATGGGGTCCCTTTGTCACCCCAGCCCTGGCAGTGTCCCCCACTCTGGGTGTGTCCCCCACCCTGACCTGCTGGCAGTGTCCCAGTCTGGCAGTGTCCCCCTCCCTGACTCGCTGATGGTGTCCCCCCTTCAGGCAGTGTCCCCCATCCCCAGACCCCTCCCTAATGCCGCAGCAGTGTCCCCCTGTCTCGCAGTGCCCCCCCCCTCCCCCCCCGGCAGCGTCCCCAGTCACGCAGTGTCCCCCAGCCCTGACCGCCCAGCAGTGTCCCCCAGTCTGGATGTATCCCCTGTGTCTGACGCCCTGGCAGTGTCCCCCACTCTGGCAGTGACCCCCTAGTCCTTACCCCTGGTAGTGTCCCCCACTCTGGAAATGCCTTCCCCTCCCTGGCTCGCTGGCAGTGTCCCCCAGTCTGGCAGTGACCCCCAGTCTGGCAGTGACCCCCACAGTCCTGACCCCCTGGCAGTGTCCCCCATCTGGATGTGTCCCCCCTCCCTGACTTGCTAACAGTGTCCTCCAGGCTGGCAGTGTCCCCCCTCCCTGATCCCCTGGCAGTGTCCCCCACTCTGGCAGTGACACCCCAGTCCTGACCCGCTGGCAGGGTCCCCCCATCTGGATGTGTCCCCTCATCCCTGCCCTGCTGGCAATCCCCTAGGCTGGCAGTGTCCCCCCATCTGGCAGTGTCCCCCCTCCCTGACCCCCTGGTAGTGTCCCCCAGTCTGGCAGTGTCCCCCATCCATGACTCGCTGGCAGTGTCCCCATCTCACAATGTCCCCCTTTCCCTGAGCCCCTGGCACTGTCCCCAGTTTGGCCGGGTCCCCCCATCTCTGACCCCCTGGCAATGTCCCCCAGTCTGGCAGTGTTCCCCTGTCCCCAAGTCTGGCAGTGTCCCCTGACCGTGACCCCCACTGGCAGTGTCCCCCAGTCTGGCAGTGTCCCCCATCCCTGACCCCTGGCAGTGTCCCCATCACCTGTGTGCTGCCCTTCGCTGGAGCCCGTCCCCTTGTGGCCAACACCAGGTCTGTCACCGTCCCCATGAGCCGTGCACGGCACATGGGGTGAGAGAAATGCCCCCCAAGTGCCACCCCACCACCCAGATGGGACACCCACAGGTGTCCCATCCTGCCACCCCACCACCCACGTGGGACACCCACAGGTGTCCCATCCTGCCACCTCATCACCCTGGTGGGACACCCACAGATGTCCCATTGTGCCACTCCACCACCCAGGTGGGTGTCCCATCATGACGTGGGATCCCTGGCCAGGACCGAGCCACTCAAAGCACCCGGGGAAGGAGCTCCCTGCAATGTCCCCAACCCCCAGCTGCAGGACGGGCGTCACTTGGGACGTGACACCCCGGGGTGGCCTTGCCCACCGGGAAGGGCATCGTGATCACGGCTGCAACCCAACCCCAACCCCAGCATCAGGTTTCAGCTGGCGGTGCCGGGAGGAGGAGCGGGGCCACAGCATTGCCACCGTCCTCAGGGCCACCACCCCTGGCCAAAGCCATGCTGTCCCTGCCGCCAGTGCAGAAGCTGCTGCGGCAGTTACCGGTGGGGCCAGCCGGGCAGCTGAAAACACCGTCGGGTGGTGATGCGGCCGAGGAGGTGACGAGCCCGGTGCTGGCCACCGAGGCTGGACAACCCGTCTGCTACAGCGCCCTGCGAGCCGACGAGCTGCGGCCGCTTGCTGGCCCTGAGCCGACAGTGGCCACCGGCACTGGGCCACCACTGCGGTAAGACCCCCCGCAAGGAGCCCCCCTGGGACCCTCCAGCGACGGTGGCTCTGGCCAAGCATCGTCCCATGGGTGCCACCCCCAGCTGCTGTGGGTGGACGCAGCCTTGCAGGTCCCCCTGGTTTGGTGGGGACAGATGTCCCTTAGAAAAGTGGACAGTGGTGACAACCAGCCTTATAAAAGGCTGGTGGCATTTTCCCAGCCCAGGGAGGGGACCAGGGAAGGGGTCTGCATTGGGGTGCACTGGCACATCCATGCCACCATGCCCATGAGGGGACAAGGGACATCCGGCCAAGCTGGGCTGGTGGCCAGGATGGAGCCAGTGATGGGCACCTGCTCCCTGGGAAGCGATTTGGGGACATCCTAGGGTGACAACCACAGCCGGGCTGGGACAGGATCCTCATCCCAGAGCCCAGGATGGGGACAGAGCTGGGTGCCAGCGCCGCGCCGGTCCCTCCAGCTCCTCTTTCACCTGGCTGTAACTCAACTCTTGTCCCCATAAATATTGCATGATGAAGGGTCAGGTTGCCAGCCTGATGGCTACGAGTAAAAAAAAAAAGACTAAAAATGGTTAAAAATAGCTAAAAATGGAAAATGGGATTTTTTTTCCCCCGGCATGGTGCAGGCATGATGACCTCAAGGAGATGCTCGATAGCAACAAGGATTCGCTCAAGCTGGAGGCCATGAAGAGGATCGTGGCGGTGGGTGTTGCCATCGGCGGGGACCACTGCCGGTGCCGAGCCATGCCGTGCTGAGCCGTGCTGTGCTGTGCCGTGACATGCCGGCCGCCCGGTGTCACGTCACTCCTTTGCCCCCTAGATGATCGCCCGGGGTAAAAACGCCTCTGACCTTTTCCCAGCCGTGGTGAAAAACGTTGCCTGCAAGAACATCGAGGTGAGGAAGGTCTTGGGTGGCCCTGATGGCAACCACGGGTGTTCCCAGGGTCTGGTGCCCCCCTGCAGGAGGGTTTTGGGGATAGGCTGGGTTTTGGGGGGCTCTGAGGTGGCCCCACCACCTTCACCCCGCAGGTGAAGAAGCTGGTGTATGTCTACCTGGTGCGCTACGCAGAGGAGCAGCAGGATCTGGCCCTGCTCTCTATCTCCACCTTCCAGCGAGGACTCAAGGTGGGTTGGTTTGGGGACCCGGGGGTGGGTCTGGGGCGGCAGCGAGCCCCCCACGGCTGCGCTGCAGCCCCCTGCATATCCCCACAGGACCCCAACCAGCTGATCCGCGCCAGCGCCCTGCGGGTCCTCTCCAGCATCCGTGTGCCCATCATCGTGCCTATTATGATGTTGGCCATCAAGGAGGCCGCCTCAGACATGTCCCCATACGTGCGCAAGACGGCCGCCCATGCCATCCCCAAACTGTACAGGTAATAGGGGGTCGGCTGCTAAATTTTGGGGGTACCAATAAGGGTCCAGTGCTGGGGTCTCAGCTGCTTGGTGCAGGCAGAGACAGGCAGGGATGGGGGGGAGTTTGGTCCGGCCACACCTGCCCTGCTCTTCCATCGCAGCCTTGACTCGGACCAGAAGGACCAGCTCATCGAAGTGATCGAGAAGCTGCTGGCAGACAAGACCACGGTGAGCGGGGCGCCGTGTCTCCTCTGCCCCTAAATCTGGGGACGTCACCGTCCCCACCGACCCAGTGTCCTCGTGGGGATGCAGATGTCCCCACCGAATTGGTGTCCTCGTGGGGATGCAGACATCCACGCAGAGCAGGCATCCTTGCAGTGACGCTGCTGTCCCCACCAAGCCAGCATCCTCACGGGGATGCCGCCATCCCCATCAAGCCAGCATCATGATGAAGATGCCACCACCCCAGTGAGTCAGCCCGGGCTTTCCCTCCCCAGCTGGTGGCCGGCAGCGTGGTGATGGCATTCGAGGAGGTCTGCCCAGAGCGCATCGACCTCATCCACAAGAACTACCGCAAGCTCTGCAACCTGCTCATCGATGTGGAGGAGTGGGGGCAGGTGGTCATTATCAACATGCTGACCCGCTATGCACGCACCCAGTTCCTCAGCCCCAACCAGAATGTGAGTGTGGGAGCCTCAGGGTGCCCCAGGAGCCTCGGGGTGCCCTGGGAGCCCCTGGGGAGGTGGGGTGAAGGGGGAGTGCTGCTGGGGGGGTGCAAGGCGTCCCACCTACCAGCAGGAGTCCTTGCTGGAGGAGAGTGCCGAGAAGGCTTTCTACGGCTCCGAGGAGGAGGACGCCAAGGATGCCAAGGCAGAGGTGGCCTCGTTGGCTAAGCGCAAGCCCTATGTCATGGACCCTGACCACCGCCTGCTCCTGCGCAACACCAAGCCTCTGCTGCAGAGCCGCAATGCTGCGGTGAGCCCCCAACTCCAGCCCTGTCCATCCCCCGAGGCTACCAGTGGTCTCCATCAGCCTGGGCTCATGATGTCCCCACAAGCCAAGGAGCCACCAGGCTGCTTGAGGGACGCCCAGGGATGGGCATCCCCAGGGTCAGGCTTCCTCCAGGTGCTGCTGGGTGGGACTCTGGGGGGACACAGCCATCCCTTGGGGCATCCCCATGCCCACCGGGTGACGCTCGGGTGTGTCCCTGCAGGTGGTGATGGCTGTGGCGCAGCTCTACTTCCACCTGGCACCCAAGGCAGAGGTTGGTGTCATCGCCAAGGCACTGGTGCGGCTCCTGCGGAGTCACAGGTCTGTGGCACCTGGGTTGCGGTGGTCCCCTACCCTGTCACCCCAGTTGGTGGGACCCATGGGGAGCCCCAGGACCCTGGGAGAGACCCCCAAAAAGCTCATCCCTGCAGGGACATCTGGTTGGGGCGAACTGCCAAAAAAGAGGGCTTTTTGGCCCAGCCCAGTCCAGACATGGGGTGGCAGCATTGTGGTGGCACCAGTCTGGTGGTGGGTCCTGCCCCATCTTCACAGGGACTTGCGGGGGGCGTCCGGCCCTGCCCCGCTGATGGCGGGCCCCTCTTTGTTCCCACAGCGAGGTGCAGTATGTCGTGCTGCAGAACGTGGCCACCATGTCCATCAAACGGCGGGTGAGTCTTGGACTTGGTGTGGGAGGAGTTGGCCCTGTTGACTCTGGAGCGGAATGAGGGTCAGGCCTGCGGGTGGCCTCGGCAAGGTGGGGACAGGGACAGCACTAACGCCGCTGGCTCTGCATGCAGGGGATGTTTGAGCCATACCTGAAGAGCTTCTACATCCGCTCCACAGACCCCACGCAGATCAAGATCCTCAAGGTGAGCTGGAAACACCTGGCGGAACCCATCACTGGTGGCTTTGGGGCTTCATGGAGCCCTTCCCTGTGGGGCAGCTGTCCTCCACGCCCTGGGGACAGGAGGACAGCAAGGACCCTGTGCCCTGGCACCACGCCCCCATTCTGCCCATCTCTTCCTCTTTCCCGCAGCTGGAGGTCCTCACCAACCTAGCCAATGAGACCAACATCTCCACCATCCTGCGGGAGTTCCAGGTATGCCATGGCCATACTGAGGCCACTGGGGTGCGACCCTGGCATGGCTCTGGGTGCCAAAACACCACGATGGAGGGGACGGAGGAGAGCCCCACCAGGAGGAGTGGGCTGAGGCCATGCCAACCCCATGGGTGGCTCCAAAAAGCCCCAACGTGTGACCGCCACATGGGGGGATGCCCGGCACTGGCATGTGGGTGACATGTCATGTGTGTCCCCCATGCCTGCGCAGACCTACATCCGCAGCATGGACAAGGACTTTGTGGCGGCCACCATTCAAGCCATCGGGCGCTGTGCCACCAACATTGGGAAGGTACGAGACACCTGCCTCAACGGCCTGGTCCAGCTCCTCTCCAACCGGGACGGTGAGTGCACGCAGTGGGGGTGAAATGGCAGCTCCATGGCTCTCGGGGCAGGACCCTGCTGAGGCCAGGTCTCTGCCCGCAGAGCTGGTGGTGGCCGAATCTGTGGTGGTCATCAAAAAGCTGCTGCAGATGCAGCCGGCCCAGCACAGCGAGATTATCAAGCACATGGCCAAGCTTACCGACAACATCCAGGTGGGTCAGGGTGTTGCATGGCCTGCAGGACCGGGGGAGTGGCAGTGGTGCCACGTGCCCGGGGGCATTTTGCAGGTGCCGATGGCGCGGGCCAGCATCTTGTGGCTCATCGGCGAGTACTGCGAGCATGTGCCCAAGATCGCGCCCGACGTGCTGCGCAAGATGGCCAAGTCCTTCACCAATGAGGAGGACATCGTCAAGTTGCAGGTCATCAACCTGGCAGCTAAGCTCTACCTGACCAACTCCAAGCAGGTACCGGGGACGTGGCCCAACGGCGTGCCTCAGCTTCCCCACCGGGGAGGGAGAGGCTGGCCCTGAGCATGTCCTCTGGCGCAGAGCAAGCTGCTGACCCAGTACGTCCTCAACTTGGCCAAGTACGACCAGAATTACGACATCCGCGACCGGGCTCGCTTCATCCGCCAGCTCATTGTGCCCACCGAGAAGAGCGGGGCCCTCAACAAGTACGCCAAGAAGCTCTTCCTGGCCCAAAAACCCGCTCCCATCTTGGAGTCCTCCTTCAAAGGTACCCACCCCTGGTCACAGGGCATGGGGACATGGGGCCAGCTGTCACCACGGTGCTGCATGGCTGTCCCCGAGCTGCTGCCACCTCTCACCCGGCTGTAGATCGGGACCATTTCCAGCTGGGCTCCCTGTCCCACCTGCTCAACACCAAGGCTGTGGGCTACCAGGAGCTGCCTGACTGGCCGGATGAGGCCCCCGACCCCTCCGTGAGGAACGTGGAGGTGCGTGGAGCATCCTGGGGTGCTGGGGTGCATGGGGGGGCTGAGGCGGGGGCTTTGTCTCGAGGTCTTGGGAGAGCCCCAGAAGGTGCCCAGGTGCTGCTCAGCTGCCCCATGTCCCCTCTCTGGTGCCCACACACCCACTTGGGGACAGGAGGGGGGCAAGGGCTGCTGTTTGGGCCCCTCACCCATGGACGATGGCCCTGCTCCATCAACCCTGTGCCGGCAGGTTCCTGAGTGGACCAAGTGCACCAGCCGGGAGAAGAGGAAGGAGAAGGTGGAGAAACCTTTCTACTCCGACTCGGAGGGCGAGTCAGGGCCCACGGAGTCAGCGGACAGCGGTGAGGACCCGGTGGCACGGCAGGGCACGGGGCAGGGGCCACTGTGGTGGGGCATCGGGCAGGGGTCACTGTGGCAGGGACATCAGGCAGGTGCCACCACGGTGGGGCATGGGGCAGGAGCCACCATGATGGGGCATCAGGCAAGGGACACCATAGTGGGGCATCAGGCAGGGGACACTGCAGTGGGGACATCCCATTGTGGTGGGGCCGTGGCAGGGGACATGGAGGGATGTGGCAGGGAGACGCAGGGATGCAGTGGGGGGAAGCAGGGATGGGGGGGGGGTTGTGGGGATGCAGCGGGATGCAGCGGGAAGATGCGGGCGTGCAGTGGGGATGCAGTGGAGGGATGCGGGGATGCAGTGGGAGGCAGTGGGAGGCAGCAGAGGGTGCTGGGATGCAGCGGGATGCAGTAGGAGGATGCGGGGATGTAGCAGGAGGATGCAGGGATGCAGTGGGAGGATGCAGCAGGATGCAGAGGGAGGCAGTGGCTGTGGAGATGCAGTAGGAGGATCCAGAGTTGCAGTGAGATGCAGTGGGAGGATGCAGCAGGATGCAGAGGGAGGCAGTGGCTGTGGAGATGCAGTAGGAGGATCCAGAGTTGCAGTGAGATGCAGTGGGAGGATGCAGCAGGATGCAGAGGGAGGCAGTGGCTGTGGAGATGCAGTAGGAAGATCCAGAGATGCAGTGAGATGCAGTGGCAGGGCACAGGGATGCAGCAGAAGGACACAAGGGTGCAGGGATGCAGTGGGAGGATGCAGTGGGGATGCAGTGAAGGGATGCGGGGGTCCAGCAGGATGCAGTGGGAGGATGCGGTGGGGAGGCAGCAGCGGGTGTGGGGACGCAGTGGGATGCAGTGGGAGGATGGGGGGGATGCGGTGGGATGCAGGGAGCTGTGGGGACACGGGGGGACGCAGCAGCAGGGCTGAGCCGTGCCCCCTGCAGAGCCCGAGTCTGTCAGTGAGGAGAGCGGCAGCAGCAGCAGCTCCGGCAGCTCCAGCTCCAGCAGCGACGAGGAGGAGGAGGAGGAAGAGGAGGAGGAAGGCAGCGGGGAGCTGTCAGAGGACAAGGAGGAGGAGGAGAAGAGGCCGAAGAGGAAGGAGAAGGAAGGCTCCCGGAAGGCAGCCCCGGGGAGTGCGGGCAGGTACCACCTGGGAAGGCGAGGTGCCCCCGGCTGAACCCCAGCCCCTCCTGAGCCAGGCTCTCCCCACAGCCCCAGTGAGGAAGAGGAGGAGGAAGAGGGGGCAAAGAAGGCCAAGAAGAAGAAGGCACCGCAGGGGAGGAAGGGCCATGCCGAGACCTCATCAGAGGAGGCCAGCGCCTCTGAGAGCAGCTCCTCGGGCTCCAACTCTGGCTCCGAGGCGGAGGCCAAGCGGAGGAAGGCGGTGAGGGCCGGACTGGGCTGGGGGAGGGGCGCAGGGACACCCAGATCCCCCATTCACACCCACCCCATCTCTCTGCCCCCTTGCAGCCTCCCAGCAGCAGGACCGGCCCCAAGGAGATCTCCCTGCTTGACCTGGATGACTGTGAGTGGCTGCCTGGGGCATGCGGGATGGCCACCGTGGTGGCACTGGGGAAACTGAGGCACGGGCATCTGCCCCGGTGGAGTCAGGGCTCCGTGGGTCCTTTGGGAGCTGCTGAGTTGGGATGGGGACCGGTGGGGTGAGCAGTCCTTGTCCCCAGAGGATGGCTGTGGGACAGGTGGCTGTGCCAGCAGGGCTGTCCCTGTTGGGGCTGTGCCCATGGGATTGTCCCCATGTGGCTGTGCCTGTGGGGTTGTGCCTACAGGGTTGTCCCCATGCAGGTGTGCCACCAGGGCTGTCCCCACGGGGCTGTGGCTCACCAGAGCTCTGTTAACCCTTTCCTCCCCCCACCCCCCTACACCCTGCAGTCACCCCCCTCCTCCCCAGCCCGTCCCCTCCAGCAGCATCGTCTCCACCAGCCTGGTGACTGACCTGGAGGGCCTCACGCTCACCGACACCTCCCTGGCACCCGCTGTAAGTGTCCCGCACGTCCTTCCCAGGGGGCTCCCAGGACCCCTGCCACCCGTGGGGGCCACAGGGAGGGGCTCAGCAGCCCACGCCAGTCCCTCGGTCCCTCGCAGCTGCTGAGCCCGACGTTCGGTGCGGTGAGGACCTACGAGCTGCTGCACCGCATGGCGGGCGAGGGGCTCTCAGTCGAGTACTGCTTCAGCCGCCGGCCCTTCCCGGGGGACCCCCACATGGTGGCCGTCCAGATCCAGATCTCCAACAACACCGATGCCGAGGTGAAGAGCCTGCGGGTCAGCGAGCCCAAGCCGCTCTCCGGCATGCGGATCCAGGAGTTCCCCGAGATAGGTACGGCACAGCACGGCACGGCACAGCCGCAATGCTGCCAGGGGGGACGGGGGCAGGGGTTGGCTGGTGGAGGGGACGTGGGACGCAGTGGCAGCTTTGTGGTTTCAGAGCGCCTGGCGCCCGGGGACACGGCCAGCGTGGTGATGGGCATCGACTTCTGTGACTCCACCCAGGCAGCCAACTTCCAGCTGTGGTGAGCGCCCGGCAGGACAGGATGGGTGTCCCAGGGGATGGGGACAGCGTGGGTTGCTCCAGAGATGGGGGACAGCAGGGCAGGACAGAGGTGCTCCAGGGGATGGGGAAAGCGGGATGGGCACCAACATCCCTCCAGGGGACTTGGGGTGGCAGGGGACAGGTGACAGCAGGACAGGGGACAGCAGGACAGGGCATGGGGTGCCCCAGGGGATGGGGGACAGCAGGAAAGGCACTGAGCTCCCTGCAGGGGACAAGGAGGTGGCAGCAGCGCCAGGTCCAGCCTGACGGGTTCTCCCTATTCCTGAGGTCTTTTGTGCCTCAGTTTCCCTCCAGCCACCCCCTGCCCAGAGCAGGGATGGGAAGCTGGACACGGCGGGGGGACATTTTGAGCATGTGCCCCCCTCACCCGCCTGTCTCCCCAGCACCCACACGCGCCACTTCTACGTCTCCATCCAGCCGCCTGTGGGGGAGCTCATGGCCCCTGTCTTCATGAGCGAGAACGAGTTCAAGAAGGAGCAGGGTGAGTGGGGACGGGGACAGGAACAGGGTGGTGCACGGGCACCCACTGCTCCAGCACCGACACTCACCCCCCATTTTGTCCCCTCTGCCGCCCTCGCTGTGGCCCTAGAGCACCTCACGCGGCCGGGCGAGGGTAAGTGGCCGCTCAGCAGGCCCCTAGACTAGCTCTGCTCCCCTCATCCCCCTCCTGCACCCCACGGCCTGCGGGTTGGGGTGACCACCCTGGTGCCAGGGTGGCCCCACCGAGTCCCCGCACAGCGTGGAGGGCTCATGCCACCCCTGACGCTCCCAGCACTGTGCCCAGTGAGTGACGGGGACACCCTGGCCCCGCGTCCCTGTGCTCCTGGAGCAGCAGCATCCCCGCCCTGGCCCCGCAGATGGGGATCTGTGCTGAGCGGTGGGTGCTCGGTGCCCCACAGCACCCGGCCCCATCACTGCCAGTGACTGGAGGAGCCCGTCCCCAGGGACGTGGCTGCTGCCACCAGAGAGGGACACAGGGATGAGCCCGGGAAGGGTTGTGGAAGAAGGATTTTGCCGACTCCGCCTCTGCCAGGCTGCAGAGGAGCAAGCAGGGCAGCCAGTTCAGGATGTTATGGGGGACCCGGATGCAGGGAGCTGGCGGCTGGAGGGGCTTGGTTTGGGGACAGCAAAACGGGGCCTGGCAGGGACACGGCTGCTGGGTGCGTGGCCAGAGATGGGCAGGTGCCTCTGCTGCCCGCTCCAGGGAAGCTGACGGGCATGAGCGAGATCACGGAGAAGCTGACGCTGCCCGAGAAATGCCGGAGCGACCACGCCATCGTCCAGCAAGTGACCTCAGCTGCCAACGTGGGCCGTGTGCCCTGTGGTGCTGACAACGAGTACAGGTAGCCAGACCCCCACACCAGGACCAGGCAGGTGCTGTCGCCTCTCTGGTCCCACCCGAATCACAGTGGGGACACTCAGAGCTTCCTTTAGGAAAAGGAACCTGCATGAACCCACACGTGATGGTGGCTGTGGGTGGCAGATGCCTCCCTGGTCCCTGCTGGAGCATCCTGGGGGACGGGAGGGTGACAGGGGGACAGCTCGCCCTGAAACCCTGTGTTCACTGGCGGGTAGGTTTGCAGCCAAGACAGTGACAAGCGGGAGCCTGGTGCTCATCACCCTGGAGCGACGGGAAGGTACCACGGCCCAGCTGACCGTCAACAGCGAGAAGATGGTTATCGGCACCATGCTGGTGAAGGACATCGTCCAGGCCCTGGCGCAGTGACGGCCGGGCCCCGCTGCACCCACGGCCCTGCCCTCCCACCCCCCTCTGCCCCACACTGCTCCCCGAAACGCTCCCTGCCCCTATTTCTGCCACATTATTCCCTGCCCCGATCCCCAGAGGGGCGGCAGGCAGCGACCCCCGGGCCGGCTTCGCCACTGGGAGGAAGGAGCGGGACAGTGCGGATGGGACACAGGGAGATGTCCCGCTCAGAGGGGTGGCAGCAGCTCCAGCCCCCACAGGAGCACAGTGCGCCTCCCGGCCCCTCACCACCGTCTCCCAGTGTAACCCCTATTTATTATGGTCAGGATCTCTCAATAAAGCTCTTCTTGAACCCGCTCCCTTCCCCTCCTCTGCTCTGTGTGCACAGCCCCAAATGCCCCCACGTGAGGCTCTGCCAGCCTCACCAGGGCAGCAACAGGGGACATCAGGGGACCAGCCATCCCTTAGGCAACTGGGGGTGGCACTACTTGAATCAGGTGGCTGCTGGCTCTTGCAGAAAACCCGGCACTGACACACAGGGTCGGAGTAAACCCCCCTGGGGCTTGGCGGAGGGTGGAAGGCGTTTGGTCCCGACCAGGGATCTAAGGAGTCCTGGGAGGTTTCCAGCTATTTATTCAAAGCAGAATTGCTCGTGCTTTGACCGCAGAAATACCTGCTACGTCAGGGCTGGGTCTATTCTGCAGTGTCACTGGAGGGATTCCTGGGGCCGGCTCCGGGAGGCTTTTCATCTCCAAACTGGAGAAAAAAAAAAAAAAAAAAGGAAATTTGACTCTTTATCTAAAGATCTCTCCTCCCAGCACGGGTTGGGTGGGATTTAAGAGAGCCCCGGCTCTCCCTTTCCAAAGCTGCAGCCCAGCGGGGAGCCAGGCCCAGCACTGGAGGGAGAGGATGAGCAAAAGACGTGCGGGAAGGTCTGGACCCCAAATCGCCTTGACTCCAACTCCTCCTGCTGCTGCAAAAAGGGTGAGGGGCTTTCTGCTTTTTCCGGCACGTGGGTAGGAGATGGGACAAAATCACCTTCATGTTTTTTGACGGGTGAGGAAATGCTGGCCAGAGCGGCAGCACCACCAACCGCTGGGCGTCAAGCGTTTCTTCCCGCAGGGAAAAGCCTGTTTCCACAACGACCGGGGCCAGAGCCGCAACACTCAGCGCTGCCTCGCACCCGGGGCGCGGGGGGGGCGGGGAGCCGAGGCCGGGAACCGGCAGCACCGCCACCACCCCATTCCCCTTGGGGGGGGGGTGAGTAGTTTTAACCCTTTGGGGGTCCCATTCCCTTCACACGGGGCACAGCGAGCGCCGCAGCCTGCCTGTGGAGAGGTACCCGCGCTGAGGCGGCCCCGGGGGGCTCAAGCCGCCGCCGGGCGTCGTGAGGAGAGGGAGAGGGAGAAAGACGCCGCCTCATGCGCGGGAACCAGCGCGCGCCCACCACCCCGCGCGGGGCACGCCGGGATAGGGGAGGAGTAATGGGGGAGGGGAGGGGGGTGGGGGTGCGCCACGCGGCGGGCGGGCGCCGCGCGCATGCGCCTCGGCCCCTCCCCCTCAGCGGCGGGGGCCCCCTCCCCTCCCCCTTACCCCCCCCACCCCCACCCCGGTGGGGCGGCGGCCCATAAAAGCCGGCGGGGCGGGCAGGGCTGTCCGCTGCCGTCGCTTCCCTCCTCTCCGGGATCCGCCTAGCCCGCCCGCAGCGCCGCCCATGGCCTTCCCGCCGGTGAGGGGGGGGGCAAGCGGGAACGGGAGGGACAGACGGACAGACAGACACACACGTGCTGGCGGTGCCCGGTGCCGGCCCCTTTAAGGCCGCCCCCGTCACGTGGTTTCACACGTTGGCGGCGCGCGGTGGTAGGTGAGGGCGGGCGGGGGGGGGGGAGGCAGCGCTGAGGTGATTTCCCGCCGTTTCTCCGTGTGTGGCGGAGGAGCGGGGATGGGATTCCTCCTTCCCTCAGCGGACCGGTGGGGGCCCGGCCTCGGGGCGGGGGGGGACCCGAGCGGGGGCTTAGCCCCCGCTCGGGTCCCCCCCCCGCCCCGAGGCCGGGCCCCCACCGCTGAGTAAAGTCTTGAGGCGCGGTGGCTACTCCCCCCCCATGGAACAAGGGGTTCTGAGGGAGCTTTGCCTCAGGGAACCCATCAACTGACCCGTGCTGCCTTCAGGGATGAAGCTATTAGTGGAGGAAACCCAGTGGTCCCAGTCCAACAAGTGGTGCCCGTGGTTGCCCTCGTCCCAGGTTATTGGGGGGTGGGGGCGGTGAAGCTGAGCTCTGGTTCATGATGGTGGGGTGTTTTTTGGCTTGAGCAGGTACTCGTGGTCTTGCTTGGAAGCAAGTGGTAGTTCTGAGTGCTTCTAAACTGTCTTTTTTAGCATACAAAGTGAATGGAGCTGCTGTTTTACTCTTAAAGCAGGCAACTGCAAGCTCCACGTAGCAAGACTGGCTTTTGGTAGTGGCCCAGGAGACTTAGTCCCTAACTGCGCTGTATGTGCAAAGGCAAGAGACGAGTCTTCTGAAAAACAAGTTCTTTTTTTACCCTTCAGTATTCCCCAGCTAAAACCAATTAATGCTCGTTGCGGCTGCTTTCGTGATAGGCTAACCACGTGTGCTGGCAGCTGGAACGTTGGTGAGGGGCTCTAGCTAGAGCTGTGCAAAGGGTGGGAGCTGTGTTTTGTGAGGAGTTTCAGGATCCCGTTGCTTTGCTGCAGTTTCTCTCGACTGGAACAGTCTCCCTAAACCAATTAAAACCTTATTCTGCTTTGATAATGTGCTGAAACAGGCAGCTGTGATATTGCTTGTTTCCAAAGCTGCTTAAGTGATGGCTTCAAAATGTTTTATTAAAAAAAAAAAACCACCCAAAAGTAGGTGCCTTGACAGGGAAACTTCTTTAAAAACAGGAGTTTTGGCAAAACTGGTGGTGGTCTGAAGTCAATGCTCCCCTGTAAAATAATACCATCAAAATCCCTTCCAGTCTTGATTCCAGCCAGGTGTGTTCAAGACCCTGTCCAGCCAGTAAACCCTGGGAGAGCTACTTAAGCTCAGCCTTGCTGATGGCGAGAGAGCTGATGCAGCCTAGCCTAATCCTGTTTGGGATGAGTTGGGTGTATGAGCTTGTTGCTTTGTTAGCAGTGTTACTTGGTAGGAACAGTTACACCAATATTATGCTTTATATCTGTGTAGCTGACTTCAGCTTGGGAAGCAAAACATACCAGTAAAAAAGGACTTTTAGAGCTGCCTTTGATCAAAGTATGGAGCCATCTTGGCTTGATTATGTTGAGACTGACACCATTGTAACAGCATCTTAAATTTTGTCTCAGGATTCAAGGCCCTCTTGGCTGTAGCTACAGCACTGAGAACCCCTTCGAGCATCGGCATGGCGCTGCCCCAGTGGGATTTCTGTGAAAGATGTAAAAAGCAAAGGCTGAATTGTAGCTGAGGTGGACGAGCCTTGTCTGCTCCAGAGCATCCCCAGGAGCTAATGCACATCTTGGCCATACCGGCAGCTGAGCTGTGTTTAATGACTTCCCTAAGGATTAGGATATCCTAATCCTGTGCCAGCGCTGTTGTGATGCTGCAGGTTCTGCCTAGCCTTGGGATTTCATTATCTGTAGGTTTCCTACAGGCGTGTCTGCCTTGGGGCTGTGGAGGTGCCTTCATTTCCACTTACCTTGGACATCTTTGGTGGCTTTTGCTGCACAAGTGTACGTTGCTCCACCGACTGAGCTGCTGCAGGTTGTGCATGTGTCTCTGGAGTGGGACCTCCTGCAGGTAAACCGCAGGCTGCAGCCATGGGGTTTGCTTGGGGCTGATGGCATGGGAACTCCAGAGAGCTGACAGCTGCTGTGCTTCAGCTGCTGGCTTCTCAATGCAGAGCCAGCAGACGAGCTCTCTGCCATGGTGGTAAGGCTCATTGGTTGTATTTCTGTTACTCTGAGGGAGTGGAAACTCCTCCTCCCTATTTCAAATCAAGCCTGGCACTCCTTTTCTCGCTCTGGTGTGTTTTGTTTGGAGTGCTAGAGGTGTCTGGAGCCTGACAGTGCCCTCCTTGGGACCTCGGAGCGCCCTGGGAATGGATCTTCATGCTTGGACATGGGTTCTTGGCTAAGGGTTTAGTTGAGCCAGGATATGATGGACTGCACTCCTGTCTGAGATTGACCTTGCTGTGTCTTTGTGTGCGATGCTTGTTGGGACTGTGTTCGAGATCTACCACAATGATTTAACCTGAAGCCTCTACAATTGTTTGCTCTGTGGCACTGCGTGCCTACTGCAGGGAACCGAATTGCCTTTCTTGTTTGTTTCTGATCTAGGAACATCCCTAGAAACTCTCAGCTCTTAAATGGAGACGGGGTGTCTTACCAGGCGTCAGGAAGCAGTGTTTGACTCCTGATGACTTTAAATGACCTGTCAGCTGGATCACGCTTCTGCATGGACTTGTTTATCCAGTGGCTGCACTGATAAAATGGTGTCCCCTCCTCTGGATTGGGATTGTGCGCTGTAGCAGGCAGGACTGGCTGAGAATCGCCGTTGTTGGGTCACTGGTTACACCCCAGTGTTTCACACAATGTGCCAGGTCACTGCTGGGGCCTGCGGAAGAAGGAGGACTCACGGGTGCTCCTGGACTGGTGCCTTGGTGAAAACAGAGGGGATCACCAGCTCCGAGCGTGGGCTGTAGCTGTAGTTGCTACTGTGTGGAGGACTTCCACAGAAGCCTGAACAGGCACGATGTGTTTAACTATTGCAAAATCCTTCAAGATGGAGGATTGAAAGTGAATCCTGGCTGGGCTCAAGAGTGCTCCTTTGCTTGTCTTGGCTTGGGGATGTGAGAGTGGAGCAGGTTCTGGAGGATGCAGCCTCAGGCGTGATATTTCTGTGCTTTGGTATTAACTCTGTTGAGACTGAGGGATATGGGCGTATTCTCCAGCTACACGTTTGCAAACTCTTTCCACTGGACTATCCAGGCTGCTGAATGGTTTGGGCCCTGCCTGTGTGCTTTGAAGACCTGCAGAGTTCTTCTCAAAGGAGTGTCTCTGTTTTAGGAGGGTGAGCTTTACCAGGGGGAGGTATAGAGACATGAGCCACTTCCTACGAGGGGTTGGATGCCAGCTGCTGTGTCCAGGATGCTTGCAGTATCTCTAGGATATCCTTGACAGTCCTAAGGTGAAAAGCTCTGTAAGTGGAAGGAATTTTTGTGGAAATGCTTGGCCGTACTCTTACTGTTTTCTGTTCTTGTTTGTAGCAGGACTGGTGCTGCCAGTTGTGGGAAGCATCAAATGCTAAATGAGCAGGAACGGGTCAGGCATTTGGTTTGCTGCTCTGGTTTATTTTTGTCTTGCTAGCACAAACTCCTAGGGAAAAGCTTTGCCTCCTGCTGTAAGTGGTTCTTTAGCAGTAATAGGAGTAGAATATGGAGTTTCCCACTTGTGCCAAAGCAGCCTGATGTGGCACTTCTTTTTATTAAAGATGACTGGCAATACTTTCTTAAATTGAGCTTCTGTACTCCTCGGCTGCTTTTTATAAAGATGACTTAAAGCTTGCTCTGCCTGTTTCTTCTTGCCTGAAGCTCGCTTTCAGCCCTACCTGTTATACTCTTGGCTTGTAAATGCTCCTGCATTGTGCCTGCAGAGTCCCTGGAACTTATCTGGGGGTGGGCTGAGCCTTTCAATAGACAAAGATCCGGGACCCCAGTGCTGAATAGATGTTAATAGCCTTAAACGGGCTGAAATCCCAAATCAATTGTTCAGGTCCTGCCTGGAGGCATCGTGTGAGTTCACAATTCAGTAGTTTATTCCTGCTGCTTTCAGGACAGGGTTTCCTTTGCTTTTAGCTAAATGGGGGGGGGGGAGAGCTCTTGTGTGGAAAAAACTATCAGATCATATGTTATGGCAGTAAAACTACTCCTGACGACAGGGTTTGGGGGGGAAATGCAAGTCCTGTGCTCGGGCTGGGCTAAAGTTGCCGCGTCCATGTGAAATTCAGTTTAGACCTGCCTTCTGCCACGGGCCGCATACTGGAAAGATCAGTAAGGGATGATTTGAAAGTAAAACCAGCTCGGCGCTTCAGGCTTGCTAGTGGGTAAAGCAGGAGGAGAAATGTGGGGGAAGTCAGGCCCAAAACTCTTGCAGGAATGCATCCAAAAGGTAGATGTATTAAATGTCTCCTTGACAAGTACAAATGGCCCAATTTAGAGCTATAGGCTTCTCTGTGTCTTGGAGTAGCAGGGGCTTGTTCACCAGCCTCGCTGCAATTCAGTTCTTTGAATTTGGCTCTAACTCGATTTGCTTAATGGCAAGGATTCTGCTCCAGGGGCCAAGACTGGCGAGGTTGTGCCTTCCTGCTCTTCTGTTTAATGTGGGTCTTAATTGATAGCGGTACCGTTTGCTCAGCATGTTCAGGAGCAGAGTTCTGCTGCAGTGGCTTTTGGGTGGTGGGAAGACCTGCCTTCGGTCCAAAAATGCTGGTTAGAGATTAAGTTTAGCAGCTTCTAGATCGGCAGAGGCTTGAATGATGTGCAGCTGCATCAAAACAAGCCTGGATGTGAAAGTGGCTTGCAAGCAGACCTGGGGGAAGCAGCTGCTCTTGCTGGTTCTCTGGACCGGCACCAGGAAGCAGGAGGGGTTTGATCTTTCATGCAGAGGAAGGTTTACAAGAGCTCTGGCTTGTTTAGGATGGTCCCAAAACCTTGATGCTGGTAGGTTGGTGCCTGTGGAGGGTTGTGCTAAAGCAGGAGCTGATTTGGGGTAACCTTCCTTTGTGGTCAGGAGCTGCTACCTAAAGGGAAGATCAGGATTTGATTCTCTGCCTTTCCAAGGGAGACCTCAAGATTCAGGGCTATGTTTGATTAGCTGGGAAGCCATGTTTTTTTCTGCAAGCCTGTTTTCTGAAGTGATTGTGTGGCTGCTGACTTGAGCCATTCCAAGATGTTGTTCAGTGCTCTCAGATATGGGTGGTAAAGTGAGCCTTGCTCTACCCTGCTGTGCACAGGAGGAGCTACTGTGGTTTCTCGTGGTGGTTGCCTTGACCGTGAGCATCCCCCTTGCTCCCTCAGTGTCAGGAGGCTGATTCTGGGGAGAAGGCACATGCCTCTGTTAATCAGATCTCTGCTTTAGTGTTGTGATATGCTGGAGAAAAGCAGCAGGGAGCTTGTGTTAGCAACCAAACTAGTTTGGGTGCCGTGGCTATTGGTCTAAAGTTCATCCCAGCCGTGGCGCACTGGTACCTGTTTGTGACTGGGGCAGTCCTGGTCTGATGTGCTGTGCTGACAAATTGCTGACCCGTTTGCTTAACTGTTTCTTTAATGCCAAGAATTGTATTTGAGTGTTGCTAAGACCTGGAGCTAAAGCTAATGTGAGTACTGGAGGCAATCCAGACTTTCCACAATGTGTTGAAAGCTGAGTGGTGAGTACTAGCTTGCTTGACACTAATACTTGTTCTTTTTTACCAGAAAGAAGATACTGGGAGGAGCATAAAAGACTGCTGGGATAGCCTGGATGCCCCTGCACTTTCTACTTGCAGCAATGCAGATATATTCCGCCGAATAAATGCAATGTTGGACAACTCTTTGGATTTCAGTGGAGTCTGCACCACGCCTGTCACAAAAAGCAAACGTGACATCCTTCCAGGTGATGTGTTTGGCTGGGTTCGAGGTGAGCTTGAGGATCCAGGGCTGGCAGAAGGCGGGAGCCGCTTAGTGGGACCTAGCGATCGTGTTGTGGTGGTGGTAATCCTCGGTGGTGTGGTTGTTGGCATGTGCTTGTGATCAGAGAGATGCTTGGAGTCAGGGTTAATGCTTGTTTGGTACCTTGGGCTTTGTTTGTGTGCCTGAAATGGATAATCCAGGTATTCCCTGGCAGTGTGGAGGTGCCTGGGAAGGTTTGCTTCTGCTCCCTGTGATGCTGCAGGTCATTGTGTGGGCAGGATGTGAGCTCTCGCTCTGCCTGACCTGCCAGCTTCTGGCATAGATAGTTCCAGCAGACTCCTTTACAGTCTGCCTCTCCTGGAGGCAGGATTAATCTGTTAGTGGTTAGGATGGCTGATCTGCTGCATACATTAAAAAATGCAAAAGAACTTTGAATAACTGTTTGCTACAGGTTGGTTAATTGTATACTTAAGAGCACACTGAAAGCAGTACATGTAGGTGAAGACTTTCTTGTGAAGCAAGCTTGGGACTATGAAATCAGTGCTGCAAGTTCTTGCTTCCTACAGGCTGAGGGGAGTGGGCATATTCTGCTGTCTTGCACTTGATCCGCCTCAAAACAGGAGGCTCCGTGCCAAAGCAAAGAGTGTTGGGTCCAATCTTATTTTTATGTAAGTGAAGGACGTGCTTTTGTCCCTTTACAGTAGGCAAGATCTGCCAGTAAATGTACCTGCCTGGTGCCTGATGTCCCTCTTGCCAGCACGCTTCTGTGCAACGGTACTTGTGCCAAGGATTTGGGCACGTGGAAGAGATTGCTCTTTCTCCTCCAGCCTCTGAATTATAGGGTCAATAAACACTTTGGCCATTATTGGAAACAAACTGACCCTCTGGATGTGTCCCAAAACAAAGTGGGAAGTAAAGGGAAAAACCTCACCGGCTGGTGACCTTGCAGGCTGCTGTAGGCAGAGAAGCTTTCTCTGCAGTCACTTGGAGACAGGGTTATCTTGTGCTCATGGATAATCTCATGAGTTTTAATCAAATGGGTGCAAAAAAAGCTGCAAACGGGTGTCTGGGCATCCTGTGGGTCTGTTTGATGCTTGCGCAGTGCAACTTTGTTCTGGACTAGTGAAATGACTGCTACCAGATGACTTCCAGTGCAGCTTAATCTCCTGGGTATTTGAAGGGCTTAGCACTGTGGACCAGGGGCTGATCTGGCCATGTGATCCTGTGCTGGCGCTGCAGAAATACCAGAGGAAGTGAATTGTTTGCTTCGAGGTACGGATCTATAGCCAGCATTGCTTGAAATGTGCCTAGTAAAACAGTATTGGAGGATATGCTGGCTACTCCTGAGCAGTTGCATAGTGAATATTTACTAATTCAGGTCAGTGGTGTGGTTAGTGGTGCATTTTTAGAGACTTGCTGTTGTACTGAGCTGTTGGGACGTTTTTTGTCCCTTGGCACAGTGGTGGTCAGTGTTGCAGCTGATCTTGATGCACTGGAAGCATAAGGGAGAAATAAACCTAAGTGTTGTCCTTTATCTCCTTACAGTGAGTTGATGAAAGAATTGTTTCTGGCTGCCTTGTTGAAATCTTAGCTATAGCCCTTCATATTCCATTTATAATGTGGAATGGGAACGTTTCCTAATGAAGTTTTAGCTTACTTGCCAAAGTTAACCTAGCAGATTCATCCTGTGAAGTTGTGGGTTAGTTCTGGTTTTAGGTCTGGGCTTAGAGCTGGCACATCAATTTTAATTTGCAGTACTGTCTTCTAGACTTCTAAAGCTCTTCTCTGAGGGACTGGGGTATTCAGCTGGCAATGAAATGAACCTGCTTACTGACCTGCTGTGTGTGAATCTCTGCTTGGTCTGTCAGTTACTGTGATATTTCTTATGGATGTCTGGAGCAGAGGGTCTTGCCTGGTGTGGAGCTGCTGAGGGGTGGTGCCTTGATGGGAAACTGGGTGAATTTCCCTTCAGCTGTGTTAAACTGTGCTTGTGTTTCAGGCTATCATTGAGTAATTCCTACAGAAGACCTCTTGTAGGACAAGTACAATGGGACTTGCATGTAAAAAAGGGAGGCTTCCTCTAGCAAACATTATTTCTGCTGCAGGGCAACCAGAGTTCTGCTTTTTGGGACATCCTAAGCAGCTTTTCTTGTTCCTGATGTAGCAGTTGAGGCCAGTCTAGCAAGTGGATGCTGGCTGCTGGCACAGCCACTCGTGCAGCTTGGGGACCAGGGTGGGGGCCCTGCTCAGCATTAGTTAAGCAGACAGGAGGCTTTTAGTTTGTATCAAATCCCTTGTGCAGTGGCACAAATGCTTGTGATGGTGTGAGGAAAGAGGCTTGCTCACTTCCCAAAGGATGCTGGGCACTGCTGAGCCAGGGCTAGAAAGTGGCTGCCTTGGGTGCCCTCACCATTTAGGCTAATGGAAACATGTGATCTCTTTCAGAAGGTGCCTCTGGGCTGTATGAGAGACTGAAAATAGAGTACAACCTGAGCTACCCTAGCTGGGCCAGCAGTTATCAGCTGTAAATATGTGGATGAGTCAGCATCTGCCAGTGCATCAGCAGTTCAGAGCTATTAGTCTACTTGCAGTCCCAGCCTTGTTTCGTTAGTGTCAGAGTCAGGACCTCTTGGTAGGTAACAAGGGCCTGAATGCAGCAGTTCTGCAAGCTTCCTTCTGTCTATGGGTCAGTAAAGTACGTGAGCTGCTTCCCTTGTTTAATGTGTTGCTAATGAGCATCTTCTCCATGAAAAAGTTGGCGCTGTCAGCAAGGACACAAATCCTAGGACAGCCGTGATCTGCAAATGGGGAGGTGCTTCAGCACTTGGACCCTGGCCTAGGTTGTGGCAGTCTTTTGCAGAAATTCATACCCAATGGCTGTAAGGCTGAGCAGCTGATTACTAAAATTCAGAATCTAGTGCAGCTAACTGCCCCCTGTGCTGGGCAGGTGGTTTAGAGCCTGAAGCAGGCTGTTGGAGCTGTTTGCCATGCCTCTGAGTGAACAAGACGAGGCTCTGCAGGATCAGTGTCTTGCCTTCAGTGAGCCTGGCTTCTGGGTAGGTGACCAACAGAACAGAGACCCTTGATCTCAACATGGTGTCTTGTCACTGCTCCAAGTTAAATCACTTCTGAAGAATTCATGAGCCTCTGGTGCTTTTACTCAGTGCAGGAACAAGTTGTGTATTGTAGTTAGGCTATACTATCGTGAAACTCGTAGCTTGGACAATCTTAATGAGCCTGGAGATCCACCCTTAATGTAGTAGCTATAACAGGTGAAAGGACTGTCTTTTTACAACTTAAACTCTTTGGTGGGAAGTGATTTTATTCCAGCAGGGGAAATACTTGTACTTTAATCGATGCGTGGTCCCTGAGGCTTTTCAGTTGTCTTCCTCAGGTCAAACTAAATTTATCCTGGATTGGACTTGTGTTTAAGAAGCCCCTTTCAGCATTAAGAGGATTACATGTGGTGGAGAAGGGATGGCAGAAGTTTGTGACCTTTCACTAATGCTATTGGGGAAACACGTGTGGAGACACCTTACTCGGTGCGATGAGGTGCGCAGCAAGATGGTGCTGAGAAGAGATCAGCACGGCAGCAGTCTGAGCAATGTGAGAGAACAAGCTTATTCAGCAGTCCTGGATCTGACACAGTTGGAGAGTTATCCAGATCTGGGCAGAGCTGTGTGGCAGAAGGGACTGCCACTGGAGATTTAGCCTGTCATACCTAATGTTAGATCTCTATAAAGATCAGTTTGCAGTTAATGATAATCCTTGGTGAACTTAGTTGCCTTGTCAAAATGATCCGAGTCGTCAGGCCCAGCCTGAGCACCACCGCAGTGGTTCATGGGTGCTTGCTTCAGGAGTTTCCCAAGCACTGGGCTTAGGTTGCTAGCCCAAACCGAAGGGTACAGTGCAGCAGTGTGGTGAAAGCTGTGATTGTAGAACCTGTCTGGTAGCTTCTGGGACAGGATCGCATGGTGCTTCAAAACACCTGCCTTTCAGGCTGATTCAGTCCTCTCTGAAGAAAGGCAAAACTTCCTCAGCAAGGTTGTGTGTAGTGCAGACATTAACCTTTAGCAGCCTTTAGTGTGGTCTTGGAGATGGGAGAGAGAAGGTGGCCTTGATAGAGGCAGGAGTCAACATCTCCCACCAGCTCAACTCCTGCCAGTGCTGCTGGAGTGCACCCTGTCCTTGAGCAGCTGCTTCACAGGGAATGTGGTTCTCTTCTCCCAAATTTAAAGCTGATCTGCATGTTCATCACTGGTCTGAATAAGAATGTGAGCAAAGCCAGTTTCTTAAGGTAGCAGGTGGTTTGTTTGCCAGGCTTTAAAGCTGGGCCTTGCTGGGTGGAAGGTTTGGTTAAAAAAAAAAACCACAACCCTAAACCAGCTTTTGAAATCATCAGTGTGTTCTGTAGGCACAACTTCCAGCTTAATTAAGTAGAACAGTGAGTAAAGCCCTCTCTTCAGCTTTTGCATGCCCATTTACTCACCTGGCTAAGCTGACTGGCTTCAGCTGAAGGCAATGCTGGCTTAAAACAAATGGATTTAAAAGGATTGTAGGTACCCCAAATGTCCCAGCAGCATTGATTTCCCTTTCATTAAGCTCTGCTCATTTAACTGAGACAAAGCAGCCATTATTTTGCTATAAGTTGGCAGTCCATTGTGTGAAGAAATGGAAGATGCTTAAACGACTTCTGTGGATGGGAGTGGCTTAAGGTGCCAAGTTCAGTGTAAAGGCTGTTAGTTGTGGCCCATCAGGTCCTAATGATTCTCAGTGGCTGCTTTATTTAAGGAAAACTGAAGGGCAAATGCAAACCCAGACTAACTGATGACTAAATTGGCTTCTTGTTTGCTCTCAACTGCAGTCAATTAATGACCTATCACTTGTTTAGCCACCCAAAAAGTCCTCTCTGGTACTATAATGTAAATTCCTCTGTTCTTCACTGCCCTGCAGCCATGAGGAAACGTGCCAGACAGCGCTGGATGCAGCTGACCTGATGTGTGCCCTCTTGGATGAGGGGACAAAATGTTCTAAGATGCAGAGACCCAAAATGTAGCACTGCTTGCCTGGAGTGTGTGAGGTTAACAGGGTGCCTGAGGCAGAGCAAGGCTGTTAGCAGGAGCTCCCCTGGAGCTGGCAGCTGAAAACAATTCTGCTTGCCCCAAGTAAGTGCTGTATGCTGGGTACACACATCCAGAATAGTGAAATTCAACACCTGTGCCCCAAAAGAAGTGCACACCTACTGCCTTTGGGTTTGGCCTTTATAGTTCAAGTGTCACATTAACAGGTCTTTGTCTACATGAGCACAATGCTTTTCTGTACTGGAAAGTAGCTCTAGTAAATGGGTTTCTTCATCAGATCTGCAAATGGAAGCAGATCAGTGTTCTTCTGCAGAGAGCAGGGGCTTGGCCTAGAGCTGTCGCACTCTGCAGTGGTTGCACATTGGATGGTGTTGCTGAAGATCCAGCAGCTTTCCTGATGTACCGTGCTCTGTCGTTCAGGCTTTGGTGCTGTAATCCTGTGGCAGCCTCTTTACTCTTGGAAGAGGTAGGTAGAGCAGCAAGGCTAGTTGCAGTGCCCTCTTCCTTAGTTTCTTAAATAATTGCTTGCCAGCTGTTCAAGCGTTTGTGGTTACTGGAATAAGGCAGACTGCTTCATCTGGCTGTGAAACAGGTCATGCAGCAGCAAATGTTTTCACTTGAGGAATTTTTCAGATTACAGGGAAGATGCCAGGAAAACCTCTTGTAACTAGTAGGTTTATGCTTAACAAGAGCTTCCGAAGCCCCTGATGATCCCCAGTGTACCTGAGGAATACAATTGGCTCCTACTCTAAAAGCATTCACTTGAGATTTGTTTGTCTTGTGTGCAAAACGTACTTGAGAAGCTTAATTTTCAGGGATGCAATTCCTAGCCTTTAAAACTGAAGGTATAAAGAGGTGTGAAAGGCAAAACAATGCTTCTGCTGTGAGCTGCCTTCCCATTTGTGATCCCAAGGCTGCAGAAATGCTGGCCTTGCCTCTTGGCTTCTCCGGATTTGGTTTGGAAGTTCAGCCTTGGTGAGAGCTCTAGTCCACAAGGTTGCTGCGCACAAAGGTGAGTCCGGTTTTGTCAGTGAACAGAGCTTACAGCTGAGTTGTGCTTTTCCTTCCCCTGCTCTCTACACTTAGGGGCTTCATTTGTGGAGAGGCTTCCTCTGTACTCAGATTCTGCTAGAAATTAGGATGTGGGAGCAAAGGGAGACCTCATTGTGGCCGCAGAGGCGGTAGGAGTGGGACCTAGCTTGTTTGGTTCACGTTTGCTTAACTGTTCTGTTTCCTTCTTTCTCTGGATTTTCTCAGTTTTCAAGCTAAAACCCATTTGCTGGATTTTTAGCTGGCTTTGCAAGTGGCCCAGGGCTGGAAGGCTCAAACATCTGAATGTCTTTGTGCTTGAATGAAGCATTACCTTTCAAGACTAAGTCTGATGGCACAGAGATGCTGCTGGTACGGGACAGGGACTGAATCACGCTCAGCTCTCCCCATGCTACCTTAACCCGCCTGTCACAAACTGGCTGTGGATCGCAGCCCCTGGTGCCAGTCCCTGCTTGTCCTCTCTGTGCAGGCTTAGGCTGTAATTTTCTAAATATTTTCCTGTTTGAAATGCCTGGTTGGTGCAGCCACAGTGCATACCAGATCAGGGGAACGAGCCAGGCTTAAAACTAACTCCCTGTGGCTTGGTTTTAACCAGATCAGCTCCCCAGCCCAGCTTCCAGTGTGGAAACTCATCTGCCTAAACTGGTCTAAGTGGGGAGGGAGTGCTGGGGTGGGGACAAGTGGCTGGGGCTACAGGTTGTGTAAGCTGTCTGGGCTGGTAGGGTTTAACTGCAGGTTAAGAGCTGAACTGTGTGGAGATGCTTGCCTTTAAGAAGCCTTTGAAATGTCTTAAATGGAGTGCTAACATTTGAAGTCTGAAAAATGCAGCTTTCCGTCCGGGTGGTGATGTGGAAAGCTGTCCAGCCTGTGCTGTGGTGCGCCCTGGCTCCAGGGATCTCCTGGACAGACAGGAGGATGTCATCCAGGAGAGCTGCCTGCTCGAGACCAGCACAGGAGCGTTTTACTAAGGACTTTCTTCTTATGATGCTGTTGAAATCAAACCTAACCGGCTCGGGAGGCGGGAGCTCAGTTTCTCCCAGATGCTCGGGCACGAGCCCAGCGCAGCACAGCACAGCTCCCTCTGCCAGGATGGGTTGGCTTCCAGTGGCAACTCCAGGGAAAAATCCAGGTTGGAAAGACTCATGCTGGCTCTTGGGGCTTGGGGAAGTCTGCAGCGAAGCATGTGGGCTGGGTTGGGCTGTGTCAGGTTTCAAAGTGAAATTATTTAATATTTGGTAGATGTTTACTTATGAATAACTTGAGGTTATGAGTCTTTAGACTGAATTTTTGTAGGAAATTAATTCTTCCTGCCCCAGTATCCTATTAGTTTTGTCTGCCATCAACAATGGATTGCTTTGTAACAAATTTCCAGGCTCTGAATTTGAGAATAACTATTCAAGAAACCCATTTAAATTCTATTTTTTAAGTTGGTGTTTTTCCTTGATGACCTGTATCCATTTTTCAGTGTGGCTGAGTGTTAAAGGGCAAGCTGGCTTGTGCTGGCTGTTTGCTTCGGATGGGAAGAGGTCTAATTAAAAATGCTGGTTGTCTAAGCAAATTCTACTCTGTGTTTCAGCAGTTATACCCGTAACTGAATTGCAGGGAGCTTGTCTTTAATGTAGATTGAAGTCATCAGAGGGGAACATAGATCTCTTGAACTTGAATCTGATTGGGTTCAGTTAAACAAAACGGCTTACTTCCTGAAAAATGTAGATAGCTAGGGAAAACGTGGCTGGATGCTGTGGAGTGAGCGCTTCCTGTCACTGATAAATTCATTCCTTATTTTCCTTATTTCTTCAGTGGTGGGTTTCATCCAAGATGTTGGATCTGGGTGGGATCCAAGTTCTGCTGTCTGATACTCTGTTTGTGTCCATGCTTCCCGGAAGATGAAGCTTGGTGGAAATTAATCTTGAAGATGGCATAAAACCTAGCAAGATCCTGGTCCCCAAAGGGACGGTAGTCTCCTACTGCCAGGGATCTGGGCTAGAGCACAGCACTTCTGCATTTTCATAAACACAGAAATGTTACATATTCATATGGGCAAGTTATGGTTGCTGTGGGAACTGAGTTGTCTGAGCAATGTGCCTTTATCCTCTCCTCCCTACAGCTGCATTATAAATGTTTTTAGGGCCTGTCCAAAACAAGCAATCTGAAAACTATACTGGAAGAATTAATGCAGTGAAATACCCATGCTGAAGATGCAGCGTGATGCTTTTGGAGGAATATTTGATGCTGTTACAGGTGCTTGATAGTAATGTGACTGAATTGGCACTATTGCTTCTACTAGTACTACTAGGGGAGTAGAAAAAAAAACCCAGTGGATGCTATCCTGGTGAAGTGCTGTGGAGGAGGCTGCAGCTGGGAAGGGGGAAGGCAGTACGTTGCCAGCAGGTACGGTTTTAGCTGCTTTCATCCCGACTGCAGTGCTTCAGCCCCCTCGCTGATCTGGGAATGTTGGTGCTCCCCAAATCTCCATGGAGTGAAGGTGAGGGTCCCACCTCTGGTGGTGGCAGCGGCCTGTGTCTCATGAAGGGTACCCAACTGCCACCAGCCCTTGTCTGGGCTTTGCCAGGTCACGGGCAACCGAGTGGCACTGGATGTGGATGTGGAAAAGGAGGCCAGGAACACTGTTGGGCTGTCTGGGATGGCCGGGGCTGCACGTGAGGGATAACGTGAGAGGCTGGAGTCACTGCAGCACCCCGCTGAAGAGCCGGGAGTGGTGTGTGCGAGGTGTACATCTGATGGCACAGTGGGAGGGTGTGGGGGCAGGGGGAGGAGGAGGAGACAGCTGCTGCTGCTTGGTAGCTGGCTTATAAATGCCCTCTGACTCAGATTTCGGGTAACACAGCTGAGCATCTTGTGGTTTCATCAGCCCCCAGATCCCCGCATTAAACTGGAATTCTCAGACTATGAACCTGCTGCGTTTCCTTAGGCTGTTGGCACAGGCTTAAACCAAGGCAAGAATCCGGTGTCTCCAGTACCGTAGGCTTGTGAACACCCCGCAGGGGAGGGGAGAGCTGGGAAAGGGGGGGCGGGGGGGACCAGGCGGATGGAAGGTAAACAGGCCATGAAAAATTCCTGATGTGAAATGGGTCCTGCGCTTCGGCCGGTGCTCTTCTTCCTGTACCAATGTGATGTGCCCGCTCGGGCTGGACCCAGGATAATGGGCTTCTCTCTGGGTAGCAGGGGGAGTTGAAGGTTATCCTTGTTACTCAGTGGTAAACAATGCAGAGTCAGTGAGGCACAGTGGCCAAGTTGAACCAAATAGATTATGCTAGCAGAATTGCGAAGCTTTGCATTGGGCTCTGAATTGGAGCCAGCAGCTGGAGTCTGTCCAGGACTAAAGTGTTTTTGGGTTTTGTGGGTGGAGGGAGGCGGGGACAGGAGAGCTGGGTAGCACTAAAACTGTCTGCTCTGTCGCTGCTGCTGCTATCGTCGTTGCTGGGGGGATTGCTGCCTTGAGCCTGTCGTCTGCTGTGCCGTATTGTGGAGCCCTGCTTTTGTGCTGCCTGCCTCCCTTGATTTAGTGGAGCTGCACCTCTCTCCTGCCTGCTGTCTTGTCTTTCGGGGGAAATCTTATCCTTTCTTCTTACCTTTATTTTGTAAGAGCTGATGCAGTTCTCTTGCATGGCTGAGTGACGTCACTGTCAGCACAGTAAGCATCAGCAGCCTGGTCACATGCTGACCCAGTCAGTAATGCAGACGGGATAGGAAGGTGGAGGGGCTGAGGGGGGTGGGGGGCTGGTTTCTGGACATATGGTAGCCCTCCCTTTTGGGGTGCAACTGCTAGTTGCAGAAGCTGTGGCTTCAGAGCAGCACGAGACCTGGCTCGGGGCTTAACGCTTCGGAAAACTCCTTCTTTAAAAAGAGAAAAGCAGCCCTGAACTCTCAAGCTTCTGTTTGTTCTCAATCTGAGCAGACTTCCAGGACTCTGAAGAAGCAGTGGCAAGCAGGATGCTTTTCCCCACGTCCACGCAAGAGTCTTCCCGTGGCCTCCCAGACACCAACGATCTGTGCCTTGGCCTGCAGTCCCTCAACCTGACAGGGTGGGACAGACCCTGGAGCACCCAGGACTCTGATGCTGCAGCACAAACCAGCACACAGTCCGGTGAGTCTGCTGACACAAGCAGCAACAGTTGTTGGATTCCTTTTATTTTTGGCTGTTTTAAAGCTAACGTGGAGGGATTTGCTTGTGTGATGGGGTGCTGGCGGTTACTGATGGGGGCTTCTTGACCTGTAATGCTTGTGTAATGTGGCGGTTGAGTTGGGGAGGCTGTAGCTGGCTGTGCCACAGCCCCCTCTGCTCTGCTGTCAGTTCACTGCAGACAAGAAGTGCCCAGGCTTGTGTTTTGCTCGGTGCTGTAACGCTGGTGGAGGAATAACCTTGCTGAGAGAGGAGAAATCCTCTCCCTGTGTTTGGAGGGAGTGGGTGGGGGGGTGTGGTGTCAGGAGGCTGAATGCACTGGGTGGGAGTGAGGCTGAACTTTGCTCCGGCAGCCTGAGAAAAATCCCCGGTGGCAGGTAGCTCTGCAGGCGGGGGTGTGTGTGCTTGCAGAGGGACCCCCCCTGCCCGACTGCGAAAGTCCAGGCAGCGCCACTTGCTCCTACGGTACGGCAGTGTTGCCTGCCGAACTCTGCCTGTGGGGTGTGGTAGGTGCAGGCAGTACCCGACTAACAACTTCAGCCGGCAGCTCGCAGGCTGGGTGGAAGACTTGGAGGGATCCTTCTCCACTCCCACGTTCAACTAGAAATAGCGGTCTGTGCCTAGCAGTGGGCTGGAGGAGATGCAGTGGAATGGCTTCTTGCTTTAACTCTTTTGGTCCAGCGCAAACCTACGTGATCAGCAGGGTGTGGGCTTGCAGCCACACGCTGCTGGCTGGTTTGCCCTTCCCCCTCAATCCTCTCCTGCCTGGTTTTGCAGCTGGGATGAGATGGGGAGTTTTTGGGGTGCTGGGTGCTTCCCCTGGAGTGATGCAGGGTTCAGTTAACTCTTCCAGAGGCACCAGCCTTCTCTGTAAAATTGCAGGAGGAGAAAGGGGTGCTGTGTGCACAAACTTAATGCATCTCCTTGGCCTGGTGACAGAGCAGGGGGGTAAAACAGAGGGAAGAGTTCATTTCCCAGCCTTTGAGGGCTGTAAAAACCAGTTTCACAAATGGTGGTGTGTTCGTTCAAGTATCAGTCCATGGAAAGATCTAGTGCTTTGGCAGAGTTTGTACAAGTTCAGCCTGGTTGCTACAGAAACTCATCCCTTTATAGCAGCACGCTGCTGCTTTGTTAAAAGGGTAGTGCATCTCTGCGCAGACTTGGGTGACAGAGGAGGCCCCAGGCGTAAAGTTGGTGCTGACAGGAATGTAGATAGCTTCTGGGGTGGCCTGAGCAGTGTGATTTGCCCACGTAGATGTTTGGGGGAGCAAGGGGGTGCTGTCAACCACCTCTGTCCAGGGGATGCTGCCCTCGGGATAGGAAGAGCTTCTGGGGCACAGCCCTGAATGTTGTTGCATGGGTTGTAAAACAAAAAAAAAAAAATCACTTGTGAGGTAGTGGAGTTTGAAATGACAGCTTCATCAGCACAGCTCACTTGAGTTTCTACATCTAATTTCTGCAAGACTTAGCGTGCAGGCTTGCGTGTGGGCCCTAGCACAGGCACTTAGGGTCTGCTTGCAGTCAGGCTGCGGTAGCTTTATTAAGCCTTGCTCTGCTCCACCACATGGTCCTATGGGCTTCCCCTAATGAACCAGGGAATACCACACACTCAGTATCTGTCCTCCTTTCGTTGCCAGCTGAAACCTTGAAGGAGGAGGGAGAAATGAAAGTTATTAGTGTGCAGTGGGCTGGACAGGTGCCTTAGAGCTGTGCACTGAGCCCCTTATGGTTGTTAGCAGACTATTGGGCACTGAACCTGTTTTACAGGATCTTTAATGTAAAGAGCACACTT
Source organism: Gymnogyps californianus (assembly GCF_018139145.2). Classification (NCBI taxonomy): domain Eukaryota; kingdom Metazoa; phylum Chordata; class Aves; order Accipitriformes; family Cathartidae; genus Gymnogyps; species Gymnogyps californianus. The sequence goes on along the minus strand of NC_059481.1, from coordinate 1,122,858 downwards.
AAAGCAGGCAACATCCACGCTGAACAGTTCTGCTGCTGCTAACAACCACAACACCCAGGGCTCGGTGCACAATGGCGCTGCAGAACAAGGGCTGTCGCACACCGAGGCGGCTGCTCTGTGTGGTTGTCCCAGCCCCACCTGATCTGCTGTAGCCGTCTCCAGTGCTCTCTTGGCCGGCTTCCTGCCAGGCTGTCTTGGCAGAGGCACGGACATCTCTGCAGCGCTCCGGCAGGCAGGCGAGCAGCGCTCGCACAAGCCTGTGGCAGGCTTTGCACCTCACAGGTTGGGCGGTGGGGCCGAGTGGACAGTGGGGGGGGGGGTTCACTGTCCAGGGTGGAGGAGCTTCTCGTTTCAGGAGGGAGATTCATTTGGAGATGACTTGAAGGTGCTCTGGTGACCTCCCTGCTCGCAGAGGGTGTATCTGGTGTCAGGTGCCCCCGCTGACTGCAGTGCATCGTGCTGGAGCTCCTGCCTGCCGCAGAGGCCTGGGAAGAGCAGTAGAAAGGATCTGACCTCAGGCACTGCCCTGGGCTCGGATGATCTGCACCCAGTGGGTGTTTGTGACAACTTGTGGTAACAGCTTCTGGAAGATCGCACCCAGTACTGTCTGGAGAGGCCTGTTTCCTCACTTCTCTCTCCTGGTACTCCCCTCGGTACATGAAGGGGGAATGGCTGGGGTGTAAAACCAGCCCAAATGCAGCTGCGCTGCTTCCACAGAGGAGCCTCTGGCCTTCAGAGGCTGTGCAGAGGGTCTAGTGCCGTATGGCTGGGGGTGTCATGGTCCTGAGACCGCATTCTCTCTCTCAATCCCACCCTCCCTTCCCAGGTGTGTGGCAGCTGGGCCAGGAGTGCTCCTTGGTCTGGGCTGCTGTTACTCTCCTGCTCCAAGAGCTGTGTGGGGATGGCGTATGCTGGCTGGAGAAGTGAAAGGCTGATATCTCTGCACAGCTGTTGTATTGCTTCAGCCTGCCCACACCTTCCATGTCTGCAGAGCCTCATCTTTTCCTCCTTCATAAGGGCCCTGGAGTAGCAATGTGGAGCTCCTTAGGAGGGGAGGTCTTGTAGTTCAGGAGTGTCTTCTGAAAGGCTGTGAAATGCTCCTCTCTGGGTGGCAGAGGATTGTTCCTGTGTCTGAAAGGCTGTACAGATCTGAGGAGTTGGCAGATGCTGGTGCTTCCAGGTGGCCTAGCTGTGCTGTGACAGAAAGAAGGGAGGATGTGGAGAGGATGCTGCTGTGTCCGGGTGCTCCTGATGCCTAGCGCTGAGGCCTGGGAGGCTGCAGCTGGCCTAGCCCCAGGGGCTGGGGTCTCCATCAGGGTGTCCTGAGAGCAGGTGAGGCTGCATCAGTGCTGGGCTGTCTCTAGGGGCTGGGGAGGAATGGCGCTGCCAAGCAGAGCTGTTGTGCCACTGGCACCCAAGCGTTTGGAAGGTTCCAGCAGTGACTCAGCTGCGTGGACCCATGGGGAGGTGGCTGGAAGGGTGGAAATGCAGGAAAAAAAAAACACAAAACCCTAACAATCAGGCTAAAACTATTGCTGATGTGGTCCCCTGCAGTGCCTGTGCTTGAGTACTGATGAGCTGGGATCTCCTCTCCTGTCTGCATAGTCCCTGCCAGCGTGGAGCTTTCTCAGCCTGGGAAGGACCTTTGGCTGCAAACCTTCTGGTGTCACCTTGCGCTCCCAGGGCGGTGTCACCGTGCTGCTGCTTGGTGCAGTGGGATCAGGTGCCTGCTGCCAGCCGGGGCTGTGGCGGAGGAGGCCAGAGAGCAGCGGGGCTGGTTTATACACTCTGATCCTGCCTATGTCGCCCTTCCCAGAGGGCCACTGAACCCCCTGCACCCAGACAAGGTTATTTGTAACAAGTTTTCCTTCTGGGTCCAGTGCCGTAAGGCTCTGAGGATGTGTGCTTAGCCCTTGAGAGTGTGCCAGATGCGCTGCCAGTCCCTGAAGCTGGTGTCCAGAGGGAGCTTCTCCGGGAGCAGCAGCTGCTGCAGGCTTGAGCTGCCTGCACTTAGTGGCTGTAGGATTGAACTGCTGTCTCATAGCAGGAAAGGCATCTCAAACCCACTGCTGCCACAGGATCTGTCAGGCTGGAAGTACTTCAGCAAGTCCCAGAAACCTGCTCTGTGGCCCGGGGAGGGGCTTTTGCAGGAAACTGGCCTTGAACACTTCCAGTCCTGCCATCCCTAGCTGTATTTCTCGAGGCAGCATTTCCCCTTCTTTAAAGTAGCCTCATAGTAGGCACATGCTTGTGTTTAGACCTTCGAGTTCATCACTCTGCAGAGGGAAGGAGGGGTTAAGAGGCAGTGAGATGGGACTGCCCTTGATGGTATCCTTTATGTTCACTGCCCTATTCCTCAAGGAGCACAAGCAAATGGGGTCTCGATCCAATTTTTGCCTGGAGAACAGGTGACAGCAGTACACAAGCAGATCTGCATGCAGATTTTGGGTCTCCCTGGCTGGTTTTTAGCCTGCATGCCAGCTGCTTGGTCTGGCTGGTCTGTCCTGCCCTACATTGGGAGGCTGTCCCTATGTGGGACAGCAGACTTGCCTACTGGGAAATCGTCCTAAAACCAGTCTGTTAACACTAAGTTTGCAATGCTAACCTGCAAGGGGGTTTTCAGAAGGATCAGCTCTTCGTCCGGAGAGGATGTTGGCCTCTCTATGTGAGCCCAGCCTGAGCAGGTGAGCTCTTCCTGATGGTGTCGGATGGACCACCTTGCTGTATCTGCCTCTCTGCTTGTTGTGTGACCCTAAAGCTGCTGGTGCAGCAACAGATTTGAGCTTTTCCTTGGATCTGCTCTTGAGACTGCAGCTCCAGCCCCATCTGTGCCCTCTCCAGGGTGGCTGCTGCTGTCTCATTCTCAAGCCTGCAAGGTTACAGCTCCAGTTGCTCTGGTGCTGGGGAAATGGCCTGTGGTAGGGAAGCGCCACTGAATCTTCCCAGTCCTTGGTTCTCCTGCTTCCCAGAGCACAGCAACTTCTTTCTGCAGTAAGCTTGAACACGCTGATTATCTGTAGTTGCTTAAAATCTGCTAGGCTAGAACTGCAGGCAATCTGTGTGTTGCCTGGCAGATAGCTGAGGCCCCTGAGTACATATCACTCTGAAGTCTTCAAGGCAAAACCCCATCTCTGAAGGATGAAAGAAAAGACCTGTTGCACAGAAGGAAGCATGGTTGTTGTCATGGACTCCTAGCCCTTCTTGATAACAGCAGGAGGGACTCTAAGCTGCTCCCCCAGGATGGACTGTTTCCAGACTGTCTTCAGAAATGCTGTGTATGTGGTGGCAGGCACCTGAGAAACCTGCACAAGTGAGAGCTGCTAATCAGCTGGAGGTGGTTGTTGCTAATAAGTACAACACAGCAATTGCTGGCCTTCCTCAAGCTGTTGGTTTGAGTGTTCAGCTGCAGAGCTTGAGGAAGGCCCTAGAGGGGCAGAGGATTTGAGTGAGGGAAGTCCCCCAGATCTCTGGCTGTTCTCCCTGGCTGTTTAATTTGCTGCTAGGCTAACCTGTGCTGCAGCATGGTGCCAAGTGCCTGCTCCATAGCGCTCTCCCTTGTGCCCCTCTGCATGTCTGGGTCTCTCCCTGCTCTTTTACCTGCTGTCTTTTGGACAAGTGGCTTCAGAAGACAGTTGCTGCCTAGGTGTGCCCTCAACTCCTGCATATTCCTGCTTGGCTGCATGAAAATCCTTCTTGTGTTAGAGGAAAGTTTCAGAGGCTCATTCTGATAGAGGAGAGCTCAGTATCTGGATAACTCTAGGTTGTCACCAGAGTATCCAAGAAGGACTTTTTCTGCTCTCTAGTGAAAGGGGAGTTTCAGGTCCAGGGAGTGAGCATTTCACCCTGAGTGAGACTTGCTCAGATTTAAGCCCAAGTCTGCCTAGAAAACTCAGTGAAAGGTTCCTTCATACTGCTGATGGTATGGCTGCTTATGCTGGAGCAAGGAGACAAGACCACCTCTTGCTGGCCTCAGACCTGCACCTGATTCAGGCAAACAGGTAACCAAAGTCTTGGTGATGGTGGGGATCCTGAATTCCCCATGTTCTGTGTCCTTTGTTGCATTGAAAGGAAGACAGGCTTTCCCGGCAGCTGTGTGTTAAGCCCTGGTCCTTCTGGAGCCACCCGCCTACTGTTCAGGGCTTAGTAGTAGAAGCACAGACATGGTGGTGGTGCCTTTTGTGTGGAGGTTAATTATAATAATGCTGTAAGGGAACAAAGCTGGGAGCTGGCTTGACTCACATGGTCTCCTGCTTGGTGGTTGTACTTCAGGAGTAGCCGAGACGGCCTTACTAAAAGCTTGCCCCATGCCATCTTAGCTCTTGTAGGGCTTTTCTGAGGATGCACTTGGTGTGGATGCTTCATGGCACTTGTTTCTTGAGCATGTTTCAGTAAGGGCTGCTCACACTCTGTGGGCTGATTTCTCAACTGCTGGCTGGAGCCAGCTGTGCTGTGGAGTAGAAAGCAGGGAGCACTTAATAGCTGCAGACTGCTCATGTAGCAGCAGAATTTGATCCTTAACAGAATAAAATATGTATCAAGTAAGTAAAACAAGTATCAAAACTCTGAGTTTGCAGTTGATTTCTAATGGAAGTTGCTTTGAATCCACCTCTTAAAGCTTCCATTTGAGCAGCTTCTAAACAGATTTATTTTTATTTGCACTGGTGCTGTAAAATAGAAGATGCAAATAGATGAGTAACTGGAACAGGAACCTAACCAGCATCTCTGCTTGTATCCTGCTAGAACTGAAGTGGGTCGGGGCAGCCTCCAGTCTTGTGCTGGAGATGGCTTGCAGGAGCAGGCACGCACCACCCAAAACCCTCCCCTTGACTTCTGTCAGGGAAGGATGTTTTATTGCGGCCTCTGGAGCAACCCTGAGGGGCTGTTGCTGCTGCCTGCGTGCTCTCTGGAGGTAACGGTGGACGAGTGTGGGTGCAAGGAAGGCACAGACTTCTCAAGCATCTGGTCCTGCTCAAAGCCGTTAGAGATGCAGCGAAGAAAATGCTCTGGCACTGGCAGATCTCCACCCTTCATAGACATGCTGACTGGTGCTCCACTGCCTGGCGATGCTGATGCGTACAAATACATGGGGCTCGCAGAGCTTGCCTGTAACCTTTTTGACTCAAGTTGTAGTCTGGAGTGCGTTCGTCTCGGCTAGCTCCTGAAGTGAGTCTTAACAAGCATGTTCCCTTCTGAGGAGAGCATCAGAGCTGCTGTCCGGTGGCTGTGAGCTGCCCCAGGCAACTAGTAGCTTAGTCTTTCTTTACTGTTGTGATCAATACTGGAGGTTGCAGCAGGGTGTTTTAGGTGTGTGCAAGCTCTGGCCTGGGGTAAGATTCATTCCCAAAATTGTGCCAGTCAAATGAGAGATGGGGCGGGTAGGTTTTCATCCAGCCATTGCACTGCTAGATGTCTAAGCGGCAGATGAGATGCTTGCTTGGTGGGCAGAGCAGACATGAAAGGCTTTGTCTGCTGCAGCTTCATTGGTGGTAATATGGTAGCTCTGTAGAAGAGGCCCTGAATGTGTTTTTGGCTCAGTGGCTTTGTTACAGGCTCTACAGCACATGCAATTCTGAGTGCTTCCACTTGGAGTTGGGTTGGGGAACTGCCTGGACTTCTGCATGGCTTTTGGAGCTGCTCTCCATGTGTGCTGGGGCTTGCCTGTAGCAGAAGGTAGGAGCAGTGCCCACTCCTTCCCTTCCCCAGCAGCGGTGGGACAGGCCCCGAGTTCAGCATCTGCTCCTGCCTTAGACTTGAGTTTGTCCCTGGTGCTGCGTTGTGCCAGGGCATAGCATGCTGCCCTGATAACTAGGCTGTGTTGCGTGGTGTTGCGGGATGACCTGTCATTGCGGTGACACTAGGGGCAAGGCCAGTGAGCCAGCAGAGAGCGTTTGGCCTGTTTGTACAGCTGAAATAGCTCTAGCTGACTTCTCGTGCGGTGACCTCTTGGGCCCTCTGCAGTGCTCTTGACAGGCTGTCTTTTTAGGGTGGTAGGGTAATTCAAGTTGGAAGGGACCCCTTGAGGTTATCTAGTCTGACCTCCTGCTCAAAGCAGGATAGGAAAGCTGCTGGAGGGTGGCAAAGGTAGCATAGCTCAAGGGGGCTGTAGAAACTAATTCATGGGCTGCCTCAGTGTTCCTAGAACACAGCTTGTTTAAATGGGCACCTCCACTGAGCTGGCTCTGAAATGATCTGCTTCCAAAATGTGCCGTGGTCCTTGAGCTGTCACCACACAGATGCTGCGTGGTGCCACTGCGGGGCTGAATTAACAGCCCTCCCAGAGGGTGCGGGCTGAGGGCAGGGGCACTGGGCAGGGTATTTCCAGCCAGTACCGTATCTTCCATCTCAGCACCTTGTATCCACGTCTCTGGGCTCACTCGCCTTGTGCGTGGTCCCTTAGGCACTAGCAAAACAGCTGAATCACAGGTGATGTCTGTGCTACTGCCAGCTCAGAGGCTGCTCTCAGGCACAGCAGCAGCTGCCATCCGTTTGAGACAGCCACAGAGAAATGCCTGGCTTCTGTCCTTGCCCTTCTGGCTTGTTTTCTCTCCAAGAGTGCAGAGGGAAGGTGAAGCAAACCACTAAAGCTGTGATTCTGTACCTGAGGCGTGCAGACCTCTGGAAGGTAACTGGGAACCTGCAGGCATCACTGGTGGTGCTGGGTGTGCCAGTCTAGCAGTGAAGTAAGTGGCTTTATGCCAGCTGAATGCCTTAGTGAGGCTTGTGTGCCATTTTTCAAATAAGATTGCATTTGGGACTAAAGCCTGTCTTTTTTAGCTGTTCTTCCTTTACTGCAGCCTGCTGCCTTGCCCAAAGGGGTATGGCCAACAGCCTGCTCCCCCCAACCCCCATCTGAAGAACACACCTTCTCCTAAAGGTGGTATCCTGATGGACTTGACACCCCACAAACTGTGATGCAGCTGAGCAGTGAAAATGAGTCAGTCTCATCCTTGTTAGCATGTAAAGTAACGCATGCTGCAGAGTTTGCACCCTGGATGTTGCAGCAGATAATTGAGAGGAGTTTGGTACTTAAATATAGAAGTGGTTGTTCTTGAGGCTTGTGAAGCTGAAGCTTGTTGTGCAGAATTTGACCTGAATATGTTGGCTTTTAAATCTCTCCAGGACTGATACATGTTAAAATCTGCTGTATTTCAATGTTCTGATCTCTTTAAAGACGAATGCAGTTGTGGCAGTCTGCTTAGTGAATGCAATTACCTGTGCACTTCTAATCCTGAATTGCATTTTAGCTGTCTTTACTGATTTTATATTTACCTTGGGCATCTGTTTTCCCTTCCCAGAAACACAGTAGTAAGTTCCCTGCCTCAAGAAGCAGCAAGGCTTGTTGTCAGTCGGGTCCCACGCGCTCTGCGCAGGAGGAGGACCTGTACTCTCAAATGTTAATGCAATAAGCTTCTCTGTGTTCCTACTTCTGCCACTGTTTCCATTTTTCAGGGCATGCTGGGGAAGTGACTTAGCATGTTGGTGCCAGAACCAAGAATAGACCTCAGGTGTCCTGACTCTAATTCTGTGGTTCAGCTGTGGGATCATGCTGCCTTTTTTATTCCCCTGCCCCCTTCTTAGCAAACCAGAAATAGCTGCCCGAATATCCTCAGTTCTTCTTTGCCCCAAATGAAGAATCTGTCAGGGCAGAGGTTCCTCTTTTGCAGTTCAGAAACAAAAAGGGCTGTGCCATAGTTCCTATTTAGATGGTGGCTACTGCTGGTTTGATCACATCTGCAGTTCTGGGAGCTGCTTTTCTTGAAAGTTGGCAGTTGGGTCAAGATGATCAAGACTTCCGTTGCGATGTACAGCTCCGGAGAGGGTGCGTGCATCTGCCTTCAGGTGGCTTTTCTCATAACAGCGGTGACTTCTTTCCCCATTGGAGTAATGGGAGTATAATCAAATCGGGAGGATTCGAGCTGGACAAGACCTCTGGAGGTATCCAACCCACTTCTCAGATGAGCTCTGAGTGCCTAAGGATGGAGATCCCCTCTACCTCCCTGGGCCCTGTCCCATGCCTGCTTTACTTAAGAGGAAGAAATTTTTGTGCTGCTTCTCTTGCTGCAGCTTTTCGCTGTTTCTTTGTGCACCTGTGAGCCTGGCTGTTCCCTGTAACTCTCTGTTAAGGAGTGAATAGAGGGGGAATCCAGTGTCTGCCTTCCCTGTGCCAAGCAAAGCCTGTTTGCATACCATGTGCTGCAGCCCCACATCTGTCACTGCAGCTTCTGCTGGGCTTGGTTCAGTTGGTGTCCCCTGTGCTCCCCGTGCTGTGTCTGCGGGCATGCTGGCTCCTCGCAGGCAGTGCGAGGTCCCATGGCTGCAGGCGTGAAGTGCTAAAACTTCACTTAAGATTAGTCTGGAGTATTGATTACCCCTTCCCCTGCAGTGAGCAGGTCGTGTTTTAAGCAGCTCGGTGCTTGTGTGTGATGGAGGGGGAAAACTCACTCTGGCAGCTTGTCTGGCTGTGTCACTGCCGTAACTACAGAGACGTTAACTGTAGCTGTAGGAGGTGGTTAAGGTGCCCGTTTGCCTTTCAGACATGCAAATGTTTCTCTTGCCATGAAGTTGCTTAGTATCTGTAGGAGGTGCTGCTTTTTGGCTGACTAAAACATTCAGCCTGCTCCCACCCCACCAGGGTAGAGTCTGGCTGGGTGGTAAAAACTGCAGACGAGCTGTTTTTCTGGAACTGCAGCAGGCTATTGTTTAGGACATCAGCCTTTTTTTTCTTTACAAGCTTATTTGATGAATGACAAAAGAAACTGCACTGTGTTCAGTCTCCAGGGCCTTGGTCACGCTGCTTCCCTCCTCCGCCACCCTGCCCCAAATGTGCATACGGCTCTGCAGCCTCTGGGCACGGCAGGTGTCTCTGGGTGGAAGCAGAAGTGTGGTGGCACTGAAACCCATCTCTTCTGCCCTGCTTCTCGTGGTAAGAGCTTTCCTATTGATCTCTTCACCCCTGCCTCCGTAAGGAGATCAGGGCAGAAAGGTGGACTTTTGGTGTAAGTAGTAGTTGGTGGACAAAGGGGAGATCTTGACAGTCTGCCGTCCTTCGTGTGCTGAGTAATCTCCCAGCAGACACATTCTGGTATCTCCTCTCTGGAGACTGAAATGTCCCTCTGTCTAGCCTTGCTGGTGGTGCCAGCCAGCAAAAGTGACCCTCTGAAGGCCTTGGCATCGTAGACCTGCTCAGACAAGTCCTGGTCCCTTCTAAATAGGCTTTTTTCCAGCCCTGCAGCGAGCTTTTAAAGGCTGGAACACATCTTCAGAGCGTGACTTCAAAAAGTGCATGCATGTGCTCATCTAGCACTCGGTGCCACTGCCAAATGCGGTGTTGAACTGCCTGCGCATTAAGCATGCAGGTGCCAGACATCGCTGGTAATGTAAGAGTCTGGGGCCTGGCACGCTGTTCCGCTCAACAGGAGTTTCTTGTGTGCACGCATGCAATTATGTGTGCCTTCAGGCTTGTGAAGAGGCTGTGTTGTGTGTCATCCTATGGCAAATGCTGTTTTCCTCTATGGGAAAGCTTCTGCTGATGTTCTTACAGTGTGGGGAAAGAACTTGAGCAGAAGGACCTGGACAGCTGTAAGGTGAGAGGTTTTTTGCTCTGGGCATGACTCGGTTTCCAGGTAACTTGACTAAAACTGACGCACCAAGGAGTAAAGAGCATAAGCACTGCTTTGCTAATGTGCTGTTGGCTTGTTCTGCTGGGTGGTCTCCCACAGACCCAAGCTAAAGCAGAAGTACTTGTTCAGAGGACAGCTTAATGGTGGCAGAGCTTTTTGTCAACTCTAGCTGTCAGGAATAAATTCAGTGGATGCTCTGTGTGTAGTGCTTTTCTTATCTTAAGGTCTTATTCAAGGCATTAAAGTGTCATTTGTCATCAGCATAGTGGTAAGGTGGTTTATTTACCCAGAGCCCTTCCCTGAGCTGCCAGCGTTGGTAAGCCCGGCTCCTCAGGGCTCATCTTTACATCCATCTTATAAAATGGGCTTGGTCAAAGCTACCAGGAAGGTCTAATTCTTAAATGGCTGTAAATTATAGTATGCAGGGAAGAAAGCTGTATGCTTCAAGGTCCTGGGCAGGTGCTGAAAATCTTAAATTGCAAGTCTAACCAACATGTGGAAGAATAAAAGCTGTTCTGAGGCTGGTTGGCGTTGGGCATCTTGCTGTTGGGGTGCCTTTCCGAAGGTGAGTGCAGCTTGTGCTGATGGAGTGATCTGCTTGAGATTGGGTAAGTTCGTGCTGAACGTGGTAGCTCAGTGATTGGTAACCGGATTTAAAACATAGTTTGGGATCTAGAGGACAGAGTTGGCCTGAAGAGTTGAAACTAGCCACCCTGTGAAACCACCACCGTGGGCTCAGGATAGCAGCATACTTCTGCTGCGAAGTGTCTGGCTTGGGTGTGATGGGTCCGAGATGCTTGCGCGTGCTCTCCTCGGTATCTTTAGGGGCCCCAGGATGATGCAGGAATTAAGAGGACATATTGCAACAGCGTTGTCCTGATAGCATTTACTAGGGAAAGCTCAACTGAGGAGGAGTGGTTCGTAAAATGCTCGTTCTCTAGAGAGCGACCTGAGCGCCTGCAAACTGGAAGAGTGCCACGCTGGTATCGAGACTGCTCCACAGAGCTCTTAAATCTGTCAGCGTTTGGCTGATGTGCTCAAAGATGGAGCACGCTGGCTCCGAATCCAGTCATTAAAGCTGCAGCAGTGAGTCAAAAGTCAGAGCCGAGTTTCTATTAAAAGCTACCCTTTTTGCTGTCCCCTGCAAAGGAGCGTTGGCATGTGCCTCTCTTGCAGCTCCGAGTGGAGGCATGAAAAATTCCAGAAGCTCTCTGCAAATGTCTGTGCTGTGGACAGCAGGGCCACTGTATATGGGCGGATGAATGGGAATCGCATTGACCCTTCAGTTAAAGTTTTCCCCCATAGATGTGAAAATACTTGGTTGTTTGTACTTAAGTGTTTTTTTTTTCTTAGTCTGAGTAGTTACCTGATGTTTGCTGCTTTACTTCGGGATCTTCAGGGATGCTCTTGATACCAGAAATTGCTGATGCATCTTGCACGTGCATTGGAAATGGTTTTTTGCTTCTGCAAGCTGTCTGCTTGGGAGGGGAGACAAGGCCAGCTTCCCTGGAAGACCTGTGGTTTTATTGAGTGGCCCCAATGACTTGAGGGCTTTTTTTAGGTGGGCAACCTTTGTCAGGCTCTTGTGCCCCATTCCCCAGGAGGGGCTTCAGTGGGTTAGAGCAGGATGCCTTTGGGTTGTGGGGATGAGAAATAAGATCTGATCTCTTATGCTGATGTTTCCTAGGCTACCTGCAAAGGCTGGCTTCAGGGGACACAACCTGATCGCTAAGCAAGTGTAAAGGAGGAAACGCCAAGCGTGGCTCACGACTTTTCCTCCCGATGTCCCTCTGAGTGGCTGTAGGTACCAAGTGAAGCTGAGTCAGAGCCACTGGGGTGATGTGGGGTCTCCCACAAGCTCAGTGTAGCCTGCAGAGTGTCTAACCGAGCGCTGCCTGTGCAGACCTGCCAGAGCTGCTGGAGTGGATGAAATCCATCTGCAGGATGTCACCGCTTCCAGGACATGAGGTTAGGAGTGGGTCATTTGTAGCCGGCAGCATTTTGCTTGGTGGTAGGTGCTGAAACTCAGATGCCCAGACAGTAGATGCCTTTAAAAGCCAGTAATCCTGCTACTTGAATGCACTCATACTGGCCTTACTGGTTTTCTAGCTGCGGTGAGAACTAAGCAATCCTGGGAGCAAATGTGTAAGCAGTGGCTGTAGCAAGCTAGAGTGGTGGCAGAGATGAGAGTGAAATAAATGGGGCAGAGCAGTTGGACCCTGTAATGCCTTTGGGAGCTCCTGATGAGCCCCCGAACCTTTGCTGATCCGTCCCAAATGGAGTTCTGGTCCTGCATCTCTGATAACCAGGAGATGATGTGCAGGCCAGCATTGCCTGGTAGCAATCCGCGTGGCGCTTGCTGCTCCAGGTCTCTAGGAACGCTGCGCGTGCAGGGTCGGCACAGGGCTGCTTGCTGCCTGGCGTTACAAACATACCGTGCTTGATGGCTGAGGAGGAGGGTGTCAGCACTGGAGCGTGTGTCGGCAGTGAGGCTTGGGCCATGGGATCAGCTGCTTTGCTTTGACTCTTGTACTGTTTAGTGACTAATCAGATTTTTGAGCCAGTTTAACAAATTCAGCTGTCTCCCTTGAACAATACACTGGCTGTATTTTTAAACACATCACGTGGCTTCAGAGAAGTCGGCAAACCAGCGTAGTGCGGCTTGCCTGGGCTGGGAGATGCTCTGCCCTGCTCTGTTGTGACTAGGAGGGAGCAGTCTCCTCCCTGGCTCAAGCCTCTTTCCCTCTCGGAGCTTTCCCTCGGCTATCCACTGCTGCTAGCAGGGCTGCTGCCGCTCGAGCTCTGCCCAGGGTAAGTACTGCTGGGCCAGCAAGGTTTTTCTGTGGCTGCGGGGTTGGATGTGAGCACAGGTGCTGCTGTCGGGGAGAGCCAAGCAGATATTCAAAGGGCAGGAGGTCCCTTTCCAAGTGCAGTCAGAGGTGAGTTTATAGTCCTGTGCCGTAGCCAAAATGGGTCTGCACCTCTGGGGAAACTCACAGGGATAAGGCTCTGCAAATGTGGGAAGATGCTGTGACTGTTGCTGAGGGCTCCTGCAGACCAGCTCTGCCTCGGTTGAGGTAGATGCTTCAAGTAAAGAACCCACCTGTACCTGCCTGGGGCTTTCTGTTGGTGTTGTGAGGTTTCTCCCTGTAGTGTGAGGCTAGAGATGCCAGCTCCCTGGCAGGTATGCCACTGGATAATGTGGCTTGGGACAGGTATATCCTGGCATCTCGCTTCGGGCATGCTCAGCAGCTTTCTCTGGCACTGGCACTGAGTTGGTACTGGTGTCACTGTCATGCACTCGAGCATGATGGCATTTTTTACTCACCTGGAATCTAGGTTAAAAACCTTGTGGTCCTAGCTGGTTGAGGTCAGGTGGGGCTGGAGGATATCAAGTGGATCCCAAACTTGCTTTGCTGAAAACTGAAAGCTTCAGGGCAAGTTGCCTTGTTTTGCAGCCTCTGAATAATTAAAACCACTTCTGAATGCTTTGCGCTCTTCATTTGGTTTGGGGACACATTCAGCTTGCTGAGACTTGCTCCTTTTGAATAGAGCTGGTTTGTGTCGTGCCCCTGTGGGATCCCGTGTGGCCGAGCCTGCCCTGCGTTCCCTCTCCTTCTGGGTGGCAGCTGGCCCCACACTGCTGACCCACGGAGCAGGACAGGAGTTTCATGACCCCTTGGTGGCCTGGTGCTCTGCTCGGGGAGGCGGCTGTGTTTGTAGGGAGGAATTTGCTTGCTTCAATTCTCCTCAGTGGGAGGAAAACCTGCTGCTGTGTGAGGCAAGCAGTCTGGTGCGTACTTGTCTGTCAGCTCTCGGGCAAAGGCCTGACCAGTCAGGCTTGTTGTGAACGCATACCGGGGACGGTGCTCACCGCTGACTGTGAAGCGTCTCCTTTGTCAGCAGGCCAGACTGGCACGTTGCTGGCTGCCCAGAGCCAGCTCCTGTCGGGGCTGACGTTTGTGGCGTCCCACCTCTAAGCCTGCTAATGGGCCAGGCCTTGCTCCTCTCAGCCTGGCCATCGGTGTGTGCAGCAAAGACTGGCCGTGGACCCAGTCTCTGCCCTGCATCGCTAAAACTGCATGGGTAGCTGACCCCTGGGTCCCAGCTTGCTCCAGCACAAGCAGCAGGAAATGTCAGCATAATGGCATGGACTGGGCAGAGGGGCCTGTCTAGAGCACCTGTATGAGGTCCATAACCAGGACGTGGGGTCTCTGATTCTGCTCCCAGATGAAGTGGGATCTCTTGGCTGATCTCAGCCTTGGGAGAGTAACCCACCCTTGTGTTTGGCCACACCAGGCTGCTGCCAGTGGCTCCAGCTGTGCAGCACCCCACTGCAACTGATGGCAAAGAGCGTGCAGCCTTTCTGGAGCTGTGCAGAGGGTTGGTACCTGCCAGATGTGCCACCCCCCGGACAAGCTGATCGTGGGCTGACAGGAGCCCAGTACCCTCCTGGGCCTGTGCCACAAGAGCCGGGAGGGAAGGAGGTGTGTCATGCTGCAGCACTGACAGGCTCTTTCTCTGTTGCAGTTCTCAGCATGCTGAGTAACCCTCTTGGGAACGTCCTGGGGAAGCCCCCACTGGGTTTCCTGCCTCTAGACCCCATTGGTTCGGACCTGTCAGAAAAGTTTTCCACGCCGACGCTGAGGAACTCTCGCCTGGACTCCCGCTCCCTCCTGGACTCCCGCTCCAGCAGCCCCTCGGACTCAGACACCAGTGGTTTCAGCTCTGGCTCCGACCACCTCTCAGACTTGATTGTAAGTTTGGGTCTTGCACCCACTCTGTGGTTCCTGGTGTCTTGCTGCGTTTCTGGGGAGCATGGGAGAGCTGTGGGAGGCTGCAAGCCGCAGCCCTGCCTGCTTGGGAAGGGAATGCTGGAGGGAGCTGTGATGTCCACACTGACACAGCGAGGTTCTCCTGCAGCCCAGGGTTTGGAAGAAGGGCTGCTCATGCAGTCCTTCAGCACAAACTAGCAGTATCCTTATTTTTTTTTCTTCTAAATAATGTTTTGGCCGTTTGGCTTTGTGCTTGCAGCCCTAATGGGTTAAAATAGCTCCCAGAGGGTTCTGAGTGCTTGAGCTGGTGTGTGGCTGGAAGGTGTCTGTGCCCTGATCCCAGCAGGGAGGTGGTTGATCAGCACAGCTGCCTCCAGGCTCCAGCCTAGGCTTCTCGGGAGCTCCTGTCCCTGCCTTTCATTGCCCTTCCCATTTGCTGGCTGCATTTCTCCATCTCAGGGCTGTTTCTTCTAGAGCAAACTGGGTCTAGCCTGCTCCTGTTCCCTAAAGCATAGCTAAATTTGGAAGCCGGCGAGTGAGGCAAGTGTCTGTCTTGCTGACCCAGTCTGTGCTGCTGGGTCTGCGTTGCAGTGTGAGTGGCAGCTCTGGGTGCCAGCAGGACAGCCTGGCTCCAGCCAGCTCTGTGGGTGCTGCTACACGGCTTGTCCTCAGGATCTGAGGCTAAAGCTGGGGCCGAGCTGCTCGGCTCATGGCCTTGACTCCCATGTTGGAGTAGGCGTGAAGGACACAGTTGGCTTGATGGGGAGTTGATCCACCCTGGAGAATCAGGATCTTGAGCAGGGGTGCTGTAAGCGGCTGTAGCACCCCAGGCTATGATGATGGCAGGCGGTGCGGGGTGGCAGAGCTTTGTGCTGGCCTTGTTTGTGAAGGTCAGGTCTTCCCCAGCACGGCCTCGGCGTGGGTGGCTGTGCCGCAGCAGCGCACGGCTAGATCTGCAGAGCGGCTGGCACTCTAAGCTGCACAGTGTCTCGCATCCCTGCTGTTTTATTAATCCGTGTTTTTACTCCTTCCACCCTGGGAGAGGCGTGTTAAACCTGTGAGCAGTTGGGTCTGCAGCCAGCTGAGCCCACACCCTGGTCAGGCAGGCCTGGGAGCTGGTCTGTGGAGGGCGAGAGCCAGCTGGCTGCCTGCAGAGCTTGTGGGTGCTGCCAGCAAGCCCTGCCTGCTGCAGGCAGGGCCCAAAGCAAAACATGAGGCTCCTCCTGGGGTGGTTGGTGCTCCCTGGGGGTGGCAGCTGTCCTTGAGGCTGTGCAGGCTGGGGGTAGCTGTTGGTTTTGTGGTCTGCAAGGTGCCTCCTGCTTAATGATCCCCACTGCTGATAACTTGGCATGGCTTCAGCGGCAAACGGCTGCAGGGCAGGCCTTTCCCAGGGAAACTGTGGTCCCGTCAGGCTGCTGGGACAGGTGAGGTGGCTGCTTTCTTGCCTCTGCCAGACCTTGGAGGGTCTCAGGAGAACAGGAGATCACTGAGAGCCCCTTCTCCTGCCATGGGTGAGGGCAGGGCCCCAGCATGATGCATGGCCTCCAGTATCATGTACGCTTACTTGGAAGCTGGGTTTTAATGTAGACTTTCTCTTGCAGTCAAGCCTTCGCATCTCCCCCCCTCTGCCCTTCCTGCCCCTCAGTGGGGTGTCAAGAGACCCCCTAAAGATGGGAGTGGGGTCCCGGCTGGATCAAGATCAAGCTGCCCTGGCTGCAGTAACTTCCTCCCCAGCCAGTGCATCGAAAAGATGGCCTGGAGCATCTGCGTGGCCTTCCTGGGATCTCCTGGACTCTCCAGAAGACCCCTTCAGTATCGAAAGAGAAGCCAGGCTTCATAGGCAAGCAGCAGGTAAGTTGGATGGTGGGTCTCAGCAGGCTTCGGTGCATGGTGATGGTCCTGTACTTCTGGGAGGGCATGTAGGTGGCCTCTGTGCAGGTAATGTGGCTGGACATGAGTTTGCAGAAGATCAGACTTTTCTCCATGCGCAAGCCTGACTCTGGATCTGCCTGCTGACAGAAAAACAGGCAGGCTGTCTGGGCAGCTGCCGGTTGCTGCTGCAGCTCTGCTGAACCTGTAGTTGTGGAATACAGGGATTTGCTTGGAGACCTATGGGAGAGTGGGAAGTAAATGGTCCTGTACTGAGCGTTGCTTGTGCTTGTCCAAGCTGTGAATGAAGCAACCTGCACCTGGAGCGGGCAGCTGCCTCCCCGAAACTACAAGAACCCCGTCTACTCCTGCAAAGTGTTCCTGGGAGGAGTCCCGTGGGACATTACGGAAGGTGAGCGGCCCCTGGCCCCGCACTGAGGCCTTGGGTTTTGACATCAGGAGGGTGTAGGATGGAGCTTTTTGGAGGGGACGCTGACTTCTCTCTTTCTGTTTGTAGCTGGACTGATCAACACCTTCCGTGTTTTTGGCTCACTGAGTGTGGAGTGGCCTGGTAAGGATGGCAAACACCCACGCTGCCCTCCCAAAGGTAATATGCCTAAAGGTAATAGCGACACGGTAGGGTTACTTTTTTCCCATGCTATGTTACAGCACGGATGCTGGGATGGTACGGCTGCATGCTGGTGACTGGATGGTACAGAGCACCCTAGGGTAAATGTCCCGCTCTCACTTGGGTCAGCACCAGGGTTGCAGAGCACTGTCACCTCAAACCTGGCGTCCCCACCCGTCCCTAGCAGGGCTGGGCAGAAGCGTGGGATGGGGGGGGAACCCTCTCTGGTGCTTCTGGAGCCCCACGTGAGGCTGTCTTGCTCTAGGCGATAGCCGCCAGTCCCCACTGCCAGCACGAGCACCCAAAGCATGCGCACCCTTGGCATAAAGCGCATGCGGTGAATCCAAATGTGCGTCCACAGCAAGCTGGCAGGCTGTGGGGACTGGTGAGCCGAGCAGCGCCTGGGGCATAATCCTGTCTGAAGTAGCTGGGTTGATGTGTTGTGTAAGCAGTAACGAGTTATGGGGTAAGGAGCAACTGGTTTGTAGGCTCGGTGGTGCCTAATGCTCTTGTTCAGTCACCAGAGCAGTGCGAGGTACAGAGTGCTGGCACTGACGGAAATTATTTTAAACCCCTGAACTTATATTTCTGGGCCAAGGCATCCTAAATGCGAAGCAAAGTCTGTTTTCCTGCGGACCACACTGTGGCCAGGCTGGTGGTGCCCACTTGTCATGTCTAGATGTGGCTTTGTGCATGGGGGACAGTGGCCCACGTGGCACTGGACATGGACAACCTGCCCCCTTGTGCTGTGCTGGGTTTGGGCTCTTTCCCAGCTTGGCCAGGCTCTGTGCATCACGAGTGGATCTCATGTAGAGTCTGCTGGGGCAAGCGCTGCAAATTGCTGCCCCTCCCCTAGAAGGGGTTGGGGACAGCGAGGGAGATGCAGTGCAGATACTTTGGGTGGCATCTGAGAGTGATTTTGAGGGTGTCTGCAAACTGGGATGATCTGTTTCTCCTCTGCTACAGTTCTAACAACTCCTTCTTTCCCTTCACCTCTAAAGGATATGTCTACCTGGTGTTTGAGTCGGAGAAATCTGTGCGTGCTCTGCTCCAGGCATGCTCCCAGGACCTGCTGAGCCCTGATGGGCTCAGTGAATACTACTTCAAGATGTCCAGCCGCAGGATGCGCTGCAAAGAGGTGAGCAGATCCATGAGAGTAGCCCTACAGATGGTAGCAGGGGGTGTTGATGAGATCCTTGGAGACAAGGGGGTGCACAGTGGTAGTCCGCTTCAGGAAAGCAGGGCTAAAACACAGCAGCGGAAGTCAACCTGGCTCTTGGCCATCTTTAATTGATGTGTTCCTGTGGTAGAGCCTGGATGCAGGCAAGGAGGGAAGTGTTAGATCGGTGTTTGTGTCCTTCACAACAGCTTGTGTCAAACTGTGACATAGAGCTCCTGGATCTGTGGCAGACCCTGGCTTCATCAAGCCGAGCAGCTTCAGTTAGCTGGAAAGGAGCATGGGAACAGGGATTTTACCGCTTCATGCTGCTTTCAGCACACCTTTGCTTGCGGAGACAGACTTTGATCCCTTTGGTGCTTTATTAGACCTCGTCTGCTTGCAGAACGAATGGCTTTCATGCTCACTGCAGACGGATATTTTGGATCCACAGCTGTAACTGCAGCTGCTCCCCAGTGCAGCCTTGGCTGGCTGACCTGTGCTCTGGAGGTGGAGGTGCTGAGGCTGCCAGAGGCTCAGGTTGGCCTTCCAGTAAAGGGGGACCTTAGCTATAGATCGGGTACAACTGTGTGAGTTTGTGGAGTTAAAGAACTGAGATTCAGCTCTTATCTAGACAGGCACAAACTAATTGCGCTCCAGACAGCTCTCCCGGTGTCTGGCTATTTGCAGCACTTTCATGCTTGGTGATTTAGCTCTGGCAGAAGTCTCTCCTCTTCAGAGCTGTGTATCAGCTGCCTAGCAGATGGAAGCTCCTGTTGAAATTGGCAGTGGGTGGCTCGTTTCATTTCATTCCTCCAACAAGAGGCTCCTGTGCAGGGAGGCATCTGACCAGGCTGTAAACATAGGTGCAGGCAGTAGGTAAAATCTGCTTGTGTGTGGATTCCTTCCTGGCTGCCAGCCCCAAAGGAACAGTGTTTTGGGTTCCGGTTTGGCTGGAAGCAGAGCAGTGTGGCAGTTGGTTTTGTTCCCTTGAACGGGCCTTGTGGGCGCTCTGGAGGTGTCTGGAGCAAGGCTGGAGCTCCAGAGCTGTAGTGCCCTGGACGTGGACCCTGAGCAGCAATAACAAAGCGACATTTGCAGGTTGGATGTAAAGTCTGAGGGTCTGGGATGGCTTCTGCTGTCAGCCGAGGGCACTGTGGAGCAGCACAGCGTGTGGCTTTGCAGGCCCTTGGCTGACCCGACCCGCTTGTGTGTGGTTTCAGGTGCAGGTGATCCCATGGGTGCTGGCAGACAGCAACTTTGTGCGCAGTCCGTCGCAGCGGCTTGATCCCAGCAAGACGGTGTTTGTGGGGGCTCTGCATGGGATGCTGAATGCGGAGGCCCTGGCAGCTGTAATGTGTGACCTGTTTGGAGGGGTGGTCTACGCTGGCATCGACACGGACAAGCACAAGTATCCCATCGGTAAGTGATGATCCCGCCAGGATCAGTAGTCACCAACGGCGTGCTCTGAGGAGGCTGCAGCAGTGCCCTTTGCTTGGCCCTTCAGTGGGGAAGACTGCCCAGGGTGCCAGGCTCTGCCTCCGCCTGCTCTGGGAGCAGATGTCCAGCCAGCCTCTTCCACAGGCGATGCTCCTTGCCTCCCAGCCACGGGGAGGCAAGACAAGCCTTGGGGAGGGCTGGCAGAGCCGACATGCCTGCAAACTGCAAGGTCCTAGATCATTCCAGAGCAGCTTGAGGTTTTTAATACCTCTTTAGGCATTGCTGAAGGGTTTCCTGCCCTTGTTCAGTGCTGTTAATGGTTGTTAGATGCTGCTTTAGCTGCTCTTCCGTCCCCAGAGCAGAGATGGCTGTGGGTCTTGCCCTGGCTTCTGCTGCCTGTCAGGGCAAACTCAGACCTACTGGCTACTAGCCCTTCCTGCTGGGGAGGTGCCAGCTGTTGGGCAGCAGGAGCAGGGCAGGGCTGTGGGCAGCTCGGTTGAACCGGCACTTGTGGGCAGTGTCCTGTCCCCGCTGTCCTGTTTGGATTGCCTTCAGGGTGCTGTCGCTTTGGGCTTCCAAGGCAGCTGGTAGCACAAGTGGAGAGGTTTCCCTGAGTCTCCTGACTGGGTCTGCTGGGGGATGGCATGTCCACCTCTGCTCAGGGCATCAACTTTCCTAGGGTCAGAGAGGTGCTGGGGATGAGCAGTGTGACTCTTGGACAGGACTCCCCTCCTCTGATGGGGCTGAAACCACAAACTGCTGCAGGTAGCAAGCCTGCTGCCTGTGATTCAAGCTGCTGCCCTGAACCGTGACCTCTGGTCAGGTAGACCTCCTGTGCTCTTGCAGGTGGAAAGGATGAAGCCTGAGGTCCCACCTCCCAGACAGGGCTGTGTGTTTGAGAAGGGTGGGCCAGGAGCTCAGCCCCTGTAGTAACCCAGAGAGCAGCCCTGTCCCTGTGCCCTGCTGGGACAGCCTCCCAAAGGGGAATGGAGCACTTGCCACTCATGTCACAGGAGCTGAAACATCACATGTCACGACATGTGTCCCCTGTACCTCCCTGGTGGCCTTATGGGCCAGGGGACAGCACTGAGGTTACTGGTCTGTGTGGAAAAAAACATACAGCTTGAGCATGAGGACCAGCTTTCCAGGCTCAGGCTGCAGCAAGTCGTGTACTTAAGAAGGGACTGTGAATCTTCTGCGTGTTGCCAGGCAGGAACAATGTCAGAGTTTGGTGCAGAGCTGTCGTCTGCTCGTCGCTGCCCTTGGACAGATTTCAGGCTTTTCTGGTCAAGGCTTGGGTTTCGGACATGCCTGTGGTGCTGTGATGCTTTACCACTGAAGTGGCTTTGGAGGGACAGTCCCAAGGGGTTGGGAATGGAAGTATGAGGCTTTAAGCAAATTCTTAGCATGATCACAGATGAAGTCTTGCACACCATCCTGCCTCTGTGCTGGCACTGTCAGGTCCTACAGCATGACCTTAAAACCTCCTGTGGCTTCATGCAGAGCCTGGGTTGCTCCCTCAGATAGGAGAGATCTCTGGCTCCCAACAACAGACTGGCACTTCTACCCTTGAAGTTGTCTTCAAGTTGCAGCAATACGAACTCAATTTCGGTAACTAAACTGTACCCTAATCTTGTTTGTGTTGATTGAAGCATCTCCTGTGCTGAGACACTGCCTCAGGCTTGCTTGACTGCTGGCCCTGGCTTGGCAGAAGGCTCCTCAAGGGGAGACCACTGTGTGTAACCTGCCTTGTGCTGAATCATCTCGGGTACAGGATGATCCTGCTGGAGGCACGTAGTGTGAGAAATTGGTGTCTGACTGTAGTTATGAGGAGCTGCCTTTGAGACCAGCTGGTCTGGGTCAACAGAGAAAGCTGTTGTGCAGCGGCTTTTGGGGGTCCCACTAGGAGATGGAATTGACCCTCTTAGAAGGAGGATCCCCCTGAGGGCAGCTGCAGTCCCTGTACACAGCGTAACCCCAAACCCAATCCAGGCCCTCCAGCCTGTGTCCTGTGTGATGCTACAGGAGAGGAGTAGATGGGTTGTGGGTAACGCTTTGCACTGTGGCTGTCAGCGGTGAGCTGAGCCTTAGCAATTTGCCAGCATGCAGGACAGGCTTGTAACAGCCAAAGCTCCCCTTACACCGAGAAAAGAAACTCGTAGGTAAGCACAGATAGGTTTTCCTGGAGCTTAACAAAACTTGGCTGGAAACGAGTGGTGCAGGAATGCTGCTGACTGGCAGTGAAGCTGCAAAATGCAAGGCTCCGGGATGAGTGGGAGGCTTAAAATAAAAGCTGCTGAGCTGTCTCGGCATCGGCTTATTTCAGGTGCAGGCATGGAGCCTGCTGCTGCGCTGCCCTCAGCAGTGCCCTGGCAGCATCCCTCCATCTGCCCGGCCACTGCCCGGTCCTCCTTGGAGCGCTGCTGCCTGTAAGCTCACATCTTAACCAGCCTGGAGGTGTCTGTAGAAAAGCCTTTCAGCTCTCAGCTGCCTGCTGTGCTTTTGTTACTGCCTGGGGAAGGAGGCAGGCAGAGCCACGAGGCCTTGGATACAGTCTCCCTGCAAAAGCTGCTTCCCTGCCAGTGGCTGAACTGCACTGGGGGAAGGGGTTGGTGCTGGCAGCCGCTCCCTCTCAGCCTCCGCCGGTTCCTGCCGTAGGTGCAGGGTCAGTCTAACACTTATGGTCTGGCTTGTTCCAGGGTCTGGCCGTGTCACCTTTAACAACCAGCGCAGCTATCTGAAGGCAGTGACCGCTGCGTTTGTGGAAATCAAAACTACCAAGTTTACTAAAAAGGTGAGTGGAGCTGATGGGGCAGCCCAGGGAGTTGAATCTGGGTGGTGGGTGGTACTGCTGGGAGCACTGTGACCCGCATGGCCTGCCCCATATCCTTCTGGAGGCAGAGGGAGGTGGTGAACTGCTGCTCTGCCAGCTGTGAGGGGTGCTGGTGATGGATTTGGGGTACCCAGGGCGGTGGGTGGGTGCTGCTGGGGCTGCCCAGGGAGTGGGCAGTTGCACCCAGCACCGCTCCATGCCCACTGCCTGCTTCTCCTGCAGGTTCAGATCGACCCGTACCTGGAGGACTCCATGTGCCAAGTCTGCAGCGCCCAGCCGGGCCCTTTCTTCTGCAGAGACCAGGTAAGGCTTTCCCCCGCCGGTTGTGCTCAGCTTCCGGCTGCTGCACTCGGCAGGGTTTCCTCAAGGAGGAGCAGGCTCTGCCGCTCGCAGCAGCGTTTGCTTTAGTGTCTGGGGATGCCTGTTGTCCCTTGCTGGGTGGGGACGATGAAGTGTTCATGCAGGTGCCCAAAGTTGGGCCCTTGTTTTGGAAGAGGTGCGGCCCTCCTCGGGGGCAGCTCCGGTGCTCATCAGGAGGCAAAGGCAGCTTTCCGCCCTGCCTCGGGCTGGGGATGTCGCGGCCCCGCTGGTGCTGTGCCAGAGCGCTGGGGCCTGCTGTGGGCAGAGGTGTGCAGCAGGCTGCCCCCGAGGGGAGGCTGCTGCTCTGCGAGCCGTGACGAGCTGGAAGCTGGAGTGCCGTCACCCTGCAGTCGGTCCTGGGGCTGCCCGAAACATAGGGGACTCTGGCTGACCTCCACTCGCTGCAGGCAAAGGAGCTTGGCCAGGGTCTGGTGGCTTCCTGCGGAGTCTTGATGGGAGATGAGCAGCAGCACGCTCCGCTCCGCTGGCAGAGAGGGCAGTGGGAGCGCAGTGGCTGCTGCCCCTGTCCCTGCCCACGTGTTGGGCAGAGGTACCGCAGCCCCTGCCTGCAAGTGCCCCAGGGTGGCTGCTGCTGGCCGGTGCCCGGATCCTAGTTTTTCAACCCTTTTTCAAAGCGGCCACGCTGGAAGCTCAGCACAACACGCCCTCCGGCAGCATTGCTGGAATTCCCTCCCTCTGCTTCAAAGCTCCGCTCTGCTGGCGTGGGCTGCGAAAGCAGGGAGGGGAAGGATGCCGCTTCCCCGGCAGGCCGGTGTCCGTTCGCCTTGCCTGGAAAGCCCTGCCCCACGGCGTTGCCCCTCTGCTCTCCCTGCAGATCTGCTTCAAGTACTTCTGTCGCTCCTGCTGGCACTGGCAGCACTCCATGGAGGTCCTGCGTCACCACCGCCCGCTGATGCGCAACCAGAAGAACAGAGACTCCAGCTAAAGAGGCCGCCGAGGCTCGGGGGCTGCCGCAGGCGCAGGAGAAAGTCCTTTTGTTAACCTGCCAAGTGGAGAGCGCACGAGCGTGCCTGCTGGTGCCAGACCCAGGCTGGGAACGTGCTTCCTGAGGACTAATGGGGAAAAAAAAAAAAAATCTTACATTCACGTTTGCACTTGCTGGTCTTTTTGTTTCTGCACTAATGCACAGTGAATTTTGTCGGGTTTTGTTTGGGGGTTTTTTGAGGGGGGGAGCGCCCCTCAAGCGATTCTGCAGTTCCCAGACTTTGGTTCCTAGTTTGCTGACGAGAAGCAAAAAAAAAAAAAGGGCCATGTGTTGAGAAGGTGTTTATGCAGATGCCTTCACCTAGGTTTTTTTATTTATTAAAGGCGCTTTTTTACATTCCTTGCAATACTGATGGTAATAATGCAGGTCTCATTGGCTCCATTTTTTTGCAGTTGCCATACAGTGCCTTTCCATTCATTTAACCCCCATCTGAACGGCATAAAAAAACCTGAATGTTCAGCTGGCGTTTTTTACTGTAACAACAAGGAGACTTTGCTCTTCATTTAAACCAAATCATATTTCATATTTTACGCTCGAGGGTTTTTACCAGTTCCTTTTTACACTCTTAAACAGTTTTTAAGTCGTTTGAAACGAGAGATTTTTTTCTTTCCTGGCAGCTTTTAACATTATTGCAATTTGTGTCTGGGGGCTGCTGGTGGAAAGTTGTAAATCGAGGGGTTTGCAACAGAACAGGACGGGCTTTTTTTGGATTTGAAACTGGACCGGATAAATGATCTCTGAGCTGCTGTATATAGTTTTAAATAGTTTGTTGCACTTTTTTAAGTTGCACTTAAGGGGGGTTGATAGAGGTTTTTAATCACACAAAGTCACAGGACTTACTTTTTCTTTTGTAACTAGCTAAAAAAGGGCTGCGTTTCGGTGGACAGATGAAGGTTCATAGGAGCCCTTTCTCTTAGAGGGGACAAGTACTTTTCCTTTCCTTTATGAAATGTACGGAGTAATGGTGCAGTCGACTGAAATGCTGCTGCTGGGATTTGAGAACTTTAATTATTATTATTATTTTTTTTACTTGCCCCTCTATCGGAAGCTGTGTGCCAAAGAACCAGTGTCATAATTTCTCCCTCTTTTTTTTTTTCCTGCTGAGCTGATGTTGCATTGTTGCATATCCCAGCTGCTCTTTGTGGGGTTTCGTGAAGCTGTGTGTGAAGTCTCTACCTCATTGTAGTATATGCAGGCAAGACTGCACTCTCCTACAGACGCGTGGAGTAAGCTGTGGTGTAGTTTTTGGCACATAATAAACACGTTGCAGCAAAAAAAAAAAAACCACTTCTCGTGCTCCTTGCTTTGTGTGAGACCTCTACAGCCTGGAGGGCTGTGGTGTCCCTGATCAGCTGGGAAGAAGCAGCTGGGTGAAGCTGAGCCTCAGCCTGGCATGGTGGGGAACATATGGATGCTGTAGGTGACTCGGCTGGAGGGGAGCTCTCTGCTGGGGGATGTGTTTTTAGATACCAGTTACCAAAGGCTCCTTCAGCTGGGTGCCTTTGGGACCCCTCCAGCTGGAGCTCCCCTACTTAGAGCAGTGAGTTAATGAGGTTAATGGGGATGTCCTCTGCTCCCACCTTCCTCGGTGGAGAGGTGCCACCCTGCTGGGCTGTGTGAGAGGGGAGATGGACTCCAGGGGCCCTGTCTACAGGGCTTCAGGGGGCTGAGCAGGACTTGGGGTGCAGTGGGGCTGCCCACAGTGGACACCCTTGGGTGCCCCATGCCCCTGGAGGAGGGACTTGGGGCTCCTTCCTCATCCCCCCCTTCTGTCTCCTGCAGTGACTAACTCGGTGGCCATGCTGGGGTGGCCACGCCCCCTTGCCTTGGGCTGGGTGATGCTCCCATGGGGCCAGACCCCCTCTCATGGGTGGTGTGAGTTTGTGGGTGCTCTGTGTCCTCCTCCATGGTGGCCTAATGTGGGACCAGCTGGTGCCGCCTGGGGCCCCTACTCCCCCAAAGCTCCGGCCCAGGGGAGCAGAGTGCTGCCGAGGACTTCGCAGCCTGGGGCCGGCGCTGGAGCACGGCCTGGCCCCGCAGCGCCCTGCGGAGGTGGGGGACGCGGTGCCAGCGGGCGCTAGGACCCGGGGGAGCGCGCGGGGCGCCCGAGCTCCGCCCCTCCAGAGCCGAGCCCCCTCGCCGCCACGCCCTCCAGAGCCGAGCCCCCTCGGAGCTCCGCCCCCTGAGTCGAGCCCCGCCCCTCCGAGCCGCTGCAGGCGCCCTCCGAGTCGCGGGGCGGCGCTGTGGGCGCCGCAGGTTCCCGGCGGCCCCGCGCGCCTCCCACTATCCTTTGCTCTCTTTCCGCGGCCGCCGCCGACATGGTGGGTCCCGGCCGCCGCCATCCGCTGCCATCCGCCGCCAGGGCCGCTCCACCGGGGGCGCTGAGCGGCTCCGGGGAGCGGGGAGGAGCGGAGCGAGGGGCTGCGGCCTGCGGCGGGGAGCGGGGACCGGGCGGGCCTGGGGACCGGGGAGCGGAGGGAGCCGAGCCGGGGGAAGGCCCTTAGGAGGGAGCACCGGGCCGAGGGAGGGAGGGCGGGCCGGGGCAGCGGGGCCCGGGGCTGGGGTGAGGCGTGTTGCTGAGGGGCCGCGGGAAGCCGGGCCCGGGTTGCCGCTGACCGGTGTTTCCTTCGCCTCCGATCCGCCCAGGGACGCGTCCGAACGAAGACGGTGAAGAAGGCCGCGCGGGTGATCATCGAGAAGTATTACACCCGCCTGGGGAACGACTTCCACACCAACAAGCGGGTGTGCGAGGAGATCGCCATCATCCCCAGCAAGAAGCTGCGCAACAAGATCGCGGGGTGAGGCGGCCGGGGGGGGGGGGGCGTGTCCCGGGGTGGGGGGACCTCCGCGGTTCGGTGCGTGGTGTTCGGACGCGGGTGGGAATTCCTGCCGGAACCTGCATTCGAAAGTGATCGCGGTCTTGCCCGTGGCCTGGTCATCGATAGTGCAGGGAGAGGAACGCCGAAAGCTTTCCCGTGTTTGGGGGGGTCCGTCCCCTCCCTCCCAAACCCTGTTGCTGTCGGACACTTCTCCATCCCGGACGTTCCGTGGAGGCGGTGGGGGGACAACACGGCCGGGGTCGGTGGGGGGTACAATGCCAGGGTTGCCGGCGGGGGCTCCGTCTCCTCAGCGTGCCACGATTTTGTGAGGGTGGAGGAGGGAGAGGTGGGCTCTGGGAGCGTGGGGAAGCCCTGGATGGTCCTGTGTCCTCTGCAGGTATGTCACCCATCTGATGAAGCGTATTCAGAGGGGACCCGTCCGAGGCATCTCCATCAAACTGCAGGAGGAGGAGAGGGAGAGGAGGGACAACTACGTCCCCGAGGTGAGGCTCTGGCTGCGCTCGAGTGCCCGCTTCGGCGTCTGGCTGTCCTGCCTTGAGGTGTCTTCTCCAGTAGTGGGCCCCAAAGTTCTTTAAAACAAAACCTCAGCCAGGAGGAGCTGAGGAGGGTTTGGGTCAAGGAGGGCTGAGGCGGATTTTGGGCTCGTATCGGGGTGCTCCCTCCAAAACTGCTGCCGGGGGTGGGAAGGGCAGCGTACTTCTTGAGTTTCGACTCTGCCGCCGGTCGGCAGATGATACCCGTCCTCGATTTTCCTAACTTAAAATGAGGAAAAAAATAACTTGATGGGATGCAGGAGGATATTTCAGAGTGGCTTAAAAGCTGCTGTACAGCAGATGTCGCTGAAGAGAGGGAATTGGTTAAACACCCTCTCCTCTTAAACCTGCCCTAGCAAGGGGTTGAGGTCTCACCCGTGACCCAGTCGTTGATAGCGCAGGGAGAGGAGCTCGGAAAGCGTTTCCCATGTTCGACAGGTTTGATCCCATCACTCCCAAACCCTGCAGCCTTCAGACACGGCGCGTCTCACCCCTCTTCCGCAACTGCCCGATCGGCTTCTGGTAGAGCTGCTGGTTTCTGTCTTGCGCAAAAACAGTCGGTTCTGTTACCTCAGCTCTCCCAAATCCTCAATGCTGGGGTTTGGTTACACAGAATGTTATTTTAGTGATGATCTGGGAGGAACAGGTATGATGGTAGGATGTCACGGGAGCCGTGGCAGTGTGGTGAGGTGGGCTGATGCTGTCCCCCCCCCACTTGGAGATCTGCCGCGGGAGTGCCCTCCCTGCTTTGCCGCCTTGGTTTCGTAGCCTAGGGTGAGGTGACGTGGCTCTCCACAATAGACGAGGGCACAGTTTGACTCCCTCACTCCTGACAACTAGAAATGACGAGTGAAACACCAGCAGATCCTCTCACAGATGCTTCAACGCCCCAGATTTTGGGTGTCAGCACAGTGCTGACCTGCACAGCTGGTGTCGGAGGCTCGGAGGAACCAGCTAGGGCCACTGTCTGTGTGTTTTACGTAGTGATCTTCCAGTTAAGTTTCGAAGGCAGGATGAAGTGGTGCTGGTGGGAGAGGTCACCCCTGGAGGGACCCCGTGCAGGGAAGGAGCATCTGTGCTGTAGCTGTTGATGCAGCATTAGCTGAACCTGCATTATTTGTGGTTTCTTACAAAAATAGTGGTGTGACGTAGCTTCTTGGGGAAGGAAGCACGTGGAGATCAAGGTTTGGGGTCCGGAGAGCGTTGGAGGAGGTTGCTCTGGGATTAAAGAGGAGGAGACCTCACATCCTGGGGACGGGACAGCCCAGGCGGTCACTTGGCATTGCTGTCTGGCACCACGGTGGTTGGGCTCTGGCCTTGGGGACTCGCATCGCAGGATGAGTGCGAGTGTCAGTAGTGACCACCGGGACCGGTGCAGTTGTGGACCCGACGCCAGCTCTTCGTGGCAGCCTTGGTGTGGAGCTGGTTAGGCCTCAGGTTTCCAAAGACTTACCATAAAACAAGCTCTTCTCCCTGTGCGGGGCCTCTCTGCTGTCGGGTGGCCTCTCGCGGTGTTTTGGCACAAGAGCTGGACTCCATCGGGGTCCTCCTGGCTCATTCTGTTGCTGGAGTCCTTCCCCACGACGGGCAGCGAGATCTTGTTTGCGGTGGGATGGGACCAGAGTGCGTTGTGTGGGGACACCCCGGTGGCAGCAGGGACGTGGCTGCGGGACCTTGTCAAACTGCCTCTCTCTCCTCCGTCCCCAGGTCTCTGCCCTCGACCAGGAGATCATCGAAGTGGACCCGGACACCAAGGAAATGCTGAAGCTCCTGGTGAGTGGCCCCAGCTGTTCCCCTGCTTGGGTAACCCTGCTGGGCTGGTGGCACGTCCCCAGCAGCACTCCTGCTGCCCTCAGGGGCTTGATGGTGTCGGCTGAAGGCTTCAACACTCTGGGCATGTGGTAGGGGTCCCTCCGCCCTGGAACGCGCAGGCGGATTAATTCCCGTACGGCTCTTGGGAGGGGAGAGGCATGGTGGCTTTGCCTGGGTCCCCGCTAGCAGGGTGGGTGTGCTTCTGGCCCTCTCCTCCTCCCGCAGCACCCTAGGGTGCTGACCCAAGGGCCTCCTCGTCAGCTCTCGCTGAGGGGAGGTGAGCATGGGTTCGCCCATAAAAAGACCAGATTCCCCTCACTGATGAGCTGATCTCCAGAGGAGGGTGGTCGTCTCCCCTTCTTTCTGGAGATGTGAATCCACCCTTTGTGCTACCACAGCACGTTCATGCTTCCCGCTCCTCCTGGGAGGAATTTGTCTCTGCCCTCAACGGCTTCAGGCACGGATGTGTGACCGATCCCGATCCTTTGCTGTTTTCCAGGATTTCGGCAGCCTGTCCAACCTGCAGGTGACGCAGCCCACGGTGGGGATGAACTTCAAAACGCCCCGAGGAGCGCTCTGAGTCGGTCGCTGTATGTCACTTTTCCAATAAACGTGGGGAAACCATCTCAGCCTGCCTGGTCTTTGGAAGCCTGCGTCCCCAGGGATGAGGAGGGAGGGCTGGTTCCTCGGGGTGCCGTGGCCCAAACACAGGTGTCCGAGGCTTCAGAGGGTGAGGAGGACTCAACACCTTCACGTTTGCTGGCATCTTTTTGGGTTCATTCTTGGCTCTTTGGGGTGTGAGGTGCAAAGCTGTTATTTTACAGGCTCTCCTGCTCTCAGGGCGGTGGGAGAGGATGACCGCAGTGGCTCCTCGGAGCTTGCCGGAGCTCCTCGCCCTCGGCGCCTCCCGGGTTTGCCTGTGCCTCCTCCGAGTGGACAGCTCGGGGGTCGTGCTGTGCTAGAATAAAAGTTGCTTTTTATAACCACCTTGGTCACTTTCCAGTGCTTAAATGAAAGGAAAAAGTCTTGTCGCTGGTTTTCTTTGTATGAGGGGAGTGAACTGGGCTGCGCAGAGCGCTGTGTCTGGGGGTGGAAGCTCCCCTGTGGAGACAGGCCCTGGTGAGGCTTGTGCTGTCCTTCCCCCAGCAAGGCGCTCCATCCAACAATTTCCCCAGGGTGCAACCGGCATGGAAGAGTTTTGGGGTTCACCCCCCTGAAACTCCTGTCCTGCTATGCAGAGGCTCTGCTCGGAGGCGGAGATGACCTACAGGTCTGTTGGCATCGTCCAGCACCACGACCTGTGGGCAGGGTGCCCTTGGCAAGGGCAGGCAGCACTGCCGGGCACCCCTGGCCGGGTGAGGGTCCCTGGGTTTTCCCTCCCTGCCTTGCGTGACTGGCTCCAGCATGACGTGGGTTTTGCTTAGGGGAAGTCTGAGGCCCTGCACTCAAAACCTCTGCAAACCCATGGAGCTCCCCGTGTGCCTGGGGGGATCCCAGGCCAGCCAGCCCCTGCCTGTCCTGCCAGCCCCGTGACAGCGCTGGATCCCACCAGTGAGCTGGGTACCACGGGTGGGCGCGGCTGTGCTGTGGGGTGACTTCTCCCTGCGAGGAGACCTCGGTGTGTCCCTCCAAGGAAAACTACTGTTTGCAGCCACATCTTAAAACCCCCAGTACAAATCAAAAGACAAGGGATTTGTGTTTTGGGGAGAAATGTCTATATTTAAGTTGGCTGCGAAATTTGTTTTAAATAGTTATTTAAAGAAGAAAATGTTTACAGTAAATGTAGCCAGATATTTAAATATACATTGAACGCGCTAAGCTGTAGTCAGGATAAGCCAAGCAGGGATAATTTATAAATCCCCCGCGTACCACGGAGATCTAACTCAGAATTTGCAGCTCGATACCACCACTCTTCGCTGTTTAACTAAAACATAGGGAGAACGCAGACTGACGGGTAAAATAACCATCAATCTGCAGAAGAGAGTGAGCAAGGAGGCATCCCAGCATCTTAACTACGGGACTGAATTTCCAAACACAACCGATAGCTCTCTGGCAGCTCTTACTTAAGTTTTTCATGCGAACAGCCACCTGTTACTTACAATTTTCTCTTCATTCTAGTCTTCACGTCAGAGTAAATGTTAATTTCATTCTGAATCCAATACGCCGCATAGCCCGAGGTGCCGGGAATGAAATCGTGGAGCTCTCCGACGTATTTCTTCATGTCGCGAGCAGAGGCGTAGCCTACGAAGGGAAAGCGCGGGTCTCACCGGGGGAGCTGCCCTCTTCTCCGACGAAACAAGGACAATGGAAAATGCAGAGCACAGAGGGGAAGGGAGCGATTCCCAGTCACACCCTCAGCATTTCCGTGGCTGTAAGTACCGGGAGGAAGCGAGGAGCACGCGGGGGATCCCCGCTTCATCCGCAATCGTTTTCAGGCGTATTTTCCACTCCTTAAAACTCTACCGACACCGAACGTTACCTGTCACCATGTTGTTCATCGGGTATTCCTGGAGGGCACGGTATGGAAATTCTCCCTGGGCAGGTGCTCTGGAGCCTGTTTCTTCTTCGCTGCTGTATCAAGGGGGGCAAAAACCTGTGCGTTATTTCCTGTGCGTTGGGGATCTCTTGAAATTTGGGGGGCGCGTCCAAATCCTACCACTGAGGGCAGGAACATACCTTTCGGCCAGGTCTAGCGCATCCTCCTCCACTTCTTCCTCACAGTCTTTTCTTGCTGTCTCCGGCTCGTTCATCAGATTTTCTTTGGGCTGCGAGTATCAATGCAGAGTTGAGTTAAAATTGTGTCCTGGGTACCCCGCAAAACACTAGAGACATGGTCTGAGAGCGCAGTATTTTTAGGACTTGTGATTTCAAACATAATTTAGAATACAATTTTAAATCTAATCACATTTTCACTTCAAAAGTACCGAGAAGTTGCTTTGAGAAGAGAGCGGGCAGTGTCTCGGGGCTGCATGGGGAAGGAAAACGCTGCACAAAAGGGCTGAGCTCAGACCTCGGCGATAGGCATCCCCGGAAGGATGCGCCGAGGAGACGGGACGTCTGTCTGGGTGAGGGAGAAAATCCCTCCTGCGCGTCCCGCGCTCAATCCGGTGCTGTCCCCCTTGGGATGTCGCGCTGGGAGGGACACACCCAGCGCAGCAAGCACAAGAAGATTTGATCCTGTATTTGGGCTGAGGGTCTGGGATTAAAACCAGGCTCCCTGAAGCTCATACAACTGATATTTTTTTAAGCTACACCTCCTGTAGTATAAATTTCTCATCTTACCTGTTCTGCAGGTGAATCATTCGCCTGCTCCCAAATAAAATGACCGATTTTCCTTCTGATTTCTGCCATGAATGAAAAAATAAATGACTGTGAGAGCATCAAATAATGAGACTGTGCAGCAGTCGCTGCCTGCCTCTCGCAGGTGCTAGCAAGGGCACTCGGGAGCCCTGGCAGGAGCTCACTGCAGGGCGCTGCTCGCTAATGCAATATAACCGCTCGATGTCCGGGTGGAGACCAGTGACAAGTGGTGTCCCTTGGGGGTCCGTATTGGGACCAGTATTATTTAACATCTTTGTCGGGGGCATGGACAGTGGGATTGAGTGCACCCTCAGCAAGTTTGCTGACAACACCAAGCTGTGTGGTGCGGTCAACACGCTGGAGGGAAGGGATGCCATGCAGGGGGACCTTGACAGGCTTAAGAGGTGGGCCTGTGCGAACCTCATGAAGTTCAACAAGGCCAAGTGCAAGGTCCTGTATATGGGTCAGGGCAATCCCAAGCACAAATACAGGCTGGGCGGAGAATGGACTGAGAGCAGCCCTGAGGAGAAGGACTTGGGGGTGTTGGTTGACGAGAAGCTCAATGTGACCCGGCAATGTGCGCCTGCAGCCCAGAAAGCCAACCGTATCCTGGGCTGCATCAAAAGAAGCGTGGCCAGCAGGCTGAGGGAGGTGATTCTCCCCCTCTACTCTGCTCTTGTGAGACCCCACCTGGAGTACTGCATTCAGCTCTGGGGCCCCCAGCACAAGAAAGACATGGACCTGTTGGAGCGAGTCCAGAGGAGGGCCACAAAGATGATCAGAGGGCTGGAGCACCTCTCCTATGAAGACAGGCTGAGAGAGTTGGGGTTGTTCAGCCTGGAGAAGAGAAGACTCCAAGGAGACCTTATGGCAGCCTTCCAGTACCTAAAGGGGACCTACAAGAAAGCTGGAGAGGGACTTCTTACAAGGGCATGTCATGATAGGACAAGGGGCAATGGCTTTAAACTGCAAGAGGGTAGATTTAGATGAGATGTAAGGAAGAAGTTCTTCACTGTGCGGGTGGTGAGGCACTGGAACAGGTTGCCCAGAGAAGTTGTGGATGCCCCATCCCTGGAAGTGTTCAAGGCCAGGCTGGATGGCGTTTTGAGCAACCTGGTCTAGTGGAAGGTGTCCCTGCCCATGGCAGGGGGGTTGGTACTAGTGATCTTTAAGGTCCCTTCCAACCCAAACCATTCTGTGATTCTATGATAATAGATGGAGAATATAATAGATGGAGCATCCTCTGGCTCTGGGGAGGAAGAATCGCTCCCAGCAGAAGGAAATTCCCTCCACCTAGAGGAGAAGTAACTGGAGGTTCTGGTTTGCACCCCTAAAAGGCTGCGCTCATGGGGGAACCCCCAGGGCAGCAAACCCCTGATGTTTTTTTTTCCCCTGACCTTCTTGCAGGCAGGCGGGTGGCAGGACAAAGTGGCCCAGAGCCACCGACGGCTTTGCTCCCGCATCAGTGCTCGCCCACGCAGAGAGGTAACGGGAGTGAAAGACCGTAGCTCTGCCCTCCAAGTAATTGAGGCTCTTGTGTATTCTGGAAGAGAAAAAAGATAGCTGGTTTCCAAAGGTAAACCTGAAAAAAACCAAAACAAAAAGTTTAGAGGGATATTGTCATTAAAACTGACCTGCTCCGATATTTTTGCCAAAAGCACCGAATTTTCTGTAATTTTCTAACTATGAGACTCTACCAGCAATGTCCCGTTACGGTCGCGGCTGCTGGCACTGCCTGAGAGCAGCCTGGAGGAAGGACACCGGGGACCAGGTAAACATGTATTTTTAGGGACTAAATGGCACCACTCTGCACTCTGCTCTCAAGATGAGACTGGTTCTTCGGTGAGGGGGAAAACGTGATTTTTATTTTTTTATTCTTAACCCCGCTGGTCCCTGCTCAGGCTCATGGCGCGGTCCCCAAACAGCAGTGGCACAACAGCTGAGGGAGGAAGGGTGGGTGGAGGATGCTCGAGCACTCACTGTCCTCCTTAGAGGGGAATTAAATATCATTTGCCAGGTTTAAGGGTATGGATAATGATTATATTTTTCCCAAGAAATAATCTGAATATATACATTGAATATATATTTTATATAAATATATAATTCCCCCTGGGGGACCAACCCAGTCCGGCGGGATGCTGTGGCAGAAGGAGGGTCATTAGTCCGGGTTTCTCGGGATTCCCCTCCCGCAGCTGGAGTGGGTGGCTGAGGGATTACAAAAATCTAAGCCAGTTTTAAGCAATCATGTGTTAAAAGAAGCTGCTTAGTCCAGCCTAGCAAAGCCTGCTGCAGAGCATTGTGAGAAAACATTGCAGTTCCCTTTCAGATAAATATACTTACATGATATTGAATACATATAAATATTCACTAGCTGGAGGAAGACCCTGAATATCCTTTCCTTATATTTGTTCTTGAGCTCTCTGATTTTTTATATTAAGCAAGCAGAAGGAACATAGCAATTCAGCCCTTTTCCAGTCATTTCTACCCCCACACTTGCTTTCAGAGTTAAGTTGCACTGGCTTTTTAGCACCTGGTTCCTTCCTTGGGCATGGTGTCGCCTCTATTTTAGACCCCGAGTTTTCCAGTAGATCAATTCAAAGGTAGCGAGAAAACCAGTGCAATTAGTTCAATTTACATCGGAGTTAAGCCAGCCTAACACATGGATGGTTTTTGGAGCCGTTTTCTGTTTTGTCGTCTAGCTATGGTTTAGTGTGAGTGTGAGTTTTCAGACCCCACTAAGCGGTAAAACCCCAGCAGACCTGTACCAGGCACTTTAAAACCACCCCCCTGACTTTTAAAGGATGTCAGCATCCCTTAAATACTTTAAATAAATACATTAAAACCGTTATCTACACCTTCGTTGATCTTTTGCTCTCTACAGACATCGCGTGGAGAGGGCTCAATGTGAGCGTGAAACAGGGCCACAGGCATCTCCCAAGCAAGGAGGGTGCTGCCAGCATGGGGGTGACATGGCGGGGGACGGGACAGCTGGGGGACACAGCCTACCTGCGGGTGTCCGGGTGGGCAGCATCGCTGCTGAAGAGGTAGTCGGCGTCCTGCCAGTGGGTGAGCACCCCGCCGCCGGCCGCTGTGGGGGGGGAAAAGGGGGTGAGGAGGAAGGTGGACACCCCAACAGGTCCCCACCTTGGGGTGACCTGGGATGGGGACAGCTGGTTGTGGGGCCACAGGGCCGAGGCCCAAAGTGGGAGCTGTGATGGGTCCCCCCATGGCTGTGCGTCTCCCACTGCCCCATTGAGGACTCTTCTGGACTTTTCCTAAGTGTGGGGGCACCATGGCCTGCCCTGGCACTGGGGGGGACCTGCCAAACCCATGCTCTGCCCTGCTGTGGGGGGCTCAGCCCGGCTCTGCCCCACCGAGGGGTGACAGGGCTGTGCCGCCATTGCTCTGCCCCACTGAGGTGTGAGAGGGCCGTGCCCCCACTGCTCAGCCCCACCAAGGGCATGTGTCAGCTCCGTGCCCCCTGTGGCTCATCCCCGGGGTGCCAGCGGGACCCCTCACCCCACAGCTCCCGTGGTCCCGGGCTGACGCTCTGCGAGAACCAGGCGCGGTGGCCCCGGAACATCGCGGTGGCGGCGGCGGGAGGAGAAGCCCTGAGGGGCGGCAGCGGCGGCGGCGGGAACCTGAGGGGCAGCGCCAGGAGGACGCTGAGGGCCGGCGGGGGCGAGCTCTGAGGGGCAGCGGCGGCGGGAGGACACTGAGGGGCGGTGGCGGGAAGCTGAGGGGCGGCGGGCGCTGAGGAGAGGCGCGGTGCCCCGAGGGGCAGCGGCCGTTTGCAGGGCTGGCCACCCCCCCCCGCCCCGGGTCGTTGAGGGAAGCCATACAGGTTTGAAACTGCCCCTCACGAGGGCTCTCATCCAGCTTTAACATCAGACCCAGTGTCCCCAAGACTACTTTGTCCCTTTTGTTAAACCTTGTGCCTTCCCTTCAGAGCCACACAGGAGCCCGTGGCCAGGCAGATCCCACAGAAACCTTTAAGTCAGTCAGTCGTCTTTTTTTTGATGGAAAAGTGTTCCTGCACCTTCTCAGCAGAATAAAAAAAGTGCAACTGAGCGCAGTGCCACCACACTCCAGACCCCCCCACAACCCAGCGGCCATCGGAGCCCATGAACTCAGCTCGGGTTGTCATATGACTCTGAAGAAACATTTTAAAGACCCCACTGGAGGAGTCCAATTTTATTTAGATAAAAATCCTGTACAATTCAGAGCTACAATTGTTTTTTTAATCAGTAATGCAGACTTTTATAGCTACGTGCTCAAAAAAGAAGCAGCCTAGCTTGCGTACTGCTTTGGGTAAACGGTATTTTAATGATAAGCTTTATTAAAGAAGGAATTCTGCAATGAAGACAATTGCTGCTCTTCATCATACCCACAAGTGAGACATGAAGAAAGGACAGAAGCTCAGGAAGATTTTGACTTGCAAGGCAGAATTTTTCAGACCTGCATAGGGGAGAGGAGATTGACATCAGTCACTGTTCACACCTTCAACTGTCATTAGTTTGGGGGGGGGGGGAAGTGTTTTCCATGAGGGAACTCCAACTGCAGAGTCCCAGCTGCAGGCAGACCGACCCACCTTCCAATTATATTTAGATAAAAATCCTGCAGAAACTGCTTTTATGTCCCCTCTTCAGTGGGGGTTCAGAGTTCAAGCAGCAATCCTCTGCCAAGGTGATCCTTGCACTCCACCCCAAGCACCAGCTGCACGGATATTCTTCCTTTATCCTGCTCTCAACTGCTCCGCCCCAGCTCAGTAAACCATTGTCCGCAGACTCTAGCGAAGTCACCAATGTCCCACCTCCAACCAAGCTTGGCATCCCTCGCCATCAGTGACCCTTACGCCGACGTCCCACCAAAGCTGCTGCACGCCACGCTGCTGCGTGGGCACAGCGCACCCCAGACCCTGCCCTGGGGCCAGGTTTCCATCCCCGCTGCCCAAAAGCGAGTGACAAACCAGAAGAGCGGCTGTGTATAATTTTTCAGAGCTCTGTTACCTAGAAGTGTCTGTACTGTATCAAATCACGGGTCCGTTTACCTCAGCATCCTGTCTCAAGCAACAGTTCAAAGCAAACACTTAAGCACTTATGGTTTCCCTTCTAAACATCCTTCCAATCCAGCCATTTCTGGCTCTGGGGGATCTCTTGAGCCTTTCCCCAGCCCCCAATATCACCCCTCAGCTTTTCTGCTGCAAGTTAAGAGCATATCTTTTTCTGTTGTCCCCCAGTAGAAGGATGGTCAACTGACCTTCATTTTCTCTTGTCCCTGCAAGCCTAACACCCCTCCTAGCCTTTGCTGCTCTACAGCAAGGAAGGGCTGGAGAGCTTTAGAGGGAGAGCAGCATTAGACAGTGAGAAGTAAAGGACTCTGGTCCATCTACAACTTCCCAAAGAGAAAAGCCCAAGGCAGTTTTTCCAATTTACGAAGTTCGTTCGACCTACGATTCTATCTCAGTCTAAAAGCCATCAATAACATCTTCTGGTCCAATGTGAGGGGCATTTCAAGTGAGGTCTTGGCAAGGCTTGTCCTGGGCACAGTTAATAATTATCCAGCCTCTACCAGGGTACATAACTAAGGTGTTTCAACCAGCATTGCAACTATGTCAGCTAGGCCACATATCTTTAGTTTTCTTTTCCCTATCAAGGGTTAAACTAGGATTTACCCAATTGCTAAATCCAGATCAGTTATGCCCAGATCATTTGAAGAACCTGGAGCCCTCAGACTGCGAGACACCAGCAAATAAAACCAAGACTGCTTCTGGTTTGGCAGCAAGGCACCGATTTGTGCCTCAAATCCCACATTACCGAGCCGACAAGCTGCCTGCCGCAGGGTTAACCAGCCTGCCTCTCCCCATGTCACGGGGATTTCCAGGTACAGCGACTTCCTCCTCACCAGAGAGAGGATAGCACCGGGGTCTGGAGAACCACTAGAAGACATGTGACAACTCTGAATGATCATCTGGCAGACACACCAAAGACATGCAGGGAAGTTTTGCTCCAAGGGGCTCCTTTCTTTTGAGCAAAGGAGACTTTTGTAGGCAAGGTATGGCTGAGAACTGGCCTAAACAGTGGGTAGAAAGGGTGTGGGAACAGCCCTGCTCCCAGTCAGCAGCAACACTGTATTTTCTTTTTTTGGGGGGGTGGTTGCTTTTGTTCCTCAACTCTGCAAGCTACACACTTCCCCCCTGCAGAAAGCAGTCCACGTTCCCCTTATCAGCACAGCATGGAGCATCAGCGCAACTCACCATGATTGTTCCAGACACAGCTTAGAAGTCTGCATCTGCAAGAAAGAAGGGCAGAGCGTTAGGTTTCGGGGTGAACAGCATGCCGTTTCTCCCATCACTGCAAGCCCACCCCTGCTGGACACAGCCCCAGTGCAGCAACCAGAGAGCTGCCCATGCTTGGCTGCGCGCTTGCTGTAGCAGGCTGCGTCACCACGATGAGTCCCAACCACTATATCCTTCTTTATATTCACCAAATATAAAGCCAAAAATCACTGCATGACCCATCTCTTTCTACGCAAGTTCACCTAGAAAGAGACCAGAGTGCTCCACTAAGAGTCGTCAGACACAGCACAACCAAATACCCACAGATAATACCAAGGCAAGTCTTCCCTGTCTGCTATTAACGAACTCTTTCATGGGTACACATACACAGCCTTTTCAGCAGCCCAGCTGAAATTAAGTTAATTTTCCATCTATAGCACAAGACCTTCAAAATCCACCCCATTATAGCACCCCGTTTCCTAAGAAGGGGAACAGAGACACTGTGGATATAAATTAACGAGCTCTGGCTTCTGCACATGAACGGCGGCAAAGCTTGAAGAGGAAGGCACACAATACCCCATCGGAAAGACTGCGGCTCTCTGAAGGCAGAGTGGGCCACCCTGCAAACGTAGACGTCGTCCTTCTTGGGGGTGAATGGCACATACACCAGGCGCTCGAAATACCACTTCTCGTTGAACGACATGTCCGCGTACTTCACGCCGCTCATGGGCTCCCCATTCTTGAGGAGGGTGATGTCAATCTTCGGAGGGTGGAAACCACTCACGAAGCAGTTGAGGACGTTTTCCTCTCCAAGTGCGACATGTTTGCGGGAGTACACCTCCACCTTCGGTGCCGCTAGAGAAGAGGCTAAAGGGGTAGTGAGAAGCAGGTCTGCAGCGGGCACCGCCTCGGAGAAGCCAGGGCCCACCCACTCGGGCACGGTAACAGATACCGGGCCCCTCACAGCACTTCCCCCCCGGCTCACACCGGTACCAGGGCCCTCACCGCCCCCCTCCCCCGGTACCGGGCCCCTCACAGCACTTCTCCCCCGGCTCACACCGGTACCAGGGCCCTCACCGCCCCCCTCCCCCGGTACCGGGCCCCTCACAGCACTTCCCCCCCGGCTCACACCGGTACCAGGGCCCTCACCGCCCCCCTCCCCCGGTACCAGGCCCCTCACAGCACTTCCCCCCCGGCTCACACCGGTACCAGGGCCCTCACCGCCCCCCTCCCCCGGTACCGGGCCCCTCACAGCACCCCCCTCACCCCCAGCAGGGCCCTCCACGCCGCCCCGGGCACTCACCATGCGCCTCGCCCGGGCGGACCAGCGCTATCAGCACCAGGACCCCCACCTTCAGCGCCAGCTCCATGGCTGCCAGCCGCTTCGCTCCCCTGCTCTCACAGACTAGCCCGGCCCCCTCGCCCGCCGCCTTTTATAGCCGCTCTCGCGCGCGGCCAATCGCGGTGTGGAATTGCTCGCGCGTCATCAGTCTCCAGGCGCAGAGGGAGCTGAGAGGTTATGCGAGCTAGACGGTGCGCGCTGCGGGCAGCGTCGCTTTCGCTTTCGTTTTCGTTTCGGGCCTGAGGCACCGCCCGGGACTTGGCGGGCTCGGAGCCGCCCTGGTGGGCCCGGCAGCGGCTCTGCCCGGTGCCACGCCAGCCGGAGCCTCGCCGGCAGCCCGGCCGCGGGTGGGGCTGCTGCCGTAGCTGTGCCCCAGGCCCGGGCCAGCCCTGTGCTGGGGCCTTTCCCGCCCCGGGGCCTGCCCCACCTTCGGCCTTCCCCTCAGGGATGGAGGCATCAAAGGTGTGAGGTGGTGCCGCAGCCGAGCCTGGGCAGCCGTTCCCCCGGGGCCTTGAGCTGGACACGTGTGGTCAGGAACCCCTGCTGGGAGCAAGTCATGGCACAAGGTGCTCGCCAGGCTCCTGCCCCTCAGCAAAAGGGGGGTAAAAACCACCTTTCATGGGAGATTTTGCAGCCAGGGCTCGTACTGCGCCGACAGCCTACGCTGGTGCAGCCTGGCTGCCTTCCTTTCCGAACCTCAGTTTGCTCTCTTTCAAAGCCTGTGTGGGCGCGTCTCAGTCTGGTGGCTGCAAGGCTGATGGACTGACTGTCATTCGAGCACAGCACGTACTCCCTGACGTCAAACACAAGAACCTAAAGGTCAAAGAACGAGGTTTTCTGGTGCCTCCTCCAGAAAACCTGTGAGCACCAAAGCCCAGCTAGGCTAGGCACGCCTCTGAGTGGCCCTGTAACGCTGCTTGGAGGAGAGAAGTACAGCAGCTTTGAATAGCAGCATTAAGAAAACCAAGGTTAAAAAAGGAAAATGAACCAGTATTAAAGAGCACGTAGATATTTTATACACCTAGGAGCTTGTCTGCTTGTGGTCCTACAGGTCATGTACTGCTTATCTTTAGTCACTGTTTCACACTGGGGAGCAGATACGTGTATGTTGTCTTCTGTCCAGCTGTGTAAGGATTAAAAAGTTAAAAAACAACAGAGAAAAGAAAGGAAAGTCACTACTAGTGGGAAGAAAACAGCAGCATCATGGAGCTCCTCTGATGCTGGGCCCCTTTAAGACTTGCCTTCTTAATACATCCCATTTAAAAACCTAGCTTAAATCAATAAAGCACGTACAGAGAACATCCCCCACCCAAAGGCAGCAGGTAAATCAGCAGAGACTGAGCAAAGAAAAAACCTGTGAATGCTTGTTATCAATCCCCCCCGGACCAGCTCCAAGATGAGCTCTTGCTCGGTTTCCCGGCTGCCCGGTGAGCGGCGCCGGCGGCCACACAGCTGCCATGGAGTGTTTTCGCTGTGAGATAAGGGGACGCAGCTGCCGTCGGAGCCTTATCAGGGTTCTCAGGGCTCTCACAGAAATAAGCCCTAACTGCTGTGCTAGCAGCTGAGCTGGCATTGGGGGTCACTGCCTCGGAGCCCGACCCGCAGGCTAGTCTGGCTCTGCCCAGGTGAGCGATCCCCTTGGCTCCGGGAGGATTAATTAGACAAAGAGCTGATTGCAGGACATGGATCCTTTCTCCGCGCTGACACCCGGGCTCTCCCTGTTGGGACGGGAATCCCTGGAGGTGACTCTGGTGTAACCAGCAACGCCCAGCAGACTTTTCCCTGTAAAGAGAAGCTGAACCACGAGTTTCTTCCACATGACATTTCTAGAAGGCCGCGCTGATTTGGTTAGAACAGCCAAATCTTCCTCTTTTAGGGTGCTTCTGCTTTTAGTAGCAGAGAAAAATATTTAAGGAGTGGGTGAGGCCTGACATGACCGAGGTGCTCCCGGTGTTAGGGCGGACGAGGGCAGCCCACTCTGCTTCGTGGGACGCAGAGATTTACAGCATCTTCGCCTTTAGTTTTGCTCCCCTGTGCTTTCAACTCTACTGCTGTAAATCTCTGAGGCGCGCTTCCAGCCGGACCGACCACATCCTGCTGGTTTTCTGTCACCGCTCAGAGGGGTATTGCTTCAGAAAACGCCCTCGCTGGCAGGGAGCGACGAGAGCAGTGGAAGAACCTGGGCTGGGGTTTTCTGTGCC
Source organism: Gymnogyps californianus (assembly GCF_018139145.2). Classification (NCBI taxonomy): domain Eukaryota; kingdom Metazoa; phylum Chordata; class Aves; order Accipitriformes; family Cathartidae; genus Gymnogyps; species Gymnogyps californianus. The sequence goes on along the minus strand of NC_059481.1, from coordinate 1,080,866 downwards.
CCGAAAAAGGCAGGGGTTTGCAGTTTTACACCCCCTTTCGCGGGGGCGGGGGGGCCCCATTAAACCTCGCCCTCATCCCAGCTCCATCCCCACGCACCGCCAGCGGTCCCGGCTGCGTGGGCGGGGCCTAACCGAGGGGGCGGGGCGAAGGGACTGCGCAGGCGCGGAGGCGCAGTGGGCGCCGCCATGCTGTACGGCAAGCGCAGGCGCGACGGCGCGGTGCCGCCGGCGCGGCGGCGGCGGTCCGTAAAAGGCGGCGGCGGGGGCAGCCCGGCCCCGTAGAGGGAGGCGGGCGGCGCCGCGGCATGGCGGAGGGCGGCGAGCCGGTTGTGAGTGCCCGCCCTGCTCCGCCCTGGCGTGCTGCTCCGTCCCCGGGGCCGCCTCTCCTCCCGCTTCCCTGGGTCACGCCCCCCCCCCCCCCCCCCCCCCCCCCCCCCCCCCCCCCCCCCCCCCCCCGGTGGCGGTTGCCCCGGGGCTGCCTCTCCCGGGGCTGGCTCTCCCCGGAGTGGTCGGTACCGGAGAAGACACTGCCCTGGAGGTGCTGGTGGGGTGTCCTTCCCTACCTTGTGCTCGGGTGCTGCTCATGCCCCGGTAGTGGGGTGTTCACTCTGAAGCCTAATGGTCTCCCTCAGCGCCAGCCACACTGGTGCTGTTCCATGCCGGCATCCCTTGTGCTGGCGGGGGTCACCTCTGGGCGGCTGCAGCCCTCGCCCCGGCAGGCTTCAGCGGGCTCCTAGCCTGCGCTGAGCCAGCAGGTCTTGCCCTCGCTGGCAGTGCTGGTGGCTCCTGGTCTTCCCTTTCCAGCTATGGAGCAGCTGTGAGCCCTGGGGGCTGCCTGGCACCACCACTGGGGTGGGGGGGAGGTTGGGTGCCCCCCACTTTGGGACCATGTTAGGGTAACCTCTCCCTTAGTGGGGACCCTGCTGCTTTCAACTCCAGATCCTTGAGGACTACCTGCTGGTGGAAGATGCGCCTCTGCTGGAGGAGATGGCCGAGGAGGATGAAGAGCTCGACCTGTACAACGAGATGACTTTTGGGTTAGGTAAGATCTCAGGGGAGCCCCAGTATTGGGGAGATCAGCCAGCACCCAACAGGAGGATGGAGGTGGGGGGGTGAGGAAGGTGTCCTCCAGCCTGGTGAGGAGCTGGGTTGGGAGCAGGGCCCCCGGTGGGTGCTGCCCAGGCTCTCACCCACCCTGATGTGCTCTGCTTCCTCCTCCAAGACCGAGACTCCACTGAGGAGGATGCTGCAAAACCCCTGATGCCTCCGGAGATGAGCCCTGAGCTGGCCGTAGCGGTGGCAGAGGAGACCGAGGTCAGGGAGGAACTGGGGCTCGGAGTGGCTGAGCAGCTGGAGGAGCTGGGAGAGCCCCAGGAAGAAGGCGGGATGGAGCCGGAGGCTGAGCAGGTCAGCTCCGAGTTGGAGGAAGAGGAGCTGGGGACTGAGGAACAGGAGGAAGACCAGGAGCCCTGTGAGGAGCCCAACGACCTGGGAGACCCGGCAGTGATGAGAGCCGTGCAGAGCAAACCCACGCTGGAGGTGACGCATGAGCGGAGAGGGAGGGGACCCACGCCTGGCCAGCAGGCAGAGGGGCTGGCGGAGACCCACTGCTCCCCCTTCCATCCCCATGCCTGTGGGTCCTGCCCCCATGGAGGGCACCGGGAGTAGTTTGGTCCCTGCCCAAGGGAGGATGACCCGCCGTGCCAGGGCTGAGTACGTGCCTGTAACCTCTTCTTTGCTTGCAGAGCCAGGACTCGGCGGTACTGGACAGCAGGATTGGTGCTTGCTGGGCAGAGTTCGGCAAAGAGGACGTGGTAAAAATGTCCCCTCCCACCCAGTGACGAGGCTGAGTGGCCCCTGCAGTGTCCCCTGCCCCTGTCCTCCTGTCCTCCTTCCCCGTGCTGACCATCTCCCTGTCTTCCAGCTGGCAATGGATCCTGCGGTGTGGGGCTCCTGCCCCGGCAGCATCCCGCCCCACCACGTGCTGGAGGTGGGTACCCACAGCCAGGCCCTCGGGGAGCGGCTGAGGGCTCCCCGGTACCCTGGGCCAAGGGTCATGCAGGCGATTTGGGGTGACTGGGGGACCTCCAAAGCCTCGTCACGGGTCTGGAGGTGCACGGATGTGTCTCTTGGGTGCCAAGGCTGTGGGCGGAGGTGCCCACCCTAAGCAGAGTCTTGGTTTGAAGGTAAAGCTGTTGAGTTTGGGGGGAGTGGGACCCCATGCAGGGTGTCCCTGTGGGTCCCCTGCTGTTGCACGCTGCCAGGATGGGAGCCTGGCTGGTGCATGGTCTGGTTGAGCGATGACTGAAGGTTTTGGTGAGCTGGCCAGTGCTGGGGAAGTTAAATTGTTCCCAGTTGGGCCCCGTTCCCATCTCCTGCTGCCTCCTCCCTGCAGGATAAAGCCATCCTCCAGGTCCTGGAGAGGCCCCCACCCTCCACCAACATGGCCCTCGACTTCCTTGGCTCCCCAGTGCAGAGGGGCTATGGGGGCTCTCCCCAGCTCAAGCGCCCTGACTTAAGACTGATGTCCTCCAAGTCCTTCCCCCAGCGCTTTCTCCGGCAGGTAACAGGTTTCGGGGGGCTCTTGCATCCCCTCTTTCTCTGCCCTCCTCTCCCCAGAGGTGCAGCCTTGAGGACAGGCCTGTCCTAGCGACACCTCCCGTCTCCTGCCCTGCAGCAGTCGTCGCTGATGCCTCGCTCCCCGTGCTCCCCTCGGCCCTTCACGCCAGCTCGCAGACCCTCTCCACTCTTCGCTTCTAAGCAGGTAACGCAGCGGGCTGCGAGCCACCACCGTGTCCCCTCTGAGGTAGCCCTGGAGCGGAAGGGGATGGGGACAGTGCCTCCCCAAAGCTCTGCCGTCCGGGGCAGACTTTGCAGCTCTGTCTAATCCTGAGCACCCATCTCCTGCATCTTGCCGACGGGGGAAAGTGGAGCCACTGGTGTAGCCGTTGCTTCATAAATCTATTTGTCCTGATGTCCCCACGGAACCTGTACCGGGCATGGTGTTGTGCTTGGTGTCATGCTGCAGCACTGGTGATGGACCTGGGGCACCCAATCCCTGGTGACACTTGGGTCCCCTCACCTTGCTCAGCTGTAGTGGCAGGATCCTGGGGGGTATCGCCTTGCTGTGGTGCCCCACGCGTCCCCTCCGTGCAGGGAGAGGGTGGCCCCTGCGAGGATGGGAGCCAGAAGCCAGCATGGAGCTGGCAGACCCCTCGGGGACCCTGGGAGGGGAAGGCTCAGACACTTGATCGCTTCTCTCTCTCTCTCTCCAGACCACAGGGTACGCATCTCCGACCCCTTTCCGGCCCATATCACCCAACATCAGCAGTCCGCCACGGCCTCTCGCCATGCACTTCGGTCCCATGTCTCCCTCTTTGGACCCTGCTCTCTTCTTCAGTCCGTCGGCCAGCGGCCAGCTGAACCTCAGGTAGCAGGGTGGCGAGCGGGGTGCCCAGGTGGGACCGGAGGAGCCGCACAAAGCAGCTGGGGGGGTGTCCCCCTCTGGGGATGGCTCTAGTGTGGGTGCTGAGCCCCCTGACCCCCGTCTGGTCTCCTTTGCAGCGTGCCCAGCCATATGACCCAGCTGCACCCCCAGCACCAGCGGATCCTGACCCAGCGGCAGCAGCAAGGCGGGCAGGCACAGAGGTAAGGGGGTGACCCCGGGAGCTGCAGGGTGGTGGGGAGGCTCTGGGCAGTCACAGCAGGCTGTGATCTTCTCCTGTGCCAGCATCTCCCCCAAGAAGCTGTGGTCTCCTAAAGTGGACCCTTATGCTGGGCTGATGACCTCCAAGGAGAAGGACTGGGTTGTCAAGGTGGAGATGATCCAGCTGCAGAGCGAGAACATGGATGATGACTACTACTACCAGGTGAGCTCCTGCCGGCAGCACCAGTGGCTTATTCTCAGGGCTGGGACTTCATCTCTTTGGGAGCTGGAGGGTGCCAGGGCTTGTGGTGCCTTCCCTCCTGGCTACGCCTGTCATTACAGACGTACTACCACCGGCTGGAGCGCAAACAGGCGGAGGAGGAGCTGCTCGGCGGGCGCAACAAGCAGGAACCCCCCAAGTTGGTCACGCCGTTCATCCAGAAAGTGGAGACGTATGACTCCGGTGAGGGGCTGGGGCGGGCGGCGGGGGGGCCGGACGAGAGGTTGCAGGATGTGGTCTCACCGTATCCCATCTCTCTTCCAGTGGTGCGCATCGCAGGCTCGCTGGGCCAGGTCGCGGTGTCCACCTGCTACAGCCCTCGCCGGGCCATCGATGCTGTGCACCATGCCCTTGTGGAGGAGGTAGGTGAGGGGAAGCCGGGCTAGTTGGTGCCTCAGATGCCTGGGGATGCAGCTCTGAGCCTTCCCCAGGCCCTGGAGCAGCTTTAGCAGGAGCTTTGGGAGCTGCTGTGACCGAGCGTGGGTGCTGCTCCGAGCCATGGGATGGGGCACGCAGTTGGAGGAGGTGCCGCCTCGGCGGTGGCAGCTTGTCCCCTGCCAAGGGGTGGGATGGGGCTCCGGGTAGTCGGAGCCGGCCGTGGCCTCCCCGTGGGATTGCTCTGTATCCTGAAGCCGCCTCTGATCCCCAGGGAGCAGCTGGCCCAGCGCTCTGCCGGCGGCGGTGTCTGGTGCTGGCTGTAACTGTTGTGCCTTCCTTTCTCCCCTCCTGAAGGCTGCGGGGAGCCACCGGCTTCGGGCGCTGCACAGGATCGAGAAGGTGAGCGAGCCGCAATTTGGGGTAGGGCGGAATGGTGCAGACGCTCGGTTTTCATCTGAGGAGCTCTGTGAGGGGACACCTTACCTGGGCAGGGATCCTGGATAACCAGTTGGTAGAAGATTCTCCAAGCTGCTCCCTTACCCTGTGCCATTTCTCCAGCTCTTCCTGCAGCTGCTAGAAGTGGAGGAGACGCAGCGGAAGATGTCCCTGGCCCCGGAGGAGCAGCAGCCCTGCTGTCAGGAGCAGAAGAGCCAAGAAGTGGAGCGTATCTACCAAGCCTTGAAAATCAGGGCTTGCAGCAGCGAAGAGTGAGTTTGTGCCATGGGGAGAGGGGAGCAGGCAGCATGTCCTGGTCCTCGCGGGGCTCAGATGGTCATGGATGAGTAGTTCTGGGCAACAGGGAGGATTGGATCCTGTCCTCCATGTGTCACCGTGGCCTGTGCTGACCCTGCCCGTGAGCCTTGTCCTCCCCTGGAGCCGATGCTGGTCCTTCTGGATGGACAGAGATGATACAGGTCCCTCAGGATCTGTGCCAATGGAGCCTTCATCCCCAGGGAGGCAGAGGATGAATTCCTGCAACTCCTGTGTGTGCGGAAGGGCAAGAAGCTCACAGCCCGGCTGCTGCCCCACCTGACCTGGGAGCAAGCGGAGAAGATCCTGCTGACCATCACCCACCACCTGCCCTTCCTCATGAAGAAGGACGTGTTGGACGAGGCGAGCACCTCCAGCCAGGGCAGGGGCATCCTGGGCTGCCTCCTTCCCCTGTCTGCTCTTGCTGGGGGGGCACCCTGGGCAATGGGGGGGCCCCATCTTGCTGGATCCCAGCGTGGTCAGGTAGCTGGTGGGGTTGACATGAGACAGGAGCCTCTTTCCTTCCCTGGGGAGGAGGAGAAAGGTCTCCAGGAGTGGTTAAAGCAGTCCTGGTGGCAGTCCCCCCCCGGGGGGGTGCAGTGTTTGCCTTTGCGTCCCCCCCAGGTGCTGGGGTGGGGCTCAGGGATGGGGCTGTGGCCGTGATGGGTCGAATGGTCTCAGATCCCTGCTCTCCCCTCTGCTCTGCCCAGTCTCTCCCCCTGCTCTACAGCCCGTTGAACGAGGTGGTGGGCAGGATGACCTTCAGCAAACTCATCGAGGTCCTGCAGGAGATGACCAGGCCTCTGCCTGAGTCCCCTGAGCTCCCTCTCACCATGGCCTTGAAGAACCAGGTATGCGACCCTGAGGAGGGCAGAGCCTTGTGGCGTCTCCAGGGTGCTGCTGCCGCCGGCTGTGACACTCCTCCTGGTGCTTCCCTGCAGTTTGGGATCTCCTTGCTCTACTCCCTGCTGAGCCATGGTGAGAGGCTGCTGTCCTCCGACACACCACTGGAGCCACGCAGCGGGGACTTTGAGACGTGGTGAGGGGCTGTGTGAGCAGCGGGGTTGGGGTTCGCCAGCCGGTGGGGCACTCACCCCCTGCGTTGATGCCCCCAGGACAGACACGGTGTTCCTGGTCGCCCGGGAGCTGTCGCAAGTGCCCAAGGCCTCGCTGGTGGAGCCTCTCTTCTTGCCCAGCAACCTTCTCTCCCTCTTCTGCCGCTACCTGGACAAGCAGACCGTCCACCACCTGGAAGTCAAGATGGAGTGAGTACCGCCTGGCATGGCTCCCTGCCTCTCCTGGGGATCCCCCGGGAGAGGAGCAGCGGCCAGCATCGGGGCCTCACTGCTGCTGTCCCCTTGGGGACCCCGTTGGACACAAGTCTCCAAACCTCTACCGGGCTGAGCTGATCCTTGCGGCTGTGCTCCGGCTTCTCTCTCTGGGGCAGGTTGGCATCAGCTGCCGGCAGTGCGAGTGTGACAACCTGATGCTCCGACCTCGTCCTTTCCCCGCAGGTGCTCCCCGCTGCCGTCGGAGGCTGCCATGCCGTGCTGAGCGCCGGGAGCCAAGGATGGGAGCCGGGGCTGGTGGTGCCGGGAACGGGCAGGGCCCGATGCTGTGACTTTGAGTTTCGAAGCGAACACTTACCCTGGTGCGGGGCACTCTGGGTGAACCGGGCACTGGCAGGGCCGGCGCTCGAAGGCTGATGCTGACCTGCCCCGGTGCCTGGGAGCACAGCACGGGGAGGCGGGTAACTTATTTTGGCCTCGCACCCAGCAGCGGTGAGCGCCAGATCACGGCGGGTGTCGAGGCAGGGTCTGCACAGGGGCGCTGGGAGCACCTGGGGGTGAGTGACTTTGTGTACAGCACTTGAAATAAAATAAAAAGGTGATTAACGAGCTCCTCCGCCTCCTGTGGGCAGCTTCTGCTGTAAGCACAGGGGTTCCAGAGGCATCATCCGGCTATGGAGACCCCTGGTTGGGGATGGTGGCGATCTGAGCGCACAGTAAAGGGGAAGGAGAAGCAGGGAGGGATGTGCAGAGGACCCAGAAGGAGGATAAAGGAGGACGGAGGAGAAGGCAAAAGGGAGCAGAGGGGATCAGAGGACCCATGCGGCTGGTGACAGAGGGGAATTGAGCCCCCAGGGAGAGGAATGGGCTGGAAGAAAAGGGATGTGGTGGGGGAGATGGGGTCAGAGCTTGCCCTGAGGGGAAAGGAAAGGTCTGTGCACGCAGGAGGGCACATCTGGGTGCACACGGGGAGGATGTGGGGGATCTTGAACACACATGGGTGGGTAATAAAGCACCTCTTCTCTCTGCTGAGCTCTCAAAGGCTAATTAGTCTAAAGGCTTGCAGACGTGGTCATCATGAAGTTCCTTGAAGCATCTTGAGCCACTTTAACTGACCATGACCACCCCAAGTTGACCCTCACTGCTGCATCTAGGGGTGAGGGCGTGCTTAGGTGTAACGTCTGGTTTCACTGTAGAAATCTTTGTGGCTCCTGCCTGGCTAATATGGTGGGATTTCCCCTAACCCTGTGGACCACCTGAACCTGGGGCACCTATGCTTAAGCACCTGGATGTCCATCCGGAGGTCTAAACTTGACACCTAAAGCCCAGTGTATATTCAAAAGAGATTTGCACCAGAAAGTTCTCTCGTCCTCAGACTGGTAGCTATCATATGTGCCCAAGCTCCAACCCCGTGTAGATGAAACTGTTCCTTTAAACTGACATGGAGTGGAGAATTTGCAGAAAATAAGGATGTGACCAGTATGGCTGAGTGGTTGGGTGGGATTTATCTTCACAGCTTATCAAGACAGCTCAGATCTCAGCTTCTGAAACTCACTTCAGAGGAGCAACTGAGATGCCTAAATACAGCGGTACAGAGACAAGAGAGGCCGCAGATGCGATGCAGGACCTGGGGGGGCTCCTGCCCTTCGTGCTAGAGGCAGGGTGTAGCCTGTCAATCATCTAAAAGGGTGCGAGGTTCAGTAGGAAGGAGCTCCAGATCACTCTGGCAGCTGCCTTTGTCATCCTGATGCCTCCCCTGCTCATCTTGGTGTCCTGCAGCCTCAGCCTTTTCTCTGCCCTCAAAATCAGGTTTGCCAAAAGCAGGTTCAAAGCCTTCTCCACTTGGTCCTCACACTTTATTGTTGGAAAGCTCTTCTTTAGGACAGTTATGTTCATCCCTACGCATCCCTAGCCATCGTCTGCTATGTCACTTCAAAAGAGTGACGCTGGCAGGTTGTGATCAGGGTGAAACCTATAGTTTCCAACCCACCGAGGCAATCTGGGAGGATACCTGCGTGGTGACCCATCTGCAAGCAAAAGGATGGACCTTGCCACTACAAACCCTAGAGACAATTTCAGACAGAAGGGAACTAGCAGCTGCTTGCTGATTTGCAGGAAGAGAGGAGGACACCAGCGAGTCCTTCAAGATAAGGATAAGCTGTGTTATGTTTTCGGCTGGCAAGGGAGCAGAGTGCAGACCAAGCGCGAGCGCTCCTCACCTGAAAGCCAGCACTGACGAAGGAAAAAAGCACAACATGGTTGCAATCACGTACGAACCCAAATGCTCCAACGTAGAAGGGTTGGAGTTTCTACTGGACTTTGCTGCTTTGTTGCAGGAAACAGCTGAGACACAAGAAGGGAAATCCGTCTCTTTTGGTTACTCACCCACAGCCGAGGGACCCACACCACCCAGCAGCTCCCCTCGGCGCTTCCCACCTGGAGAAAGAGACCCTCTCCCTGGAGCACCACCCGGTGAATTAATTCAGCTGAGGGGTGTCCGGCAGGTCAGGGACCCCATCTGGTTTATCCACATTGGGATCTTCTCCGTTGACCCAAAGCTGATGAAAGTCCAGGGTGTCTCACCCGGCTCTGCTTTACCTCCTGCCCTGCCCGGCTCCTCGTGGCACTGTCCCGAAGAACCACCAGCCCCATGGGGTGGTGGTGACCCATCACCATGAGTGAGCGACTGGACCAAGGGTGGTCACTGTCTCCAGGGTATGGGGCTCATCCTGGGATGTCTTCAGGGTACGGGGCTCATCCTGGGATGTCTTGGGGGTTATGGGGCTCATCCTGGGATGTCTTCAGGGTATGGGACTTATCCTGGGATGCAGGGAAGAGTATTTTGGGCTTGCACAAGACTTATTACTGGATGTTTCGGGGAGAAACCAAAGGTGGGGAGAAAGAGGGATCGAGGTGGTTTGTGGCAGCGTCACCTCTCTTGGGATGCTCCTGAAAACCCTTGCGCTGAACAGGCGGCCATCCCGGTCCAGGTGTGGAGAGGATGGCGGCTGTCCCGGTCGCGGTGTCGAGGGGACCGCGGCCATCTTGGTCAGGGCACTGAGGAGGGGACAGTGACTGCCCCAGAGTTCAGGTATCCCAGGGAGGGCGGCTGGGGCACGGAGAGGACTGTGGCCATCTTGGTTGGGACATCAAAGGCACCGTGGCGTCTGGGTCAGGGCATCGAGGGGTTGGCGGCCATCTCGGCTGGGGCACTGGGTCTCGGTTGGGTCCCCTCAGTTGAGGGACACCCCCCCCTCACCGCCCACCCGCCAGGCTCGCGGCCGTTTCCACGGGGACGGAGCGACGCCTGCCAGCGGAGGAAAACGGCGGAGGTCATTGGCTCCCCCTGGCGGGAGAGGGCGGGGCAGGCGGAGGCTCCGCCCAATCCGGTGGCTGCCCGCCCCCCCCGCCCCCCCCCCGCCCCCCGGCGGGTTAAGGCGGCGGCGGCGGTTTCCGGCGCGGCTGTCGCAGGCGGAAGCGGCGGCGGCGGCAGCGCGGACATGGCGTCGGGCGGCGCCTGCGGCTCCCGCTCCCCCTCCCCTGCCGAGCGCCGCCCCCCGCCCTTCCCCGAGCCCCACGGCGGTGACAGCGACGCGCCGGGGGCGGCTGACAGCGACACGGAGGGCGAGGACATCTTTACCGGCACCGTGAGTGCGGGCCGCGGTGTGGGGAGGGGGGGAGCGCCCCGGGGGTAGGCCTGGGGCGGCTGTGAGGGAGGAGCTGCGGGGCCGGGCCCGGCGGTGCCTGCAGGTGGGCCCTTCTCTGAGGGGGCGGCCCGGTGCCTGCAGGCAGCGGCGTGGCATCCTCCGGGTTTGGTTAAAAAAAGGAGGAAACCCCCAAAACCCCCCAAAATAAAACGGGGGGGGGGGGAGATGCCTCTCGGTTCTTGTCCCTGCGGGGAGCCTGGCACCTCCTCCCTCCCCAAGAGCACCTCAAGCGCCTCGGGTGGCTGTGGAGGGGGGTGCTGTGGGGGCCAGGTGGGTGCCCGGGGGTCAGGGAGCAGGCCCTGGGGTCGCAGGTGGCTCCCTTGGCTGCAGGACTGTGAAACGGCTCGTGCCAGGCTGGTCCCTGTTTCCCCGGGGTTATAACCTGTCAATTCTTGCAGAACCCAAGTGTCTTGAAGGAGCCTGTCAGTGTGAAGATATTCCTGCGTGACTGGGGCACGGTGCTGGCGGCAGCTGCCTGCTTCTCGGTACCCCCCCAGATGAGGGTCAGAGTAACTTGTGAGTGGGCCACCTCGCTGGTTTCAAACCTGGTGGCAGCCACAGCTCAGCGTCACTGCTGCGCAGGTTGTGAGACTTCACGGGGAAAAGCCCGGTCTTCCTTCTCCCAGCATCAGCTCTTGTCCCCACAACATCCAGAGGGTGTTGGTGTGGCTGATGTGGTGCTTGCTGCCTTCGGTTTGGTGTTGGGGGGATGAACCCCTGCGTGTAGCAAGGGTCGAGATGACAGGAGGCGTCCGATGTCCCCCGCTCACGGTGAGGAGGCTCGCCAACACCGCGGTGACCTCCATTGCCTTGTACTGGCACAATTTGCTGCAGGAGGGTCTAGGAAGGTTTAGTGGTACTTGTTCAGCAAACTAGGTTACTGTGTTGCTGCACAAATTCCCCGCTGAAGGTGGAGGTGTGAATGGTGAAGGGTTTCAGCGCCTTTTCTTGTTTCTAATGGTCTCCTGTGCGTGAATCCCTGGTTGTTGAAGGCTGTCGGCGTTAACTCATGGCAGCTTTGGCCAGCTGTGCCGGTGTTTGCTCCAGATAGTGACCAGCAGACAGGAGGAGAGTTGAAACACTGGCTGGTGCTTTCCCAAGCTGAATCCCTCCCCAGCCAGCTGCTGGCCTCAGGTTCTTGGGTTCGGCATCCGCACCGAGCGAGGATCTCTGCTAGAGTGGCTGCAGAAGCTGGCTCCTCCAGCAGGCTGGTTGCTTGAACGCTGCAGGTACTAGGGTTGATTTCCTAAGCTCTGCGAGCTGAGGCTGGTCGCGTTGTCCCCTGCGAGGGCTGACACCGTGGCCTCTGCCTGCCTCGCCCAGGCTTTTTCCAGCCTGCCTGCTCCTGCTGGCAGGGCAGGAGGAGTTGGTGTCTCTGGCAGGAAGCTCTCCAGAAACCTTTCCCTGTCTGCAGTTTCCCAGCCCTGATGTTTTCCCTGGGTTGGGCTCAGGGAGGCCTTAAGCAGGGGACCATGGCCGTGAACATGCGAACCTGCCTGCTGCTGGGAACGGAGCTGGCCCGGACAAGCTTCTCCTGCCACCGGCACAAAGCTGGAGCTGTCTCTGCCCCGTTTCTGGTGGAGCTCCTGGCCTGGTGCTGCCCTGGTGTCCTTGAGCCATGCTCACTCAGCAGCAGGCTGTCTTCTGCTGGTGGCTTCGCAGCAGGGAACAAGGCAGATTTGGGGAGATGTGGGTAGATTCTGCCCTGCATGAGCTTGTGAGGATGAAACTCTCACATTGGCCTGGGCAAAACAGAGCAGTGGGGTTGTATGTTTTGAAAATAATACAGGAAAGTGCAACCCTGGCCTTGCAAGAGGAGGATGCTGGTACCCCTGGCTGGCACGAGGGCATGGTGATGGTCTTGAACTTCTCGGGACCTTTCTTCACTGAAGAACTGGACAATGTAATAGGTGGCTCGTTGCTTTGTGGTGGAGGCAGCCTCCCAAAACGGATGAGTGCCAACTGCTGCGGGCTTTCATGCAAATAAAGTGTCCCTTCGCTGAAACTGGAGTCTGTTAAGCTAAAGCAGCTTATCAGGTGCTTGGTGGTGTTGTTGAAGCAACTGTCATAACTAATACTCGGCTCTTCTGTGTGACCCGGTGGCTTTGCTTGTCTGTCTGCCCTTGAGCATTAGCAAAACACTTTCTGTGAAGCAGGGGAGTCGGGCTGGTGAGGCAGATCCACCCGGCTGCTGGCGTTCAAGTGGCTTGACAGCGCTTAGCCGTCATACAGTAGCCAGCAAAGAATTGTTTGGGTCAGACACAGATATAACCGGAGCTGGACCTCATCTGTCTGTTGACGAAGGTTGGATCCCTGTGTGACCACAGTCCTCTCTAGGGATGCTCTCAAGGGCCAGCTCTTCTGACATGAGGTCCGCTTCCCCGTGGTAAGCATCAGGCTTTCGCTGGGGGACCTAGGGAGCTTCTGTCTGCACGTGTGATGGTCGGGGTACACTAAATCAGGCCTCTGAGATGGCGGGTGTTGTGTCATGGGCTGATCTAAAAGAGGCCGTGGCTCTTCTGTAGTAGCAGATGGAGAAGTAGGAAGAGGGTGTGGTACTCTCATGGTCTTAGAAACTACATTTAAGGCAAACTGAGAACTGGTCACAGTAGAAAAGCAGATAGCCCTTTTCTGCATTTGAGAGCCAGGAGACTCATTAGGGAAACTTCAGAGCCCACCTTACCTTGTCCATGTAGAGTCGGGTTTCTTTACCAGCTTGAAGAGCTCCTGCAGAAGCAGAGGATCTGAATGAGACCTGCTACAAATATTCCTAATGTAGGTCACTGGTGGTAGTAGCCCTCTTGTTGGCTTGGCTGCTGGCTGGAAGAGGTCCCTGTGGTGGTAGCACTCTTGTTGGCTTGGGTGCCAATCTGAAGGACCCTGGGGTGGGTCTGGGTGTGATGTTTGGCCTGGGTCTCTCTGCTCCCCACTCTCCATCAGTAGCAAATGTAGCTCATGCCTATAACTGTCGTGATCCAAGCTGGGAGTGGTCCCAGCTTTCTCCTTCAGGAAAACATCCTAAAATACGGGAGGACTCACCATCAAACAGCACTGGTGTTTTACGTACCCAAAGACTTGAGCCCACCTCAAAGAGGAGCTGTGTTAACACCACTTTGCTCCTTCAGGAGCAGTAGGAACCGATGATGTTTCCTTGCAGAAGAAAGTGCCAAGGAGCGTGTCGGTTTGGAGTCGCTGCTAATAGTGCTCCATTTACTGGCCATCAAAGACCTGTTCTGTTCTCTGCTAAGACGTTAAAGAATAGCGCTTGCTGTCTGATCCTTGCTTGGAATAACTTGTACTTGCTTGTCTGCCTGCAAAATGAGGGATGATTTGTGATGCCAGTGTCCATAGCGTTTGCCTGCAGCAGGAATGCAGAAATAGCTCTGCCTTCTGGTGTGGTGGACTGGTTGGCGTACAAGCTCTCAGGTGGGCTTTCAGCTTCTCCCCAAGCCTGCTCCCAGTAGCCAGGACAGTCCCCCCCAGCAAAGCTGTGTGCCCAAGGGACTGTTTGCTGTGGCAGGATCAGCTGTGTTGTAAGTCCCGGCCCTGGGGCTTGGGGCTGGTTTGTCCTGGCCGAACCGTACGTGGGGAGCACGAGCTTTGGGTCGCAAAGTGTGGTGTGCAAGACTTTGCCAGCATCGCTTTGCAAAACACAGAGAGCCATGCCTGGCTTTAGCCCAGCTGTGACAGCCTTGTCTCTGGGTGTTGTAGCAGGGGACGGTGCGGCTCCGTGAAGCTGGTTCCTGGCAGTGCCAGGGCAGCGGAGTCCGTGAGCTCCTCTGGCACCACTTGGAATGGGAGTGAGCTGCCGCATTAAAGCGTGGCCCGGCTGCCTTCCTGCAGGCCCTAACCAGCCCTCTGGGGAAGGGCAGCTTGGCTTGTGGTGGCGGTTGAACTGCTAGCACAAGTTAAGCTGCTGACAAGGCTCCCGTGGTCCCCAGCGTCTTGCCTTCGGGCGAACAAATCGCCACAGGTCTCTGCTGCCAGGAGTGACAGCTTGGCTTTCCCAAGGGATCTCCTGTTGGCAGTGTGCTTGGATCGCTACGGATCACTGCCTTGATGTGGTGTTAGTGCTGGTGTGCAAGTCGCTACGTGGAAATGGCGTGGCTGGGAGTGTTATGGGTGTTGTGAACAGGAGCACTTGCGTGTACTCAACTGCTCCTGACACCTGTAGCAGAAGGACTGGGGCTGTGGCACCCGACCTGTGGGCTGGCACGTCCCAGTGACCTGCCAGCTGCTCCTGTTCTGCTAAAAATCAGGGCTGAAACTGGCTACGAGGTTTCGCATGATACTTGGTGTCCTTAACGGCTCAGGTGCCTTGGTATAGCCTTGCTGGCAGAGATCGTAACGCTTGAGGATGGGTGGAAGGGAAGCAGTCTGTGGTGTCCTCTGGCCACTCTGCTCACGTGGGATTTGTAGTAGTGACCCTGTGTGGCAGTGGCTAGGAAGGTGAGCTGTTTGGTCCTCCAGCCTCTGTTCCTCAGTGTAAATGACCCCTTGTTCATGTGCTTTTAATTCTCCCACAGAGCAAGCCCACGCCGCTGAAAAGGGAATCTCTTCTCCCTGTGAGCAGCACCTCCAAAGAGAACGGGGTTCGTGTAGAGCAAGATGATCAGGACTTATTTGCAGGTGAGTCTATATCTACTGGGTGTTTGTTGGAGCTTTCTGAACTCTAAGCCTGGAGCGATCCGCTTTTAAACGTGACATGCAGGTTGTGGATATTTCTGGACTATCACAGGTCCTTATCTCAAACTCGTGTTCCAGTCTGCTCTGGAAGCACTAAGCTCTGGTGTTGTTTTTGGGAAGGTCAGAGTAGCTTCCTCCAGGTCTCTAGCATAGTCATGTGGCAGGATTAACTGTTTGGAAGCTGAAGAGGATTAAAATGGGGTTTGCTTTAGTTTTGTTGCCTTAAAATGTAAGGTGGTGAGTATCTTCTCAGAGTTAAGACTTTTGTTCTCTACCTTCTCCTCCCTCCATGCAGGTGGAGGAAGCATCTCTACTAGAGACGTGGCTGTTCCCAAGGAACAGGAAATGTAACACCCCTCAGCAGGGGAAAAGGAAGAGTGTCAGACCTTCCCCAGCCCTGGCATGGTGGGACACCTCTGGCAGAGGCGTCTGAGAGTCAGTTCTGGAGACACCTTCTAACAGATGGAAGTTTTTACTTCCTCTGGGTGGAGAAGTGTACTGGGAAGGAGCCTACCTTCCAGGCTGGCCTACGCGCTGTGTGAAAATCCAGCTCGGCTTTAGCTGTTCTAGTGTGCAGCTCCTCTAGCACACAGCAAGGAGGTGATGCCTGGCTCCTTCTAGAATAAGAAGTTCATTGGATTAACTTAATGTTCTCCAGCAGGGTTGATCAAATGCTCTTACTGCAGCGAAGATGCATTAAGCCGTGCTCTTCCCAATGCTTACAGGTCTCCTCCCTATGGATTTTTTTTTTTGCTGATTAAGACTATTGTTACTGCCTAGATCCCATGAACCTCTCTGAGAATATTGAAATTACCTTTCCAGAAACTCAAAGTAGAGAGGCTGACCCTTGCAAACTTCTCTTGACAGATGCCACTGTAGAGTTGTCTCTAGACAGCACGCAAAACAACCAGAA
Source organism: Gymnogyps californianus (assembly GCF_018139145.2). NCBI lineage: Eukaryota > Metazoa > Chordata > Aves > Accipitriformes > Cathartidae > Gymnogyps > Gymnogyps californianus. The sequence continues at coordinate 1,065,217 of NC_059481.1, read as the reverse complement.
GAAGGAACTGGCCAAAGCATCCAATCCTGCCCCCTCATTAGAAGTAGCTGCAAGCTCTTCTTCTAGAAACCCTCCAAAGAGCTATGAGGAGGTGAGAATTGCTCTGAGCTTTCCAACTTGCCCTGCTGGTTTCAGACTGTAATTGGCAGGAACCTGTCTGTTTACCTAGTTGTAAACATGCATCTTAAATGATGCAATTAATGTAATTGCCATATTGGATGCCCTGGCTTGCATCTCAGGCCATCAGTCTGGGACTGATATGGCTGAAGTGGGGTTCAGGTCAGCCTGATGGCATTCTTGCTCGGGTGGTGGAGCAGACTGCTTCCAAAGCTGAAATAGCAAGCGGGTGATCTGGTCCTGAGGGTCTGAGCTCTGACACAGAGCTCTAGTGTGCTATATTGCCACAGATGGGGCAAGTGGTATGGCTGCTCTTGTCCATGGTTTTAAAAGAAACAGTCTCCTGGGTGACATGAGAGCACAGGGTCCTTAAGTGGAACTTGTAGTCTGGTTGCCAAGCTCAGTTAATCAGGTGGTACTTGGCCTAAATCTGGATTTTCTCCTGTAGAGAGACTGAAACTATTTTGGAGACAAGGAACGTGCTCCTTTTCTGCCCCAAGCACCCCTGAGCTCATGAGGACGGACTCGGCAATGCCATCAGGAGTAGTGTCTCAGGTTGGCTTCAGACTGGCTTAAGTGAAGGAGCGATGCAGGACTAGGCCAGGATGCTGAGCTGGTCAGCGAACCGATAAGCTGTCACCTTCAGGTTCATAGACCAAAGGCCGTTTGAGGCCAGTCTCAGCTGTGCTTCGCCCAGTCCTTTAACACCATTCCGCTACCGAGGCACTGCAATGTTTGCTAAGCAAGCCTGAAACCTCCGTGGTCTGTCAGAGGCGGTACTGCTGGTATAGCTGCCCGCTGGCCTTTAGCAAAGCAGGGTTTGATGGAAAGACCTGTTCACACTGGGTCTGCCTGTTGCTATCCTGGCTCTCCGTCCCCGTGTGCCTGCACAGTACAACTTACCTTCTGCATAGGTTCAGTATCTTATGCTGTTTTGGATGAGAACTGAAATCATGATGTAAAAGAGCCCGGAGGTAACTACCTTGTGCAGAGCTGAGGCTGGACTCTGCAGAGTTTCACCTTGGGGCTGAGCAGTTTGTACCTCAGTCTGTGCAGATAGTGGTGTAGTAAAGACAAATCCAGTTTGGGATCCTTGGAACACGTAGCCTGGATGCAAGTGAGAAGCTCAAGGGCTTTATAGAATGGCCTTGGCCAGACTGAAGTGCCAAAGATGCCTTGGCAGTGTGAGAAGCTCACCGTAATGTATGGGACTTCATGGTTTGGGGTGGTTTGAAGCCTGGCTTTCCAGTTTTAACTTGCTCTCCTCGTGTGCTTACTCCAAACAGCTGGAAGAAGAGGAACAGGAGGACAAATTTGAGCTGACTGTAGGAGTGAGTGACCCAGAGAAAGTTGGTGAGTTAACGTCCTGTCCTGCTGCACAGTGAAGCACAGTTAGACGAGCTAGGCTTGACAGTAGGACTGAACGCAGCTATCGCCTCCACGTGCCACAGCTCTGGCTTTCCAGCTGTCTCTGCAAGCGTAAACTTGATCCCGGACTAACTTCTCCAAGACTTCTTCCAACATCTAGAAGAAATGAAGCTACACAAAGCAAAATGCCTAGGTCGCAAATGAGTGAGGCAGAAGCAGGTTCTGGAAAGCCAGGGACCTCAAAGGCAGGGAGCCAGGAGTGGGTTTTTTGGGAGGGTGAAAGGTGATGCTTGCCGCGGCAGAGCTTGGTGTCTGGAACTGTGGTGACCGACTTGACTTGACCTCCAGGCAGCACTGTCCTGTGCGCAGCTGGCAAGGGGGAGGCAAAACTGCCTTAACCTAAAACTTGAAGTGTATTATTCCATGCTCTGGCGCCTTCCCTAGCAGCTGTGCTTGCCAGGGAAGCAGCTCTGGCTTCAAACAGAGAGGCAAGAAGGTTTCTCTCTGTTGAAAGTGGGGGTCAGAGGAACTTGGCCAGCTACGTGGCAGTCCCTGGGGTGCAGAGAACCCAAGGTAACATCTGATCCCAGCCAGCGGGGCAGCCTCACGAGTGGCAGCTTGTTCTCACGCCATGGCTTGTGATCTCTGGAGCTGGGAGGTGCGCTGACTTGTAAAGCAGAGGTATATTAGGGGTAGCGTCAGACCTCTGAGGATGCCCTTCAGTTGAACTACCAGGTAAACAAGGAGATTTCTGTGTTAGCCGGAGAAAACTGCCTGTGATGTTTCGGAATCCAACCACATGCAGCCAGGGGCTGTCTGACTTGCATCCTCTGAATAGACTGCTTCATGTGCTGTACAGCCACCGAATTGTTGCGTGCTGAGCAGATGCGTGGAGTCAGCCCAAATGCTGTCGGTGTAACAAGCATGTGATTGTCAGTGTTGGCTGCCTTAGGAAGTAAAAGGAGGGCTAAGCAGTCAGGTTGGGGAAATGCCTAGTGGGCAGGAGTCCAGGGTCCCGCAGTGAGATGCTGCCTGTGGTTCTGCGTGAAGATTCGGGGCTCCATCAGGCCAAAGATCAGAACCACCGAGGCAGGCAAAGGCCAGGAGATTGCAGGAGCCTTGTGCTTTGCATTCGGGTGACAGTGGAAAGTGCTGATCTTGTGATACTAATGCCTTGTTTCTGTTTTCCGTAGGGGATGGCATGAATGCGTACGTAGCCTACAAAGTGTCAACACAGGTATGTCTAACTCATCGCTCCTGAGATGGGGTGCCATTATTTTTCCATGCTTGAAGGCAGCTGGATTGTCTGTTCTTAGCCAAGCCAGTGGTGACCTAAATAGACAGGAGGTCTGAATGCCTTGTTACATGGATTCAGGAGTTATAATCAACCCCTACAGATCAAAGGATGAGCCTAGCTGAGAAATAGGTTTTGAATCTATTTGAAAGGAGACTGTCTTTTTTTCTTTTTAGCCAGTTACCTCTTTGCAGTCCTGGCTGATACTGACGCTCAGCGTTGGACTGAGCAGCGGGAAGGACATCTGTTAGGGAGAGCCCCAGACACTGAGGCTGTTGCTAAAGGTTCTGTGCTGACGGTCGCATCGGATTAAGCTGACCTGAACTCAGCTCTCGCTGAAGAGCTGACGCTGTAGCTAGTTTCATGTCAGGGCTAGTCGCAAGAAATCGAGCCTTCTGCAGCTGCCACCCTGCTTGGACCTTTGGGGTGCTGCTCTGAGCTCTGCAAAAAGTTGTTTCTAGCTGTCTGTGCAGCGGCTTCTGGACTACAGGCATCCTGTGGTCTGAAGCTGATGGTGCGTGAAGGGGACTAGGGGACTTATTAGCCTCCACTCCTGCTCTGCAAACACAGCCAAAAGCCACTGGTGGCCCTTGTAGTCTTAAGGTGATAAAGTGTGACCTGACAGCTGTCCCTGTTCCTGTGTGGAGCCGGGATGATGGGATTAGGCAATGGGCAGGGCTTCCCAAGCAGCCTGCGGCCGCAGTAACAGCTGCTCTGTTATTTATTGGCATTAATACTGCTGCTCGGTCCAAGGAGAACTGTTAGGGGGTAAGTTGCTGAAAACCTAGGCCGGAGCTTGCTCTGTTCATTCCTCGTATCTTGGGGAGCTCAAGCTGTCGTACTTCATCCCCAGAAGTGACAGCAGATAGAGCTAGCGAGGCTGTGCGGGCAGGGCCAAGCTTCCCTGGGTGAGTCTGATCCGAGTCTCGTCTCTTCCCCCAGACGAGCATGCCAATGTTCAGGAGCAAGCAGTTTTCAGTGAAAAGGAGGTTCAGTGACTTTCTGGGTCTCTATGAGAAGTTGTCGGAGAAGCATGCCCAAAATGGGTTCATCGTTCCTCCGCCGCCCGAGAAGAGTCTCATAGGTGAGTGGTGGAGGTGCAGAGCGCTAGAGCTGGTCCTTCTGATGGCCAGCTTTGTGCCCGAAGGGCAGGTCTGCCTCCAGCCTCAAAGCTGAGAGGGAAGCTGCGGAGCAGCCGTGGGAAGCAGGTGTGGAAAATAATTTGGGTTCTGTGGCACAGGCAAAGCTCTGGTTCCATACTTGGAGCTCTGGGCTTAAAGCCTTGTTTGAGTTCGCAGATGCCTCCACATCTGCTTGATGTAGGGTAAAACCTTATCTTCTGCGCTGTCACTGAATTGCTGTTCACTTGAGTCCAGACCTGTAACACTTCCAGTCTTGCCTGGCATTGCTTTGCCTCTTTTTTCTGGATGTCGACTTCTACTAGACGTTAGGTATAAGCAGATCTTAAATTTCCAAGTAGCTCTTGCTGATGCAAGGTCTAATTCCTGTTGTAAAATGCCTCTCCTCTCCTGTCACCCTGATAGTGTGTACTTTGTAACAAACCACGCTGCCTCGTGTGTTGAGTTTGAAGCAGCTCATTAATTGCATCTTCCTTCTGTGCTAGGAATGACCAAAGTGAAAGTTGGGAAAGAAGACTCCTCCTCTGCAGAGTTCCTAGAAAAAAGACGGGCTGCTCTAGAGAGGTACAGACCCCAACAGCTATCCCCTCGTGCCTGAACCAAGCAAGGGACCTCTGAAAGGTCAGACTGGCTGCACTCTCCTCCCTACATGAGAAAAGCCGTCTGCTTCTAGGTTTGCAGCAAACCTGGAGGCCTCTGAAGAGTTGCAACTGCAGAGAGCTGCTTTGACTCTGTAAAACAATCTCCTGCTTCAAAAGCCTCTGCTGGTGTTTGATCCAAATCTGGCCAAACTTCACTGACAAGGCAGGGAAAAAACTGAGCTGTCTCAGGAGCCCAAAAATATGGGTGTTAAGTAATTGTACAAACAGTGCGGATGAGGTGAGAAACAACTCGATCTCTGTCTAACTTGCACCCTAACTAAACAGCCACAAGTGGCCTTTGCTCTGCCGCTTGCGTTGACTGTTGTAGTTAGCACCGGGATGCTGATCCCCTCCAGCTTCAGCCTCTGAAAGACCTGTTGAAGTGTCGTTGTTAAAAGATGTAAGGCTGGATCTTGATCAGTTGGCGTATCGAGTAACTTCCTTGCTATAGCAAGTATTAATCAAAGGTCTGGCAGGTCTGGTCTTGCAGGCTAGTCTCACTAAAGTCCACGGGGAGGTAGGACTCTCGGTGAGTGAATGAGAACAGCTTCTTGGGCCTGACTTCCAGCTACCGAACTGCCATTTCAGAGTAAATAACAAGCGTGTTGCAGCTCACTGTGATGGCTCGGAGCCAGGTTTGCTACAACCAAAGTAACTGTTGGTGCGTTCCTCTCCACAGGTACCTACGGAGAGTGGTCAGCCATCCGACAATGCTGCAGGACCCAGACGTGAGGGAGTTCTTGGAAAAGGAGGAGGTCAGTAGTGTGGAATAACGTAGCTGCAAGTACCTTGGAAGTGCAGAAGGAAACGGTACGCAAGCAGTTAACGAGGCGTGACGCTTCAAAGCTCAGCGAGAAGCAGCAGAACCCTGTAAGAGCTCTTACCCAGTGATGATGAGAACAGATGTGGTGGGCTGACCCTGGCTGGACGCCACGTGCCCACCAAAGCTGCTCTATCACTCCCCTCCTCAGCTGGACAGGGGAGAGAAAGTATAACGAAACGCTCGTGGGTCGAGATAAGGACAGGGATCACTGAGTAATTACCGTCACAGGCAAAACAGACTTGACTTGGGGAAAATTAATTTAATTTATTGCCAATCAAATCGGAGAAGGATAATGAGAAAATAAAACCACATCTTAAAACACCTTCGTCCCACCCCTCCCTTCTTCCCGGGCTTAACTTTACTCCTGAATTCTCTACCTCCTCCCTCCCAGCGGCGCAGGGGGACGGGGAATGGGGGTTGCGGTCAGTTCATCACACGTTGTCTCTGCCGCTCCTTCCTCCTCAGGGGGAGGACTCCTCACACTCTTCCCCTGCTCCAGCGTGGGGTCCCTCCCACGGGAGACAGTCCTCCACTGACTTCTTCACTGACCTTGGTGTCTGCAGAGTTGTTTCTCTCACATATTCTCACTCTTCTCTCCAGCTGCAGTTGCTGTTCCGCAGCAACTTTTCCCCCTTCTTAAATACGTTATCCCAGAGGTGCTACTATCATCGCTGATGGGCTCGGCCTTGGCCAGCGGCGGGTCCGTCTTGGAGCCGGCTGGCATGGGCTCTGTCGGGCGTAGGGGAAGCTTCTAGCAGCTTCTCACAGAAGCCACCCCTGTAGCCTCCCCGCTACCAAAACCTTGCCACGCAATCTCAATACAACAGAACTCTTTCTTCTGTGTCGGTGCTTGTCTAAGCACTGAACACTCGTAAAGAGCTCTGCATACGTCATGGTGGGGGCGCACGTTGAGAGCACGGGTAGTCTTTGTTCTCCGAAATCCAGGACAGGAGTGTAGCCTGCTGTTTGGAGGTGAGGGGGGGTCCTGTGCTGGCTTGGCCTGATGCTCAGAGGTTACGGGAGAACCGGCTCTGTACTGAAACGTGTGGCCGATGTGGTCCCTGCTCTTCCAAGGAGAGCGTGATCATGGCCAACTGTGCACCTGATGTGGAGAAGTTATTCTTAAAGAGGCTGAGCCCTGGGAAAACCCTAGCCTGAGTGATTCCAGCACTAATGCTGTGCCGGAGAGCTCTGATGTAGGAGCAGACATCATGGAAACACCTCGCTTTGCTGCTGAGCAGATGCAGCTCTGTCTGGAAAATAGTTGTGGCTGGTGTAGAGTATTTCCCAGCATCAAAGCACCGCTCTACTGTAGTGTCCCTCAGCAGTGCAAACTGCTCCTAGCTTTTGGAGAGATGCTCCAAAGCACTTCCACGTGCCTGTGTGACCTGTGGCAGCTTGGGCAGCCCTCAGTTCAGGGATTCAAGTAGCGTGGCTGGTTCTTACAGATCTGTGTTACCTTGGCCAACCAGAACAGGTAGACCTCAGGTACAGCGTAAGGTTTAGGAACTCCTCATTTGTTTGAAAACCCCTCCGGTCCCGTTATTGGAAATACCGTACAGGCTGTGCCACCGCTCGGGCGGTGTCTGGCTAATCCTTTGCAGTAGCTGTGTCGCACATGTTGCTGTGGGCAGAGAAACCCTGCCTGTCAAGGGACCTGCAAGGGAGAATGATGCCACTGGGGGGGCTGCTCGCTAAGCTGCTTTTATCTCCTGGCAAAGCAAACTTTTCTATTTCTTTATAGCTACCGAGAGCAGTAGGCACCCAGACCCTGAGTGGAGCAGGAATACTGAAGATGTTTAACAAAGCTACGGATGCTGTCAGTAAAATGACCATCAAGATGAATGAATCGGACATAGTAAGTATTAGGAAACCTCTGGGCTGTCCTCGTCCTCGCTCCGGAGCTGCGTGCTCTCCTCAGCTCAAAGCTTTGGGTGTGAGACGCGAGGAAAGCTCCGCAGCCCCGCAGCGATGCCGTCTGTGGGAATTAGCTCTGGGTTTACCCGTTTCAGTGGTTCGAGGAGAAGCTGCAGGAGGTGGAGTGCGAGGACCAGCGGCTACGGAAGTTGCACGCTGTCGTCGAAACGCTAGTGAACCACAGGAAAGGTAACAGGCTTGGTACCGCTCGCTCTGTAGCTTGGCCCCTAACAGTTAAGCCTTGTGCGGTGCCTGACTGGAGGTCACCGGTGCGCGGGTGTCCCAGGAGGCGCTTCTGAGAAGATAGGACAGTGCTTCCTTACTATAAAGGACTCTCAGTCTCTTCATCATGGGAGACAGAAGTAAAACGGTAATCCCACCTCTTCTGTCCAGCCCTACAAGCTTAGGATGACGGTGTTGAAGTGAACCAGTGTCCTGCTGGATGAAGGCTGCCGTAGCAAACCTGAGCAGAGCTGATCTTATTACTAATTCCGAGCTGTCCTCTGGCAGGGAGCAGGGATGTTTTTCTTCCTCTGCATGTTTTGGCTGACTTCTGCAAAGCTACGCCTGTCCTCCCACTCTGCTGCTTCCCTTCTCCTCCGGGGCCGGAGTTGCCTAGCCCTCCTCTCGCCGTGCTGCAGAAGCTGCCAGCTCTGACCGAGACAGTGCTGGCTCTTCCAGCTGATGTCTCCTGGGGCTACAGAAAAGCAGCTCCTTGGGCTGAACTCTAGGCTGGGGCTTTACTTGCAGAGCACCCGGTGTAGCGAGACCCATCGGTTGACTCTCTTATTCCGTTCACCAGAGCTAGCGTTGAATACAGCCCAGTTTGCAAAGAGTCTGGCCATGCTGGGGAGCTCGGAGGACAACACGGCCCTGTCCCGAGCGCTGTCCCAGCTGGCTGAGGTGGAAGAGAAGATTGAACAGCTACACCAGGAACAGGCTAACAATGACTTCTTCCTCCTGGCCGAGCTCCTGGGAGACTACATCCGCCTTCTCTCAGTTGTGAGGGTAAGCACTCCTTTGGGGCAAGTTCTAGGCTGGTCCTAGTACCGATCTTAGGCTTAGGCGTGCCAGGAGACAGCTGGTCTTCTAAATTCACGCACAGGGCATGACATGCCTGTGACCTCTCCAGGCAGAGGGCAAACTTGCTGCTTGTCCGGTTGTGCACGTGTTGGAGTGGTTAGATGGGAAAAGTGGGGTAGGTGAGGCCTGGCTGTGCTGCTCTTCTACAGGGGGGATGTAGAGCAAGTTCATGGCTTGTAGGTGGCCTCAACCCTTCCAGAGGTGAAAGCTGTGGCTACTGCAGAGGCTGTGAGCTGATAACCTGCGATCTGGGTGTTGGAGTAGGTCTCCCAAGCGCCTACTGGGGAAGAGCTTGAGTCTTCAAGTCCATGCAGCCTGCCTGGTGTACTGGCCTCCTTGCTGGAGGCTGAAAGAAACCAGTCCCAAGTTAGCTGCAAGTCTGGCAGGCTGACTCGTTCCTGCCCCGAACACGTTCTGCCTCTGAGCAGTTGTTTCTGGAGGCTACAGAGGCCAGAACACAGCCTAGTGAGTAGGCACCAGCCTCCTTGGTCTGCCAGTCTGTACTGGGAGGTGTGGTGGGTGCTCCAGAGCAGGACCAAGATCACTGATAGTGCTGGAGGTAATAAGACTTACCTGAGATGATGTGGTAAGGAGCCCTAGCGTTGCCTCAGACCTTACCCATCTCTTGGCTGCTCTGTCCTTCTGACCAGGCTATCAGACACTGCTTTCTGCTTTTCTAGCTCTTCCCCACAATCTGGCTGGACGCGTTCAGAAGCCTCATGGGGTCTTCCTTGCTGGGGCTGGTGATTTGGAAGCCTGCTAAAAATCATCTGGCCTCCTGGCAGATGCCTGTGAGCTGCTGCTGGAGATCCAGCGTGGGACGGGCAAAGGCACCTCCTTGCACTGGCCGCTCTTGACGGCAGGACTGAAGTGGGCAGGCAGCAGAGCTTGGGGATGAGCTAGATGTTGTGCTTGGGATACTTCCAGTTTGGTAGGTGGCCTCAGGCCTGTCCAGGCTTGCGCCGAACCGTGTGCGTAGCTGGAGCTTTTCCGATGACTCTCTCCTACCAAACCCCGGAGCAGGTGGGCAAATCCGGTGCTGCCGGCCCTGTACGGAGCGAGGCCCCAAAGCCGCTCCTGAAGCGTGAGTTGGTTGATGTTGCGCCTGGGCTCCTTTGCTAGTAGAGCAGCCCATGTTCTGGCTCAGCTTTGGTTACACTGAGATGGGTCCAGGACGTCGCTGATGAAGCAGCTCTGCCGTTAGCAGATGTCCCCCCTGCCAAAGGCGCCGTTGTCACTGTCAGCAGAGCTCCTTGCAGCTGCCCGCTGCTCCTGGTGTGGCGGCGGAGCGGAGCTCAGTCTCTGCTCCTTCCTTTCAGGGAGCCTTTGACCAGCGCATGAAGACCTGGCAGCGGTGGCAGGACGCCCAGACCATGCTGCAGAAGAAGAGGGAGATGGAGGCCAGGTTGCTCTGGGCCAACAAACCCGACAAGCTGCAGCAGGCCAAAGAGGAGATCTCGGAGGTAGGGAATGAGGAGTGCCGGGGTCTCTGCTCAGCTCCTTCCCTCCGTGCTCTGCTGCTGAGCAGTAAGAAGGGGACCTTTTGAGAAGGGGGACCCTTTTGAGCTGAAGGGACAGGTATCTATTGCCAAACTTGCATCAAGGGATAAGCCAGCCTTGAACAAGCCCCACAGGAAGCCACAAAAGCTGCAAGGAGGCCGCACCTCCCGTGACTTCCTTGCTGAGCTTGCAGCAAGCAGGCGACGGAGCTCGCCGTGGCGGCGAGGACCAGAAATGCCGGGCTCTGCTCCGGCAGCGCCTCTCACGTGAACAGTCGTGGCTACGAAACCGCTTGGAGAGGGGAGCGAGGGCTGCTTCACCTCCCCTCCCCTGGAAACAGCACGCTTCCTCTCTCTGCAGTGGGAGTCTCGTGTGACACAATACGAAAGGGACTTTGAACGGATTTCTGCTGTCATCCGCAAGGAAGTGATACGGTTTGAGGTACGTTTGGCCCAGCCCTCGGCGTGTGACCCTCCAGCTGGTTGGCCTCGATGTGCCTTGGCTGGGAACACCAGCCTGGGCTAGCCGAGGGTCACCTTGGCTCCTGACCCCGCTCCCAGTACAGCGCTTGGCAGTATTTGTGAATCCGGACACGTGTGAGTTGGGGCATCGCTACCACGGGCAGAGCTGATGTCTTTTGGCTAAGAGGGGGCTTCTCCGCAGAGAAGCGTATCCGTTAAAATGAAGGTGGGTGGGCAAAGATCCTCTGAGCCATCATACTGTGGCCGGAGATGAGCTTCATCCTCAGCATCTCAGGCTCTTGTGCTGGTCTCTTCGTGGGGCGCCAGGAGGAACAGGAAAATCCTGGTGGTTTCTCCTTCCCCTCCAAAAGCCGGAGGGTTCTGGGGGTTTGTTCAGCCTTGTACTCACTCCTGCACCCATCTCTTGCAGAAAGAGAAATCCAAGGACTTCAGAAACCACGTCACTAAATACCTTGAGACGTTACTAAACTCTCAGCAACAGGTGAGCAGCCCCAGCCCCTGCCGTGGTTTTTACCTCTCGAAGCTCAGCAGTGCGAGCTCATACCCCCCTCGAGCATGAACCCCCGCTGGGGGTGCGTCCTGCTCCCCAGGTGTGGGGAGGGATGAACCCCCCCGGGCTGGAGCAGGGCGCAAAATAGAAGCATTGCATCCCCCTTGATGCCTTTGGGGGGGGGGGGGGGGGGGCTGTGCCTTGTGGAGGGGCTTCTGCCCCCCCAAAACACTTCTCCATGTGCTCTGGGCTTGAACTGTGCTGGCAAAGTGCCCGCAGGCTCCTGACTCTCCCTCTCTCCTCTCCGCAGCTGGTGAAGTACTGGGAAGCGTTCCTACCCGAAGCCAAGGCAATTTCTTAATCGGACCGAGCAAACGAGCGTACCTGAACTTTGCCTTTTTTTTTTTTTTAATATACAGTATACCTCTTCCTCTTTTACATGTGAACGAACCCTAGTTAAACACTCTGGAGCTGGTAGCGGTTTAACCCCCAGACAAGCAGCTTGCAAGCCAGTAACTCTTCTAACTGTATATTTTTCATTTAGCAACATATATTTTCTTACTGAAGAGAAACTAGTTTCCTGCTTTAAGACCAGACCTGCAGCAGGAGGTTCATGATATATGTAAAATGTATATTTTTCAGGCTGGGTTTTAGGGCTCTAATGACTATCTTACTCCTGCAGTGCCATTAAAATTCTGTAATAAAACTTCTATCAGGGCAAACAGGCTCTGTGTGTTGATGGGCTGGGACTGGGAGGGGTAAGGGCCGCATCCTGCCTTGTTGTGACTGGGACATGGGTGACCTCGGGCGCTGCCCCAGCCGCCCGTCCTGCAGCAAGGCCGAAAGCCAAAGCTTAATCAGGAGCCGAGCTGTTTTTAGGATCTGAGCTCAGCGGGGCTATGTAGTGGCCCCACTTGGTGTGGATTTGGGGGGGGGGACAGGGCACCTGGCCCCCCCAAGAAGCCAGCGTGGAGCCTTTGGGGGCTGTGATGCTCCTTTCCCCCGTGGCCAAGGGGCAGCTCTTGCTCCTTCAACCCCATCCCTGCCCCACCAAGCCCCCAGCCGTGGGTTTCATCAAAACCGATGCCCCTTCTTCTGCCTTAAAAAAAAAAGGAAAAGGCAGCTCGTGCTGACTTCCCACTTTCCTTTCCCCTTATCCCTCCAGAGCCGGATCCTTGCGGTACCTCCAGGCTCCACAACGCCCCCACCCCACGCGTGCTGGATTTGGAGCTTGGGGCTGCAGGACCCTTCCCGGGGGGGGGGGGGCGGCTCTCGGGCTGGTTTTGGGGGTCTCCTGTGTCACCCCCCCCGTGGGTGCCCAGGGACCGTGGTTGTCCCGGAGTGGGGCTGACCCCGCTCCCGGAGCCTTGCGGGAGGTTACGGCGGTGCAAAGCCCCGCGGCCGCCCCCGCCCCCCCCCTCCCCCCCCCCCCCCCCCCCCCCCCCTCCCCGGCGGCCCCGGGCGGCGGCGGGCGATGATCGCCGTCTCCATCCCCGCGGCGGAGCCCCAGGCGGCGGCGCGCAGCCCCGACAGGGCGCACACGGTGAGGGGCGTCCTCGGGCTATGGGAGGAGGGTGGGGGGGGGTGTTCCCTCTTTCCGCAGGGGGGGTGTGGAGGTTTGGTTGTCCCCAGGGGGGTCCCTACCGGCCCGGGGAGGGGAAGGGGGTTTGTCTTCCTCTGCCGCGGGGGTTGGAGGTCCCCAGTTGTCCACAGGGGTCCCACACATGCCCCGGGAGTGGAGGTCCCTGCCTGTCCCCGGGGGTCCCTGCCTGTCCCCCCCCCCCCCCCCCCCCCCCCCCCCCCCCCCCCCCCCCCCCCCACCTTTGACAGGGTCCCTGTCTCTCCGGGGCGCCCCCACCCACCCTGGGGTTTGGAGGTCCCCAAGTTCCACCGGGGGACCCCACCTGCCCCGGGGAGGGTTGTCTCCTTCTGCCCCAGGGTTGGAGGTCCCCAAGTGTCCCCGGGGGAGGGTGGGGGGTCCCCCACCTGCCTCAGGGGCTGGAGGTCTCTGTCTGCCCTGTGTCCCTGCCAGGGGCAGCCTCTGCCCTTGAAAGAGGGGGTGTCCCTGTCCCGCGGGTCCCCTCTGGCTCCGGGGCTAGAGGGTCCTGTCTGTCCCCCACCTCCTGCCTGCCCCACGGTGTCCCCATCTCTTCTGGGGGATGACGATCCCTGCCTGCCCGGGAGAGGGGGCGGGGGTGGTCCCACTTTTCCCAAGGGGTTGGAGGTCCCTGCCTGTCCCCAGGGGTCCCTGCCTGCCCGAGGTTGCCTCCACCTGCCCCAGGGGTTGGGGGGCTCTGCCTGCCCGCCCTGTCCCGGGGGTTCTGCCTGCTCCCAGGGGCCCCATCTGCCCCAAGGGAGGGGAGGGGAGAAGGTCCCCACCTGCCGCAGGGGTTGGAGGTCCCTGTCTGCTCTGGGGGGGTGGAGGTCCATAACTACCCCCAGGGGGTTCCCCACTTGCCCGGGAGGGAGTGTGTCTCTGTCTGCCCCAGGGATTGGAGGTCCCCAAGTGTCCCCCGGGGGACCCCACATGCCCCAGGGGGTGGAGGTCTCTGGCCCTGGGGGGTCCCTGCAGGGGGCACCCTCTGCCCTTGAAAGTAGGGGTGTTCCTCTACCCTGGGGGGTCCCCTCTGACCCCAGAGGGGTGTGTGTGGGGCGTCCCTGTCTGCCCCAGGGTGTCACCGTCTTTCTTGGGGGATGATGGTCCCTGCCTGTCCCCAGGGGTCCCTGCTGGCAGGGACAGCCCCTCTGCCTTTGAAACGGGTGTCCTTGGCGTGGGGGGGGGGTGGGGGGTGGGAGGATGGGTCCCCTCCAGCCCCAGGGAGTGGGGGGGGTGAGGGGGGTGTCCCTGTCTGTCCCCGGGTACCCCTGTCTGCCCCAGGGGTGGGCTGTCCCCAAGTCCCCCCCAGGGTGTCCCCACATGCCCCAGGAGTGGAGGTCCCTGCCTGCCCCCAGGGGATCCCTGCCAGGGGGACATGACACCCTCCACCCTTGAAAGGGGTGGGAGGGGGTGTCCCTGGCCAGGGGGTCCCCTCTGTCCCCAGGGGGTAGGGAGTCCTTGTCATCCCCAGGGTGCCCCACCTGCCCCAGGGGCTGGAGGGCCCTGCCTGCCCACTCACAACCCCGGGGGGGTGGGGGTGGGTGGGGGGGTGTCCCGCGTGTCCCAGAGGTCCTGCCTGCTCCCAGGGGTCCCATCTGCCCCAGGGTTGGAGGTCTCTGCCTGTCCCATCTCCCCCATGTCCTGTCTGCCCTCAGGTACCCCCAGGTACCCCTGTCTGCCCCAGGGGTGGGTGGGTGTCCCTCCAGGGGTTCAGGACCCCAAGTGCCCCAGAGGGTCCCTGCCAGAGCACCTGAAATGGGGGGGTCCCAGGCCCATGGGGTCCCCTCTGACCCCAGGGGGTAGGTTGGTGTCCCCATCTGCCTTTGGGGATGACGATCCCTGCCTGCCCCGGGGAGGGTGAGGTCCCACTTTTCTCAGGCGGTTGGATATCCCTGCCTGCCTGGGGTGGAGGTCCCTAACTGCCCCCATGGGTCCCTGCTGGAGGGGATGCTCTGCCCTTGAAGGGGGCATGGGGGGGGGGGGCCCTGTCCCGGGGGTCCCCTGTGGCACCAGGGGGTGGAGGTTCCTGCCTGGGGACCCTCTGTCCTTGGAAGGGGGGATGTCCCTGGCCTGGGGGATCCCCACTGGCCCTTGGTGGTGGTGGGGGATCCCCTGTCTGCTCCTGGGTGCCCCTGCCTGTCCCCTGGGGTGGGGGTGGGGGGTGGGGTGTCCCCCCACCTGCCTGGGGTTGGATGTCCCTGCCTGTCCCCAGGGGGTCTCCACTGGCCCCAGAGGTGGGGCAGTTGTCTCCACCAGCCCCGGGGGTTGGAGGCCCCCAAGTGCCCTCCCTGGGGTGGGGGGGAGTTGGAAGCCCCTGCCTGCCCTGGGAGGATGAGGATGAGGATGGAGGCCGCAGTGCCTGACCCGTGGCACAGGTGTTCAGGGTGGAGGTGCTGTGCAATGGCCGGCGGCACACGGTGGCGAAGCGCTACAGCGAATTCCAGGCGCTGCACAAGCGGGTGAGACCCTCGGCACCGCGGGGGGACATAGGGAGGGGACACCACCTCCCCAGAGCAGGGAGGACCAGCCTCGTCCTCCATGGTCTATGCTGCCACGATGTCCCCATCATGCTCTACGCTAGATCAAGAAGACCTGCAAGGTCCCTGACTTCCCCCCTCGCCGGGTCCCCAACTGGATGCCCAAAGTGCTGGAGCAGCGCCGGCAGGGCCTCGAGCTTTACATTAGGGTAAGGTGCCGGCCGGCGGTGGCTTTTGGGGGCAGGTTTTTTTTGGGGGTGCTGACCTGCACGGCAGGGTGTGCTGTACCACAACGAGGAGCTGCCCCAGGACGTGCTGGATTTCCTGAAGGTGCGGCGTTGCCAGCAGGACCCCAAGGCCAGCAGCCCCCCGTGAGTAGACGAGCGGTGGACAGCGCCGTTGGGCTCTGCCGGCACCCGGTTTATCCCGCACGGTGCCGGGATCGTCCCCCTCACCTGTGTTAAGCACCCCAAGACACAGGGTTGGGGACGATGGGGACAGGCAGGGGGCTGGCACGCGGCCGGGTCACCCGGGGTGAAAGCGGGACCCTTCGCCGGGCGCTGACGTCCCCTCTCCCATGGCAGCGCCGGCTGCCTGCCCTCCCAGCGGCCCGTCGTCGGCTTCTGCACCGACCCCTACGTGCGGCCACGGGGCACCGGTAAGGAGCGGGACCGCGGGTACAGGTCCCCAAAGCCTCCAAGGGAAAAGGCTCTTTTGGGCCCCCAAAATGTGTTTTTCCTTTAACGAGGCCTGCGAGGGAAACAAAGCTGCTCCAGCTCTCCCCTTTCCTCGCAGACCTGTTCCCCAACACCGTCCTCAGCGGGGTGCTGCAGGGCCTCTACATCCCCTCGAGCTGCACCCCCAGCCAGGCAGTGCCCCGAGCCCCCGGCCTGCTGGGCTCCCAAGCACCCACCCAGCACCCAGGGCCACAGTGGTGAGCAGCCGGGCAGCGGAATGGATCCCTGCGGTAAAAATAACACCTTCCCGCTGGGATGGGGCAGGAAAACTGGGTGGGAGAAGCCAAGGGGTATGGTGGGAGCCACAGCTGCTCTCCAGGCCAGCGCTGCTCACCCACCACCATGCGAAGTGCCTTCGTTGGGAGAGCAGGAGCTCTGCCTTCTGCCCTGATGTTTCGGGGTTGCGGTGGGAGCCTTTGGAGCCTGATCCATGCTGGAAAACCCCTCCGCATCTGGGCTTCGGTGCAATAAATCACTCGGGCTTGATTGACAAAAGATCGCTGTGCTCTGTAATTCTGCAAAGCAAATCCAGGGTCAACCACGGCGCCGCTCTCGACTTGATGAAACGTGAAAGAAGGGGTCGGAGGGTTGAGGGATGCAAAGGGATCTGCACCCCTCTGAGAGCAGAAGAGAGGCGACTCTTTTTAAAAAACACATTGGTCACATTTATTGGTGCATGTGCTTCTTACAAAAGTGATGGGAAGAGGAGCCAGCGCCCTGTCCTGCCCGCTGGCTGGCTGGAAGGCGGCAGGGTGAGGGGGGGAGGCCGGGCAGCGGGGGCGCGGGGCACAGCCTGCTGCTCACCCGCCCCGGGGACGACAGGGAAATACACAGAGCGGGAGCAGGGCAGCCCCCAGGCCCGCAGCCCTTCAGCGGCCAGGTCCCTTGCAGAGCGCAGGGCCCCGCACCGTGTCGCGGAGGCGGGAGGGTGGATTACTCTTTGGCGATGGCGAATGGCTTCTCCACCTCGATGGTGCCGCAGTCGGCGATGGCGACGTCCTTCAGGGGCTTGTCCCGGCTGTCTGTCTTAGTGTTCTCCACCTTCCTCACCACATCCTGGGGTAAGCAGAGGTGTGAGAGCAGGGCCATGCCGGGCATGGGCAGAGCCAGCTCAGCGCAATCCCTGTCCCAGAAGGCACCTCCCAGCCCATTCTCCACAGCGCTCTGGCCTTAGCCAGCTTGCCTAGGCAGCATGTGCCCCGTCCCGCTCTCCCCCTGGGAATCGATTGCCCCTTTACCACCCGTCACCCCCTTACCATGCCCTCCAGCACTTTGCCAAACACCACGTGCTTGCCGTCCAGCCACGGCGTCTTCACCGTGGTGATGAAGAACTGGGAACCGTTGGTGTCCTTGCCGGCGTTGGCCATGCTCACCCAGCCAGGGCCGTAGTGCTTCAGCTTGAAGTTCTCGTCGGGGAAGCGGTCCCCATAGATACTTTTTCCTAAGGGGAGGGGTGTGGAAAAAGGCCACATTGCTCTCATGGAAATATGTCAGGGTAGGGGTGATGATGGTGGCTGTCTCCACAGGCTGGGTGGGGTGAACGAGCACATCTAGAGAGGGGACTAACTACCAACACCGCAGGGCTGCAGGGAACCCTGAGCTACCTGCAACCAGAGGGAGATAAAAGCACCACACGAGCTGGGCAGGAGGGATCATGCCCCCAAGGGACCAGAGCAGGAGGCTGTGTGAGAGCAGACCTGATAAGAGCTTACAAGCCCAAATGCTGGTATCATCAACTTTACTAATGTTTGCTAAGTGCTGGTGGAAGGTTTGAACTCTGCTGCTACCGGACTAAATGTGTCCTGGCAGTCAGGATGCCCGGCAGAGGAACCAGCTGCTGCAGAGGGAAATTTTCTTAGTGAGGAGCTCCAGGTCCTCCCGGGGCAGAGGGCACAGTTACAGGGGTAACATTCAGGTACCAGCAAGCCAAGCCTCCCTGCGCCCACCCCTCCCCCAGCACCAAGCTCTGCTTTCAGGTCAGGGCTCTCTGAGCTGTGTGCCCACTCCTTCCCACTCTGGCACCATGTTCCAGCTCCACACTGGTCCCCAGGGGCAGCCAGGCAGTGGGTTGGGAGCATGGCCGCTGTCTCGCTTCAAGACAGGATCCTCGGGCTGGTGCGGGCCAAATTACCTCCAGTGCCATCTCCACGGGTGAAGTCTCCTCCCTGGATCATGAAGTCCTTGATGACACGGTGGAACTTGCTGCCCTTGAAGCCGAATCCTTTCTGGGGGTGGGGAGGGACAAAACGTAGTGAGGCAAAGGGACGGACTAGAGCTCCCTTTGTCCAGCTCTGCCCCAGGGCACCAAGCAGGAGCCTCCTAGGAGGCCAGGTGAGGCCCAGCCAGGCAGCCGCTGGCTCCTCACCTCTCCGGTGGCCAACGCCACAAAGTTCTCCACCGTCTTGGGCACCGTCTTGCCGAAAAGCCCGATGACAACGCGGCCCACATCCTCCTCGCCGATCCGCAGGTCAAAGAACACCTTGGGGGGGGGGGAAGTAGGTTAGGGGAGGCACCAGCGGAGCCAGCCTCACCTTGCTGGGCCAACCCCCCCCCCCCCCCCAAGTCTGACTCACCAAGTCCAACCAGGCCTAACCTCACTGAGCCAGGCCTAACCTCACTGGGTCAGGCCTCCCCCACCTCCCCAGCTGCCCCCCCACCCCAGGCCTTCATCCCAGGCGCCCCCCGCCCCAGCCGGGCCCCCCTCACCCCAGGCCTTTGCCTCAGGCCTCCCCCGTCCCAGCCGGGCCCGCCCAGGCCTCCCCCGCCGGGTCCCTCCCCGACCTTGGCGGTGACCTTGGGTCCCTTCTTGCGCTCGTCGGCCCGCGAGGCGGCGGGCAGCAGGAGCAGGAGGGCAGCGCCCAGCGCCGCCGCCGCCACCAGCACCTTCATCCTCCGCCGCTCGCAGCCCGGCCACAGCGCCCGCCGCGCCGCCTGCATCCGGCCCCGCCCGCCGCGCCCCCCGCCCCCACCGCGCAGTGGTACGCGCCGCGCTCCCGCCCGCCCGCCGCCGCTCCAGCCGCCCGGGCGCGACCAACGGGGCCGCGGGGAGAGGGGTGGGGGGAGGCACCTTCCGGCCGGGCGGGGGCGGTGCCGGCGCGAGCCGCCGGGCGGCTGCCACGTTGCCCTTCGCTCGGCGGCCGCCGCGCGGCCAATCAGGAGCGGGACGGCGCGCTGATTGGCCTCGGCGGAAGAGGAGGCGGGGCGGGAGGGCGGGGCAGGAGGTTGAGGGGCGGGGCCGGCGGCCTGTGAGGGGCGAGCACGCGCGCCGGCCGCGGGGCCGCTTGAGGGGGCGCGCGCGGGCGGCGGGAAGAAGCGGGGAGGGAGCAGCGGCCGTCGCCGAGGTCCGCGTCCGCGTCAGTGAAACGAACAGGCGGCGACAGCCGCGTCCCCCCCGGCGGGGGGCACGAAGCGGACAAAGTAAATGACAGCTCGGCGCCCCCAGGGCCCTTCGCCGCTCCGGGCCCGGCAGCGGGAGGACGCGGCCTTTGCCCTTGGTGCAGCCCCTCGGTGTAAAGATGGAGCCTTGTCCTGAGGCCCTCCCTCGCGAGGGTACAACGGGGAGAGGGGCTGCGGGGACGTGCCCCCCCTCTCCTCTTTCCTGGGCAAGACTGAAGAGCGGGCGAGGCTGTGCGGTAAAGCTAAAGGAAGGAGCGAGAGAGGAGAATGGTCTTCATCAGAGAGGCCCAAATTTCTCTTAAATACCAGATGTGGCCAGGCTGAAAGCGCACAGACGTGTTTGTGGTATTGCAGGTGCCGATGTCGAGCTTAGCACAGTCGTACACAAATACTGGAGTTAGCTGAATACGTGGGAATTAGTTTTTTTTTTTTAATGTCTACTCAAATAGGTCTTGGTCAGTGTTAACTGCCTAGCATATAAACCTTTAAAGGAACTGCCTGGTGGAGATGCGTGTTTCCGAGGGCCAGAGAAAGAAAGTTTGAGGTTTGTCTTCCTTCTCAGAGCACAAGTGTCCCAAGACTAATTTTTGGGAACAGGAAATGAAAGTTCATGCTAAAAATACTACGTTTAAGGCTGGGAAACGGAAGGAGAAAAAGCGTCCCAACGAAGATCCCAACGTGAAGCAGTTTCTAAGAGTGGGAGTTGTGCTGCAGGTGCTCTCCCTGTCTAGATACAGCGAAAGCTGCTTTTAAAAGATGCTATGTTTGGCTAATAGGTGGCATCTCCTTTACTGCTTTTCTCTGTACTGAGAATAAACAAGCAGCAGCTATTTGCACGCTGGAAAACCTCGTGATCCTGGCAGTTGATTCCACGGAAGCGGCACAGTGCTTCTTTCTACTCAAGATCCCAGTAAGCAGACAGAGGCGCAGAGGAAGGCGGCACTCGAGGCAGCAACGGTTGGGCCTGCGTCGTTGCCACCTTCCTCTGCAGCCACAGCTGCCGGTGCGGCGTGTGCTGAGGGATTCGGCTGGTGGTTACTTCGGCTAGAGCCGAAACCCCTCGGTGTGCCCTGGCCAGCAGACAGGTGTACGCAGTGCCCTTCCACTTGGGGAAGGCATGCTTGATGCCTACAGCAGCAGCTGTAGATGCTGTTCCAGAGACACGGGGACCACACGACAGCACATTTTGGGGTGGTTCACATCTTTGTGTTCCAAGTCATCATGTTTAGCCATTGTACTACCCAGGATGCTTGAAGTGGGAATGTGCAGGCACAGGGAGAAGAGAAATCAGTACCACCATGCCTTGGCCAAGCTCTGTGGGGCTGAACTGTCCATGGCTGTAAAGCACAAAGTGTTGAGAAGGTCCCGTAGGATCCCACACCGTGCAGTCCCCTCAAAGGAGGGCTCAGAGCTTCTCAAAGGAGAGGAGGGCTACTGAGAGTGCCCAACAGAAGCAAAGGAAAAGAAAATACAAGCGACATTGTCAGGAAGAGGTAATAAATATGTCTATTCATGGAGAACAATGCAGCAGTGCAATGTTTTATTGAAAAAAAAAATAATAATCATCTCACTTGATACCTCAGAAGACTGCATCGCAACGCTGGTGGGCCACACCGTGGGAGAACGACATCGGGGAGGCCAGCACAGTGCCGGGTGCCCCCCGCCGTGTGGGCCCAAGAGCCCTCCCCTCGCACCCCTGGGGTCTCCCAGCTGCTAACGACTTACGGCGAGGAGAGGAGAGTTTGCCCAGGTAGGCTTAATGCCCTGCTTCCTACCACAGCATGGCTGGCTCAGTCTGGCTTGTGTCTCCTAGTCACCTCCGAGCTCCCTGGGGACAGTGGTTTCCTCAAGCACAGGACTTGCTGTTAACCTGCTTTATTTTCCTGTTTTTTTGTTTTGGTTTTTTTTTTTTAAAAAGCCACCCCACATCTTTGCCCTTTTGAAGAATCCAACGTACGATTATAGTGCAAGAGGGCTTGGTACAAGTGAGCATTACCAGCATGCCGTGGGGGGACAGTCCTCCCCTACAAACACATCATCGTAGGATTAAAAGAACATCGTATCTCCAGAGAGAAGCGGTAGTGGGTCACCGTGAAATAGCTTTCAAACCAACCCACTTAAAAACAAGGTCAGGAAAGTTTCTAAACAATCAAATACATTCACTTTAAAAAAACAAAACAAAACAAAACCAAAAAAACAAAACCCATTTAAGAACAAAAACTGTTGAGATGGCCCCTTTTCCCCCCGCCCTCCCTCACCCTGCAAACACTTACATATGCTGCAACTACAAGCTGCTCCTTGATCGGAGGCAGCGAGGAATGACCAAACACGGCAGGAGATGCAGAAGGAATTGAGTTCTGGTGACAGGCACTTAGTGGGGCTTGGGAGGGCAGCAACAGAAGTGTCTCAGGGCCCGGCTCCATCTGCAGCGCGCAGGACCGCTCCCCGGGGAGCGCCTGTGCCCCTTTCTCCCTCTCCCAAGACGCCAAACCATGGTTTCCTACAGCAGAGAGGGGGACGCCTGTGCCAGAGACACTGGGCTTCTGGGAGCCACGGGCAGCGGAGGAGTTCGGAAAGAGAAGGGTGGAACGTGGCCACGGTCCCCGTCCTCCCTCTGGCAGGAGGGGACGAGAGGGCAAAGCGCCCTGGCACGCGCCTGCGGGAGGTGAGCGGTCCCCTTCCTGCCCCGGCCCAAGGTACGGCTCGAGGAAAGCGCTCTGCAGAACGAGAAGGGGAGTGCACGCGTCTCCTGGCGGGCACGCGAGCGAAGAGCTCCGCACCTCTGAGCCGCGCTCGTCAGGATAAGGCATGGAGAGAATGCAGCGGAGAATGGCGAAGAGACGCCCCACGGGGATCCCAGCAAGGAAGAGAGGCTTTTCCACCCTGGCACCACACCAGCGTCTGCCTGCTTTAGGGATGCACGAAGAGCAAGGCCAGAAGCTCCCTGCCCAGGATGATCTCCTGCCCTCTAAGCCCACTTCTGCCCAGCCAGGGGAACCGAACCTCCCGGGAACGCCACTCCATGAACTCCCAAGCTACGCAGATCGTCATTAAAAAAAATAACACATAATGAGATCTAGTCTCTCCCTTTCCTCCCTTCATGCTCTCCGGGATTTTTGGGGTGAGCCAGGCCCGAATTTATGACAAGCGAAGTCCCTCAAGTGAACAGTCCCAGCCTGGTCAGGTGTCACACGTGGAAAGACAAAGTACAAGGAACCTATTCACAACCTCCCCAAAAGCTGCTCGAGTTCTCCCACAGCCCTGCCACGTCTACGGTAACCCCCGGGCAGCCTCGGCCTCCTCAGAGTTCGGAAACGCTGCAGCAGGATGCAAGATTTTTTTTTTTTTTTTTTTTTTTTTTTTTTAAACACGTGTGCAAAGCGCCCCAAGCCCTTTGCTAGCTATTGGTTTGGCTCAAAAGCGGTGCATGAGAACCGTGGCTTCTCCTGTGGGGGTGGGATGGTGTCCCACGTGCCCCAGACCCACGCTTACAGAGAGGACATGAAGGCTATTCCAGTCAAACCTATCTGACCATCTGGAGATGAAATCAGTGTTAAGGCAGTGAAGTATCCTCTCCCCTGCCGGGGAAGCTTTGCTCCTGCTAACGTTTTCTCGCAGAAGGTACGTGTTCACAACCACCCTCCAGGAGGGATTTGAGAAGGCTGCCCAGTTGTCCACACCGAGAAAAGCCTACGCTTTGGGAAACAGCTGCCTCCCAGTTACCTTCATCCAGATCTACCGCTTAAGCCAGCGCAAACTCCTCCAGCTTGGCAAAGCTGACGCTGCTCCCTCCTGCCAACGCCGGGCTACAGCCTTGCGTCTCCCGGCCAGTTGGGTCAGGCACGGTGTAGGAAACCATGGTAGGAACATTCAGCGGCAGCTAGAAAGGGTGATTGAAAATTCAAGTATGCTTTCCTCAGCGCGTGGCCCAAGGCGGGCGTCAGGAACCCCAGACTGGCACAGAGGGTCGTGTGGATGTCGTCGACATCCCCACTTGAGGGCATTCTTTGCACCCCACCGTCTTCCCAACTGAATGTCTGTCTGCGCTGGCACCGCGTGGCCACGCAGAGATCCACAGATACAATGTGCATCTGTAAATGCTAAAAATAATAAAAAGTGCAACGACGTCAGCTTCTTTAAAACAATCCACATTGCTCTGTTACTGTCAGAGGAGGGAGGTGTCAAGGGAGCCGGAAAAAAAACCTAACTGGAACAGTAGATTGCAAATTTCTCACAGCTTGCACATTACAGTGTAACTGTTCCCAAGGAGCCGAAAAGGGAACCTGTCTCTTACTGCTGCAGCAGTCAGGCCCTTCTCCCACGCAACTCTTCTGCCCGCACTGCATCCTCCTGCCCTCTCGACAGCCAATCGAGCCTACGGTATTTCTTCGCTTAATTAAGGAGGGAGGAGGATGGAGGAGCAGAGAGCGCAGGGGAGGGAGGGGAGGAAAGTGAGCAGGAACTAAGCACAGTCCTCAGGTTTGCGTGAACGATGCCTTCGCCGTAAACAACGGGAAGGAGGGTCAGCCAGCCAGCCCCCCTCCCAGGGCGACCAAGACCTGAGCCAGCCACAGTCCTGGTCCCAAAAGGAGCTTCAGGCTTGGAGTGAACGAGGGAGACCATTCAGCAGATCCACCCCAGAGTGGTTTGTTTTGGAACGTTTTCTTCTCTTTTTGGTTTAAAATGTCACTTTTTTTTTTTTTCTCTCTTCCTCCTATGCCTCCTCCTCCCCCCTAAAGAGAAGCCCCTTCCAGTGAGACAGGGCAGGAGCTGCAGGCGCGGTGGTTCCTGCAAGGCCCAGGAGGCACCGGTCACTTGTGACGCTGAGCCGTCTTCTTCCGTTTCCTCTTAAAGAAGCAGCAGCACCTGGGGCACAAAGGACAAGGCTAGTTAGCCCCGCACCCGGCACCCCAGGAAGGTCCCCCGCCACCCCGGGCTTCCCTCTGCTCAGCCGCATGCAACAGCACCTCCGCGCACTCGGCCCGAGGCCCAGACAGACCTGCCGTCCCATGGGATGGTCGGCAAGGTCGGCAGATGCTGGTAGGTGGTTGACACCACCAACCCGGACTGGTAGACCAGCAAAGGCAAGTCAGCCGCACGCTGTGGGGTCCCACCGCCCGAAGGCCGCAGGCAACAGCGGGGCGCAGCCCCTGAGCGCCGGGCTGTCTCCCTCCCGAGGCTCGACTGGGGCAGGAACACAAGGAGCCATCTGGGAAAGCAGTAAAACAAGGATCCAGATGCTCCGCTCCCTCTGTCCGAACCCTGGAGGAAGCGGACTGGGATGGCGAGCCCTGGCTGCTCTTCCCAGCTACGTGACACACGGTTTTCGCCATCGTTCACTAAAAAGACAAGTTCCAAAGAGATCTCGTCTCAGGGACCAGGTTTCTTTACTGAACCTTTCACGATAACCAGAGCTTCCACCTTGGATAAATCATTCAGTGCCAGTATGCAGAACCCCTGCTTCTTCCCTCATCCAATGCGAGGGAGGTGCACAGCGCCCGGGGATTAGGAGAAGCAAGAAGGATGGATAGTGGAGTCTGAGGTGGGGAGAAAAACGCCCATCGCAGCTGAACCGTGAAGTGGTGGTTTCACTTGTGGGATACACTGAAAGCAGTCACCCAGGTTTTCTAGTCCTGCTGGCTTCCTACAGAATTACTTGGCGTTTAAGGCATATCTACCTTTCTATCCTCAGCCCACTATCAGGAATCCTCTGCACAGAAGAAAGGTGTTTCTTCTGTGCGAGTTCTGCTCCTGAGCTATGTGTCTTTCTCCTCCTGCCGTTAACAGCCATCTCCAGAGAAGCCTGGGTGATGCTGAAAGACTACTTTTTCAGGCTGGTGGAAGGGATGCCTGGCTAAGCAGCAAGAGCAGATGTGAGTATGCAAAGACCATTTTTTCCTACAAGCATCTTTTACCAACAGCCAGACCAAAAGCGTTCAAAAAAGCTGTAACAACTTCTCCAAATTATTTTCCGTTGGGTCCTTCGTGGCTCTGAAATGTCAGCATGACACTTCTGTCCTCTCAGGGCTGGAGGAACAGATTTGTTCTCACTTGCACCCCCCAGATGCACGAACCTTACTAGGGGGTGCAAAAGCGATGGGTGACCACCAGCCCGCTGTGAGCCAAGCCTGCCAGCACAGATCATCTGCTGGGCAGACCAAAACCCCCTACAACATGGAGAGCTCAAACAGCCACAGCAAGAGGAGGGCCGCCTCGCACCACATGTTCCTCTGGCCTGCACGGACTAAGGGCCAAGGGAAGTTTGACGTCCACGATTTGTCTTTAGGTTCCTAAAGAGGCCCAGTTTGGAGGTGAGACGACGAAAAACGCAAAGCACTTGTCCTTGCAGGAACACAGGCTTAGAGTGACCTGTGACGACTCCATCACTACCCACCTCGCCTGACGTTTGCAGCATGCGGTCTGAAGCACCACCCAAGCCCAGGCTCCTACGTATGGCTGGCACTTTTAACCCCCCCACCCCAGGACTGGTCTTGCATTTTATTGTCCCAGGCCATCTGCCACCCTCTCCTGCTTTAACCTGTCGTGGTACTTCTCTCCCACAGCAGCCACCTTCCTTCATGACTTGGGCAATGGTGAGTAAGGGGGAGGACGTTATGGGGAGAGAGGATGGACAATGCACGAGTTATGATTTCGCATGCAGCGGATAAGGGAAGAAGAGGGCTGAGCGGCACTCGTTTCCTCGGGCACCGAACGAAGGGAGCTGACTGACTTCTGGCTGTTTTTCCTTGTGACTGTCTTTTTAGGCTGTTACTCGGAGGTCCAGGGAAGGGTTCAGGAAAGGAAGTCCTGGCAGTTCAGACAGGCAGAGGCAAAACACCAAAATAAAAGAATAAGGCAGGCTGACAATTACAGAACGTGATCTCTCTGCATGCAGACAATGCCCAAGAGAACAGCCCCAGACTATGACATACAGAGAAGCCAGAGATGCCAGAGGTATTGGAGGCAATGTCTATGGAGAGCAGGGCAGAGGCGGTCAGTCTCCCATCCAACAAGGACATTCCTTGCCGCACACGGGCTTTGTTACCTCACTCTCTAGCGATTCCCACCCATCAGCCCTCCCTGGGACCTACAAACTCCTCATCCGAGTCTCTGCTTGGTCCTCTGCTTACTGGGTACATGGTTTCTCCAAGGGCCAAGGAAGGAGGGAGTGCCTCCATGGGACACCTTGAGACCGGGACACTACAGCTGTGGCTTCAAAACCCTGATAAAACCATACATATGCCTGAGCTGGGCTTGGACCAATGCTAATCCCAGCCCCTCTGCCCCATCTTTCCTGGAGAAGCCTGTTCACCTGCACCCTCACCTGGAAGCTGCAGGGTTTTTGGAAAGGAGCCATCTCCCACCCACCCTCTCCAAGCAGGGGCTCTAGCTGGGGCTCTGTCACTAACGAGGAGTCCATGGCCACGTCTTTCCATCCTCTCTTATGATACAGGCCCTGGCCCGTGCTTCTTCAGAGGAAACTCTCCAAGGAAGCAACTGGCCCCCTCCCCTCGATACCCAGCACAGGGTTTTCCCTTCGTAACCGTCTGCGTGAGGAATTCCCGCGAGATGCTCGGCAAGCCTGGTCCCGACTCTGCCCAACTCCATTAGACATCATCTGCTCACGGACGTAACAGTTTGGGGGAGATGGTAAGCCGAATAGAAAAGGATTAAAATCTATTTTTTGCATCCATCAGTTCAGAGATCAGCCAAATTACTCGGCCTAATGCGGCCGCTCAGACATAGCCCATACCCTCCCCAATATTGCATGTGGTCCTCAGCACGGTCCTAAAATCAAAACAGCTCTGGGTTGGCTTTGACTTTGTGCCTTTTTAGGGTTTGGTCAGTTTGATTTTGCCAACCCCAGTCTAGTCTGGTCCGCTCCCCCTTGCATGTGGACTGGAGAGAGGGACTCACCACAAGTTGAGCATTTTCAGGCAGCTACAGAGAGTGTAGAGAAAAAACACAGAAAGGAAGAAAGAGCAATTAGTTCACAGAGGTGGGATGAAAGCATGTCACTGCAGCCATGCAAACATGCAGTGCAGACTGGCAGACACACACCATGCCTGCCCGCCGCCCGCCCCCAGCCCTCATACCACCTCTGCCCTTGCCATGGTGCTGCCGAGAACTGCCATGTTTTCCAGGGTCTCGAGGCCTCCGACAAACACCCCCTGTTTTCCATGAAGGCACCGGCCCCATGAGGTTCTTCTCTGGGGCTGGGATCAGAAAGGGGCTCTGGGCCACCAGGAGAGGAATCTGCTCTTCTCCCCAGCAGCTCCAGCAGCAGAAGGGCCAAGATCATGGATCTACGCCTGGGAGGTGCCCTTCAGCAAAACCCACGGCCGGGATCAGGAGCTTATCTCCAGCATACCCCAGAAGCAGAAGCGTTTGCACAGCTCCTCTGCCTGCCGGGAGTGCCAGGGAAAGACTTTCCTGCTATTGCATCTCATCTCAAAACACAGAGCTCCAGCTCCTCCTAGCTCTTTCTGGCCCACTTTACTACAGAGCAGAATCCGGAAGTCCTTTGCCTTCCTCATATAACTGAGGGGATTTATGATCACAGATGCAAGGAAAGATGAAGCCGCCCCTCCCTGTGGCAAGAGGAACGAAGCGGACTACACTTGGGAATTACAAGAGACCCCAAACCTGTCAGCGCAAAGCAGCTTATGCTCTGCTTCCCAGCACCTCTGAAACCAATTTGAGACCGCACAAACAAGGGCTGGAGAGAGACAGAACAGTTCCATGCACTGCAAGACACGGCTTGGACAGCATGGCTCTTGCACGCTCCTTTTCACCTGCCTTGACATCTCCCCTGTACACAGGTGTGGGGTCTGGATCCTGGCCTTGCTGAACAAGGTGCTGCAGAAACACAGGCTGAAGGTGGTCCCATCTTAAAAGCTGGCTCTTCCTTGCATTGGGTTGTTGTATCGAGAACTGTTAAGGGTAGCAATTTGCTCCATCCTAGTAGCAACCCCAAGCCACGTGCCTGGGGGGGGACCCACTTCAGTCTGACCAAGACAGAGCCTGTGATGCCAAACTGGTGGCCTCTGCAGGCCACACTACCCATATCTAAGAGGAATATTGCCCAATCTACAAGTTGCACCTCAAGATCTCCCCCACCCTGCCATACTTGACGAGGAGCCTGCACCGAAACCAAGGCTCGCTCCTTTGGCTGTCAGGAGAAAGTGTATCTGTTGCTCAGGCACGCTGCTGCCAGGATCACGCCCAGGCCAGCTACCAGCGAGCAAGATCACACGCAAGTGCTTCGCGAGGGACAGAGGAACAGACAGCAGAAGACCTTCAGGACAACCAGCGCTGGCTTCAGCCTGATGCATACCTAGGGACCTTTTCCATCAACACACCCTTTCTCACGCCTGCCAGTTTTCCTCCTCACCCTCCCACAAGCCATTCCTAACAGAAGTTCCCACAAAGGCTGAGACAAACAATGTGGGACAAGCGACACCAGTGTCATCCAGTCAAATTATAACCAGGCAGTTGGGCAACGTCACAGCACCGACCAGTTCAAAGGCAGCCCCGGGGCCTATTTACCCCTCGCACGGGGAGTGTCAGGATTACGCTGTGACCTGCTAGGGCCTGGACTAGTTCAGAGGCAGCGAGAAGGTCCCATGTTGAGGATCATGCAAAAGGTGACATGATGGTGCCAGATGCAGCACGTGTGCAGAGGCCAAAATGGTCAAAGCAGCAACTTTGTACATCAGTTCTCACTCTTGACCACAAGCTACAGAGGAGAGGTCAGCTCAGAGGGAGCACGCTCTCCCCCACAAGCAGGAGGGCTGCTTCTGGTTTCTCTCACTCAGCTTCCGTTGAGCTGGACCAAGAGAATTCACAGAGAGAAGTACCCGTCCCTGCAAGAGTTACTTTAGGACCGTTCTGGATACCTGGCATCCACTTCTTGCAGCCAGAAATAAAGTGTTAACTTTCAGACCAACAGTCTCTTCACTGAGCTGTGCTCAAGCTACTCCTACACTCTCAGCACGAGAGTACAGCGCGTTCTCCTTTTGGAACAGGGGATGCTCACCGGGATTCCTGAAATCAATTCACATTATTTTGGTATTTGTGCTACTGTCTATCTTGCAATACATGCTCTGAGTATGAGTTATGTTCTCCAGCCATGACAGGTGTAAAAAAGAAGCAGCAGCAGCAGCACTGAAGGCACCATGCACAAAAGCAGCAATATGCAAGGAAAAGGGCATGGGACACGAGCATTGAGTACTTCACCACGGGTAAACATCCCCACTCGTTTCCCAGGAGGAGGATTAATGACCACACCAGTGGAAAGCCTGTTTGTAAAGCAAACGTACTTAGCTTCCTCCACCACTTCCACCTCTGCCTGCGCTGTTATTGGCGCGTTGGAGTGTGCCCCCGTCGGGTCGTCCACGTTCAGCTCCCCGTTGGTCGAGCTAACCACCTGAAACACAAATGAACACCCCGTTAACGAAGCCCCCTTGCATGTGATGCGTCTCCACCCACCTGGACAAGGGATGCTGTGAGAATGGGAAATTTGCGGAATAACTACCGTTTGCTCCTGTCTCTTTGCACTGTCTTAGCAGGCTGTCAGATTCCTTGGATGCCTTTGAATCATGTGCCTGGTTTGGAGAGACCAGCTGGTTCATCCCAAGCAGAACAGCAGGCAGGGGACTGCATCTGTGTTCACTAATTCACACTCCTGTGCCCAGCACAGGTCTTCTTGTCTTTGGGAGGTGTAGCCACTAGTGTGAAGACTAACTGACAGCCCTATATACACACACAAACTGTATTATGTTGATTGTTTTCTCCTGACACTTTTACAGGCGAGCAACTCAGTCCTGTTGCCTGCCAGTACCGTGGGAAGAGGTCACTCCAGAGCCACCAGAGTCTCACTCCTTACACAGCCAGTTTCTGGAATTACGTCCTCACCCAAAAGCTATTGATACGGTCTCTCATCTCTTTTTGCTTCACAGCTGACATTATGGCTTACTTCAGCGTTTCCATTATAGGGATGACCATCCAGATCCCCAGCTGCCAGCAGCTCTGCATTTGCCAGGAGAGCACATAATTTTCTGGATAATTCATCATTGCTTATGGCCACAACAACCGCCAAAGAAGCCTGTATGGGACCGAAGTTTGGCCGGCCCTTCCGCACTCCATCTGGAAGTTAGGACAGGCTCCTGCACATCGCTGTGAACACCTGGAGCTGCTCCTGGGTCCAGAGCTGTAACGATGCGTGGTTCCCCTCCCGCTCCACCTCTTCACCTTTCTACAAGGTAAAAGGAGGTATCTCCCATGGCGGGTGGGTGGGTGGGTGGGTGTGTGTGTGAAGGTGCTACCCAGTATTCCTGGTGGCTCTGGATGACCTATCCACCAGAGATGAAGGGAAGGAAGCCATTGAAGCAGATGTCCCCTCACTATTAAGTGCATCTATCCATGTTCGTTTTGAATACTTAAGTTCTACCAGCAACTGCTGTTTCTACAGATCAAGTCCCGTGGCCAGTCTCTGCCGAGACAGGTCAGGACTCAGCTCATGTGGTTTTCAGAGCTGTCCTCAAGTGACAACCCCTTGGGTTCTCTTCACACCCCGCTTCCCAGACTCATCACACTGTGGGCCCACCCAGGTTCTCCAGACGCCCACACTTCCCACACAACTTTGCGGAATGCTAGCACTTAATCGTTCTATTCCCAGTGATCTTCCCACAGTTTCTTCAGCTACTTGTTAAATTTCGTTTTACAAAAGGCTTTGATTTTCCTCCTCTTTTTTTACATGCCGCCACTTCATTTTGATGTGGCAAATTCAACCGTTGCCTTAAAGGAAACGACCACTCAAAGCTACTGACCTCCCGAGGGTTCAGCAGGAGCTGGGGCATCTGTTGAGAAACAATTTAAGCATCTGCGGCCCAGCAGCCATGCACAGCAGAAGATTTCCTGTGCTTGGCTGCAGATAAGCAGAATTTTAATGCTTACAGTGGCACATACAGGCTTGTAAACTGTTCAGGTAGGCAACCTGCCCAGTCAAATTCAGACTAGGACTGCATTATTGTTGTAGCTACTCTGGCAGAGCACTATTTGTGGGGAGACACAGCTCATGCTGGCTTTGCGCAACGAAACTATTCCTCTTACATAAAAAAATACGAATAAAAACACCTACTCTGTACTTACTCAGTGCTGAATTCATAGGATCACAGAATGGTTTGGGTCAGAAAGGACCTTTACAGATCACCTAGTCCAACCCCCCTGCCATGGGCAGGGACATCTTCCACTAGATCAGGTTGCTCAAAGCCCCGTCCAACCTGGCCTTGAACACTTCTCCAGTTTACTGTCTGCTCACGTCTGAGATCAGAGCTATACATACATTAGTTCCTCCTTATCTTTCAGTTTCTCTGGCACTCAGTAAAATATCTTTAAATGAAAAAAGGAACATGGCTAATCAAGCCAAAAAATCATTGAATCCAACCAAGTATCAGGAATAAGTAAAAATTTCAACCTAATCTGCATTTCACTCAGGTGCATCCTGCACTACCTGTCTCCTCAGCTCAGCTCTGTCCCACTCCAGGCACTAATTCCCATTTCACCAGAGCCAATTTTCGAAGTGTTGTGTCTGGCACTAGAGCCAGCTCTCGCAGGCAAACCTCTGCCAAAGAGTTCACCTCGACAGTAATATTGGACAGTTCTTGTTTGCTTGAATGACTCTTGCATCTTCTCTCTAGCATGCCCAGCCATCTTAATCTGGCAGTAGTGCAAGAAACTCCCTTAGCGAGCCTGAGTAACAACCAGAGGCAGGTACTGTTTCATAAACAGAAGCAGTCTTTTCAGGAATTTAAAAACTTAGCTGTAGTGCCACTGTTAATGCTGTCTGGCACTGTCGCGCGTCCTCTGCTCATCCACCTTCCACAGTGCAATCATCCAGAGATCCAACTTGCAGCCACCACGCCCTTACACTGGTGCTGGTCTGCCACTGGATCCAAAATTAAAATGCAAATGCACTGGGGAGCAACAGAACAGGGTCACCGCACCCTGCAACTGCAGCGACAGTTCAGCCTGTCTCCCCTCCATGCGGAGGGAGAAGTGGCTGTACAGCCTGCTCGCACCAGCCATCCCCCGTGCATTTCTCCAGTCTGACACCCCTAGATTTCCATTAAGCAGGAGGAATTCAACCAGCTCCTCACCTATCAAGCCTGAACTGGAACAGCTCAACTATTTTCCTAACATTAATGGGGTTTATATGCAACAAACCCTATTTCAGCTGCTTCTTACTACCTAAGAGCATCCCCAAGATGGGGATAGAGGGGTGCTTTATAGACCAGACCTGCTAATTTACACTCCTTTCTGTGTTCAGTTTGACAAATCTGAGTTCAAAATAGCTGTCAAAGGAAAAGCTTCGTTGAAACAGTAACAGCAGCAATGTTGGCCATCAGCTTGGGTCCCACAAACCATGGCTTGAGTGTTATGTACAGGACAGGACCAAACCAGCCTGTGAAATTGCTCTCCTGACCACGATGTTACTGCAGTTCGAGGACAATTCAGGGGATTTAACACAAATTCTCGCATCAAGGCTGTACACATCAGGAGGAAGAGGTACCTGTACTGATCCTCCGTGCCGGTCTGCAGCCAAATGAGATGTCAAGTACGAGGTATTCGTCTGCCGGCTTGGCTGGATCTCCCACTCCCCTCGGCGATCTGATGACGCCTGCTCACAAGTTCAGAAGCATGAGAGAAACAGAAGAGAGGGCAAAAGGTGAATGAGGGGAAGAAAGAAAAGGGTGTTTGTTAGTGAGTTAGTTTCTTTGCAAAAAGCAAGGCATTTAAACTTTTAGGTGGGCTAAAATTTCTCTTTACCAAGTGGACCTCATACTTTACTTGAGCGGTGTCTGCAGTAATCCACTGCAGGAGTGGATTTCTTCTCCTCTAGCTGCTAAACAAAGAGAAAGCTCAGATCTATTCAGGAAGATTTTTCCTTACACGGCTTCATTTCCATGGGTCTCAGCATAGAAATCAACACACTGACAGTATGTTTAACTACGTCTGTCAGGTCACACACACCAGAGCACTTGGCATGGCAGCAAGACTGGATACGCAAGCTCGACCTCCCTAAAATACATATTTTTTTAACTCAAATTTGCAACATAAAACAAAGCCACATTTTATTTCACCAAAAGCCAGTTCCACACACTGATTCACCTGTGCAGTGCAGAAGGAAACATCCACCACACCTGCTTGGCTGGAGAGAGGGTTGGTGGCTTTTTGGTTTTCTGCAGAAAAGTAGATAAGAAACTTTCGCTAACGGTTTCTTCTTTATCCCCAACAGATGCAAACTTTAGGCAGTTAAATTATTAGAATTTTATTTATTAGAAGAACCACTTGGCACTTGCATGTGAAGCTCCTTACAGGTCACCCAGCTTTGATACAACACATCCAGCATTCATCTAAGACCCAGGAGGATCTCAGCGCACCTAAACCCAACCAACCAGCTGGAGGAACACTTCCCAAGACTGGGAAGTGTAGGACAAACAGGTAGATCTGTGTTGGCCTCAGGCCAACAGCACATGACATAGTCAAGCCTGAAGTGACCGATGGGACACGTTTAAAAGGTGTCTCCCTGGATGCCGTATAAAAATTTAAGCAAATGTTTCAAAGCTGAAGCACAAATTTGAAAGAAGAGAGGGCAGAGCAGCAGAGTCCCCCAGCGCACCCGCACCGGGCAGGAGGGGTGCTGAACAGAGGCACCATGGACCTGGCCAGGAAACAAGAGGCTCAAGCGAATAAACACCAGCTTCACTGCTGATAATCTGAAGTATCAAACCAAAGAGAGGTGCACAGGCCCTGCCTTTCCCCAGCACTACTGTGTGTTACTCCCTGCAGCCACAGATGATGAGCTTGAGCCCTGGTCAGAGGAAGAGAAGCCACAGGGCTCCGTGCCACTGTGAAAAAAGAAAAAAGAAAAAAAAAAGACTGCAAGCAGAGAAAGACTCCAGAAACCTTTGAATAAACTTCAACACTAACTAGTAAACTGTCACTCAACTAGAGCAGGAGCACGTGCAAAAAGTAGGAGAATAAAAAAAGAAGTCTCCTGGCATTTCATAAAACATTCGCTATCGTTCCCTTTGCACGTGACCTCTGACTCCCTCCCAGAGTGACCCACGGGGCCGCTCCTCCTTCTAAGCAGCCACCAAATCCAGTTCATAGGTAGTATTTCCCTAGAGGTGGGCTTGTCCAGGCTTGTCCTATTAAATCTTCTTATGACATGTTCTTCCTGTCAGCCTGAGACGCTGCTTACACTTTTTGTACTTGGTGACATTCAAAGGAGAAGCACTTCCCTTGGAATATTTTTTAATGGCTGCAAGGCACAAGATTATAAACAACTGGAGAATTTAAAAGCAGGTTTTAAAAGCTAGTAGAAGACAGGTCTTGAGTGCTGCTTCTTCCAAATGCCATC
Organism: Gymnogyps californianus; assembly: GCF_018139145.2. Classification (NCBI taxonomy): domain Eukaryota; kingdom Metazoa; phylum Chordata; class Aves; order Accipitriformes; family Cathartidae; genus Gymnogyps; species Gymnogyps californianus. The sequence goes on along the minus strand of NC_059481.1, from coordinate 1,030,729 downwards.
AGGTCGCTTGGCTAGCCTGGGCAATGAAGTAGTACCATGCTACGTCAACGTTAGGAGAAGCAAGCTTCTGCCTAGGAGTCTGGAAGCAGTTCCTAGGAAAGGCTCTAGTAGCCACAAGAGCCAGATTTTTCTCTTTTAGCTCTACAGCCAAGTACGTGATAAACTGGTTTTGAAGTAGGCTTGAGTTGAGCTGCCCGAAACGCAACCCAAGCAGTGACACTGAGGAAGAGATGCCCGTGAAATTTGAGAGCATCAAGTTCCCGTTAACACTCATCACCTTCCTACCAGCTACCAAGTTACAAGACAAGACTGGCACCCAAAGACAGAGGGGGAAGTGCTCACCCATCTTTGATAGTTAAGTATCTTCACTTCCTAGAGGAAAAGACTACAAAAAGGAGATTACTCTCTCATCAGCATCTTTACTGGGAACCAAATATTATAAAAGAGAATCTGCAGTTGTTATACCCGGGAACAAAAATAAGGCAATTAAATTTGGAGATCAAGGCAGTCACCTGACCCAAACCCATGCCTCCAATTCACTGCTCTAGATGTTTATTTTTTCTTCTTTTTCTTTTAGAGAAATCGTTTGCTCAATACTTAAAAGGAACATCCCTTGGAAGACAGTTGTTTATGTTTTGACAAGAAGAAACTGATTTTCCCTGCATATTGGGATATTAAATAATACAGCATCCTAAGTAATGTTTAGGTGAAAAAAATGACAAAAGCTGCTATGCAACACAGCATCAAGACTATTTGCGAGGCTCAGAAGAACAAGGACTGAAGGCTGCCTGCATAATATTTTGGGACTGGGAGAGATTTCTTTGGGCTACGTACTATAATTTGTGAACTAACATGCTTGAAAATGAAGCCAGGCGTCATTGTCCGTTAAAGGAAACAAGATGCCTCATACGTACACAGCGTGAAAGTCTGTTGTCAAAGCGGACAACTAGAGACTGCCACCCAAAAAAGGAGGGTTAATGCATTAATCAGGCAATATATTAAAGCAGATTATTTTACTAGTACTCACAAACCAGTCCACACTAATCAGCATGCATAAATACAGTACTGCACACGTGCTTCAAACAATCCAGCTTCCTACAAGCAACTCTTCTAACGAGGGGTATTCATCCTGATTGGAGCTGATGGCTTGAGATGTATTCTAGTCTACGTTAGCTGCTCTACCATTCAGAGCCCAGCTGCATGGAACAAGGAAAGCTGAGCCCAGACAGGTTATTACATCTCACACTCGAGTCTGCACCCACAAACCCCAGCTTGCGCGAAGCTGAGTGGGAGCAGAGACAGCAGACGAGGAGCTAGAACAGCACACAGCAGTTAGAGGAGCAGAGCGAGCCCAGAACCACTCACTGGGAAGTAAGAGCACCAACAGCTCTAGCTAGGAGCCGGCAGTTGGAGATCTACTGAACTTCTGATCAGTTCTGTTAATACAGAAAATCCAAACTCTCAACACCAACAAAATATTACAACTAGAAAGGCAAAAATGGGGAAATGCAAATTCAAAAACTGGCAGTTCATCCAGACCATGATGCCCAGCCTCCCCAAGGGACCCTACCCTGGCAGTCCTTTATGCTCTGCAACACTCACGCCATGAACTGGACACCCTGAGAAGGATATATTGCGCGTACATGGGACACGCACATCCTTATCGCAGCTGCACGGTCCGTGGGAAGAGGGCACCTGGGGGCAGGCTGCCATCGCCACAACGGTTGGTCTACTCCATGGTCCACGTGCTATGAGTAAAAGCACGCAAAAGAACGTTGTTGGCCAGGTAGGTCAGGTAGTCTGCCCAGGCTGGATAGTTGTCTTAAACAGCTTACCCACAAACTACAGAAAAATGACCCACTCCAAATTGTGCTCCGCTTGGTTCACGATCCCGAGGAATTCCACTGGCTGATACAGTATTTCAGCAACCTGCTACTTTGACAAAATTCTGCTCAAATCACAATCTCTAAATTAAGCAGGAATTGTGCTTGCCATGACCAAGGCAAGAATCAGCCCCAGCCACCTCTAACGGCATATGGCTTCTGCTTCTCTGGTCCAAGAGGAATTCAGAGAGGTGCCAAACAACGCGGCACTGCCGAAGCACTTGTGAGCAACGCACCTGATTGCGAAGGGCCTGCTGCGATGGTCGATCCCTATGGACGTGGCTGTCTCTTGTTACTGCGGACGTCCCAGAATCTACGTGAACAGATCCCACTGGAGTAGGCTGGAAAACAAGGTGTTCGTTAGGATGAAGCCAATGCTGAAGATGCTGCTCTCTCTCTCAACACATGCGTGCACAAACCTAACTTGACAGGCTGGCTCCCATCAGGTAGAAGCAGGAAAACATCAAAACACTGTCCAAAGGTACTGACAGTAACCAAGGAGAATTACAGCCAGGCTATAAAATCCCCGTGATTTGATGGACATGTGATTTCATGCTGGACACCAGCACCAAACATCTTGTATAAAAATTAATTAAAAAGATATAGTTAGGTATCTGTATCGATGTCAGATCACACCTAATGCGCCTCACATAGGATTATTACAACTGAAAATATACAGACTTGTTTTCCTCATCTCATCGTCTTGCCACTTTTAAAAATCATGCTTGCATAGAAACAGGACGTGTTAAAATTAAAGCTTCGTCTGCTCTATTCTCACCAAAGTCATAATCCCTGCTCACAACATCAAAATCTCCATAGCAACCACTGCAGTTGTCAGCAATAGCATGCTTGTCTTGCAAGGTGCTTTTTATCAACTGCTTTTATAATTAAACAAAAATGAGGAGAAAAATCATGATTCACAAAGGGAATGATTTCTTACGAACTGTTCTGGGCACAGTAAACATTGGTAATGCTAAATATAGTTGGGACGGTAAATCACTGGCAACGGTATCAAGTGTAGCACTGAAGGCATTTGATCTGGCACCAGTGACAATTAATTGACAGATGCCTTTGCCATTGCCGGTGTATGGTGACTGGCCGTTAGCAAGAAGACTATCAGCAGAACGACACAAAACACAAGCGACAGGCAGCCAGCAGAAGAGCTTTAGACTTTTCTATCAGATTTCCCCACGACACATCTTTTGGCCAAGGTCTTCTTGAGTATAAATGGCTTTTGACAATAGAAGTGATGCAATGAGATCATGATTATGGTCCATCTGGTGTCATGGAACTGCTAAATGGAGCTTGCTTACTCCCGCATTTCCTTGCCATGTGCTATAAAGAGCTGGTTCAGCTTCCGGAGTAGGGTAAGCCCCAAGATCTTTTGAGCTCGGAACTGGTTTGCTGTTACTATTCACTGAGCATCCATCGGAGCTCTGCCTAGATCTCCCATACATCTCGATGAGAACTTGACCATTATACAAGTCTTCCACCATTCAGTGCTGAGGTAGCAAGTATGCTCTCCTGCTTTAAGAGGGATGTCTTTAGATATTGGTCTCAAATCCTGTGCTAGGCTAGAGGAAATTAAGTCTAGTCACGTTCATTGCCACAAGTGGGAAAATCAGGTTTGAATGCCCCACCAGGGCAAGCCCAAAGAGGTAGGAAGGGGCCTTCTGCCCCTTAGGGAAACTTCAAGGCACTGCAAGAACCCCCTGAACACAACATCAGGACATCTCACTATGTTGAGCCCAAGTTAGCTAGAGAACAGAAGTGAAAGACTTGATCCTAAGCTCACTGGTATTAATTGGGATAATCAGGAACAAAGAGCCAGGTGGTGGGGAAGCAGCACCTGAAAGGCAAGGCACTGCATTTTGCAGGGACAACTTACAATTGGCCTGCCGACCCAGTCATAGGCGTAGTCAAAGGTGTAGCCTTTCTTTTCAAACAGCTCTGTGAAGATGGTTCGTAAATAATCGTAGTCTGGTCTCTCAAAGAAGTCTAATCGCCGAACATAACGGAGGTACGTGGCCATCTCCTCTGTTGGAAAAGGGGAAAAAAGCAGCAGCATCAGTCCTGCTCGCACATGAGCTCCATCATTTACAAGCCTCTCAGAGCCAACGCACACACTGGAAATTGCTTTTCAATTAACTCCAGCGAGGCTTTCCCATGGCACTAGGCTCAAAGTTCATGCTTAAAGTTGGGCTGAGGGCCAGATCACCAGTGACGCGAGTTGTCCAGGCTCCGCTAAGTTCAGCTGAGCCACGTGGATTGACAGAAGCTGACGATATCCAACAAGTCTTCACCCTCAGTGACCTACTCAACAGTCTTTTATTTATTGCTAGATGAATGTCACTCAGCTTCCCGGAGCCCTCCTGCCCTGCCTGAAGTCTAATAATAGTCTGCTTTTATTCTGAATCTTCTGAACCAGTTGTTATAAACCAACGTCTGTGTTTTACCATTGAGCATCATGCTGTGAGAGAACTGTCTGGGCTGCTGGTGCTACCTCTGGCTTTTCCCCTACCAAAGTAGGGGGTTTAGTAATAGTCCACAATGCAAATCAATTCAAACACTTCTCAAGCAAAGGTGGAAGTCCCACCTCTGCTCCAGAGAGCTGCTGCTCCACCTCAAATCTGAGTTCCAGAGCTAGTTTTATTCTATACCTTTGTATAAAAACAAACACTAAACCACACCGTACAATAAATGCCAACTCACCGAACCTGCCAACAGGATGCTCACATGTATGTCTGCTCACACAGACATTCAAAATAGCCACAGCGATTTCATCAGGGGAAGGAAAGCAGGAGATGGTGGTGGGCACCCTGTGGCACCCCTGAGCTCCAGCAACAACTAGGGTCTGGCTGCCCAGAGCACTGTGCTGCCCAGCGTCATTACATCAATCATAGCCTTGAATATTCAAAACAAGACTTGGAAGGCGAGTCTCCAAAGTTAATTTACCTGGCGCACACAGAACAGTGTTTGGTCTTAAGCTAATTAATTGCTTTCCTGCATCTGGGTCATACTTTGCATGCAGAGAGAACTGAGCCCTGGTAATTCATGTCCTGCCCCTTCCCAGCTCTCCCTTGGCTCATGCCTAAGCCAAGGTAGGACGCTGGAGCAGAGCTCAGTATGAGGCGCGAGTCTGTGCACTGCAGTACGACTGATACACCAGCATGGTTTTTGCCTTTAGCTAACAAAAATAAGAACGCCATTGCTTATCGATATTTAACTCTGTCTGTGGCTTGCAGCTTGCATGTCACATGGAGGTATAACAGGAAAAAAAGGAGGAGAAGAAAGGTAATCCCCTCTTCCTGCTAGTATCTCTGAAAGGTGGAGGACCAACAGGTTTCAGGCGAGCAAGGAATAGAAGTTCTCTCATCTCCCTTCAGCCCAGACCTGCAGGTGTGACCGAGCTCTGAGGAAGGAGTATTGGGGAAAAAGATGAGAACAGCCAACCTGAAGCTCTTCTACTTGGAACTAGGTGGATTTTGGATGCAATTATGTCTGGGGAATTAGCATGACTTGAGTGAACAACGATCCCCTTCCAGGCTTGCTGCTCCTCATGCTGGGAAAGAGCCATGTGACACAATGGCTCCTACAGGAATGGGACTAATCGTGGGGACCTGGGTGCTCTCCCTGGTGCCAGGATTTCAAAAAACACCAAAAAACCCCCACTCTGTGAAGGCCACAGGGTACCTGGGGAGAGGCCACAGGGTACCTGGGGAGGGCTTTAACTTTGTATTCTGCTCTCCCAGCTCCAAGGTGGGCTTTTGTTTAACTGGAGAAAAGGTGTTGGGCTTGGCTAGAAGCACATCTTTAGTAATACTCTCCTTAAAATTGCTGTCAGAAGGTGGAATTCAAGGACAAACACATCATCCCATCTTCTAAGCTGGCCACCTACAATTTTAACACCTGTAAAACCTTCAATTTGGAAAAGAATTAACTCAGTAGATCCAACACGGTCACTTGGGAGAGGGAAAATAACGAGGCCAGCAAAGCAGGAACACGAGGCACTGGAGCATTGTCCAGCCTCCTTCATGAGAAGAGTTATGCTCATTTTAAGCCATGGCCACAAGCCCTCAGGCCCTGCTAATTTATAGCGGCAGCTCCAGTTGTTTGCCAGCTTGAGGAACAACATAATGGATACACATCATCCAAATACTTTCTGCCAGAGGAGCTCAGAACCATCATATTTAACAAGGTATGTCCACCTCCAGCTGCACTCAAATGGTCCCATCAGGGCTTTACCTGGAAAGTTCTCACAGAGAACTTCAACCGGAGTGTTTCTCTTTGTGTCCCCAATCTTCTGATACCTCTCTTTTAAGGTGTCAGCCTGTAGCGCACAAAGACAAAACAGTTGTGGAGAAAGAGTTCAACCATGTGATAAACGACATGCTGTATGGGAAGAAAAACAAGGTATTTAATACCGGTTCTGGGTGGTATCAGAAGACGTTACTTCTAACTGAACTGCATCCTAGACTACACTAGTAGGAATACTATCTTACCCTGTTGTAATTCTCACTATGCATTTTACGTGCTATTGGCAAAGAATATCCAAGGACACATTCAAAACATCTTCAGTACTTGAAAGGAAGGACCCTTGTTAGTGTCTTACAAGGTTAATTTCTTACCAGTCCAGTCCTGAGGACTGTATAGGGAAGCTTTCATGGGACAGGAAAACAAAGCTGCATATGCTATGATTGCACATCAGTATCGGGTCCTAGGCTTAGAGCCATCGGCAACCAAGATGCCTTCATAAACAACTGTAAAAGTAGGTAAATTGCAACGGCAATTTGGGTTTTACTGTGTATAATAGAATGCCACCACATAGATAACTACATCAGTCACACTTCTCGCTACTCCCATACTGCCTCTCCTTTCACCCCCAAACTGTCTGTCACTTAGCACTGATTAAAAGTCTGGTCATCAAGAAAATGAAACAATTTTCAGTTAGATTTCCCACCTAAATCCCCCCTGAAGCAGAAAACTGCTCCAGCTGGCACCCTAAGAACGCGCTTTATTGCCTGCATTTCAAAATATGCCAATTAGACCTGGCAGCAGCATAATTAGCATCGTAAGATGTTCTCTCAAGATGTTAACACTGACAGTATAGACCAAAAGTGTAAGCTGAGGAAACCTAGAAGAGTGAAGATGCCATATTCTAGATCAAGCTGAAGAGTCTGTGTTTGTTCTGGAGCTAAAGAAATGCAGGACTTCAAGAAGGAGTCAACTAATTCTTATCAAGTTCAGCACTGAACTGAGGAAATTTTGTAGAACCTTGTCTAAACCTGGAATTATTTTAGAATAATTTACAGGATTAATTTAAAGCAGATGAGTTCAACTAAGCCAGAAACAAAGTATGTAATAGAATAACACACTTACAGAGGTGTGAACTTAAAGTCAGAGAGATTCTGGTTTCTTTCACAATCATGACTGAAAAACCCTTTCTTTGCTTCTATGAGTTGTTGCCAACATTTCTGGCACGTCTGCTAAGGCTAAGCTGAGACTAACTCCGATAGGTGGTGACAAAACAGCTTAACAAGGTCTATCACGCAAGCCACTGCCACTGACCATAGCAGCACTCTGCTGAGCAGCTTGCGAGCCCAAAAGCTTGTCTCCTTTTTCCAACAGTACTAACAGGTCTAACAGGAGTTATTGTCTTCATTAATAAACCTTCTCCTAACCTGATCAAATTCGATCCTTTCACTCACTGCAATTCCAAAGTCAAACACAGTAGCTTAATCATCAGGAAAGTGATGGAGAAGTGAAGATGCAGCTACCAACAGCTTCAGAGCCACCAAATTACTTACTACTAGTTAGTTCAGCTGACGGGTGTTAGCTGTGGTTGCTGTAACTCAGCTGCTTGCAGCCCTCCACATTGTACATGACATTTCATAAACTTCTAAGCACTGAGTGTCCAGTGTCTCTGGAGGGAAGCCAAGCTCAATACTTCTGCCAGAAAACCAGTTTTTCAAGCTGAAGTCCATCTGCGTATCTAAAACCATCAAACTGCTCCCATCATAAACACGTTTCACAGATGCAGCTGGGGAATTGTTTGCTGTAACTGGAATTTCATAAACAACCACTGTGTCCCAGTCGCACTCCAGCTCGGGGCAGCTTCATGTTACAGCAAAGCTGCTCCAACAGCTCTCTCATTGCCGTCCCTGTCCCAGCCGCTCATCTGCCTCTGCTGAACCTTCTCTCCAGACTTGTACCAATTCAGCTAAGCTAATGGCAACTTGAAGTGACAGGTAACGTACTTCTATCTTAAAATCCTTCCTGTAGGTAAAGCTAACGCCTTGTCGTTAGACTTCAAGGACACAAAGGAGAGGACAGCGTTTCTGGCTGGATTTTGCAAATGTTTCCCCACCAGCTTCTCATTTGGGCAGAGACCAGACAAAGTTTCAAAGGGCAAAACCTAAAGCTCAAACCTACCTTCAATCCTTGCCAGGGCAGACTGCCTCGGAGGAAATACATAAACATATGGCCGAGGGCTTCCAAGTCATCTCGACGACTTTGCTCTAAAACAGAAGAGATGACAAATTATTGCTGTAGCTGCAGAAATAGATCTGAGATCTGATCAGTAGCCACATGTATTTCTGTGATAAAGTTATCACAGGGAAGTTCACTTGCTGTCTATAGCTCAGATCTTGTCCAAAACCACCTAGAACCTGTTACAAAAACCCATGAAATACGTAAAGAAAAGATCAGCTAGAAGGCATGAAATAACACAGGAGCTGTAAGACATACTGCCCAGCCTTAGGCAGAACGGATAAGAGGTGGAAGTATTAATCGCAGAGGAATAAAGCCATTCCCCAGTTCTTCTCTGGACTGCCAGCGCCGATGGTGGACCTGCGATGTGGTGCTGGACTATGTTATTTCCTCTGAACTACACAGGAACAGGCAGGGGACGCTTGCAACCAGCTGCAGGGAACTACCATGTTGCAAAGTGCCAACCCTTTCCCAACTGCTTCTGCAGCTCATCACATCAGAGCAGATCAAAAATAGCTCCTCCTAGCACTGCTTTTCCTTGTGAAACACTTGCTGCTGTCGCCATGCAGATGTTATGATTATAAACGAGGGGGAAAAAAAGGGGCCTCAAGCCAAAGGAAAAAGCATCCTTAAAATAATCTCCCAAAATGTATCAAAAATCCCAAGGGAGGATACAAGACGGAACAACAAATCTGGAGGGCAACAGTATGGGACTGCCGCTGTGCTGGGCTGCATTGTGCAGACTTGGGTTCACTGAGCTTGCAGACTGATTTGATGCAACCTCCTCTCCTCCGAATCTCCACCTGCAAGCAAATAACGTGCTCCATAGCCGCAATCCGGAGCAGATCTAGTCATGCAGCCCACACGCCACGAAAAACTGCACGTGAGCTGTCCCTGACGCTGCATCATCTGCAAGAGGAGAAAAAGGCAGCGCTTTGCACAGCATGACCCTCCTTCAAAAGCAGCAGCAAATTTAACCCTCAAAAGATGCTGGGGGTGAGAACGCTCAGCAGAAGGGAACTGAGATGACAGTTCCTGCAGGTTACCCTGATATAGCTGTAAAAAGGGAAAAAAAAGAGGATGTCCTGGGTAGTTTAGTGCAACGATGCAGATGAACTTCTCGGGAGGATGGTTGAATGCACTCATCTTTCAGAAAAATTGCAATCGGACTCCTTCACTTTGCTTGGTCCTGAAATGTGAAGGGACCGACTCCACCTGGGCTGGCCTCACCAGCAAAGCATCAGCCCCACGAAACCCTTCTGGGCAGAGACAGGCCCCTGCCCAGCTGGTAGCCAACCTTTTCCTGCTCAAATACACCCGCCCAGAACCACCTCTTCTCCCACAGGAGCTGCGGCGTGAGCTGCAAAACCTGCAGGGAAAAGGGTCCTAAAGAAGGCACGTGATGTACTTCAAACGCAAGCGGATCTTCTTTCCACATCCACCCACAGAGCGCATCCCCGGCACCAGCAGTTCCCGAGCCTGCTCCCACAGCAGCTTCTCACTCCTCCATCCCTTCCTGACTCTTCACCAGGTTTTCCAAAATTAGAAGTTGGGCTCGTCCCTCCTTACTCCCCAAAGAGAGTGAGCTCTCCAAGAGACGTGAAAGCCAGCAATGCCTTGTTCTCATAGCTGGGAGGCTACTCAAAAGAATATTCCATTATCTTAGTGCTCTTATGAATTTAAGTGAATATAAACATTTAATAAGGTTTTTTGCCTTTCAGCCACAGAAATGTAATCTTCTGGTATGAAAGAAGGCAGTGAGGAGAGGAGATGAAAGCCAGGTTTAAAATTAGTTAAATCATTAATTTTCTCCAACCAGTTATTAGGTCAGGGAACATCCAACTCTAACACCAGAAAGTGGAAGGTACCGGTACAGAGCTGTGCTATAAAAATCTATTTGGTCATCATTTAGTGCGGCAATTACTACCCGCCTACTTGCCTTTTATCAGTGCAGGGTTGCTACCAGTTATTTAGTTCCTAATAAAAACTATAATTACAAGGCTTCCAACATTTCAGCTATCTCAGTTCCTCCAAAGGGGAAAAAAAAAAAATAAGCCTCACAACTGTAAACAGCCTCATGGCATTGAGAGGTTTACAAATAGCTTGAAGGGCACGAGAGAGCCGTAAGCCAAGCTACCATCGGAGGTCTACAGGACTCAGCACGGCAAGCTCCCACCAACCTTTGCCAAGATGCGTGTTGATGGACATGTATCTTGCCGTTCCAGTTAAGCTCTTGTGTTCCCTGTAAGGTATGTGTTTTTTGGTTTCTGGGTCAATGTACTCCTTCGCCAATCCAAAGTCTATGATGTGAATGACGTGCTCTTTCTTATTGCCTTGCCGGCCAATAAGGAAGTTTTCTGGCTTGACATCTCGGTAGATGAGGTTCTTCGAATGCACGTACTCCATTCGAGATATCTGCAAAACAACGAGGCAAAAGTTATTTGCGAGCAGACCAGCTACTGTGCTTTCCTGGCTAACAAGGCAGCAAGGTTTTATCAGCCCATCACCGAGCCTCGGCTCAGTGCTATCTCAGATTTCAGCTACTCTACGAGAAATGCAACAACAGACAGAGTGAACCAAGGCAGCAGTTACGATCGGAGCTGGGTCGCGTCCTCTGATGCAGAGTTGGAAGAGGAATTTGTCATCCTCTCCTCTCCCCGGCTACCGTACTGTGCGCTCCCTGACTTTATTCCTACAGAAATTGCAAAGGCTGTTTCTGAAACGTTACCACTGGGACACAGCTCTTGGAAGAATGCCACGGGGAACTGCAGCAGCCTTTTTGTATTGATTTTAAACATACTAAACCGGTTACCAAGAGCTCTTCCCTTGCCCACAGCCTTCCCTTGTTGCTCTGTGTCTTACCACCTTCCTCCCTCGACCCATATGTTGTCTTAGACACACCAGATTCTTCATGGAGGGGGATTTTTGGGCAGGCGGAAGCCTTACGATCCTCAACGCTGACTAAAAATAATAGTTAATCTCATCGGTTGTCAACTAGGAATAGCTGGAATGTTTTTCAGCTTTTGACTAACTTTGTTCTGGCAGTACGATTGAGAAGGGAAGGTAGAAGGACAGGAACCCCACTTCCAAGACGATGGAGGGCCGTTTCCCCTCTAAAAATGCACCTTATTCAGATGCTCATCATTAATATTGCTTTTGAAACTAAATATATTGCAGGTGAAGTTTGAATAGGTCACCAAGCAGTTCGCCTTTGAGTTCCTAACTTAACAGATGATTCCAATTGGAAATAACTCACAATTTCATTTAATTTATTACCTTTTAATTTCCTTTTTAGGTTTTAAATGAAAACATGTGAATACCCATTTATGGCTATCCTGGTCCGCGGCTGCCGTGGCATGCTGTAGGGCACGGTGGCTTTTTTAAGCAAGATGCTTCTTTGGAAAGGCCATTTGAATCTACCTGTCTGCATGCAGGCTTGCAACCCTGCGAAACCGTTGCAAAGCTCTTGCAAACTCCAAATATTGCACTAACGAGTATCAGTCCGCAGAGGTCACTGCCGCACCGTTGCGGTGGACCTCACAGCGTGATGCTATCAGATCTGGGGAACATCTAAGGTGAGAGCCACCGGCTGGTCACCCCCGCCAGGGAGCTCCCTGCGGGGAGTCACCAGTTCCTGGGCGGTTCTGCGCTGGGTCGATACTGGCAGGACAGCTCCGTACCTCCCGCGCGGGGCAGGCTGGAGCTCTGGATCACCGAGCCAGCCTTTCCCGCAGCTGCCCAGGCAGCAGTAACCCCATGTCAGTCCCTCCAACCACCCCGCTTGCCTCGACTGTGAGCACCGTTGGGCTGATAAACCCCGACTGCTCTTTGGTTTCTTGCTCTGAATTCAGACGCATTCTCAGCTGGCAAAACCAGATCTCTCTTTCTCTTTACAGATCTTGGATCCACACCTGGCTGAAAGCTCCGCAGGCGTGTGATCACTCCATCTCGCTCCCAGAGGTTTATCAGATACCTTATTTTTAAGGAAAATCTGCTGTATTTCCACCATTCAGAAAGAAGTAACAGGCAGGAGGGGGCAGCACTCCTTATAAAATAAAAAATGCTGTACAAGGAGGGCAGTAGACAGGAAAAAATTGACTGCAGGTGAATCAGTCTTAAAAAACAGAACTTGCTCAAAGGCTCTTCAAAGAAGGTAACAGCATGTGCTGCTCTTCCCCTCCCCTCTAAGTAGTGATTTATTTCAATGTGCTGAGAAAATGGGTTTCACAGCTAACAGCCATTATTTCTAATCAATTATAGGATGATGCAGAACAGAGCAGATGCTCTGCACTTCAGCCATTCTTCACGCTTTGAATCACCTACAGGACACAGCAGCAGGTTGGAAGACAAAAAGGTATGTCGGGAGGCAATTCAAATTAAGATGCAACCCTTAAAACTGGAACAAAGCGTTTCCTCGTCTCTCCATACATAACAAACTTTCAAACAGAGCCTGACTGGCTCATTTGATTTGTCCCTGCTACCAGAGAAGCTCAGTTATTGAAACGGCCAACAGCAATTACACAACCTGAAAAAAGCCTATTTTTTTTGTTCCTTAAAAACGCATAGCAAATTGCATTGGCCAGGACAACAACTTGGACAGCTGAGATGTCAGATGAACCGATACGCTCCAGCAGCACTTAGAGATATTTATTTACCTGCCTTTTTTGCTTCCACCCCACACACACAGATGCTGCTGGGTCTTTCATATTCCTTTTTCTTTACTTCCACCTGCCTGGATGCTTCATGATGTGTTGCCGGAGAGCTGAGCACAGCCAATGACGGCTGAAAGACGCTCTCCAAGTCAGAAATATGTTTCCCGGAGTAGCCTCCATGCTTTATTCACCCTGACAAGACACTCGCCCTGCTTGTGGCTGCTAGCGATGGGGAGCTGGTGACTATCTGCGCTGCACTGCCCTTCCAGGCTTGCTGCCCGAGAAGAAACAAGCAGCGCCGGTGCAGCACGACCTCGGCCTGACTCAAACCCATTGCATAGTTGAAGGAGAGGCGAAGTGGAGTTCCCGCTCCAGAAATGTGCTGGATGCAGAGACACGGTGCCCACTCCTTTGTGTTTGAACTACAGGCTCTAATGTCTGTGCATTAATTCTTCTACGGACAGAGAAACCACTGCAAGGAGCTGGGACTAACTGTTGAAATTGCTTTTATACTGGAAAAACAGTGACTGTGAAGCAGTGTTAACATCTGCTCTGTTATTTCAACAGTAGTAAGAACAGACTATGGCATTTTATCATAGGGCACAGGAACACTAGGGGCGGATGGGAGACTCTGCTTGTGAATTAAAGCAGGCCGGCCGAGTCCATGTTCGGAGCCACAAATCGCCATTTCAGATGTCGGAGAAACCTCTAGGAGGGGAGAGCATCCCCTGGCACACAGCCAGGGGACCCCTGCACTGCAGCTGAGAAATGAGAGAATATTTGTGTCATTTAACCAGATGCCAAAGAAACCCATGCTTTTATTTTCCTTTCTCCTGCCAAGGAAGCAAGTGTAATAAACCCTCTTCCCCCAAAAAGGTAACTCTTGAGGATCTGATCTCCATGGCAATCCCATCTCTAGACCCTCTTGGTAAATTTGAGCCCTTCTTCCATGCATCACCTGCTTGAATATAGATCAGCTCAGCAGAGATAAAAAAATTCCTCCTGTTTAAAGGCTGTTTTGGTGTCTCTTACGCAATACAATTTTGATGATCACCAGTCAAAAAACTTTTCACTGTGACTTCGTCCAGACAGCAGCCAGAAGTATTTGCACACTGCCTGGCACAACAGACCTTGTCTCTGATGGCAAGCACATAAAGCAAGGGTGAAAATAACATTTACTCTTGACAAAACTGAGTTGTCAATGAGCATCGCACACGTTGGACCTGGCCAAGAGTGAAAAATTGAAGCCAGAATAAAAAAAAACATTCTCCCTCAGCCCAAACACCAAGTCAGCTCCGCAAAGCCCTAAGATGACTTCCGATTTACGGGCTTTAGGGACTGACGTTAGTGAACATGTTTTTAATTGCTGAGCTTTGCTTCGTTCAGGAACATCAACCACTTGATCTATTCAGCTGCACGCGGAGGATGGAGGAAGCAGTTCCAGTTTGATGCTCTTAGCAGAGCAACGTGAAGCATCGGAGATGCACAAGTTACAGCAGTAACAGAGCTGGAAAACTTCCACTGGGGAAGGAAAACAGAGGACTCCTTCAATGCAGGTTTTCACCGAGAGGTATGAAACGGTACATTAGACCAAGAGCGTTTCTGATTCGACTCAAGCTGTGTTTGATAAGCTGCTGCCACAGCTCTGAACACAACGCACGCTTACCAGAAGAACATGCAAGCCTAGTGACAAACCTGAGGGCTGTGTGGCTCATCCCCCTGCCCAGGCAGACCTTCCTACTGTGTCATCTCATCTGAAAAGATTCCAAAACAGGCTCTCCTTCTTGAAGACTCATTATCGTCCGGTCTCTATCTCCCTCAGCCAGGAGAGTCTTCTTGATGTAAAACCACGTTTAAATTCTCCCATAATCACAAGCGACATTCCTTAAAACAATGACGATACATTTGTTTCTCCTAGAGGGCTTCTCTTTCTTCTAACATTTGTAGAGTTAAAGGATCCATCCCAGTCTTGAGATGCTGCTACCTGTCAAGCTAAGTAAGACCAGCCAAGCATGTATGCTTATTAGAAAACACCTTTCAGGGATGCCTCTGGTTAAAAATTGACCGCTGGACACAAAAAAAGGAGATCAAGTGCCACCACACCACATCCAAAGTTCCTGCCTAGTTTTAGCATGCAGCACACATGTAGATGTGTCGGAGATGTGCTGCAGCAGCGGTCAGGCTTAAGGAGGGAGAGCGGGGAGAAGGCAGCTAAATGGGACCTTGAAAGCAGCAGCTGGCTGCTGTCGGGCTGAGCCTGCAGCAGGCAACGGCAAGCAACCACGCAAACAGCAGAGAAGGGACTGGATGCTCCTAAAGACATGGGGATCATTACATGCAAGTGAGGGGAGAAAGATCTAGGGGACAAAGGGGTGGACACTTAACGTCCCACTAGCTCATGGCACCCTGGCTCCCAGTGTTGCTGCTCCAACAAGTGCAAAGACATCCATGGCAGACGTTTCCTTCCTCCCCCTCCAGAGAGGATCAAGCCCAAGGCAGGGGAGGCAACACAAAGGTGACTCCCAGCATCGGGGTCATCTCCTGGGAGCTCCCCGAGCTCCATGCTGCAGAGGGGCCTCCCAGCCAAGTAGTACTGCTTTACCTTTGGCTGGTCTTCCTGGGCTTAAAAAAAAAATACAATTTGATGACATTTTGGTGAGAGCCGAACCAGAGCAGCAGTTTTCTGCAACGTGCTGAGTTGTCCCTCACTCCCCTACATCAGGGCAGGGTGCTCCTCTCTGTTGTCTGGGTGGTACTGGGCCATTCACATTTTTGGAAGTCTCCCTGGATATTAGGCTTCGTTAACAGGCGTGTCAAGCATCAGAGAAGAGAAACACTGCTCGTGCAACGCACTGGATTCTAGCAGTGAAGTCTTATGTCTCCTTATGCCTGCGGTTAGAATTACAGCAGCTTAAGCAGGCTTGGCTGGTCAAAAGCAAGAGCAAAACATAATTTATGGAGGCGAACCCACTGAATTTGACAGTCCAACTTTCCTTCCCTGATGTGTGTCTCACACTGGAGCGTGACACAGTGATTGCAATGATTTAGTGTAGGAACTAAGATAAATCCAAGACAATTTCCCCCAAAGCCTTGTGGCTGGAGCGAAGGGTTTTCATTCCAGTCAAGCAGTAAGTGCCAGCCCCTTCAGAAAACACGTCTTCCTTCTCCCAGGAAACCTCCCAGGGAAGGAGACGGGGCACACCTGAAGATGCTAAATCTGTCTCCTTAAATGCATATGCTCCAAGCCGGTAACTCATGTAATCTTCCTGAGAAGACTGGAAAGGCCCTAAAACATCTCCCCCTGGAAAAAGGAGCAGCACCGCCTGCTCCTTTTGGAGAACATCAACTCCTCCATTTGCGACTGCTTTTGGTGTCCCCCTGCATCACCCTAAGCATCTGTTTTTCAAACTGGTACCAGTGTCTAGATGAGTTGGCAGGCCAGCTGAGGTCACAAGATCAGCAGATGATGCCAGTGAAAATCGTCCAAGTACAGAGCTAATCTGCAACCCTAGGGCTTGGCAAAAGGCAGACGGACACCGCTGTGACAACCTCGATTTCCCCAGCAGTCACATGGGAATAAATTTACATCTTTACGTTTTACATCTTTACAACCAAAAGGTCATACAAGCTATATCCAAGAATTTGCCATCTGTTGCCACTTGATTTAATCAAAAACAATACTATAAATTGGGTTTCCACTGATGAAGGAACACTCAAAGCCAACAAAACTAGACCGCTCAGCCGTAGGAGGACAACTTCATGAACCCAATATCAGGCAGGCGCTGTTCAGACGTCTGCATCTGTGACCTCAGTTTTCCATTTGAGATTCTGCTGTGGCAAACTTCAGTTTATTTAGAAAGGATTGTGTTCCTCACTCCCTTACCATCTTCTCTTTCCTTCAACACTTCTATCCACAGATCTGTTAACGTGAATATACAGTCCCACCTCTGCTGTGCCACTTGGGTATCTGCAGACCACAGGTTGAAAACCAGAAAGCCAAACTAAAATGATAACTGATGGGCCCTACCCACTTGTGGAAGTTCACTCACCACGTTTAGTACGTTCAGTTTTCATGTTGTCCACTTTTAACGCAAACCCAAATTGAGGCTACCACTTTCAGCTTGGTTTCCTTTCCTTTTCAGGCAAATTAGGGGCTCTGTTGTGCTGCCCATAGATCTATTATTTTCCAACTGCTAGTTATTTAAACCCATTGGCCAATTTTGACCAAATCTGACCAAGGCAGAGACCTTGAATGCTGGTATTTTGGCTAAGGAGAGCTCAGCTCCCATCGCTCTGAGAGCTTTCAGTCTATGAGCAGCCTGGTAGCACTAAACCAGCAAAACTAGTAGGAGTGTGGGAGGGTGCTGTGCTCCCTGTGTCCCAGGGAGCGGGTAAGAAATGAGATGTTCTGGGGGATGTCCAAACAGAGGGAGCTGGGGTAGGTACTGGGGCAGGGGCGTGTAGGGGACAGAGGACGCAAGTCCATAGGAATCCAGCTTCTCTGGTTCTGCTACGCAAGGAGCAAGTTTGCTCATAAGCATAATTTGACCTTCCTTTCATAAGCAAGAGTTTTTCTCAAACCTGAGAAGCTTTCTTTTATAAGAAAGATGGAGAGAGACTTTTTACCAAGGCCTGTCAGGACAGGACAAGGGGCAATGTTTTTAAACTGAAAAAGGGTAGGTTTAGGTTGGACATAAGGAAGAAATTTTTCACGATGAGGGTGAAGAATTCACTGGAAGAGGTTGCCCAGAGAAGTTATGGATGCCCCGTAACTGGAAGTGTTCAGGGTCAGGTTGGATGGGGCTTTGACCAACCCGATCTAGTGAAAGATGTCCCTGCCCATGGCAGGAGGGTTGGACTAGATCTTTGAAGGTCCCTTCAAACCCAAACTATTCTGTGATTCTACGATGCAAGAAGATTCTCTCTCCAACCAACAGACACCCCTGAACCTCGCACTGTACCAGCCCCATCCTTCAGCTACCCCAGGACTGACATAAACACGAGTCGGCATCGTGGAGGCTGCCGGGCAGAGCCCTGCCTGCTGTTACTCACCAGCTGGATGGCTATCATTAATACCGTCTTCAAAGTGAACGTCCTATCACAGAGGTCAAATAAATCTTCCAAGCTAGGACCAAGCAGCTCTAGTACCATGGCGTTGTACTTTCCACACGGTCCGAAGTAATACACCTGGGGAAGCCCTTCAGCTGGAAGAATATGAAAAGAATTGAAATCAGTCAACGGGACAACGTTAATACCCTTCCTCCTGCATGTAAACCTTTCGCTGGGCAGAGCCTTTATTTTTACCTCTCGAGTGTCCTTTCTGTTTGATCTTGCCCAGCAAGCAAATAAGTTTCAGCATGCACTGTGAATGAACCGAAGGCCAAATCAGTGCAGGCTTTGCTCAGCTACACCCCTGAATAGACAAATGGATTTCAAAGCAATAACACGACCACATGAAAGCGTCTAGCTTTGGCAGCTTAAACGCTTGGACTTAGGGAACAAGACACAGAGTTCCCTATGTTGCACTAAACACCAGGCAGAGTACAACCCCAAACGTGGGCTGGCACTCGTCTGAGCAGTTAGGAAGATGACAGCCCCTGCAGAAAATGAGGCATGTCCAAAAAAGGGCTGCTTTTTCAACCAAGATAATACATAGCTGTTGTTTTTCAGCACAACCTTACACAAAGTTTACTCTTATTATACTCACGAGAAAGGGGGAAAAAAATTTTCCGTTAAAAAAGAGCAAAGATTTAAATTTTGACCCATCACCATGTAAAAATAAGCAATCATAGTCATTAAGCATATGTGCAAACCATTTTGCTGTAAGTCACACACAAAACTCTCGACACCCAACTGGTAGGAGCCAGAGCCTACCCTTCCCACCTAACAGCTCAGCAACAGATTTCTCAGCAAGAGTACGCAATATTTATACTCAGCTGACAGTGGCTTTTTGCGTGGATTAGCTTTCTGAAAGGCACCAGAAAAAAAGGGAAAAAAAACCCAGCCTCGGTGTCTGAACACTCACTGAGCTGCACAGCGCTCCCTGAATTACCTTTTCATCAAAAAGAAAAATCAGACCAGCCCATACAGGGAGGAATTCAGTGCAGGGCTAACCGCAAATTTTTTTAATCAGCATCTAGCACAGGTGCTCAGCATCCCGGCATCAGTATCAAGCTGCGTAACACTTTTTATAAAAATATATTTCCAGTCTACATCTCGGAAGCAGTTCCAAAACACAATGGAAGAGTTTTTGTTTTGAAATATGGGGTTTTGTCCTATGTCAAAACAACATCTTTGCTTGAATACACAAAGATACGACGTCCTGCTATTCAGTGTAAAGGCTCAGCACGGGGAGCACTACTACGTACACAGCCTCTTTTCACAAAGTCGCACAGAAGTCCGTAAATTATATAGCATGGGACCTGAAAGCATAGTGATTATAAATTTTACGGCACGTTTTAAGTAACTACATACACACACCTATATTTACAGAAGAGATCAATATTAAAAATAGCAGAAAACTTCACTAATTATGAGACGTCAGAATTAAATTGCTTGTGTAACTGCACGGTTTTGTATCTGCTCCGTGACGTGCTCAGGCAGCCTAGCCCAGCACAGGTCAAGGCAGTAGAACAGGGAAACACTAAGGCTGGAGTGTGTCAGCAACATAATAACTTTACGTCCTACTACCGATTTAGGAAAGCCTCGTTAATCTGCCCAACGGCACTCATCAGCTTGCCAACAATACAATAAATGCAGCGCTGAGATTACTAAAGCTTAAATATTACAGAACTTATGCTCCCATGTATTACTCAAAAAGAACAAAATGCAGCTTGACAAAGATTACCATAGGATGGTTTTAATCTCGTTAACTCACATGCTTGGGGAATCATTAGGTATCAGTCATCAGGACGCATTAATGAGATATTACAGAGTATTGCAGGAATTCCCAGTCTAGCCGGAGTTTTACATCCTATGTAAAACATTTACCCAACCTGGTCTTGGGAGGCTACTGCTCCTAACAGAGCTTCATGTTTTAGGAAGCATTAACAGCGATTAGGTCCTCTAAGAAAACAGGATGGTTTGATGCAGAAGCAATTCAGAAAGTCAAACAATGACAGGATGTGATCCAGGCAGCTCCAAAACATTTTCAAATATCCCCAAATCAACATAAATGATAATTTAATGCCATCAGCTTAGCGCTGAAGGCTTGAATAATTGCAATAGCTCTTCAAGTAACTCATGGTGAGCCGCTGAGTTTTCAGTAAAACCTGATGAGGACTTACCTACATAATTATCTGTAATACCAAGATCATAATCTCTACTATTTAGAGAATAATAGAAGAATAATAGAGAATAATAGAAGACAATAACAGAATATTCTATGAAAAGTTTAAAACTGAAACCATTATAAATTCAAGCTACATATACAGTAAGTACTTCTACCACAATTTCCACATCAGGATAACAGTCTTGAAAAGTGCAAATCAGGAAGGAAACCACTGGGATTAGGAGTGTGCTAATTAAGGTATACAGGAGAATAAAATTGCAGAAAGGCTCTTAAGGAAGGCGAAGAATCCTGTTCCCAGAGCAAGGGGAAAGGAGTACATTTACAGCCTTACTTGGTAAAGAGAGAGCATTGCAATTAAAATTAAATTCCTACCGGGCATAAGAACCAGGAAGATAAATTGCAGCAAGACTCAAAAGATGGGGATTTCATGTAGGGAAGGAAGCAACGCAACTATTTAGTGCTCTCTGGGGTCTCAACTCCTTCAGTTAGCTTTACCCACTCAAAGCCTTATGAGCCAAGAGCTTGGAGTACCCTTCTCAGCTTTAAACCTCAGGAAGGCTCTGCTCTTGGTGGGAGCTCCTACAAGGTGAAGCCGTAGCGAAGAACATTAAAAAAAGCATCCTAAGTGCCAGCCTACAGAAAACATTATTAGTTTCAGGCATATTTTTAGGGTTCGATTTTTCTCTGAGGGTTTTCAGCAGCAATGCTGCCAGCTCTGCAGTCAAGAACTTACCTACTGGCTTTGCTAGAATAAAAAAGCTGTAACATATATCTAATTTTCAGACCCAGGCTGCATCGCTCACGTATCCTGGACCCACAGGAGCATTGCTGACAAACCCTGTGGAGCCTCCCAGCCCAAGCCAGGGCTCCTCAGCTCCACACTAGTTACTGAAATAAAGTTATGAGGGACACGGGGTAATGCACCCTCAGCTCAAACACAAGTCAACATTTAGCATCTTTTTAGGAAGGGGCAAAGCTCAAAAGAGAAGCTGTAAGCTTGATGTAAATATTAAAGCGTGCCTGTTGCCTGCAGGATCCGAGCAGGCAGATGAGGCTAGATGATTTCAGGGTGGTTCTCTGCAAACTTGAGATACAGGCACCTCTGGACCCATTCTTCTTATGAACAGTAAAAAGGGGCAGCCTAAGAAAATCTGCATAAAATTTTATTTAATCACAGCCCATCTGCATAATTCATTATGTAGTTTGGCTCTATTTCAGTAACAAGCAACGTGACCTGGTGCCACCGAGTCCATTGCCATCGTGAACCACAGGAACTCTGCAAATATCACCAGTAGATCTGTAAATGCTTAAGAAGGACATTGCCAACAAAAGAGATTGATTGAGGAAAAAGTATCTTTTGTCTGGGCAGTCGAACCTGAGGTTTTTAATGGCGAGCAATTGTGTCGGCAGAGGACTGAAAAGGTCAAACAAAGCCACGGTGCTGTGCAGCAGTCTGTCCTAGATAAGCAGTTCTGGATTCAAAGAGTGCAGGATGAAAAGCCACAGGCAGAGCAGAGGTCTCATCTTGAGGATTCAAAGGTACAACTCAACACTTGAAATACAAACCATGACCAGTTTAACGCAATTAATGTACGAAATCACATCTAAACAAGGAATTGTTCCATAGCATTAAACAAGAACAACACATTAAGGGAAGAAAATTCAGGCACGACACGTGCAGGTTCTCCTTTGGAGAAAAAGCAGCCTATTATAGTGGAGGCTGCTGCAAGCAGAAATCATCTGAATTTGCTTAACAGCTTCAGTCTTGCTGCTGAGTGATTTGGCTTGACTACATGTAAAAGGCCCTGCTCCACCCTTGCTCTCGTGGAAAGTTTATCACCCCAATAAACACAGACTGATCACTGCACTGGAATCCACAGGCAAATTCTGCTATTTCAGCAGTGCAATGTCTTGGAAAAAATTCAAGCTGAGCACAGCGAAAACCTAGCATAGCGTTTTGGAGATTAAAGCATCGCAGCTGGAACGAGAGCAAATGCAGACATCAAAGCCGAAAACTCAGACTTTGCTTCCACCACGCTCCCGAGCAGCCACACGATGCTGGCCTCGGGTTTCCCAAGATGCTAAAACTCTCACTGCTCCTGCGGGCCGCCACCAAAAGGGACCGTCCCATCCTCACTCCACCCTCACCTGTCCCACCACCTCCCCGTGCTCACGTGGCTGAGCGGTAAGTCGGATCAACCCCCCAAAAATCTTGGTGTTTGCTTGAGCTTGAATGCAAGAACGGGAACAGTAACAAACAGCAGGACCACTGCTCTTCGAGAGAGCTTCATTTGAGCTGGATTAACACCAGGGAACTACACCTTTCAGCAAATTTCCGTTGCAAGATCAAGCATCCTGGCTGATTCAAGTAGTGCTGTCTTGCTGCCACATGCTTTACAGCATGACTAATGGCCCTAATAACTCGTCAGACATCCAGCACACTCCAACAAGCCACATTAGTCCAGGCATCAGACGTACAAGTCATACAGACAGTCCAAAGCCATTTCCAGGATCAGTTATGAAATGGTGGCTGGCAGAGAGATGCCAATCAAAGGTCATGCCCAAGGGAAATGTGATTTTGCAGCATCTGCCCCACGTGGAAGGCAGGGAAAGCGGAAACCATCTGCTGCAGCAGAGAATACGTACTGATGCTCTGTATATGAGCATCATGAGAGGCTATGAATAAACCTCGTGCAACAGCAAGCAGCCCAAAATACACCCAAGGAGAGACGGAGGTAGCAAGTGCAGGAAGCTAGACGTGGCACCTACCTCAGTGGAGGCGCAAAAGCCAAGTCCCCATACATCAAATCGCCAGGAGACAACCGCAACTTGTGAAAAGTGAACAATACCGGTAGCTTCTGAATCACCAATTTTTTTTGCTCCCATAGGAAATTGGCTTCCACTGCCCTTAGATGTGGTGTGGCCAAATAAAGAGAAGCTGACGTCTTCAATTTCAAGAAGAATTACAGAATAATTTCATAACCTCTCTTCATGCAGGCTTCAAAGCTGAGCTCTATCTCAGAGGGGAGATACTCCTGAGGAACCCCAAATTAGGTACCCAAAGACAGAGGGGGGGGGAGCAATCCAACGTCAAACAAACGGCTGATGCTCGATGAAAAACCACAGTCTACGTGAGCAGCAAGAACTATTCTTCATAGAAATGGATGCAGAGACACGACAGCAGCATTAGCGCACAAAAAGTTCTGTGTGATTTTAAAGCAGCACTGATGAATGGGACGTAGATTGTCACAAAATTCTCATTCATAGCAGAAAGTTTATTTTTACAAATCACAGAACACAAAATTACACGATAAACAGCATAAATAGCAACTGTGCGAGAGCTGAACATCTATAGCTAAAATTAAACATGTTCCAAACAAATTAAACAAATTGCTTTAGAGTAGTCACCCCGTTTAAGCTGATTACACTAATGAGGATCTACCCTTCTCTTAATTTTCAAATCGGAATAAAATCCTGGCTCAAACAGAAGCTTTGCTATCAACATCGAGTGGGCCAAGATCTCATCTTCTAACCTCTTAAAACACGCCCCGTGATAGCGGGTTTAAATCTACCTGAGTACGTAAGTTAACAGGTTACGTCTATGAGCTGGAATTAAAAAGGCTCGTTCTGACCATCAGGTTTCTGAATAATCTGCTTCAAAAATAGAAAAGGGGGAGAAAAGTTAAGACAGACTTGTTACTTGGAATAAAGTTATCCTAAAGGTCTTTCAAATATTTGATTGCATATGTTTCAGAGATGTCTTATTTCAAAGTAGGACTACAAAAGCTTTTCAATACAGCCCGTCACCTTCAACCTTAACTGGAGGAGTTTGGGGAAGGACAGAGATTTTGGGTGATGGAGAATATTTTCTCTTGTTTGTTATAAGAAAACACCCAGCAGTTGAGAAGCAAAGGAAAACGAGCAGAAAATGCAATTTCTGACTCTCACACCAACTCACTTGCAGCTGCGTTGCAGGTGGAAAAGAGGTGATGGCGCAGGGTCCACCACAATCTTGCCAACGACTCCAAGACTTTACAAACCTTGAACTAGCATCAGATTAGGAAAACAACCTAAAAATAGTAAGCTGATCCAACACACACACAAAAACATCAACGTACAGAAGTGGGGCTAGAGCACCGCTGTGACTCAGTGGTGACTGCAGCTGGAGGACGGTAGGCACTGCGGCAGCTCCCTTCCCACTGCTCTGACAGAGATCACGGAGATGACCAACCTGCTTAGGAATCATGAGCGTTTTCAGCCTGGCTTATGACTGTAAAGCTCCTGAATACTTTCCTTGCTCCCCTGAGCTTTGATACTGTGGTTTGAAAGCCCACAATTTACCTTCAGTTCTCTCTCACTCATCTGAACAGGGTGAAGAGCAACCGGACCTGTCCAGAGCATCTGGCAGCATCCCACCGTCTCCTGCCCACTTCCCCGCGATGCTGCCTGGGAGGCGGCTGGGTCACTGTTGGCTTTGGCTCCTCTGGTAGAAGGGGCACTCAGCAGAGCATCGCTTAGCAAGAACCAGTCCCAGCTGCTCCTTTCCCTTGCCCAAAGCCCAGCAAGGAAAGCAGCAGAGAGGGCTGCCACAGTAGCCACTAGCTAAGCCACCTCCTCAAAACCTTGACCGGCCGTTGTGCTGGCTTTCTCTGCTCCCAGCCCCATTTATTCTAGGTATCTCCTCTGTAACTGCTCACTCTATTCCAGATGGTATCTCAGCAGCCCTTTTACGGTGTCATTACGAGCTCCTCTTATTCACGCTGCCCCCGAACATCCTCCTGCTCCGTTTGCTCCAACTGCTGCCAGACACTTGGCTCTCCGCTGCCAGCTTTTCACAACATCTTTTTCCTGCTTCAGCTGGGCAATGAATCATCTCCCTTCTAGCAAATGCCAAACGCTCCAGCATCGCTGCCCAGCACGAGTAGCTGCGGCAGGACTTTCCGCTTAAGCCCGTCAGTGGGCAAGAAGGGTGCAGAGCCGCTGCCGAGAGGGAGGAGAGGCAGAGCAAGGCACTTCCCCTGCCCTCGGACGTGGAAGAGGCACAGCTCAAACACTCTCTGAACCCAAGAGGTACTCGGAAATAAAGCAAAGGAGAACGTCACAAGTTGGATCAATACCTTCTCCCCTGATGACCACAGAGCAAGCCGAGCTCTTAATGGGAAGGGATGACACTCGGCACACAATAGTACAACAGTTGTGTACAAGCCATGAGTAGACAGAGCTACTCTCATCTCCAACGAGTCTGCAAGTAAAGTGTAGCTTCCACGCAGACTCCAAGACTCCAGCTTCACTCCAGAAACCCAGCATATTTTGTGCATCTTCTCAGGATATGCAGGATATATTGAATCCCTGCTGTGTTTTGAGTAGCTTGTTAGTATTTGAATCTACAAAAAAAAGGTACGGGAAAAGGAACAGAAGAAAAACAGACTTGGGAAGGACAGAAGGAAGAACATATTTGTTCTTGCTGCTGGTAAAAATCCAAACGATTTGATTTTTACTTCAGTTGCAGAAAAACAATTTTCACGATCATTGTGTTATTAAAACGGGGTGGCATTTCATTTTCCTTGAGTTGTACAAGTTGGTTTCCTGATATCATGGCTTGACTCTATTAAACAACTCTTCATATACACAAAGAAAGAAGCAGTTTCAGAGAGGGTACCAAGAGGACTTTCACATTTGTATTCATAAGAATAAAAAAAGACTGGGAGGAGAATCAGCCCTAGCTGGAAAGGCTAAGCTGCAGGAAGACTTTCAGAATCTGGGAAATTTACCCAGAAACTCCCATTCACAGGCAGTTTTTTAGCTGTAGCAAGTAAACTACAGTCAAGTGAAATTGTTTCAATTCTTGACAAAGACAAAAGAATAAAGCACAACACAATAAATCGCTTTTTTGGCAAGTTTCGGGAGAGTGAATTCACGTTTCTAGGGCTCAAGGGAAATGACTGCACTCAAATCACCACATTACCATTGGATTTTTTATCAATATACCCTTTGCAACAATCTCTTGTTCCAGTGATGATGGCAGCTGGCACATAAGACAACACCTTAAGAGAAGGATCAAAACAGTATATAATTTGAGAAGAGTTATTTTAAACCACCCCAAAAAGTTCTAGCTTAAGTTCTAGCTTAATTATCCACCTTTTCCCACACACCTGCGATACCAGGACAAGGGTGGAAGAAAACATCAAAAGGTTTCATTTCACATAATTATTCCTGCTTTGCTTTCTGGCTTTCTTTGTGCACTTAGCGGAGCCCGTGTTTTTGCTGAAAGGCGTGAGAAGCTGCAGTGCTGCAGTTTTTTTTAACTTCTTGAGGGTTAAGCGAGGGGTTGCAGTAGCCTACTGAAGGCAATGGGATTTGCCCAACAAGCTCTTGTGTAATTAAAATACAGCCACATCGTGAACCAGCTCCCCGGGCTGCTTTTCTACCTCCAAGCTCGGCTTCACAGTTTGAAGGCGTACATCGCTCCGCGCATCGGCTCCACGCCGTTCAACCAGCCAGGCGCTATCGGCAGCCTTCGCACCTGGGATCATGGCTCCCGCGTGATGGATCTAGCAAGAAAGATGTGGCCTCCTGCTCCTACTACGCTGCAGGTCGCCGCGCCAGGTGAGTTTTGTTGGTCAGTGCAAAGCCAGACCACATCCGCGATGGCCAACTCGGTTCTGCTGGTTAATACCAAACAGAAATTGTTTCCTGTTCAGTTTTCCTTGGCTGTGCAATTTTTGCATTGGGTCAGCTCTACCTGCTGGAAGGGAATTAAATAGCAGGTTTTGGCTGCTTCATTTTAACCAGGTAACAGAGAAGCTGAGATGACTCAGGGTATGCTCTGTGATTGCATTTTTTTTTCTTTGAGAACAAGTTATGCACGTTAATTACATTACAGGTATAATCTACAGGAAGTTTAAGAAAAATCAACAACAGAACTTCTCGGTCGCAAGAGAGTGCTCAGCAGCACACAAATTTAACTCCAGAAGCACTGCCAAGGAACAAGCTACTTCTTGGCAGATGAAAAATGCTAAGGAAGTAGCAATAATAAAAGACTTCTGCTGAATCGCTCCTCTGCTGTCCAGAGAAACATTTTTATTTGATCACACCGAGTCCCAGGTGGCCCCTGCCCTTCATCAGCTCATCTCCATTGGAGACTGTCGGCTGGAGGTAGAGCTTTTATCGGCTCCCTACTTCCTCCCCAACCACACGCCAAAAATCTATAGCGCGAGTTACGTGATACTTTAAGCTTATAGCGTGCCGGCCAGCTGCAAAATAGGGTGAAACTGCTGTGATGACAATGCAGAGGGAATCCGACAGCTTGAATTACAGCTCGGCTGCAACCCACGTCTCTGTGCACTGACCAGGAGTCGTTCTAGCCAGGACAGCACAGCAACATAAGGCAAAACTGGCACGTACAGGCAGTATTCGTCGTTGATCCAACAGCATTTGGGTCTTGGATGACAGATCAGACTGGTCCAATTTAGCCGGATAAAGCAGACAACGGTATCAGACACGCAGCCTCTGCTTTGGGTGCTCAGGAGTAAGATGATGCTCGGCCACGCTCAGGCAGCTGAAGCTGGCCAGGTTCTGCACGCCAGACCATGGCGGGACAATCCAGGTGGCATTTCTGGCAGCACAACCCTACGTGCTCTCCCCGAGCTGTGCTGAGACCTGCTTGCAAAGCCGTGGCTGCAGCTCGGCCCCACAACACTCATGCTGGTCCTACTGGCAGGGCGGCTTGATCGCAGGAATGCTTTGTGCTGCCATCAAAGCCACTTTAGCATCAGTGCAGGACCCAACAGAAAGACTGATTAAAACGCCACGAGATGGACATCTGCTCCTGCAAGAGCATCAAACTAGTCAGTGATGGATGCTGAGACTCAAACACATGTAAACTCTCTACAACAAGTCAAGAGATTGGCATTCATCAGTCCTGTAACTATGGCAGTTTTTGAGGGAAAAAGGGATTTTTCAGATTAGTAGGAAAGTGTTACCCACACGGTTCTTCCAGCCTGATGGAAAACCTCCCACTCCCTCTTATCACAGGAGAACCTCCTGCAAAACAGAAGTTGGCACTAAATAAGATACTACCTCCAGATATCATCTCTTTGTTTCACCTTAAGATAGCTGAGTACAAGCAGGTAGGAACGGAGTTTTGAAGGCAAACCTGCCACTTTCAGACAGAAAAATTATTACAAAACTGCAAGTCTCCACCCAGGGCAGAGCTTGCTGAAAAGTTCTTCTGGCGTAGCTGGATCCATTACAGATTCAGGGGCAGAGGCTATGGCTTATCTTTTAGAGATGGGAGGAGGTTTTTGAATAGCAGGCAGAGCACAGCTCAGAAATGCAAACTCCAAACCCATTTAATAGCCGGTCTGGGAGGCGGGCAGCCCTGCGTACTGGAACTTCACTTGCGTCAAACCTCCCTGGCACAGCTCAAACATTTCTCTCTTTAAGGTGAAGAGCACCTTAAAAACCTTCCGCACGCGTAGGATGCTTCTGGTGCTTAGGAAGCACAAACATACGAAAGGGATCCCACTAAATCAGGCACCCACCTTCCAAAAGGGAATCAGCTTTGTTGGAATCAAGGCAGTACTCAACACCTGACACATCAGCCCTCCAGAATGAGAACGAATCGACTTTTATAGCTCTAGACCTCAATTAGTTTCTAACTACAGTGTCCTGACAGCTTGAAAAATTTTCATAGAAGGGCCAGGAAAGGGGGACAAGCAGAACAGCAAGGCTAACCGGTTGCTACATAATTATTGTGGCCCTAATTGCCAAACTGGGTTTTCCATTCAATGTAAATATAAATTCCAAAGTTTATCTTCAAACATTGAGTATTTTCATCTCCTCGCTCAAATGGCTGAGGCACTCAAAGTCCCAAGCACAAGCTGGGCTGCTAGCAAGCATGAGATACTTCAGCTCAGGGCTTGCTGGAAAGCACCAGAAGCAGCACAGGGACCTTCACGATTAAATGGCCCGTCCCTCTCCTCAAGTCCAGCCGGATCCTTACAGCACTTGGGCCAGCAGCACATCACACAACCTGCTCTTAGTAGACGTTGCTGTCTATCACAGGAAGCCAACGAGGCATCTGGAATGACTCAGATGAGCCTGACTGCTACAGATTTACGACCACCGTTGCAGGGCATGTCAGGCTTCAAGGAAAAGCGTCTGCAGGAAAGGCATTTTTCAGCTTCCCGGCATCCTGCCGTTCCCCTCCGCACGCT
This sequence comes from Gymnogyps californianus, assembly GCF_018139145.2. NCBI lineage: Eukaryota > Metazoa > Chordata > Aves > Accipitriformes > Cathartidae > Gymnogyps > Gymnogyps californianus. Next base: position 1,001,196 of record NC_059481.1, on the reverse strand, counting down.
GCCCAGTGTCACTGGGTTTTGATTTGTGATTACTGCAATGAATACCGGAAGAGTAAGAGATGCATGAGGACTTTTCGAAATATAAAAAGGAAACTGCCCTAATCTCATATTCAAATATTAATGGCCTTGCTTTAAAAGCTTCTGATAGCTTCCAATTGACAAAGCCTAAATTTAGCCCAAGGAAGTCAAAACTTCTGATGTTAAAAAGAGATGCTGAGATGCGCACATTCAGGAAGCCCGTCCTGACCAGGGAACTGCCACATTAAAAAAAACCCAAGTACTTCTAGACAGTAAAATATTATTCTCCAGAGATCAACAGCAAGCCAGCTTTGAAAGCAGGCAGGCTTTAACTGGGCGTGTTACGGTAATCCACTACATTTTATTTTGCAATTCAAAAGCTCTGAAGTCAGAGATCCCTCAAGTTCAAAAGTTCGTTGGACTACCATGACTTTATAATGAAGCTGCTGATCATCATTCTTTTAGGGTGCAGTTAAGTGTGAGGGACCTCCACACGTGTTGCACTTTCTGTTTGAAAAGGCCATTTTCAGATGAATGAAACCATGTCTCCTCGCTGAGGCATCTCAAACCTATCGCCAATGGCACATTTCTTTGCAGGATTTGAGAATGAAGGGAGAAGAGTTTTTCCTCGCTGTTAGAAAATTAACCCAACAGCTTAAAATGAGCGCTAGGGTCTATCACAGGGATCTGAAGTAGGGAAATGATTAAACACGAGATGTGACCCAAAGGTGCAAGTTGCTTTCCATGCAAATGGATATCAGTTTTGTATCATCTTGCACAGATAAGTCACTTATTAAATACTTACAGTAATTGAACACTCACATTCTAAAATATTTCCAAGTATTTCAAAGAAGGAGGCTGCAGTGCTCATCCAGAGCGTTGTAGCGTGACAGCTACCAACAAACCTTTCCACACAACGAAGCAGGACACAAATGTACTTCAGGCGATGGCCGTGTGTCGCTCCCAGCACAAACCCACTTCGGGGCGCAGAGGGGCAATCCCCACCCAGCAGCGCTCTCCTGCCCCAAACCAGCGCCTCGCTGTGGGGTGATCTGCTGGCTCAACTGCCGGCCACGGCAGTGTTCCCATCAAGGTGGCAAATACGAGTGGGATTTCTGAAGATTAAAGCGACCACAGCGACGGCTAATGCGTACGTTCGCACTCCTTAATTAAACAGGGGTGTAGCCATCTTGCATTAACCCTCACTTACGTGGCCTCAAGTTACTCCAGCTCCCTCGGGGAAGAGTGTTGCGCACAGTGAGTTCCCCATGAAATACCTGGTGTTGGCAGCATGCTCCACCACGGTGACTTGTTTACATCCATCCGTATAACAAGTCTTACCGAAATGACCCTTACCTAATTGCTATGTGAATAACAGCATTGTGCAACCGCCATGGAAAGAATTTCTTTATAAAGGACACCGGTACATACAAAGCGTGCAGCAGGTCGTGAGTAAAGCAAGAGCAACACAGAATGAGAAAAACATGCTCAACGTAGGCTATCTAGAAAAGTTAACTTAATACACAGTATGGAGTAGCAGACAGCTCAGCTACATTGAAAAATATATATGCAAATATTGACTAGACTATGTAAAAGGCTCGGTTATTTATACCACCTTCATTTTCCTTGGTCCTACTTCCTGACAAGTAAACAGACTGCTTCGCTCCAGCGAGTTGTGCAACAGAAAGAGGTCCAAAAGTAAACACACAGACTCCATACTTCATTAGAGGTGAACTTGTTTACAGAGCAAGAATTAAAACAAAACCACAGAATCCGTCAATATTCTATATGTAACGACATACCCCTCCCTGACTCACTACATTCTGCTCGTACACTGTGACTCATCTATTGCGTGGGCTAGGGAGAGCAGAGATCTTCTTGGTTTCCTGGGATTCTCCAGTGTATCAGACTCCTCTCTTGCTTTCCACCACGACACCGTAGAGGCTCACTACGTTTGACATCCACTTGCCAATGTCACCTACCCATCCTGGGGATGAGCGCTGGCTACAGAGCTACTGCATGAAACAAAACTCATGTTGACACCGGACTGCTATGAATCACATGTGCCAAGGTGGGACTGCGAAGGAGTGGGGGAAGGTGTGACTCATCTGCCAGCTGATATAAAAATAAACTACTACTGAATCAAAAATGCATGACTTCTTCACACTATGTGCACAGGCAGAAGCTGTCACTATGCGGGAACTCGATCATCAGCTCAGCGCAGCCAAAAGAAACCTGAAAATAAGCAGTACTCCATTTTACCTTCCAAAGGCAAAGCTTACAGGGAAGGCATTACGTATGGCGTTAACAACCACAGGGGAGAGATGCCAGAGATGCTTTGAAATGGAGTAACAAAAAAAAAAAGTTAATTCCTGTACATATACTGGTCACTGCTGGAAAGTCAATACTTCCCGGGACCACAGTGAATTATTTATTTGTGTGGAAGCAAAAGATTAAAGAGCAGTTTCCTGATTGCGTGGAGATGTTTTTCGGCCATGGCCACGTCCTGAGAGAGAGGAACTGGACTCAGAGTGATACAGTAATGGTCACGCAGCAGTGGGCTCCCTGTCCTCGAGAAAAGGCTTGGCGTTCAGGGGACAAACATACTTTGGGAAAAAAAAAAAAACAGTTAAAGCTTTGCAAGTATACATCAATGCAGCAGACATGTCTGCCTCAACTTCTCAGCAAAGCAAGGCTTATAGAAAGAGAGAAGTCTTTTTTTCTCCCCTCCAACCAGCATAGCTGGAGAGAAAAAAAAAAAAAAAAGCTTTCGGACAAAGCTCATCTTAAAGTCTCAGCATTTGGCTTCCATTTCCATTGGGAGGCTCTGCAGACACGGATACGTGAGCTCTATTGGATATGACAGCAGCTGGATGAGGAGAGGCATCAGCTTTATGGCTGCACAGGCAGGTGCCTGCAGCATCCAGCCATCCTCCTGCAGCACATCAAGTGACGTGGAGTGGCTCCGTGGGCTCTGCTGCCGCGTCCAGGAGACAGGGCAGCCCAGCGCCCCGGTGTGCAGGCAGCTTTGTCACGCTTCTCTTCCCTGGAACACAACAGCTTTCTACAAGTGTTCGTGAACAGCATCTTCAGCTTCCCTTTGGCAAGGGGATGTTAAACGCTTAGCAGACAAGAGATGTGCTTATGGCACTGAGTAAGGATACAGAGGTTCCTACAGCAGGAAACATAGCAGTGTCTTAAGTTTATAAGGCTTCACGAATTTTAAACCCATTTAAAGTGTTTTCTACTAGAGCTGGGAGCAGTAGGATCCACCTTTCACGCTACGGGCTCGAGCAGCACTGCACACAACTCCCACTGCCCGCCCAGATCCCGATCAGAGCAGTTAGTCAACAGGAGAGGCCAGTATCTCCATGTGCAACTCAAACTAGCTGGCTGGAAATACCAGCATACGCAAAAGGACGTGTAGGAGCTGCAGCAGATTGCAGCCAAAAATCCAAATGATGGGATGGGCAGAGATAAAAGCATGGCTGTGTACTCCTGTATGTCCACATTACGCACGGGAAAGAGCAGCTCAAGCCAAAGGCTGCTGAAGAGCGAGAAACAGACTGGGAAATACAGGCAATGCTTGCTGATAAAAGATGAGTTTCCAATAAAAATTTTGGAAGAGATGTTTCCCCTATGAAGTCTGTAGGAGAGTTTAACTTGAAGGAAAGGTGAGAATCTGGAATCAGCCTTAAAACAAAGAGACCATTCCTGCTGCAGGTCCTCAAACCACGTCAATAAGCAAAAAGAGCCCACAAGACAAAGCCAACGCAATCGCTAAGACCAGCATGGTCACATGCCACCAGCAGGACCCAGCTGCTGAAGGTGGCCCAACGGGCCTGGCAGGGCTCCTGCAAGCTGTGTGAAATGCTTTATCCACCCCAAACCAAGCAGGAGGGTCCTGGGATGCTGCTGGGTGAGCAGGGGGCAGTTCGAGCAAAGCAAAAGCTTTGCCTTTTGGTACACTGCCCAGGAAATGCAACCATCTCAGGAGCTAGGAGCTGCGTCTGTTTGACCATGGTCAAAGTAACTCAGTTTTGCTCTGCCCACATCAGCTTCCCCACCCCAATACTTATGGGGAACCAGACACTCAAACATCAGCCAGTGGTGGGGATGGAGCTCCTCCACTCGTCATCCTGCAAGCTGATTATTCAAGATTTTTTAGGAAGGATAAGACGACAAGCCTTTACTCCACAAACTTCAAGTACAGGGGACAAATGACATGCTCGAGTGCCTGATCCAACGCTGGAAACATGCTGGAGACTTGAACTGCTTCTGGCAGCCCTAGGAGATGTAAAAGCATCCAGTCAAGTCGGATGGAAGCTCCTCTCACCCCCGAGGTATAGAAGCAGCAGATATAAGTAGCTGTACGAAGCCTCAGAGCAAGAGGAAGCCCAGCAGCCGAGGAACCAGCCTTGGGAAGGAGGGGAACGCCTGGAACAGCCAGTCCTCAAAGAGGGTCATAGAGCAAGAGCCTGATTTTGGGGAATACCCATCACACTTGGACTTCTTGTGGATAGCTGTGCTACTCACGTTCATACACAGGTAGGTACTATCCAGCAAGAAAAAATTCAGGACTGACTGTGCCACCACCAGTAAAGTGAGATCCTGGGGATAGCCCAGGCCAGGATGCATCTTCTGTGTCAGGATGTTCTTGCATGCTCACATGGATTTTACGACAAAGAGCAACCATGAAACAGTTCAGTATGAGACCGGCATCTTACAGGATTGATAACAGAGTAACACAACTAGTTTGCACAGAGATTGTTAAAACTACTCCATTTATCTTGGTCAGCAGACAGATCGTATCCCAGACTACCTAAAACCTAAAGGAATTTTCATCCTTTCCTGAGACACCCTATGGACTGACCATCAGGTCTTTGACTCCGTGCCTGTGGTTTGCTTTTTTTTGTTTCACTGCCTACATTAAGGTAAAGCAGTCATACACTATTTTAGGTTATTAAATATTTAATTCCACAGTGAGACAGAAGAAACCAGCAGATGGTCACTGTGCAGCAGGCCCTTGCCTCTTCTTTTGGGGGGGTAGAAAAGTTCAAGGAAGAATCATGAAAACACATTTCTACAAGCAAACATCCCGCCATTTAGAGGGGCAAGGTGGGAAATTATAGGGGAGCTATTAGTTTCTCTTACTGCAGGAAGACATTGAAACATCAGAGATAGCATCAATTCTTGCAGAAGTGCAGCAGCAGATGTCTGTTAGTTGGTTACTTCTGACCCAGGACTATCTCTGTTAGCTACTTCTGAATCCATTTGATATATCCACCGGTATTGAGCTATTCTCAGAAGCACCAAGAAGAGCTACATTCATACAGTTTAGATCCCTTTATCAAACTTTTCACTGCTCCAGTATATCTTAATTTCATGTGAAATATGTCTTAAGATGTATGAGACGCAAGAAATCCAGTCTTCTCCTCAGCTAATCCAAGCTGACTAGTGATCTTCACCTGAGCCACGTGGCAGACGAAGAAGCTGGTGCTGATGGGAGGTAACAGATGCAACTTCGGTGCCTTGTCAGAAAGTCTTTAAACATCGATGCTGATGGAACATGTGGCACAGGAAGCCACAGAGTAGCTGCAAAAGGAAGAAGCAGCTATCACACAACCGTGCTGCTTCCTCCATTCATGCAGAAACATCTCACACGGAAGCTCATCCCTGGAATTAACTTGACAGAGCCGTGAATTATTGGGCTATTTGCCACTCTGTTTAACTACACCAAGGAAAATGCAAAACTAGGCTGAATAGCTTAAAAAAAAAAAAGACTAAATTCACTAGTTTTTGACGATGACAAGTGAAGCAGGTAACCGATACCAACATACATCCTTCAGGCACTGAACTGTAGAATTGTTCTAAAATTTGGGGGCAAAAGGCCCTCAAAAGTATTCTGTGCAATATACTGCAGGACCAGACTCCAAAGTCAGCGTTACAGAGCTAGTTGCAAATTTCTCTCCAAAATTAGCACTTGTCCTACCAGTGCGATCGAGCACTTCATGCCTCCTGAACAACACTGGTTGGGCTTCTGCAAGGGTTTTGATGCACAAAACCTTTAAGCTCCTGAGTTTGGACGTTGCGCTTCTTGATCTGGTACTTTGCAACCAAGTCACGACGAAGTTTTCTGCAGTCTTTAGCATCCAAGACCACTCTCTTGGAAGGCCGACTGCCACAAAACACTTTCCTCCAGGCCAGTCCCAACTTCATGCGGACACATCCAGTCACATATTGGAGATGAAATATCTTTTTCGACACACACAAAGCTATCCTACAAGAAGGTTCCCACTTGATCCATGGCCAAGTAGGTTGGTCCCTTCCAACCTAAGCTTTCCTATGATTAGTATCCAAGAGTAATATACTTTAAAAATGTTTATTCTGAACATCCAGGAAAAAGGAAATCACCGTTAAAATTCTTATTAGGAAAAAAAACCATTTTTCTCCAAATGCTGCAGGTGATGACAATTTTGACTTCTCATAGAGACGCTGCTCACTGAGACCATCTGGTTGTACACGCAGTTGAACGCAGCAGTTGCACTAACAAGAGGACCACGCTGCTAGCGCGGTGTTACAGCAATGCTTTTACTAGTCTTACTTTTTAGGCTAACGGTGGGAGGTTTGCAGTCAGCCACGTTATTTGGCAAGATTAATTGGCTAATTTATTGAACAGTATGTCACATGCAACACTACTGTTGTTCTCATCTGAGTCATACACACCATGGGTTTGGGCACTTTTAGTCTTCATTTGGCGCGTCTACGATAATTCCAAGTAACCAGTCCTGCTTACTGGAAGTTCAAGGCTGTCTGAGCAGTTGAAATTTTTAAGCAAGGACCATTAAGGGGAGCCTGGCATTAACAACATCCCTGAGAACAGACCCATCGATTTCCCCAAAGTTGGCACATATTTAGCACCAATCTGTTTTTACAGACAGACGGTCTTCCCCTAATTCTCAGCGTGGCATGCGGACACCAAGTTAAGGCTCCCTGGTCCTGGCAGTCTGACTCCACCAAAATTTATTTTGTTCAGCTTCCAAGTTTCGTGGAGAGACCAGAGATGTGCCTCTCATCCTCCACCCGAGCTTCTGGCCTATTTCCAGTTGTTTTAGCAAAACTGTAGCACAAGAGCTTCTAATGGCATTCAACAGATTAGCAGAGCTGGGTTTGCGATGCCCGTGGGACCACACAGAGATAGAAATAAAAGTCATGATGTTCATGAGGCTTCTCAACAGTCTCTTGACAAATACTGGCAAAAAGGCTTGAGATGACAGTCAGCCTCCCCCTAGAATGAGGGGAAGAGAGATCTGGAAGGCAAGATCTCAATGTCTGATGGCAGCATACTCTGAAATACTTCCATTAGCATGCACAGTGTCAGATCGGGCAGAAATGCCCTGCGTGGGTAAGTGTTGTAGGATGAAAAGTTTAGATTCATTAGAAACAGGAGAAAACCCATTAAAAATACTTAATCTAATCAAAATAAAGCCAATACTCCAACATTTGATCAGTTTTAAAATTCCTCAATAACATCTTTGAAGAGTAGTAGAAAGCTGACAGGTGTAGAAAAAGCAGATTGAGATTCAGTCACGTGTCATGAGACACATTCACTGGGTTACCAGAGAGATGGCAAGCATCAGCTGAACTCAAGTAGCGAGCGAGGAGCAGAATTAAGTGTCTGTCTTATTCTGTGAACCTACATTTGATTTATTTACTACACAGGCTTCAGCAGAAATGCCCAAAGTCTCAAAAGCACAGGTAACTGGAATTAAGTGACGACATTAACCTAACAGGAGCTTTGTGCACAGTACCCAGATGCTACCACCAGAATACAAAATACATAGAAAAGAGCATCTTATTTCAGTGGACAAGTCCTGTTTAAAAAAAATATAACAACAATATTTTCGTGTTTCCAATAGTGACAACTAACTTGGTTCCCACACCCCAGATTTCGCATCCTATAAGGAGCAAAGAAGCCACAAAAGATAGAGTGCAAGAGCACCCAGTCTCCAGAGGATGCGTTACACAAAATTAAGGAAACTGATTAGAAAAATTAATTGGAACAAGCAGAAAGGAAAAATGCAGGATGACTGCTTGGGTACTGCATATTATGAGCTCAGAGCAGATATATCTTCCACTCTGTTCAACTTAGTATTTTGGTAATACGAGAGCACATCCTCTGCAAGTAGAAGCTAGGTCCATCCAGGGAAAACAAGAAAAAAAAAATATCAGAAGAAAGTGTAAAAAAAAAATTACAGTAAGGTAGGAAACTTGCCAAAACCCAAGGTCAATATATGATCAAGGCACAGAAGGAGCAGAGAAGGTCTTTGCTTCAGAGACACTTCCTCGTGCAGTGGGTAGTCAAGGCTGTAGAAATCTTTGGCATGGGAAACAGCATATGCTAGAAATTTATATAGGTTTAAAAAGCAACCATAAATTCAGGGAAGAAAAATCCAAACACTATTAGACACAAGCTCAAGCCCTGTGTTAGGTAAATCAGAGAGCTTGCCAGAAAAAATAAAAAAAAATAATAAAAACCACCTTTGGCTTATCTTGTGATATTCTTCTCATATTTGCTGTAGACTACCGTCACACAGAGGACACTGAGCTCATGGGCTTTTGGACACGCCTATGATTTAGTAAATATCAATGAAAACAATATTTCAAGTTTTTATTAGAAAAGCTCTATGCTTCTTACACAACTTCCTAGATTTTAAGACTTTATGTCACCTTTTTGAAATCTGTCATTCTATACATAAATAACTTTCCCCTCCATCAAAGGTTCCTACAAACACACTTACGTGGGTATTTCCCATATCAGTCAGTCCTCACTAACTCGAGTTTCCTGGTCCACATAATTACCTAGTATCATTATGATGTTACTCTGACCAAATCTCTTCCAAAACTTGTGTGAGGCTAAAAGAATTTGCCCAGATCAGTAAGTTCAAGCCAGAGTTACACAACAAATATGATGGCAAAGTTTGATTTCATAAAGAAATCACAAACTTTCTATAAGTTTAAGGTAGGTTTACTTACCCGCACTTCCAAGCTGTTTATAAAACCTGTATTCTAAATGAAGCTGTGGTGCACGTGATTTTATTGGTTCCTAAAACAGAAAAAAAAAAAATTTGGTTAAAATCAGTTTAACTGAAAAATGTTCTATCCTGTACTTGCAGATTTGTGACTGTACATACTGCTTCAAGTTTCAAGATAAAACACCCTAGACTGAAAGTCTAACAACAGACTTCACCATTAGACGTCATTTAAATAAGTAGAGAACAAAAAGCAGTAAGACTTGCACTCTGGAGGAGAAATTACTTCCTCATTTAAATACAAAGCTCATTCATGGCAGTGAAATTCAAGAATTGTTCAACAAAGCTTCTGGTCCTTGAAGAACGACCCTGGACATCGGTAGGAGGAAAGTCAAGGTTGCAAAAGGTCAAGTCCCAAGTTCACTTTGTGGACTGTGGTTGCCCACAGTATTTTTGTTGGTCACTAGCCTATATTTTTGAAAAATGTTGAGTCATGTATCTGTGTTTTAAGTCAGACCACAGTTATATAAACCTACAGTCTTGCTTACAGCAAGCGCTACAGTTCAGCCAGGTATCTGGTAGAAACACAGGAAGAAGTCTCCCCCTTCAGTAGCAGGTGTCAGTCAAACATCTCAAAGCACTCAAGAATATTCTATTTTTATACACAGAACAAAAAAAAATGGATGAGTCTGCAATGCACCCAAAACATCACATTTCTCAACTGTTACTCATCTGTACTTTACGCACAAAACTTAAGGCCTACGATCCATAAAGGCATTAACATGCAAGATTACAAAGCTTCTAAAAATATAAAGTTAACATGGAGAGGATTAAGAGACTTGAGTAATTACATTTTCAATAAAACTGTACACTTGGGATAGGCAGTAATGAGGACTCACCTACTGCCCAGACATCTTTGAAATGGAAGTTAATACTGGCCTCAATTTTTGTTTGGATGTTGCTTATTTCCTTGCTTTTGAGAAAATAAATGCTCCATGCTCAAAACTATGTAAAATTTGTAGCACTGCACCAAAGTTAGTCTGAATTTCAAAAACCGGCTAAATAGCCCTCTATTTGATCAACTCATCATCTAGAAGTTTGCCTATAAAGGAGCCCCCTAAGACCAACACAAAAAAAGTCCTTTCGTGTTTCACATCAGCTCCTACGAGTCAGAGCAAGAGCATCTTAAACACAGACAAGAGTTTGAGCCAACATCTTCGATACGGTGGAATAACTCTTCTGTCTGCACGGGAGGACACGAAGGCTGATCCACTTTGTCTTGTTTCACCTCTGGTCTGTACTGTAAGACTAATGTCCACATTTGACGTGAACTCCACGTTAAAGACTTCTTTTTAAGTCGGAAGAATGATTTTTGTACAGGAATTCAGGCAATTCGACTTCCAGCCAAGCTGTTCATCACCAGCTCAAGTCATCCCCTCCATTTGCCAGCAAGGGGAAAAAAATGCTCCTGGTTGCTTCTGATGTTTAAAAGCTTCAGAAGTCAAATACGACCAACTACTTAGAAAACAATGGTGAAAAATATTCTGAAGGCAAAACTGAACCTGTACTGAAGGCAAATATAAAGCAACGCAAAAACAAGTTTGTTCTATAAGTCGCATTTAAATTAAGATAATTGTTGATGGTGGCTTGAGGGAGAATCTGTAGACACCTGCACAGCAAAGGGATTTAGGGCAACAGGAACTCAGCCTGTTCAGTGAACAGTTTATTTATCCAAATAAACTATTTGGATAAAGGTAGAAGGATTAATGTATCAGGACGTGAGGCTGCTCATGCCAAAATCAGGGAAAGTAAGCCCAAGCCACTTCTGCATCAGGAGCTGCTGGAGCCTGAGCTCTGGACGCTTGCCAGAGTCGTGGCAGCTTCCGAGAAGATCATACCAGAACAGATGGTTGTCCTGTAGGCCAAGGGCTTAAGGATGCTGGCAGATGTTGCGTTTGTAGTGAAAAAATCACTGAATTGCTACTGCCTAATGTACAAAATCCGCAGCTCGAACTAACAGCATCATGATCGCTATAAGAGGGTACAGCTTGGTACCTCTGCTCGGACTACATCTGTATGGTAACGGGCTGGTTTCATGCAGGGAAGAAATTCCTACTACGTGCAATTCAGCACCCTCAGGAGATTAAACCAGCAAATATGGCTAAGGCATTTCAGAAGACAAACTCCTCTGTGAACTAGACACCCTTAATCAAATAATGTTCAGCTGAAGAGCAGGACAAGGAGCTATACGGTGACACCACACAAGTCAGAACACAGGCACTGTTCTCCACTGCCAGCAATTTTCCAAGATGCAGCACAATCCTCACCCCCAAAGAGAAACCATGAGACATTAGCACTGAATTTCACAGCACTTTCTGATCAGCTTTTTGGCATCCATCACACAATTCTCTAATTTTCCAGCTTTAGCATCATGACAGGAGGCACGAATAGCTGAGCCAGCAGGGCTGCAGTTGCAGAAGACGATCTCACACAGCTAGAAGGACTTGGAGCAGAGTTTTGACTCGGTCCAACAATGCAGATAAAAGAAAATGTAACCTTCCGGTACATTGAAAGCAGCTACTCTATCACTAGTCTGCAAATTATTCGAGGGATAAAGGAAATTACAGTTAAGTACACATGTAAGAGAAGCATATTTACTGCTGAGGAGGCTGAGTAATTTTTACTCCTGGGGAATACGGTCTAAGATTAGGAGACCAAACAACCCCCATCTCTTCTGCTGTTCCCTCATTAATCTTCTCAAAAACGGAGGAGGTACGTGAATGCCTGGATGGCCACCGGATGGCAATTCCAGTCCTTCAAATGTGAAGGACTAGAGATTTATAAGCATGAATCACAATAGGGCAAATAAAACTGGAGTGTGTTGCAGTGTAACTGCTTTAACAGTCAGTTATTTGGGGGGAGGGAAAAAGAAAGAATGCTACCAGAAAAAATAGGTAAGATTAAGGTAGCAATAAGGCAATGCCATTCAGCTCTGCCATACGGCTGTTGAAAGGTTTCAGGTTACTGGGAGGTGTCACTGCAGGCACTGTTTTGAGAGAAACAAGCATCCTTTGGACTAATACGGCTGTGTTTTTCCTGTATTATTACTTCCTTACGCCTTCAAATGCTATAACTTTGTGGGATTATCTTTGAAAGCAAATTAGAAGCATTATTGATTCTATAAAACACCTTGTCTGTGTACACAGCGCATTTTCTATTGTCAGATCTGCCTAAAAAGCGAGCTACTCAAGCACCAGTCCTCCTGCCTGATGTGGACCCGTATCAAGGACATCCTAAGCTCCACTGCAGGTGTTTGTTTATTTATTTTAGGGACTATCTTCTGACATTTGCCAACAGGCTTGAAAACAAATCCCTCCTGCAAAGCCCTAATTATTTTTCATCTACTATGCATCATAAGGAGAATGCTAGAGATACAAAATCTGCGGCACTTGAACGTGATCAGAATTAATGCACCAAGTTCATCTTGATCTTCTGTAATCTGAATGACCTCTGTCATTTTGCCAGACAACATCGGTTGGGCAAAGAGGCGTGTTTGCTGCTAATATCAAATTAGCATTGCAACTTTAACTTCAGATTCTAGGGTTTGGATCTATGATTAAAGAGCATATGGATGAGAAAAGAGCACATCAGCTGAAGACATCAAATTTGAAAGCCCCAAGAGACTAGTGAAAGTCTTAGTTTACAGATAGGAAAAGTTCAGGCATAAACACAAACTACTGGGCTATGATTTTACAAATCCAGAAGAGCTACAAGTTAGAGAGTTTCCCCATCCCCCTCCTACTTCAAACCACCGTCGACCACAGTGCCTTCATGAAGCAGTCTTCAGAAGAAGACTTTTTACCTGGACAACTCGCTGGTCCAGGTGTAAGAAACATGGAAGCTGTCATTGCGTGCAGCTGGGGAGGGCTACATCGACTGCAGGGCAGAAAATAACCTGATAACTGGCACTGAGGCTTGTAATACTGGATGAGAAGAGAGCTGTGAACGAAACTGCTTGCACAAGTTCTGAAGTTGGGGCTTGGGGTTTTTTAACACAACTCCTGCAATGCTTTGGTGAGCCAATTTGATTCATTTTTACCATCCTATGACATAAAAGGAGAAAAATCATTCTGAAGATGCTGTAGCTGTATAACCTTGGCCACCCAAAGCAGCTAGAGGAAAGACTGAATTGGATCTTGTTTTGCCTGTTGCATCTGCAGTCTCTCAGCATCACACCAGACTGAGCTGTGTTATTCTCCCCCAAGGGAATTTTAACCATTGAAACACCCCCCTTCCTACCTCTCGACTCCAAAAACGTGCAGCAGCCGGCTGCACAGTGCCACGCTCCTAACCAAACGCTCTGACAACAGCCCATCTAGAGAGAGGTAAGGGTCTGGAGAATCGATGGGAGTCCTGAACAGAAAGGCTCAGCCCAGGGAGCGGGAAGAGGTGGCAAACCCGCAATCAGTGCCACTCCCTGGGACCTGGCAGCCAGCTTGGAAAGAGGAACAAGGCTCTCACTGGTGTAAGACAGCTACAGACCATCTAGGTACCAAAAATGTTCAGCAGGTGGAAGGATGGGTTCTTTCCTCATTTTTAGTGTTCTCAAGAATTTATCTCCGTTTAAATAAGTTATTCTAGCTGAGGGTGAGAGCAGCATTAAGCCCAAAGTGAAAAAGTTGCTTTTTGTCTGAATTTTTAACATTAAGTCATTTAAGAACACCTGAAGCTTCTACTTACCAGTTTGATCGCTACATATTCATTGGTGTAGAGATTTTTACCTGCGAAGGAAGAAGAAAAAAATCTTTTAGTTCCACATTCAACACTTGCAGCTAGAGACACAATGCAAAAGAGTGTCACTGATGGCGAGGAGCTGTCTCTTCTCAATTCCCCGCTGAAGTTCGTGCCTTTAACAAAGCGTAAGCCTCAAAATAATAAGTTGCAGCAGTTCACCAGGGCAGGCAAACACTATCTTCCATTCAGCATAAGGTAATCATATTTTATGGTAGCACTTATGTTCAATGCAAGCATTTGAGGAGGTATCCCAGACACATTAGGTTTTATTATCCACATCATGCCAAAAAAGTCTGGGGAACAAAAAAATGAAGAGTCAGAGCATCGTTCCCTTCAGAAATCTCTTCAATCTGCTGGACACTGAACAATTTTATCCTGTGATCTACAGGGAGTTTCACTAGCTTAATCATGCTACATATCAAAGCGACTACTGCAAGGAGGCATGTGAAAACAACCTTTGTACCAACACACAGCTTTTATTTCTTCCTCTACGAGCAGGCAGGCAGCGTGTATAAAATGCCTTCTGTATGCCAGTGGCACAAAGGCAATCCTCGTAATCTAATAAGGCCAATAACTCTCAGTTGCAATGACGTTAAAAAATATGCTGAAAGAACAAAACCTGTTCTCAGGACCCCAAAACGCAGAGCAGTGTCTACTTCGATACTAGCTCTGGCAAGCACGAAGGGCAAGAGCCTAGGACGAGTATAACAAGGCAAGCACGCAGCCAGCTGCCGGTATACTGCAGCTCCACAACTCTGAGCCAGAGTTGGTACGCGTGTGTGCTACAGCTGGAGGTGAATTTTCCCTCCAGGAACCTGTCTGGTGTTTGAATCAAGCCCTTGGCCTCCTTAGCGATCTGTGGCAGAGATGCACAGCTACACGTGTCAAGGAGCATCCCTCTGTGTGTTCTGAAGCTGCCAGTTATCGTATCATTCAATGTCCTCCAGTTCCTCTGCTAGGTAATTTGAGCAATCACTCCCCCTTCACCTTCTCCACGTCGCTCATGATTGACAGCAAACTCTCCTGGAAGAGATATCCCTGGGGAAGGATGCTCAGGCAGTCCTTGTACCTGATCTGTCCCATCATCCTGACATCTCTGCCACCTTTCTGACCTCCTCTAGTTCCACTGTATCCTTTGAGGAGGGCAGCCTCCACCACACAAAGCTCCCCATGGTTTTACACAGGGGAGCGTTGACCTTCTTTGCTCATCATTGCTAGCGCTGCTACAGCACAAGTCATGCTTTCACTGAGTGACTGCGTAGCTCCAAAATTCAATAGCAATCTATACTGGAAGTTATCAGTGCTTGTTTGTAGCATCAGCTTTGCCCAGCTGTGTCACACATTTACTTTCCAATTCCTGTAACAGATACTGATGCTTAGAACAGACCAGCTATTGAGAAAGTCCAGGACGGGGAATGACACACTTCAGAGCAGGCAGGAGTTTGGGCAGCTCTAGCATATCTACATGACACCATTAAAAAACATGCCATGTCATCCCTTGCATACAGATACTCTTTGCATGCAGCAACAGCGCTGGAAGACTCAACAAAATTGAAGACATTATCAACGTGAGAGAAGACAGTCAGTCATCTTTAAATCCTGAAATATTTATCAGAGGAAATTCCTCATTTACTTATTTTACTTTGTAACAGCTTCATATTTTCTGCATTCACAACTTCTTTCGATACCTTTCCCACTATATTGCTCAGGTAGTTCTGGCCTCCCAATTTCGTATCGGGCGCTCCCAGTCCAGGTCCCGCACCGAGCAGATTACTTTAACGTTCATTGGGAAGCCAAAAAAATTTATGGAAAGCTTCAACCTGTTACAGTAACTGGCAATGCTGTTTAACACAGGGCAGGCATTTAAATACGAGGTTAAATATCCTTAGAGGAAGTGTTTTATGCAAGCAGATGCGTAAGCTGAGCTCCAGCATTAACCCTTGCAACACAGGGCTGTTTGAATCTATTTCTTTAGATCCTTTACTAAAAGCTATTATGTCCAGCCTGGAAACAAAGGGAGGAAACTAGGTTTTGCAGTAGCATCAGGAACACTCAAGACATTGGAAGTGGCTTCAAAGCACTGAAAGAGCTGGAAGGCCAAATCAGTGGAAAAGCAGGTGGCAGGATAAACCGCTTCACCCTTTGAGTCAGATAAGGGCTCCAGCCCGACGCTATCCGACGGCTGGTGGGGGGAGAACACACAAGGACATTAAGGGAAGGCAGCCTAAATACACTTAAATTATCTGCTCTGTATTAGGTACCAGCAAATGAGTCATATCGGCAGCTCCAGCTGTAGCTCGCCCACTGACACTTCCTCTTCCCCTCCTCTTGATAGGGACTGAACTCCTATCAAGATGCTCAGTCTGAGGACACCGAGCCAGACTAAGGGCAGCTCCAGCCCAAATATGTGAGAAAGTTAGATGCTTTAAACAGCAAAAAACCCAAGGAGGGAGGCATGGGAACTCTGTAGGGAAGGCCATCCCCTACAGAGCCGACAACCTCCATCACAATCTTGGAGATGCACCATTTCAAGGTAGTCTTGGCGCTCAACGTGCAGGGGTATAAGTCTATCCAGGGAGTGATGACCCACAGACCTTCTAGCAACACTTGGGCTCTCCCACCAACGTAGGGTAATGATATTGGGGAAACAGTGCTCTTCCACGCTCGTTTCAAGGCAGAGGAGGACATTGCCAACACCCTCCATATATGTGGAGCCATAATTCAGCCTATTATGGTCTGGTTCATAAGGCTGAGGACTAGATAGAAGATACTTTTGGTAATGAAATTCCTCAGTTAAAAAACTGAGATTAGCAAAACACTAGCCTGAGATGTCAGGCCAGCAGCCAAAGGCAAATGAACTAATTAGTCCTCCAGTTCATCCCCTTCAGAGCACACACTATGGGGAGACTCTGAACATAAGGGGGTGCAAATTCTGAACTCCAAACTCTTCCTAAAGCTGCAGCACGAGATGCTCGCTTTGCCAGCTACGATGACAAAGCAAATCCCCAAAATCTCTCCGCTGGCTTGCTCCAGACTGAGACCTACCCCTCGGTTTTGCTATCACACTGTCCAAGGTGTAATGGTTTCTTCTTCCTCCTTCTACAAGGCACCACTGGTATTAAAATGGAAAAGTAAAGGCAGCACTGCTCACAGGAGAAAATGAATCTGCACAATAAAATAAGCCATGGAGTTGCATCTTATCTTGGTAAGACAAAAGATCTGTAATACAGCTGAGATGATATAACTGTGCTAACAAAAGCCTTTCAAGTTCAGGCAAAGCTTTTGATGGAGCAGCGATTAAGTTCATGCCTCAGTTTTGGGTAGTTCCACTGACAATTATGAACTACATATTCTAAATGAGAAGCAATGCATTAAGTCACTGGCATTCACATGGGAAACCTAACAGAGTGGATTTCTCAAGCCCTGGCAGTAACATGTGTTGAATATCCAGACAGATTGCAGACCAGTAGAGAAGCCCAAACTGATCAAGCTCTCATGTGCACTATTCCCACAGGTCAAAGTTAAGAGCCACAAGTACAAACCTCTCCTGAACGACACAAATCAAAAATGCTTTGACCCTTCCTTCTAGCTTGTCGCTATATGGACAATACATTCTGATGACAGATCAGGGCTGGGTAACGGAGCAAACATCCAACTAGTCGTCCTAAAGACCAAGCAGAGCTCACCCCAGACAGCAAGGCATCTGCAAAGAGACCAGATCCCATGGGCAGCTGAAACATGAGTTCACATCGATTTTGTAGTGCCAGATTTGCTGTCCCTTCTAGAGCACGTGCCTCCGAGTAACGGCTCCTAGTGTGGATCCTACACAGGATCTACTCTTAGCCATGCCCTCCACATCTAGCATTATTCTAGTCTGATATTCACATGACGATTTTGTTATTTGGGAAGCAGAGACAAAATGAGCCCCAATATCAGATGCTATTGTCACCTTTATTTATTTATTTTATTGTTTTACTTGTTTTAAAGCAGAGCTCCTGGCTTCAGACTGCACCCTGGGAGTCAGCTGGGCGGTTCTTGCTTTTGGGGGGCACCTTCCCAGATCTGATCGACCTGCTCTGACTTGGCAACGTACCGATAAGCAGCTTTTCTTCTAGTCTGGGGGTTGCTGCTCGCTGCCGAGATGCGCTGAATCTTCATGAGACCTCTACGTGAATCATGCTGACATCTGACTTCTGGACACTATGCAATTTCTTTGGGTAGCGCATGAAAACACAGAGTTCTCCAAAAATCCCTTTGGTGCAGTAGCCTATCAAGGGAGGATACAAGCAACGTACAGGATCTAGCCCTCCTAACATTTTTTTTTTCCCCCTCCAAGCAGGGAGAAAGCTGCATTAATTGTCATTTTTAAATGATAATTGAACACACAGTTTTGAAAATGCCAGATGTTTATATTAGAGCAAAAAGATTTGGGCTCCAGTCTACAGCTCTGCATTAAAATAAGCCCCTGCTCTATCCAGTACTTAATGCTTATTTTAGAAAACCCTCCAACCTACTGAAACTGGAATAATTTTACATTAGCACCTATTTAATTGCTTTCCTAAACAAGGGTGCGAAACACCAGGAAAAATGAGACATTTGAAGAGGCTTATTTATCAAACTTGGCTCATGGTTCAGAATTTCGGGTAACTACAAGAACTGCCCACTGGGTAAGTCCGTGAGTCAATATAAGGAGGCAGTTTGTAGGCTCA
Organism: Gymnogyps californianus; assembly: GCF_018139145.2. Classification (NCBI taxonomy): domain Eukaryota; kingdom Metazoa; phylum Chordata; class Aves; order Accipitriformes; family Cathartidae; genus Gymnogyps; species Gymnogyps californianus. Next base: position 982,643 of record NC_059481.1, on the reverse strand, counting down.
GCTGGCGATATCTTTTCTGCGGTGAAGTTTACAGCCGTGGCTGTAAACAGGTTAAATCCCATTTTTTCCTGAGCAGCAAGCACCTACTGACATCACACGATTTTACAGCTCAGTGAGCTCGTTTCTCAGGCTGTTTTACGTAATGCCGGTTCTCCTATCAGCTTGGGGTGGAGATGCAGGACCTCGTAACAGCAGAAGTCACGCTATAAAACTTCAGGTATGCTCCAGCTCCCAAGGCAGCATGAGAATTGACTTGGCAGATAACCAGGAGCTGCACGACAGGGCTTGGCATTGCACGAAAGGCAATGAAACCCCGTAAGCACCCAGAGTCCGGCTCAGGGACGGCAAGCAAGATCCCCTGCTCTTTGCTGGCACCATACCCCTGCTAGCACATTGAGCTGCTTCGGAAACTAAAGCTCTTACAGACCACCTAATCTGCAGCCTGTCCGAAGAAACAGCAATCGGTTAACCCCGTTTCATCTTATTATTGTGGGCCAGACGCTGAGTTTTGCATTCATCTTCCCATTTCAGCTCCTCTGCGGGCTGGAATCCAACTGTGCTGCTCCCACGTGCTTCAAAAAAGTAATATCCCTGGGGCTATCTGTATTTGCAGCAAGAAAGATCAACCCTAAGCAGCGAGCTTGATATTCGCAGAAAACAGCTTCCGTACGTACATGCCATCTCCTCCCTGAACAATCATTCCTCTGTCTGGCGCTGGAGCGCGATACAAGAGCAGCTTAGAGTGAAAACACAACACCTGAAAAAAGAGAAATTCTTCAGGGAATTGGAAAAATATATTTTCCCCCTTTTTTATCAGCGCGTGACTTTGTTCTTCCTGTGTTACTAAAAGCATTCACTGGTGCTTAACTTCTCCAAAACCACATAAAAAAGCCAAAAAGCAGAGGGCACGCCATTCATCTTTGCAGGACGAAACTGTTATCAGAGACTTGTTTGCTCGTATTCCAGACACGCTGCTTCTCCTTCCCCCCAGCAATAATTTGCAGCACATCTGTGCAATAGAAATGTCTGATATTTGAGCAAACAGGAGTTCTTAAAGCTATAGTGACTGGCAAAAAGCAACAACACCACAGCTTCTATAAGGACCTTACACCTAATTGCTGTTATCAGTACGTATGGCTCGTTGCCCAAATACAGCGTGCTACCTAGTTAACCAATATTAGCAAAACACTTACGGAAAAAAAAAAAAGAGCCACTCAATTAACAGGTGTTGCTTTTTCCATAGTTAAAACTGAATTTCTCTGTAAAATGACCTTTTCAGAAGTGACATCTCTTGTGTAAAGCCTGTGCTTTGAAACAATACATTAGTCAGAAATCCAATACCGCTAAAATTTTGAGAAACGTGAAAAAGAACCACCATGGAAACAGGATCAGCATTTGGGCACCAGCCGAATAAACGCAAGAGCCGTAGGAGGGACGCAAGACCTGGAGGGATCCACTACAGCTGCTGAACCTCAAAGCAGAGCTTGGATTACAAACCAATTCAACATCTCCATGGGGATCTTGCTATCGTGACATTTGCTGTTGGGGGGGGGGGGGGGGGGGCCTCTGAAAATGCAGTGCAGCTATCCATGTTATGTTACTGTAAGGATTCAAACTTATCTTCAGCTGCCAATTACGCTCACGTTCATGAAAGTGGGAGTTTTTGTCCCTGCCCTTGGCTTCTCTCCACCTTTGGAGCATTATCTCTGTTCCTGCAAATCAATAAAACGTCTCTGATGTAATGCTGAAACCAAACTACCCGTTTACCGAGACAGATCATAAGCAAGCTGGTTAATCTTCACACTGTGGAGAAGTGGCACATCATATAGATGCAACAACCAAACTTTAGAATGAAAGATTACATAGATTAATCTAAGATTACATAGATTCTGAGGAGGAATCTACAAAGATACTATCAGTAGTTATATGTTATAACCCTTTGGTTACCTGAAGCAATTTCCTGATTGATTGATTTATCATCCCTTGTGCCTGATGCACAAAGGATTTTACTTTCAATTCTAAATACATACCAAATTTTGAGCAAATGCTACTTATGTCAGCCAACCTGTCTTGAGCGCCCTCAAGTTCACCACCACAGCAATCCAATTCATTCAGCAGAAGAGGAGAAATGCAACTGTTTTAACTAAGTCAGGATCACTGATCATCACAAGGCGCTGCTTCTGATCTACAGCAGCTACCCCAAAAACCACGTATTGGGAGCTCAGGGGCACGTAATTAAAAACACCGGCTGCTTCCCCCACCTCATTTTAAAAATAAAACCCCGTTGTTTGTTTAGGATGACTTAAGAGCCCAATGCGCTGTAGCGCATTGGGCTCTTAAGTCATCCTAAACAAACAACGCATTAGCGTAGCCATCTGTTTGGGCGACCAGCTGCAAGACATGTGGTTAGAAGACCAACGGACCACGAAAAATTACGGGCTGCCGGGCCGGTTCAGCGGCTAAGAGGCAGCAGCCAGATGGCCAGTCGGCAACACCCCGCTCTTCGCCAGCCAGCGAGTCAAACACATGGGACAGATTGGGGAGCGGGTGATGGGGCTGAAACCAGGACACCGGGGTTAGTGAGGGAAGTGGAATAGAGAAGATGTGGCCGAGTGCTGGGAAAGAGTCTCATCCATTACTTTAACAGGGTGCCCTAGCTTATGAACAAGAAATTGAGAGCAAGATTTAGCAATCCAGGCAGTTAAGAAGATTTTTTTTCACCTTAGGCAAGACATTCAGTGCTGAGAACAGTCTTCATTGTTGGGATTGTTCAAAATTTGCATCTTTGGCCTCTCCAGTGCATTCACTTTGACTTTATGCAAATAAAAATAATGCTAACAGTTACATCTTCTGAGTCAGAAGCTTCAGGTAAGGCGGCTTGATGCTTGGGAAACAAGACAAGCACATGCATTTCTCAAGCCAGGGTTAAGTTTTTATGTATTTATATTCCAGTGGTGAAATGCTAATCTGGATAATGCAGGGCACTAAAACGGTTACTTCTTACCTAGTCTGAGTTCTCCAAAGTTCCCACACCCAATCTTCTTGCCCACTCTGAAGTTGGGTCCCACCATAAGAACGCCAGAAGATGCCGATGAGCTTGGTCGAGAACCGTGCCCGCTCCTCCCCGGCATTCCTTTCGTCGTCCGCTGCCTTTCATCCTTTTCCCTATTAGGATGGTCCATGATCTTAGTGAAATATCTCTGCCAGCAAGCTGGCAGAAGGGAATTGGAGTACGCACTCTTCTCCTTAGAATAGAAATATATATCCAAAAGTATCTGAGTCAGGGTTGAAGAGAGTCATGGAAACGCATGGAGTTCTTTTGGCACCGTATCCAGTTTCCTAATGCATCTTGATAATGTACCAAGGGGTTGATTACGTTCTTGAGAACTCAGTAAAGGCAGGTTGCTTTTGGTTCCTTACCTGGGGAAAAGAAAAAGGATATATGAAATAAAAATCATTATTTTAAAATACCGAGCAAGAAACATACAACAGGGCCAAGGTCCAGAACTTCCCTGGCCTCGAGGAAATTAACAGCTGTATGGGAACTTTACCATTTTCTTAACAATTTTCTGATAAAAAGCCCTGACATCATGAAGAGATAAGTGCTGCCCATCCACTGCTTGCTACTGGAGTTATCAGGACTCACGCCACACATACGAACAAAAGCAATCTCAATTACACTAGCACATCAGGTAGAAACTGCAAGAAGACTACGTCCCATCTTTAAAGCAACTGTGAAGTGTAAAGTTTGTTTTCTTCTCACTTCATACATTTATAAAGTATTACACAAAAGCCAGACAAAAAATAAAAAGTGGCAAATGAAAGGTGCCAAGAGAAGAAAATACTGAAGCACTTAAGAAGTCAAATTCTCCTTCATTTTACATCTTTTAAAGTTGACCTCAGATATATTTGCTAATTGAAACTGTTGTCTTACAGAGATGACCAAAATTAGTAGCCAAAGCAAGATTTATTATTTTTAAAAAGCCAGAAATTTCCTGAAAGCTGTATCAACATACAGTTCACATTACTAACATGATTCAGTTCTCAAAAATGATGTTTTGGAAAAACAGATGTTCTAATGGAATCGGGTGAGGGACTCAAGGGCCAAGATCTTCTCCAGCAGCCTGCATTCATGACTGGCAAATGAAAGCCTGACGGTTCTCTCAGAGAAACTGAGGTACACCTTCCTCCCACGTGTCCAAACTTGTCATCTCCATAACCCCAAGGGCAGGCAACTCTGGACTACTCCAGACAGCGCACTGGTGCATCTCACAAGCATCAGTCTGCTAACTCTGTCAAAAGAGGACAAGAAATAGATGCTTCTCAACCCATGCAGGCCACAAGGTTCCTCTGTGCCCATGGACTGGCCCAAAAAAGACAGGCAGGAGCTGTACAGACCCAGGAGGTCCTGCTCCACAAGCGCAGTCCAGGGGAAGATTGACATCTCACCCTGAGACCCTTCCTAGGATGTGAACTCACACTGGATCGTTAGTGCAGCCAAATGATTCAGCTCGGCCCCACTGTGATCAGAAGAAATTTCTACCGCTCAGACATGAAACTCTGAAGCCTCTGTAGCAACAGACCATTGCGGCCTGATGGGTCAGGCCAGAGGTACCAGTGGTGGTGGGTGAGCTTCCCCTCATTTCCCAAGCAATCAGCAGGACGAAGGGAAGGGTTGCAGCACGCTTTGTCTGTACAGATGCTGCATCGGAAGCCGGTATTAGGCGGTAGATGCGGACACTCGAGACACTTGTGGTGCAGCTCTTATGCAAGAACTAGAATAAATGTACCTGGAGCTATTCCCCCCATCCCAGGACCTATACGTACTCGATTGTACTCCTTTAGGGGACACCGTTGCATTCACGATTTTCCAGATGTGAATGGAAGAGCGCCTGAATAATTTTAGAAACAAGGTTTGTGTGCTACTTTGGCTGTAGGCATCCATGCAGAAGTTTCAATGTTTGCATGGAAGTTAGCAAATACCTCCAAAGTCAGCAGAGAAGCGCTAAATGAAACCACCTAAACAAGAGTCAATGTGGAAGGACATCAGCAATCGAACACTATCAGATACGCCCAGAAACACAACCATATTTACAGGGGTTCAAAAGTTACTAAGGCAATTGGCCCAGTCCTCCTGTAGCAATACATTTGTAGAGCATTTAGCAAGGGTTTCTTCTGTCCGTTTCATGAGATGATGAAGCTAACCTACCTACTTCCAGTTATTCAAAAATAAAAGACAATAATTATTACCCATCCACAAACCAGTGGCACAGAACAAAAGCATTAGCCCTTTTGAAATATGAGTATGCTTTCCCTAGCCTTCAACTGCGGTATACTCTTATTTCTGGAAACTTTTGTTTTGATCTAAGGCATCTGTATATAAGGCAGAAGTCGTTCACATTAGATCCAGAAAATGCAGGTAGCTACCAGTTGGAAATTCCAGTTTCTGAATATTGAACTAGTCCTTAGCACAACTCTGACCTTTTCTATCCATTTCCATTGGCAGTTCTGTGTGTTTGCACAAAAGAGGGCACAGCTCCCCCCAGCCCGAGCTTCCTCCCTAGATTTTTTTTTTTTTTTAAAATAATTCCGGAAAAAAAGCAAAGATTAAATACAGAGAACGCACAACTTTAACACCACTTTGCAATTACTTTCCACTGCTTTTGTTCATGTATTATTGCAGGCTTCTATATCAGACAGGGAGTTTGCAGGACTCTAGACAGACTCCATCTTCATAGGAAGGATGCTGTGTCCCTCCACGGTGTATTAGGAAGACCTTGAGGAACTAATAGCAGCGTAAAGAAACATCCATACACGTGAACGGATGCTTCATGCAACGTAACAATCCCACAAAACCGCCCATCTTTAACAGTTTATACTAATGCTTAGAACCTAGCTCAGGTTGCACAGGTTACAACCCACAGGATGTTTCATCTAGCCCGTGACTCAGCAGCCCTCTTTTCTAGAGTGAGAAGCAGATGAATTCTCATCGTCGCTCTGCACAAAGGTGGATCTCTGCAGAAAATGTCATACAGCATGTTTGCAGCAAATCCAGGAGGTCTGAAAATCATCAGGTCATCCCAGAACCACTGTATCACGTCCATACGACCAGTTTGGCCAGACCGACCCAGAAGCTGCAGCGTCAAGCTCCCAACATGGTACTAAGTACCGTGTGAAACGCCATTCATGATTAAGCACTGCTGGCCTAGCTAGAGACAGAAGAGTTGGAGATGTTCACATCACAAGAAATCCAATATTTAGTATTACCAAGCTTTACTTGTACCTCAAATTAATTCAAGATTTAATACTTAAAACTGAATATGGATAAGCAGGAAGCACCCGTTACAGGCAAACAGGATGAACTGGTTTTTCATCAGAGACATCCCAACACACTTTCAGCTGCAGCGTTCATTTTGAGGGGGTGAGTTAGTGCTGCTTCTCAAAGCTGTTTGCGTAGACGCAAGCAGAGTTGTATTTGCTTTGTGAAACCAGCTTGCAGAAGCAATGATGATGCTCTATCAGATATCAGAAAAGCACTTTGACTGGACCCCACCCCAACCTGTCCTGGGAGGAGAGACTTGCTTCAAAACAAACAACATAAAAAAAGGACAGTCATTGAAACGAAGGAAGTTTATTGCTGAACAGAAATCAAATGTGAGGATGATGACGGAGCGCTTCTAGGGCTGGATCACTAAGAAAGCTGAGCAGAACAGCGGAATTCTATGAATAAAAAAAGTAACACTTTGGAAAACACGCTGGATCCCACCAAAGCCAGAGGGGAGGATTTGTTTCCCCTGAAGACCAAAGTCATTATTTTCATCAAGGTTGGATAACGCATGGGCAACAACTACACACCTCACAAAAGGGTAATAGAAAGAAGTTTCTAGCAAGAGCACAAACCCTGCCCAGTTTAGGCTTGGAAAAAACAACACACAGCATTGTGTGAGGCATGAAGGGCAGCACAGCTCTGTAGACTGAGGAGATACTACTATGAAGGACTACATGGAAGAGGGGCTAAAAACCCTGAAAGAAAGAGGCAAAATCTGCATGACAGGGACTGATTACAGCACAGGAAGGAGGAATGATACAATTTTTATAAAGTTGCAAACAGATTTTTTTTTTTCCCCTTGCTTATTCAGCTAAGTTACATGGCCAGCAGAGAGCGTAAGAAAAGTCAATATAAGCTAAAACCACCGGAAAGGGTTTCTAAACAACCCTGATGGACGTGAGGTGGACTGGGAAGAGACAGGCTGTTTAAGAACAGACTACAACGTTTTCTTGTGTGATGCCAGAAGCCGTTTAACCTTCCTTCTGCCGTGAAGTACTAACAGCTTTCGACCTGCCAAGTAGATGGATCCAGATAGCAAGGTTGTTTTGCAGCAGAACCGGATGCCTAGGTGCAGATCTTTTCAGAGTTGTTTGGCTACCTGCTGACAGAAGACAGCAGCGTTACAGAAAAGCGTTTTACCAGCTATGAAAAAATGGGGCTGAAAGCCACCAAAAGGTAAAGATGCACAATTTAATATGCTTCAAACGGTTGATATGAGTTGGCCTTGATCTTCAGCGACTGCAGTGCAGGCGGTGCTCCGTCAGTGCTTGATGACCCAAGTACATCATTCCTCTAAGGGCTGCTCAAGCCTCTTGCGAGCACAAGCCTTCCTGAGGCTCCATACAGCTTCCTCCTCCTCCAGACTGAAGTCTGAACTCGGCTCAAGCCCCGTGTGCCAAGTTTCAGATCCGATAGCAGAAATACACTGCTCGGTTTGACACTTGCACTGAGCAAGATAGTGTATCTCAGATGGGACAAGCAACTCCATTCTTCTCAGGCAGATTAAGTACAGAGCTCCACCACACATTTTCTGGCTAGTAAAATAAGATGTTAACAGTTATGAGCTACTACGCCTCCATCCTTCCCCCGTTCCCCATCTGTATAAGGTCTCCCCAGGGAGAAGGATGGAAAGGTCACGCCTGACAGTATGCAAACATTAAACATCCTCTCTCAGCTGAAAGCCTCCTGCAAACAGGAATTCAGATCAACAATGAATGAGTGAACCAAGCGTTTGAGAACCTCTTTATTACGGCAAACCCTACAAGCAGATCCCAGCTGTTGGTACACCGAATCGCACAAAGATCTTTCACTATTGTTACTACATACTAAAAACGACTGTAGTAAATATGGCATCAAATATGGCTTTTGAGGACTAACGAAGCGCTTGGCTTTGGAAGAGGAGCGGCAGAAGAGTGAAGACTAGACTGTAATTCGAAGTCAGTTGCATTAATATTTAAAGACTACTCAGAACGCCAGGACTATTTCCTGCCACGATTCAAACTTTTTCATAACGATTTTCCTTCCTACCTTTCCACCCACTCAGCAAGATTGCTCCTGAAAGTTACTTGCATTTAAACAAAGCTGCATGAAGATATTTCCCTAATGGTGACTCAGTCCAATTCCAGTATTCATTTCACTACAATATAGTTGGAGACATGGGAACAGTTACTTAATGCAAGATACAGGCTTGAAAGGAAGTTACTTAAAGCACAGTTAGCTAAGTAAAAAAAAAAAAACAATTTTGTATCCTACACACTTCAAAACACTTAGGACCCCAGATCTAAATCACAACCTCACCTCCATCAATAAAACCGCAGCGCTAGAGCTACAAACGAGCTTCTAGGCGGTGTTGAAGGCAGCTGCTGTTCGCGTTGTGATCAGTAGCACAGTCTAGCGTGAAGGAAGGTTTAATCGCTTACCAAGCGCTTGCTATGGCACAAAGACATTGCTCACCAGTTTTCTCAAAGAAGTCCTTAAGTTTGAAAGCAGCAGTAGTAAAGGACAATGCAAACAAGAGACTGGTGTGAAGAAGCCAAAGCAATCCTTATTCCTACCCTTCAAAGGAAAAGTTCACTTCCCTTGCATTGAAAATTTCTTTGACCTACTTGAGATACTCTGGAGACCCTTCCAAGATAAGAACAAGAGCTGTCAAAGTCTTGGTTTGTGGCACAATTTCAGAAAATTTGTCCAAACTGAAATTGCAAATGAATCCCCCTTTCTTCAAATCAAATCAAGCAGACCTGATCCAGGTCTGTGTGTGTTTCTGATTCATGCAGGAGTCAATACATGCTAGAAATCAAACTGCAAATGCTTGGCGGATGGATCAACACCCTAACAAGCAGAAGTAGTTCAGCCCTACAATTCCTTTTTTCTTCTTTTAAGAAGAGGCCTTCAAGAAAGCCCCATTTTCTGTTGGAATGGGTGATCTCATCCCGCTCTCTACAGAAACAGAAACTCAATTTCTCAAAGCAACTCCAAGATCATTGCTTTAGGACAAGGCACGTGCCTTCTCACTGGCTTTTCCAACATCCACCCCACGTGCCTGTGTAATACTTTTGGCAAGTCTCTTGATCTGGAGAGTGCTTTCCAGACAAGATCTGCTACTTCCCACGTGACTTCAAAGACTAAAAAATCCTCCAGGGCTCTCAACCGCCATGTTATAAACATACGGATATGAGATCACCAGCTTCCACCCTCATTCTGCGTAAAAAGCAGAGCCTTCAGCAGCAGAAAACTTCGCTCACTTTGCCGGACAAACTTTGGGACAAACAGTTCACCTTCTGAAAAAGGTATAGCAGCCAGGATGCAGGTAACGAGGAATATTTTGAAGCCAGCATACATATGATGTGCTCACTCACGTTCTCAGCATCTGCCAACTCATTTTACTAGCTTGCACCCTTAAGTTTAGAGGAACAAGCTGGCTTTGTGTCCTCTGCTTCACTGCATACATTAACAGCTTCCTAGGTGTCAATGAACGCAATTAGTAAACCTTTCACTTACAGCTTTGCTCTATTCTACGTGGACACACTTCTCCATTGGCTTCAGGTCCCTTCGTGCCTTCTCATCCCACCGCCTCATCTCTTCCCTTCCATGATGTTCCACTTCTTGTCCTGCTTCTGCCCAATGCTACCTTCCAACTGGCCCCAACAAAAATTTCTTTCTCCAAAGCCACCCCATTACTCACTTCTGGCAAAGTCACTGTTCTACTAACAAGAAAATAAAAAAAGTGATGAGATCTGCCCTGTTCCTAAGGAGAAAAATCAACAGATAACCAAATATCCTATCTTAGTCTGACCTGGAAGAAGATCCTGCTCTGGTGCTTGGCTATCTACACAAGCTAGTAGGAATGGAGGATGCAGAGGCTGACCGCTTTCTCCATGCAGCCATGAAAAATATACTTTTTTTTTTTTTTTTTTCTCCTTTTTCTCTCCCACTCAAGAGCTTTCTGGTTATCTAGAGGGTCTTCTACTAGGAGATACTCCCCCAATAAGCCTCCTATTACAGGAGTGTATTTCAGCTACCTGTGTGTATACCAGTAGTACCTCCACACAGAGGAGATGAGCATTTATCTCTGCTTTCCCAAACAGCACTAGACTGGCCTGGTTTCAGTGTCCTCAATGTTGTGCAAAACAACAGAAAAACTGAAAAAGTAGGTCAAAATTCTCTGCTGCAGTTTAAAGCTGGTAACAGCATTGACAAAGCTGGCTGCAGACTACGGCAAGCAGGTGCACATCATGTCAGATGTCCCACACTTGGGAGATTCTTTCCAACCTTGAAGGCTACAGATGCCTTTTAAACATTATGAGTTGCTTCTGTTGAATCATTTGACTCAACAATTTAATCTTCGGCTTGTGCAGTTAGTTTTGTTCAGTGCTTCACAGGCGGAAAAAATGCTTTACAAGATGAGGCATACAAACAGTATTTAAGTCTAAATTGCTGGGAAGGGAGGATGGACAACTGCGGATCACTACACTCATTCGTTACTCATGAATGCACAGGACTGTCAAGTTGACATCCTACAATTACAGTTTTTACACAAAGGGATGAATCCAAATGAACTCATACCATTTTCCATCCTAGGGAAGTGAACTTCCATGAAGTCTTTTCCTCGAAGACCTTGTGAACATGCTAAAACACATTAATTGTATAATCCTCAACTAAATGTGTTGGCAAGTTACTTTTCCAAATGAGTCTCGGTTGATCATTTCACCAAGAGCGATCCAAGCACCCATTCTGTAAGTTCATTCCTGAACTTTGTTCTCAATACCCTCTACACAAGCTCAGCATGAAAGCCAAGAATGCTAGGGAGGGAAAGAGTAATTTAGTTAGTTATTTGGTTTTTCCACACGAAGAGAGTCAAAACAAAGACTAGACCATTTTTCAGGGAAGTGGTTTGTGTGATGCAAGCTAGATTCATTGACTTCTCTTCCCCACTCGAGTTCAAGCCAAACACATGCCAGTAGCTGTGTATGCATATTGCTATGTATGTAACAAAGCACTACAGACCATAATCTGTCAGAAAAAGAGGGTTAGTGCTCTTTATGAAGAGTTGGATTATGCTGGAACAGCTAAATGAACAGTTGAATGCTTGAATAAAATGAAAAAATCCCCTAATGAAACCTGAGCTCTGCATATTTTAGGGTTTTTTTTTTTTAGGCTGGGAAGAGAAAAGACTGAAAAGCAACTGCCAAATCAGCTCCCCTCTATCTTCTGAGGCTTGCTGCAGAAGTCAGACACACATCCCTCTGCATAAAAGCCTGACAGAGTGCCAAATCCCCGTTTGTCAGCAGCAAGCACCTCCGAACAACGCAGGTGTTCAGCCCACACACAGCTGTCTGCACACCACCAGCCCCAACGCTGCATCCTCAGCGGCCCCGGGAGTCCTGTGGCCCCTGCTGCACCACTGCCCCGGGAGGGAACCGGGACAAAGTTCTTGAGATCTGCTTCCTGCTATTACAGTAACCGACCCCAGCTTTAAAATCCAGTGTTTGAAAGGCTTCTCAAAGACTGGCAAGAAGCGTGACGTTTAGGATACCATCTCTGCCTGCAAAATAGGCCGCATAAGGCCATGTAAGATCAGGTTCCAGCAGAAATAGATATTTATGAGGATGCTACAGAGGAAATGAGAAAAAACCTGGCAGCAGCAAAGGGTCTGCAACAGACCCAGGGCAGGATGAGAACCCTGCAGATATTCTCTTCTCTGATATCCAGGCATCACATAGACCTGTATTTTTTCATCTTAAAATACCAGGTTGCTTAACAGCAAAAGGAGAGCTGCAGATATACCTACACCACCCCCTTCCTTTCAGGCAATGGATTTGAAGAAGAAAGGGGCAAAGCCTACCAGAGAAGAGATGAATTCTAGACAGCTATGTGCATCTTCAAGGAATAACCCACATCAGGCAGATTCAGGTGCATCCATGGTGGCTGATGGACGTAGTTTGCAGTTACTGGTATCAATGACGAGCAAAGTCCTCGACAAGACCACCACCACGGCTTGGGCTCTGGAGCAGGCTTGGATCACTGGCAGCAACATCACTTTTGCAGATTTATAGCATAATTTAACATGGATGCACCTCAGTAGTCTACGACTGTTTTAACTGCACGCTGCCTGGCAAGGAAAGAAGCCTGGAGGATGAATTGCAGACAGGCTCAGAGAGCTTGAAAAGACTGGTAAATTTGGCAGTTAAACATAAAAAACCCCCCTTTGCACTATCCAAACCATGAAGTGCTTTTTTCTGCTTTCAGAAAGGAATGCAAGTATCAAGTTCAGAGCCAACACAGCTTTCACGGTGTGTGCGTGCGGGGCGGTGAAAAGCCTCTTACTAGAAGAAAAGTCCTCGTGAACTTGAGGAGACAGGGTCGAAGAAAACTGAAGACCCCTTGATAGCAAGGGGTAGGTAGAAGCTGCATCAGTGAAACCCAGCTCGAGATGGTAGGCAGCCCTGACTAATTCAAAGAGGTGCCGAGAAGCATTTGGCTGTGCGTCAAGATGAACACAAGCACTCATCAGGTACGTGTTTCGCCTGTGGAAGAACACATTCGTGTCGAGTGCCACCCAGTATCAATAAAAAGCGTCATTACAAAACAGCAATGAAGTGGGCTCTCTGTACCCCAACTTGAGAAGAGCTCCAGGTCCCCAGACTTGGCTTGTGGCTGCCTGATAGGAACAGGTTGCCTCTCCTCTGTCCCACCAATACCCAGGGTGCCTCCAAAAGCTGAGGACAAACAAGTAGAACAGTTTCTTGGTTGCCTCAGATCAGAACCTAACACTAAACCTCTGCAAAGGCTCTTATCAGCTCCTAAAACGAGCTTCAGACACCACTGGCCAGATTCAGGATCTCAGCCTCTGAAACCAGGTTAAGTAGAGAGCTGGGATGATGCTTGCTAACGGTCTGAAGCAGCAGTGCACCCTCTGCTTGGTATTAATCAGCACATAGATAAAACAATGTCCAGTAGGTAGCTGCAAAGATCAAAAGACTGCTATACAGGGAAGAGAACAGGCACTGTGTCTTGTCAGTGTAAAACATCACAGTGATGCTGTTGAGCATTTGCACTTGATGGCTCAGGAGACAAAGGAAAACTAGTCTGGCCTCTCACAGCACTGAGCCCTAAATACGGGTGTAAGGGCTCTCTCGGTGTCCAAGCGTCCACTACACAAAGCAGCAGAGCGTTAGAGAAAATACCACTTCCGCACAGAAGGAATGAAGTTATGAAGGTGCATCAGAAATAGGTGCCTTCAGAAAGGGAGCTTTATGCAAGTACCTAATTCAGTGCAAGGGTTTAGGCAGTGAGTGCCAACACACGCCATAAATCAGGCAAGATTCATCCCAGCTTCAGCGTGTCCTCCAGGGATGAATACCAGCAATCAGCCAAAGCAAATTCGGCTGTAAGAGACCATGCGCATTCATGTCCTACTTTGGGGACATATTCATCATCACAGAAACTGAAGAAGTTGTCCTTCACCACTGCACAGCCTCATATGAAGGGAGGTCAAAAAGAGAAACCTCTAAGAAGGGAACATGACCAAGAACAACAGCTTAGGTGGGTAAAAGTCACAAGTATACTCTGTGCAGCCTGTGTAGCTAAACTTTAAGACCTGGACTGGCAGGCAAAGCCCATATGTCCCATAGACAATGGGGAAGCAGACAACCCTGCCAAGTCCATGTGACTCCATCCCACAGACTCTTGACATTGCCCAACAGACTTGACTTGGCCCCTGTCTCCAGGTTGCTCATCACCAGAAACTCCTCGTTAAGAGTTGGTTAATAAAATGGAAACACAGTGACGTAAGAGATGGTGAGCTGGAATATCAGCATCTCTTAAAAAAAATAAATAGTAATGGTGATGCCAAAAGGGGAGACAAGTAGTGTATTAAGAGGAAACACAAGAAAACTTGATACTTAATGATTTAATGTATATGCCTTTTTGTTTTAATGCCTGAACTTCACCTTCTCCGTACTTGAAGATATTGCCTTTTCCGGCAGTCATGGGACAGAGGATCTGACTATGCTGTCACTTCATGTAATTAGACACTTGGCAGGAATTCAACTGACACTACCTACATATTTTGCTTGCAACTAAACTATGTCTCAAAGAGGAAACTATGTACCTGAGACCTACATACAGAGAGAAATCTCCCCCAGCCTTTAATGTGCTGTTTATTTGGAGGCAAATTGCTGTCAAACAGGGGTGACAAACCTTGCAACCACATGCAGAGGTTAAAGAGCACAAGGTAGCTGAAAAGGTAAGAACCAAGACTCCTGAGTAATAAATCCTGCTCGTTTGGGCTTAATAAATACGTTGTTTCAGCCTAAGCAAACAAATCTCAAAGCTGCTACCAAGAAGGGCTAGCAGCTGCCAGCACCCCGATTCCCTGCCATCACCTCATTCCCTCCCACCCCTCTATTTTTTGTAGGGTAAGGGTTTTACTGGTATAGCTCACTTCCATTAAAAACTGACAGAGCTTAATATTTAAGGCACTGTTACACTCAAAGCCCAAAACCTGCTGCAGCAATTTGTCTTCCCTTCCCATTACGGGATTACAAAAACTCCATGAAGTCAGCACTGCAGCTGTGCTACAGCCCCAAAACAAGCTGTCAAAAAACCCCCACCTATCCTACAGGGTAGCATCCTTATGGCATATAAAGAACCACCTTTTCCTTTCTCTCTGAGATTTCAGGCTCCCCTTTTTCAGATCTCCCAACTGTGTATCCTTATGAAGCAGTTCAGCTGTCAGAAGAGATTGGTCCAGATAGCCTATGCGATTGAAAGATGCCAAGAATAACATGCAGACCAAGCAAAATACCCACTGGAGAAGTACAGCCCCCTTGGAGAAGGGCCAAAAGATGCTTAGGAGCTCTGTGATAGTTTTGTGAAATAATCCTGTCTCTTGCCTTTTTTTATTTTTATTGAATTTCTTTTCTTTTTATTTATTTATTTCTAAACCAAGCAAAGGTCGCTCCTTCTGCTGGCAACCATGAGCTGCCTCCTCCCCGGTGCAAGGTACAGGCTTGGTTACTGGTTTCGTTCTGTGCCCGCAAGTGGCAAGATAGGCTACACCCACACAAACATCGTAAGCTCCATAAAAACCTGCACTTCCTCAGCAGAGCAATTAGGCATAATAATCCCAAGATACACAGTCAGACAGTTGCATTTGTTCACAGAAAGTAAATGTTTGTGCTTAGTTATTTCCTCAATATGGCAAAGAAGTAGCCCGTATCACCAGCCCACAGTGGAAAGCCAAGCAGAAGCCATCGATACTCCAAAGAGCAAGCTACATGGCTTTAAAAAATTGTAATACTTGAAGGTTTCTGTTTTGGGTTGGTTTTGTGAGGTTTTTTCTTCCTCAAATCTGAAAGCAGCAAGTTGACAGTGCCTCAAAAGTCTCCACGTGCTGGATGGGTGTTTTAGCTTCTTCCAGATTTATTAGCAAGCACTGTCCCACACCTGTCATTTTTCTACCCATGCTTCACAAGATGCAGCTTCTTTGTAAAAATCACCTGCACTGCTTGCTGAGATGAGGTCCACGCACTACGTCAGGTGAGCAGCATCAGGAGAGGCAGGCTCTCCGCATTGGCATCCCATGTAAAACCATCCAGCACACCAGGACACGTCTGGGTGGCATGAGCAGTGTAAGAGATGGCAACAAATACTCACCGGTTTCTCACAGTGACAGTCTTGAGATAAGCTGTGGAGGTTTCTTTTGACTGTACCCATCCAGCTGACAGCATTTGTCTTCACGCACCATCAAGCTCATCAAATTTACCCCCTTAAGTACACAGTAATTGGACAAATTTAAATTTGCAAAGGATCAGCCTGGTTACGAGACATCACCATTCCTTCCTCGTTCTCACTCTTATCTTGAACACAGGTTCACAAATATGGGTGGCCAGACATCACCCCGCCTTTGCGCCGGGTGATGGAGAATGTGCCCAAGATGCAAGAGGGTGTCAGTGCCAGCAAGGACACCTGGCAATCTACAAAATCCCTGCATACCAAGAAAAAACAGATAGTCCTCTGCCTCTGCAAAAAGGCAGCCTGAAGGCGGGCAGCAGCAGCGTCCTCCCCACCGAGAGCCCAGACCCAGTCCCACGCAGCAGGACCACTTGGTGACTCTGCAGCTTGCTAAGCAGCCCCATTTTTCACCCGCAAACAATAGCTCCAAAGCCATATCCAGCTTCCGCGGCGTGTTTATTTTCATTATCAAAGCCAGCTGTATTCAGCGCCGCCGCTGCGCTAAGGTCATGGCAGTGGATTTAATTCATGCCAACCTCTGCCGCTGGTACCGATAACCCTTTATCTACATCTCGGCACCGTCCCACCACCTGATGCTTATTTCTCAGGTCAAGAAACAGTACGTAGGTAGCAAGTGAACACCTCAGCTACCTTTTTGCCAGGTCATCTTGCCATTTTGGTTACTTCCATTCAGACTGGAACTCCCCAGTGCCAGAAGAGGATCACCACTGAAGTTATTCAACACGCAAAATGAGGACACTGGATGCCCAACCCACAGCACGTTCGATTTCGAGCAACGACTGCGAGCAGCAGGAACAAACAGCACTGACACAAGCATTCAGGCTCACGTTGCGTTTGGTGGAACAATGCCAGCTTAAGGAAACGGCATGCAAGCTAGCAGGGGAAATAAGCTGAAGAGATGTTTCAGTTTTGGAGAGGTAATTTTACATGACAACTTTTCCTACTTTCCTTCGTGTTAAGGACTTCGCACAGTTCATGGCCTGGCTCCTCTGTTTGCTGTAAACTTGAGACATGCCTATGTAAAGCGAGTATTGTGCCAAAACAAACAAATCTTCCACTCACTTGTGGTCCGGCAATCTATTAGGAAGGAAAGGCAAGGCACATACCATTAAAACTATAAATACCACCTAGTACGAACAAGAGTAAAGTCTTGCAGTTAACAAAAAGAAGTATTTTGCTCCATTCTTCAAGGAATTAGACTTACATGTTGGCCTTAGCTGTGTTGGTATCCCTGTTTTGCAAGCTTCTAACCCATTCATGTGTTTCAATCCCATTTGACAAAGAATTCAAAGATCTTAAGTTTCTCCAGCTGTTATGATAAAGCCAGAGGAGAGCGATCCACATGTGTTCCCTTACCGAGGAAAATAACGGAGCACAAGCTCAGTTATGCAGTGTAACACAAAGGAACACACACGGGAGAGGAGTCGCTTATCCCTGTCCACAAGCTTCACAACTTGGGTCTTATTAGATACTGGATTATCCAAACACTGAAACCACATTTCCTAAGCTGTTCTTGAAGTCATTTACTCCCTCTACTACAGGATCAGAATTCAAAAGACCTTGGGGCAAAGCACGGGTAGTTTGTACCTCAGCTAAGATGTCCTGATGGGTGCAACCTTCCTCCCAAAGCACACGGTACCAGCTAGCTTTGCCATTGTTCTTCATATATAAAATAAACACACCGGTAACCATATAAGCTAGCTTGCTATTCAACAAGTAAGTGAGAGTGAGCACTTGGCAGATGTTTCAGACTGAACCTGGCTACCAAGTACATAAATGAAGGTTTAAGGAAGTACGGAAACGAATCTATAGTAAGTGCAGCTCCATGCTACTGTATTTCCCACCCTATAATGACTTAAAAATTAGTGACACTGCAGAGAGAAGCCTAAAGATTTCTCAAAAACCAAAACAAGTCCCTGTGATAAGATTAAGGCAACTCAGATGAGTTTGGTGCAAAGAGAATAGAAGACACCTTATGGCTTCCCCTGGATTAGCAACGGGGAGAAACTGAAGCCAACGCCCAAAGAAACAAACAGTAAGCAAGGAGAGATGATCAGAGAAAGTCCTTGGTTCCTGAAGCTGGAAGAGAAAGCTATTTGTTCTACCCTTTCAGACTCATCTAGACTTAAGTTTATCTTTTAAAATGAAGTAGAGATGCAACACAGGTACTCACAGAGATTTGTAGCCAAGGAAAGCACATCCTGATGATAACATTCCTTTGCCCTGCAACACATGGCCTTGGACTAGTCACAGCTGGCAGATTTCTTCACGTTGAGCTTCAGCATTTATTTCACAAGCACCAATATTGTTGAGCAGAGAGATGACACCTTATCCCACTCTATTAGTTTTAATATCATGATCTAAAACAAGAAGTGGGTTTTTTTTGTCCCATGCAGAGACTTACCTCCTAACCATGGGAGAAGTCAGAGTACTTAGGCAACCAAGCAGCTTTCTGTCCTCCAAAAGACACCAACCTCCCATCCAAATCCTTCCCCACTGCCAAATCTTCACTTAAATAAAGGCTGAGCCTCTAAAAATACACTGCTGAAACCCTGCCTCCCTCAACTACAGATCACCTTTAGGTACTATCTTAAAACTATATTTTCAAGATTAATTACTTCATTACAGTGCCTGTTCGCCTTTCATGCAAACAATACAACTTTGAGAAAGCTGAAAAAACAAGCCCAATTCTTCAGCCTACAAGGCAGTTCTTCCACAAGGAAAGACAGCATCTCTTGATAGCATCTATATACAATGCCCAGTACTTGCCAGTACATCAGGCACTTTTCAGAAGTCATCTTTTGTGGTTTGAAACCTGAAAATGGCTCTGTATTCAGCTACAAAATATCCCTTTGAATCGCTGTACATGGAAGAAAATTCATGCTATTTCCAGCTCAGTCTTCTCAGTCAGATCGTGAAAACCGGCAGGTGGCACAAGGACATCTCAGATTTTTCAGAAGAAATTCATGCCGTGAAAGTGCAGGTGCAATCAGAGCATGAGCAAGCACACCGAGACGCACAAAGGGCGCATTTGGCACAATACCCCATCTTAGGTGGCTGGTAGCAACATCTAGCCAAGACCACAGGAGCACGAGAAATACACAGCAACGGTCTATATTGGAGCTAAAGATTTGAAGACCGTTTCATGACCTGCAGTGACATCAATGCAACAACGCTGGACTGATTTTCCCCACTTGAACGAACTTGTCCTGCTTCTTTCTGAATCTGTGTAGCCTTCTGGTACCCACAGCTCGCAGAAGAGTGCTCTGTAGCTTGCATCAAGTGAGGTATCTCATCTTGTTTTTGAACCTGTAACCTTCAGAGCTCATTTGAGGTTAACCAGCATGCTTGTTCACAGGACCAGCATCATGTTCCCAAAGACAGCATGCCAGAAAAAGTGAAACTCGATACAGTTTCAGTGTGGCCAACTTAGACATCTACATCAGAAAGGTCTTTTCTTTTTCTAAGTGACATTTCCATTGATATGCGAGAGAACAAGAACTGCAAGAATATTGTTTTGTCACAGAAACTGTACAGATTTGACTCTCATTCAGCTGGAGAAGAAAGTTCAGAAGAGAAGGACACCAAGGACAATCTGACATCTGCTGTTTTTTAAAGGAAAAGCTAAAAATTGGACTTCCCAGCATCTGAAGAGTCAACATTAAAATGGAAAATAAACTCTCAACCATGGTGGTCTGTCCATCATCGCTCTGCAGGACATGTGTCAGGACAAGGTGAAGAAGCTGCACATGGAAAAGGCGACAGTCTACCTAAACATAGTCAAACCCTTGTTTGTGATGGATCATTGCTTGACCACATCTATAAAGTACCAGTCAGATGTCCAACAGCTGCCACAACCTCCCCAAGGGACCTCGCTTCATTACCTGCACTCTCTAAAGTGATTTACTGCAACACTGCAAACCTCTGCCACCGCTTGAGGAAGAGAAGATGACAACCATGTATTTCCCTTTAGAAATCGCTTACCATTACCCATCAGCTGGCTAGGAAGCAAGTAGGATAGCTCCTATCTGAAGCTTATCTGCTCTTCTTCCACAGGGCACATGTGCAAATGCAGCAGAATACTATCTGGGACCTCTCACACCAAAGGATTTCTGAAAGGAAATAGAAGATCCCACTTCCAGGAGCAGTTTATCTGAGCGCAGCAGAGTTACAACAGCCAGCAAACCAGCGCTCGTTCGTGGGGCTGTTCGTCACTGATTCAGCCGCATAAGAGTTAGCTTAATTACTGCTTGGACTCTTTTGGTTTCCCCTGAAATGCTACCAAATACAGGTGACTGCCCGCATATCCTCTGACCTCTCTTACACACTTGCATGCTGAGAAAATAAAAGGATTAAGATTTTACAACCTTTTACAGGAATTATTCCCTGGATTACTGTGGTAGGTGCATGTTAGCAGTGGGTTTTTGGTTGTTTTAAGGAAAAGTCAGTTATACTGTATGACAATTTTTTCAGTTCATGTATACATATAAGAAAGCAGCTTATACCTGATCTATGTGGTGATCAGATACATATTCTATTGATTAATAAGCTTTAGTTTTCCTGGTGATGGGTTTTTTCCAGGAAAGCAATCAGCGAGACTAAGCATCCATGCACCACTCAAAAACAGCTTTCACAGATCTATTTACAACAGCACAACCACAGAGTTTGGGTGCGAGTCAAAGCTCCATATGTACTCTGCTTCTGGTTTTGATCTTATAGTAGCTAGATACATGGTGACACGTTTAATATTCAATCAACTGCAAGTGCTGAAGCACAGAAAGAGGGTTCAAGATGATGAGAAAAACCTCCAAAACCTTAGAAGTGAAACAATTACGCATTTACCTCCAGACTTCTCATGACCCGAGGGAAGCAAATAGCAAGCAAACCTTTCTCAGACAGCCATCAGTTTATCCCAGTAACATTTTCTATCCACTTTCCGTGCTCTTCCTAGGGGCTACCTTCAGGTGAATCCCCAAATGGCTCCACAAGTCCTCTACAGCACCCCACAAGTCTGAAACGCTGCTTCCACATCACAGAGCGGTTCAGACTCCCCACCCCATCCCCAGGGACGTAACAGACCATGATTAGTCTAGACTACAGCAGCCTTAGTAGTTTAGCAGCCAGGCTGAGACAGGCTAAAAACTGAAATTAAGCAAAGACGAGGCCACTCCAGCCCAAAGGAGCCTCCCAGAGTCAGCAGCCATAGGTCAGGGTCACAGCTCTTCAACTACAGAGCAACACCCTGCCTGTGAGGTACAAGACAGCTTCACAAACGGTACCAGCAGCACACTGGCATGCTACAACCCGAGGAGCACAGGACAGACAAGCAATGGGAAGCACTGAGTCCAGGTACTCCCAAGCGTGGTGTTGGGTAGGAGGGAGAGATTTATACCTTGTATCCCCAGAAATGGGTCAGATAGAGCAGAGCAGCGTCTGAGCGTACCACCACCTCCCTACTCCCACACACCTCATTCTGACCTTGCGTGTTCCCAGGTTCCTACTCTGCCCATGTCCTAGGTCCAAGGAAGGACAGAGTGGGAGTCAAAGCCAGGCTTCTGGTGTCTCCTGGGGGCTGAAGGAGACAGAGATGAGCTGGTTAGAAGAGCTGAGTAGCCCCCAGGTTACCAGAACAGCCATGCCTGGTACATACACACCAGATGGCTTGTCCCGTTTAACACCTAGTTACCCTAAAAGGCATCTACCCGCTCCTCCATTCATCAAAAGCCCTCAAGTCTCTCCATTTCACCAGCTCTGGCACTCGTTTGACCTCTCAGCGAGCCAATTCCAGAACTGCACGGCTTTCCGTCAGGTTCCTGAGCTGAATCCCTACTGAGAGGTTAAAAAAAAGCCTCCGAGACAGCCCGAGGAAAGGTACAGGTAGATGGTATCATCCTTTTCTGCAGCAGCAGGTTGTCACACACTGTTGTGCCATTAAATGGACAGCTAAGGAACTTGCGGACAATTGGACATTTATGATTCTTCTAACACCTCAAAACAAATGCATGTACTCGAGGAGTTCTGCTTCCCCTGTTGTTTGGTAATTTTCAGTAGCTCTTTTCACATCCTGTATAATAGCAGAATGCCAAGAACATAAAGGCTTTCATTTGTGTAAACGGCAGTAGCAACAGCTTGCACTGAAACTGCAGCCACATCTTCCACCCTCACATGTTTTTGAAACGCTGGGATGTAGCACAGCCTCCTTCCCCCATCCCACCAGGAGAAACCAGGATAAGAAACGCTGAATTTCAAAACTGGCAGATATTTAGTAAGCAAAATAATTTGGTAGCATTTTGAAAAGGAGTTATCTAGCGTGTACTTAAAGGAGAAGCAAATGCAACTTGTTGTGCAAGGATGACAACAGCCGGTAAATGCAGTAAAACCCAGCTAGTGGCCAGCAAGCACGTGGCCCATGAGCTCATTTCAGCAAGGTCTTACTGTAAGTATCCCCATGCACTAGTTTTCAAAATTATCAAAAACATGAACCTGATGCAAGCAGCACAAGGGAAAGGAGTTTGAGGTACTACTTCGAGTACCAATCTCACATCTTACTAGAAAAACAAGGACATGCAAGTTACCTCCCGCTTAAGCAATGTCAAAATTTTGTGGGAAGGCATCTAGAACTTCTGAAAAAGCACCAAAACAAAGGCTAACATGTACCAAAATCCCTAATTGTGAAGACTGGAGCATCCACACCATGTCCTGAAGCATTTCCAGCACTAGGTAAGTATTATTTCCAGCAGAAGCATCTGTAACCTAAACCAGCAGATACTTTGGCCTCTGAAACCTTGAAGCTATTTGCAGAGCCACACTTCTCTACCCAATCCATGCTTCTCGGGTATGGACCTGTCACTAGTACCACCAGTTAAAGACCAATAATTTTATTCTTGAAGATTACCTGTGCAGCTTTTCATGCATTCAGATTCTTAAGAGCTGCATCGTGCCTGCACCAACCACGCTGTTCAGAGACTGACTGAAGGTCCAGCCAGGAGACCACTGTTACAGCCACCTTGGCTGTCCAGTACACCCACCTTCATGTCCAAACTGCACAACAAGGGGAAGCACAATGGGGTCTGGAGCAAGATATCCTTGTGGGGAAGGGAATGGAAGGGAAATGGCACAGCTCTGCTTTGATTTATCTAGTCTCTGCAGACCCAGAGGAGAAAACAACAGACCCAAAAATCCAGGTACCAGATCATTCACCTCCAGCCGAAGAGCCCCTGTGCAGTCTTCTCCCACGCAGAACACTCTTGGAAGGACAGTGCTACTTGACGCCCTAGCATGGAGATGTTTCAGAGACAAGAGCTGCTTGGACCTCCTAGCAGTCACCATCAGGACGACTCACCCCACGTCCCCCAGCAAAACACTGGGGCACTCTTTTCACACAGTTGAAAAACCGAGACAGGAGTTGGCTTCCCATGGAAATATGAAATAGAGTCAGTCTAGCAAAGCACAAGGGTTGATCACAGAAGACCTACAGGTAGGTAAGAAGCCTAGCTGACAACCAGAATCCATAGCAGGATCAGCACGGTGGCGTATTCACCAGATAGACTTAGCCCATACAGTGCTAATTGCCCAAGTAATGCTAATTCTCATAAGACAGCTTGATCCCATCCCACCCCCCCCAACAGTACATTTATGGAAACATTAAAAACCAGGGAAAAGGCCTCACAGTGTACCACAAAAAATAAGGATCCATTGTTGTTCGAATGAAACTGCAAGGCTTGCACTGGGTTTTTAGCAAGGAAATGGAAATCATGCTGACATACAATTGTTCCACCCCCATGTTCGCCTTCACACATTTCTTACCGGTCAATTTTAAAAAATTAAGTCTTGTTCAGCTCAACATCTGGTGGCTGTTGCTAGAGGAAACAGACTATCTGCAACATTTGAGCAAAAATAATGAGTTACATAAAAGCCAGACTGCATAAGCAAGAACAAGCGTTTTGCCAGTCTATGAATCTCAAACATTACATGAAACACCACATTTAATTTTGGGGTTAGAATACAATGAAGTGAACCCGTACGCACTACAAAAGCCATGAAGATTTGAGTTTTCTCTAAGTTTATGAGAATATAATCATGCTGTATTGTAATTAACCTCCTAGCTAGCAGCTGTCCTAAAGATTCTCTGTAAACAGCAGAGACTGATGAATTACAGCTTAAAAACGGACCAGTTCAGCTCTAGGCGTTTTCAGACTTAGATCAAGTCAGTACAAGTCGAAGAGTTAGAGAAAATGGTTTTGGTCATTAACTATTTGAGTTAGGGGCTCCCTCATGCCTAGTGGAAGAATATTTTTCCTTAATGCTACAGAGCACCTTTTTGGTCACTGTCCCCTTCTCCTTGGGGTTTATCAGTGTTTGGAGGCCAACACCCAACAGCTGAAGCTATGCTGCACTACACAGGCAGTGTGATTTTGTGGAAAAAGTCGAGAAGGAGCTCTACTGGCATCACCATTCCAGTCCAAGACCAACGAGAACCCTTACAAGATTACAGATCTTTGATAGGGGCTTTACAGATCATGAAGTCCCACAACAGGAGAGGCAGCATTCCCAAGAACATCTCAAGTAGCGTAGCTCTAATATACTGGAATTGCACTTCACATTATGTACCTTTCTACAAATAGATATTGCTGTTCTTTGAGGAGAGCTTTAGCACTTAAATAATCCAGAAGCCTGATGGATGACTAATACAACTAGAAAGCTTCGCGTACAGAAGGATATTTTAGCTACCACACAGCATCAGGACTGCTCTCAATACGCAGCCAAAGAACAGCGGAGGCACCTACGGCTTTCACTGCTGTCTCCCTTTTTTTGACATAGGCTCCAAGACTTTGGTTCCAGCTAGCTTCCTTCTGCACCACCTGGAGAAGTCCACTCTGCAGTCAACCCCAGTTGCGTAGACAGCACAGCATCCTCCTGTGCAAGCCACCATTGGTCCAGGTCTATCTCATACCACTATGTACTGGACCTACTACTATGCAGAAAGCCACTTCAACACACCACTTCACGAGCACAGGGGAGATGTACCACAAGCAACTGTTTAAGCCAGGAGTTTAACCATTTAACCAGCAGCCACTGCTGCTCTTGTTCATTTATGCCATGCAGGAAAAAAAAAATCTGCTCTTAAAGCCAGATTCTTCAAGCTGGACGTGGTTCACCAAGCACACTGGAGGACAACATTGCAGAGTCAAGAGCTAACTCCTCACTCACACAGACAAGGCCTCTTTCCAGAGCACAAACACAGGAGTGGAAGCACCTGGCACTGGTTTCACCGGAGCTGGGAAGAAGTCAGGCCAGCGCACCTCTGCTTGGGGATCCTGAGGCAGGGAACACGGAGATGAAGACACAAATGCTGCTTGAACGAGTAATGACATGAGTCGGGGTGCTAGCTTACAGAGGAGTATGGGCAAGTAGAAGTCATGAAATGGGAAAACCAGAGCTTCTTTAAATATTAAATTTAAATATACAGAAAGATAAAAGCAGGCAGGAATGGGATACAAGTGTAGGCAGCTTGGGAGCAAGACGCATGGCTGAGACAGTAGCACTTTTCAGTGTCTTGGAATTGATAAAGAACTTCAGTAATGCATTATCAACTTCTACTGTATTAAAAAAAAAGACAAGATGGGTCTCCTCGTTGTATCATTTAGCATTCATGCTGCCTAGCAGGCTGTGCTAAGAATCCACATCCTGGGGTATAAGCGGCTGAACAGAAAGCAAGGAGGGGAACAAATTAGACATCATGAGCCAGGCAGAAGCTTCACCCAAGTGAGAAAGCATGCTACAATCCCAAACCCCATGGAAATAGGTTGATCTGATAAAAAAACTAAACTTCCCAAGATCCCAGACATCTTACAGCCAGCGACTTCAGTCACAAAAGAAACCCTCCACAACATCACATCAACAAAGCTTTAGACTTCAGGGGCTTATCTTTAAGACAAAACAATATAAAATGAAGCAGAGTCAGATGACTACAGTCTCTGTTGGACTCATACGATGGTATTAAAAGCACTGTACTGCACCAGTCTGAATTGCTCCAACTAAAAACTTTTCAAACAATTAATGGCACTTCTGCTACTGGCACCAAAAAAGATAAATCGGTTTTAGGGGATGAAACTGCAAAATAATTTGAGATACCGTATCAAGCAAAATTGAAAACATTTCTCCTCCAGGCTGGAAGCTACTGAAAGCATAAAACTGTTGTCCATCCATCTGCCCCCCCCCCCCCTCCAGCTGAAATTACCAAAAGGCAAGAGCTCATTAAGCTTTCTACACACAAAATGAAAAATGGAAATTATAATTGAGAAAGAATTTGTATTGTCACGTCATTTTGTCCAAAAGCAGAAACAGTATTCCCAAAGGATGACACACAATTATGGCCCTAAACAAAATGCCCCAACCACTTAATCAGTATCACTTTGTCTGCATGGGCTTATGTTTGAACAGAAATATAGTTTGTCACTATATATATGTTTTTTCAGAAGTCCAGAAAGGGAAATCTAGTGCCAGTTTCACTCCTGCAGTACTCATTATGTACACCGAAAAAAACACCCTCCTGCCAAGCAGAGACTTGCATTGCTCTCAAGGTCATCACTTATCAAATCAAAACACTTGCTTTTTTGTTTACTTTCATCACTATTGCCTGTTTCATGAAATCAAGATATCTATCCACACTGGAGTCAGTCAAACACTCTCACCTACAAATGTTACTCCCTTCGATTTCTCCGTTCTGGAGAGGAAAATTTTCCCAACACCTTCAGTTTTGAGTTTTCTGCTCCTTTCATAGGTCAGTGGTAATAAAATAGGCAACCTAGCCCATATGTTACTTGTCACACTGGAACAAACGCTTATATACAGAGCACATCAGCTCTCCTCCCGGTAACAGTTAAAGCGCTTTTCAAGAAGCTTCAGTTCACCACAAAGGCTTTGGACTCTCCCTGACTTTAATCCTACCCAATTTCCTTGTTGGAGACATTCATCACTGACAAGCAGCATTGCAGCTACCTACTTCTCAGCTCAACACGTATGTTTCTAAAAATAAAGTCAGGGAGAGTAGATCAGGGATGCAAGTTCCCAGAGAAGTTACTTCAGGTGAAAAATGCTGACAAAATTGAGGGGAAAAAAATTATTAAAATGGAAATAAGGAATAAGAATTGAACAACTTGCATTCGGGTCTCCAAGCATCCTTCCACAGGCTTGGCAGATATTTCACATACCCTGGCTATAAGTTACTGGATTTTATAGTGTCTTCCCTTACATATGGTTGTTTTGGGGTTTTTTAGGAAGGAATATTTGAGTTGCATGCTAAGACGCTCCAGAATATCAAAGGCACATGACACTCACCACACGTTTTGTAACTCACTTACGTTTGTTATCTGAAATCACAGGGTAGCAAGTGCTGGGGCACAGGAGCAGGAGCAGCAGAGCAGCCAGTCAGTCATATCTGTAGTGAATCTGGAAAAGAAGAAAGGACATTTTTAGAAAGTCTTAATGCAACAGTTCATACAAGCAACTTCCAATCTTGCTTTATTCTGCTAAAAGAAAAAAAAAAAAGCATTGTTTGCACTTTTCGGTCTAATATACCAGCTTCCAAGTATACTGTGGATGAAACAGAACCAAACACCACTTCTTATACGAAAATGTAGTGTTTCTCTTTACCCCATGCCAGGGCAAACTAATAGCTTTCCATGCAACAACATGAATTTCAGTTCAGAAGATGACAGCGTTTTCTTAAAATACAGATGTTTTTGCCTCTTCAGTAATTTTGGGTTTTGTTTTTGGTAAACGGTGTTTCCCCACCTTGGGAAACAGGTTCCCAAACCTGAACTCCCATGACGCAGCATCCCTGGGCTGGGTCCATCTCCTGCGATGCTCCAGGCACTTTGGTCAGAAGGAAGCACAAGGGGTTTTTTTGTTTGTGCCTTTTTCCCCTTAAATAACACCCTCCAGAGCACATAGCCCACAGGGCAGAACAGGGCCCAAACACCAATTTGCGAGGGGGAGTGCGCTGTAACAGGGATGTCAAGGTCGAACCGAAATGAAACTACTTTCGGAAAACTCTGCCCACGGTGACCAGAGACACGCTGTTCTGTTCTGCAAGTTCTTCAAAACTTGGGCATTTCACTTCCTTCGGAAGAAAACACATGGATTGTTCTAACAAAAATTAAAATTTTAAAAAGCAACTTTAAGTTCTGAGAAGCTCTGACCGTCATCTAGAAGACAGGTTCTTCTGACACGCTGAAATACCACGTTAGACTCCCTTACATACGATGCTCTGACACGGGCTATAAGCAACCAGGCTCCCCAGCGCCTAACAGGTATTCAAAGTCTATGCCGAAGCCAGCACTTCTATCCTTATTTTCCTAACTATTACAGCAAAGGTACAAGTTTAAGGGTCCATATTAACCTCCCAAACTCCTTGTTCTGGAAGCACACAGGGGAAGAAAACCCAGTCACCCTTTACCCTGACCATAGCAGAAGGAAACCCTGTACTAGACAGCATTTTTGCTTTCTCCAACATCAAGTGCAAGACAGACCAAAGTCACCACCACCGCGCTGCCAAGAGACGCCGCTTTGACTGAAGCACACAGGAATTTGGTCTACCTCTGCCCTGTACTTTCATAAGCTTGTCGTCAGTCCACTCCAAGCCACAAACGTGCTCTTCCAACGTCCTTCATGATTTCTGTCCTCAAGAAGCTAGGAGGATTGCTCAATGGCGTTGTACATGACTTCAAAAGTCTCCACGAGCTCACAATAGCTGTCATTAATTAATCCTCGTCTACAATTATCCAGCACCAACTCCTGAATGAAGCCAACCACCACAGTGAGGAACACACACCACCGCTCCACAGTGTCAGTGTACAAGCGGTGAGTGACACCTGTTCCTCTAAAATGAAAAGGCATTAGGTAGTTGAATATATCCCCCAATATTAAGTTTATTGCAAAGCATTTAAGGCAAGCTTTTGTTCTACTTGACGCTAAAGTTGTTCCAAGTCATTTGACCAGGTCAAAAGCTGCAGCAAGGAAGAACCAGCCAAACTTGTACCAAACTAAGCCCTACAAGAAAGGGAAAACGCAAGCACCTATATTCACAGGGAAAGAGGGATTGCAGCTTTATTTAGTTACTTGACATTGCAACCCTAAAAGCGCTCTTGGGCAAAGAACAGGAGTATCCCATTAACATGACAGTCCACATATCTAAGTGCTGAACGCCCTTTAACCCAGTGAAGCTTGCTCTTTTGCCACTTTGAACACGCCTCACTTAAACTTCGAAGGAAAAACAAAAGCCGTGCATAAAAATTGCAAATCGGGTTCATTGGCCAGAAACTGCCTCAGTTTCTGTACATAAATACCAACCTCCAGTAAGAGGTGGCATCTCCAAACAAGGAAGCTAAACGGAAGACTATTTATAACCCGCTCCATGGTACAATGATTTACTTTAGGAATAAAAGTAAATAAATCATCTCATGCTATCCTAAGGTTCAGGTTCAAACCAGGGGTTAGATATTGTTCACATTCTGCTCAAAGAACAAGACGACAGGCACGTTACGGAGGAGTCAAAGCGTTATGCAGAATTCAGGGGACCACGTCCCTTCGTGAAGAGAAGACAAAGGCAGCTGAAAGAGCTGGTACGGAAAGAAGAATGACAATGAAAGAGGCAGTCCAAAACCACAACGAGCAAGAGGGACCCCTTCTAGCTTTTGACAGATAATTAAGCTTTTTTTATGTTTAATTAGCACCTCCAGACACCGAGCCCATTTCCTGTGCCATCTCCTTGATGGCACTAGCTAGGTCTTAGGCTTGGAGACACACATCTCAGCTTGGACTCGATAGACCTTGGCTTCGTATGACCACACAGAAGTAACGCAGAATCCTTCGATAAGGATGCTCTGCTTCCTGCCGGGCAACTCGCTTCAGGAAGAAGAGTTATTTATTTTACAGAGTGCCAAAACCAGAAGGATACGAAGCATTCGGGGGTGTGAAGCTGGGCACGGGTCCCACGCACCTGTATTCAGGACACGCTCCTCTGTATTGCTTGACATAACTGCGGCAAAGCCGCCTCTTCTCAGCACACTGCCAGCAAGCAGCGTTTCTGTTCAGCCCTCAAAGGCCACGATATTCAGATAAACACCATCACATTGGCTGGAGAAGCCTCACAGACCCCCAAAACCTCTTCCAGCTGTCAGCGAGAGAGAAAAAGGCTACACCAGAAGCTTTAAGCCTTGCTAGGTGTTTTTTCCCCATTACTTTTCAGAGCAAGGAGCAGATGAGAAGCTTGTTTCAGTTTCAGAGTAAAAACTAGCTGTCCCTGAAGGCAGCTTGTGAAGAGATGATATTTGCTGCCTTGGAGTACACAACCAGGTCTTTCATCTCCTCCGGGGGACGGGGAAATCTGTGCCAGCCTGAACCGAGAGATGCGATTTCTGAGGCGCAGCGCTTGAGATTTCAGGGTATACCACAGATACTTTTCGGCTCCCAGAGGAGAACATCGCTTCTGCCACAGCAGGGAAGATGACTCTACAAACCCATTCCTTATTAGTTCTCTCAGGAAGCTGGTACACAGACAGTTTTTGGATCTTTTGTACTTCAGCTCATTATTATTTTATTACCAGTTAGCAGCACAAAACTCTAGGTAATACTTAAAAAAAGCCTGTCATCTTTAGGCTCGAGGCATTTATAGTCTTACCAAATTAAAGCACGGGAACAATGTTAAAATTCCAACCTAATGGACACTGCTCTACTCCAAAGTCTTCACGCCATCCGGCATGGCAAAAAAGGTAAGATGGCTCCCAACGGCATTAGATGATGGAACAAAACCTCAAGAGCAAACACAATGCTCCAGCACTCACGTCGAGCTCGAACAACAAGAACTTTACTTAGCAGTGCACAGAATGTGTAGTTCTCCAGAAACAAGCGCCTTATTTGAAAAGCAACCCATCAGTCCTGGATCAATGTACATTCAGGTGAGCAGATTTTCAACCAAAGCGTTCCATGCCCATATGGAAAAAATAAGGTCTCTGTAGACTATTTCTGGTGCGCAGGAAAGCCTATTCAGGAGGCCTCGACACTGCCAGACAGTTTCGGCATAAGACTTTAAACTTATTTCTGTTCCAAGTCAAATACATAAGCATTCAAAAGCCTTGACTAGAAAAGAGGCTTGCATTCCCTCTTAGGGGGCATCATTTTCTGAACGACAGAAGCATGCAAACAATCTCAGGGTAAATGCCACGTTCACCAGTTTCATTTCACAGCTCAGTATTTTGTTCTCCTTTCATACAGACCTTTAGCCAGAGCTATTAAAAGAAAACCTGGAACACTTAAAACAGCAAAAACAAACCCCAAAATATTAAGACAGTTTCAAAATTTCAAGAGGTACTAACATTTTTAGAGACTCCACAGGTAGTACCTTCAGTGGCTGGGGGAAAACTAGCAAGAGCAACTTTACATATTAAAGCCTCACCCCAAACACACAAACTCCCAAAGAAAAGTCTGACTAATGGTTAAAACCATTAAATAGATGAGTTTGTAGCATGAAACACACCTCTCCTATTCTGCTGATGCATAAGGAACAGCTCTTCAGGAGTAATAAAGATATCAGTACGACAATTCAGGAAGTCCAGCAAACTTAAGCTACATGTTGCATGAAAGTGAGAGGAAGGAGTGAGTCCCCGTTTTTAAGTTCAATCAGACAAGAGCAGCTAGAACATATCACCTGCACCTCCATCCATGTACTGCTCTGGTGGTCTTAACACTTACAGAAACCATTAACAGATACAGCTCAGAGGACAGCAGCAAAACACCTAAAGCCATGTCCTCCAAGAGCCAAAAGAGAGGAACCGAAGAATATGGCCCATCTAACTTAACCTCCAGCTTGAAACGGCAGCCATAAGCAGATGCCTTGGAAAGGGATCTTTCCCAGAGGGTAAGCACACATAACTTCTCCACGCACTTTTCCACCTCCAGTGGTTTTTATTTCTGGGCCTTCCCAAGTCAGTTTGGGCTTCTGGGTGTTCAGGAACGTTCGGTGCAGCCTCTTCACGAGCACATCCAGTTCCTCTCCAAACCCGCTCAAACTATTTGTAGCCAGAATAGCCCTTGGCTAGTTCAACAAGTCTGCTATTCACTGCCTGAAAAACAACATCCTCCTGCTTCTTCTGAACCACCTCCTGTTAGCTCCATCTGATCCTCCCTGAATCTCACGGCAGAAGTGGACCGTCCTCCCTCATTCACCACTGATGATTTCGTTGACCTGACCTAACCCACTGCTGACCCTTTAATGTTAACTAGATATAAACAATCACTTCTTGTCAGAAGGGAAAGAGTAAGAGACTAACTTTGTTTCCATAGACTAAATAAGCAGCGTTATGTGCCAACTGTATGTGCCATGTGTGAGTAAATAAGCAGTATGATTTGCCAATTATCAGTAGATATTAAAACCTATGTCTAGTGGACAGCAGAGCTGCAGTGAAGCAGAAAGTACTCAGACTACACATTAAGGCTGCCTGCCCTCAAAACAGGGAAAGTAGCAGTGTCAAATGGGGAAAAGTCATACCTTGTTGGTAGATTTTGCTGTCTTTTCGCCAAAAACAAATACATTCAACACCTGGAAAAGAGCTGGACAGAAAGGTGAATGCCTTAACAACTGCACTTGAAGCAAAGCTCCTGCTTGGACTCAGTAATTTGCAAATTCCCCCCTGAATACACCCCAAAGCCGACATCTCCATTCCTTCTGCTCAACTGGAGAAAAAGAGAGTCAGCTTTTATCCTGACACTGTACTTGGGCACTGCTCAGAACAGCATTTATTGTCTGACACCTAGGTAAAAAAAAACCAACATACACTGCTGCTTGCAAAAACCATTTGACATCTCTCAATTCCCTGAACTCATGAGTAGCCCACACATTTCAAATGTAGCAAGAGAATGCTGGAAGCAGGTCTAGATCTCAATTTTGCCTTTACAAAAGGAAAACAGCAAACAAAATTTTTTGAGTTATCGAGCGGCATGCCTAACTGCGATCTCGGCATGTGCAAAGGTTCAATATTCCCAGCAAGCTGCTGAAACCCACGTGTACTTCTGATGCGTGAGAGGAAGCCTACATTTTGTTAACAGCAAAACACTGAAGACTTCAAAACTGATGCCAACAGTCTTTGCGATGAAAGGGAACAGAACAGTGCCTCAAATAAGACAAGGAGACTACAAAATTTAGAGAAAACATGCAGGCAAGTTCAGGGTCTACTCGTAACACATTAATAGAATGAAATGAAATTCTTTAAATCTTTTGACTCATCCAGAAGAGTCCTGCTTACTCTAAATTAAATTTCATTATATAAAGTTTTCACTGCCTATACTTACTTGAGATATTCCCAACATGGAGCTAGACTACGTGTTTCCAGCAGCAAGCAATCATTCGATATTACGTGGTTCAATGACATCTCAGCCTGAGTGTACAGAGATGTTACGGCCCCGCTGAGGATGCTCACGAAGATAACTATATTTTATCCTTTCAATGCTAGCCTCCGCTCCTGAAACCCCGACCTGTTTGATACAGCCTCCAGAGCTTGAAACTCAAACTGGGAAAGCCCACTCAAGGAGTATTTTACTTCTCATTTCCAGATGATTTAACCTTTTTCCCCTCCAACAGCTGCAGATACTGTGCAAGAAACAGTAGCCTGGAAGAAAGATAGCATGTGGCTCTGGGAAAAACAAGCACACACCTTAACGTGAAACATCTGCTTTTTACTCTTTCTTACCGAAAAGAAAGAGAGCTTCCCTTTTGGCTTCCCCTTAAACAAGAGCAGAGGGTACCCAATGAAACAGCACCGAGCAACGGTCTAGGTGCCATGAGTTCAGAGAGGAGGACTGAAAAGGAGCATCCACCTTGATTAAACATTGAGTTATGATAAATATTTAAAAGTGGGATTTTGAACTCTCACTATCTTATCAAAGGAGGCTTTAAAGGAACACTCTGATCACAATCTGTCTTAAGTGCCTCTACACAGCACTTGCTCACCTTACATCTTCCTCCAAAATGCACAATACCTGGATCACACGCTGCATATTACTGTTATCACAGTACACTTTGCTCATATTTTGGATTTTTTTTCTTCTTCTTTTCGAAGGATCCCTTTATGGTTTATATGAGTCACACAGTTGATATTCTTCTAGCGTCTGCACAAGAAATGTTTCCATGCCCAGTCCCTCTGGGAAAAGAGGTAAACCCCTCCTAAGTCAAGCCTAAAAGAAGTTGTCCCAAATGGCATTTGTCTTCTTAGACACGGTTGAGTTCACACTCCCAGGTGTCAATCCCAACCTGGATCATCATGCAATAATACTTTAAAAAAAAAAATCCCATCTAGTCCAAGGAGTTTTCTTGCAAGATCCCTTTGATTCACATCTGAAGATGAGCTCCTTCAGTTCTTCACATGCTTTTGAAGAAAAAGGTAACCAAGCTCAGTTAGACCACTCACCTCTCCCAGCCTTCGCAGCAAAGACGATTTGCTCGACGTTCCCCTACTTACTACATTGGTTTACTAAATCATTAACAGACTCTTAATTTAATGTTCTTTAGAATGGCCTGCTCAGCTGATACTCCTCCTCAAGTCTAAGCACGAGCCAGTAACCCAAATGCAAATATTCGAGATCCTTTTTCCCGACCTGACAGATTCAGAAAGCTTCCCACGTAGTCGGGTGACACCACCGGCCCGCTAAAGAGAGGATGTGACACTTTCCAAGAAAAACCCACTAGTCTCCATTCATCAAGGCCTCTGCTGCTCCTCAAGAGTTTTTGTAGACTTCAAGGTCTTTGCAGCTTCTGGTTATCCCTCCCTGGTTCTCCTCCTCCATGTGTAAACCCCATTTAGGAGAGACCAACAATCCACACATACCCCAAAAGTTGGGAAGATGCTTGCAGTCTAGAACTTGCACCAGGATGAAAAAGTATCTTTGAAGGAAAACTCAAGCGTGTTCTCCACAAGATGGAGCAACCAAAGAGCTGCAGCAACCCCCAACAGGAATTACTGCCGGTTTCTCCCCTGCCTGTGCTTATCAGACCCATTCGTGAACAAGTCTAACTCATTATAGCAACAGGAGAAAACCAACCCAACAATACCTGGAGAGCTTTGTGCCAGGTTAGAGAGTTAGGGCAGCTCAGGAACAGGTTTGACGAGCACCAGCAGCAGTATATGGGAAACGCAGGACCAAAACCTCCCCGTTTGGGCACAGCAGTTACCACCGCAGCCTTACAAGCTTTTAACACTCCACAACAGGATGTTTCAATACCAGGCAAGGTATCAAAACACCAAGTTTCATGTTTAGGTACAAAACGACATGAACAGCTCCTCAACTGTGCTAAAAAGACTACTTGTTTAATAGTCCAATTTCTGATTAAAACTAGATTTTTAGCAGGCACGGATCAGCAAGCTAAGAAACTAAAAAAGCAATCCACAGTTGGTCAGCCACGACATGAACACAAGCAAAACAGTTACCGGGGAAGCGTTGCGATCATCGCTATATATACTTTGTGTAATTAGTACGACACAGAGTAGGACATTAATATGTGCAAGCTCTGCTTGTTGTTGTCCCTGCCCCATTCTGGGCTATCAGCCGATCACCGCCTGCAAGGAATGCCCAGCCGCCTGCTGCTCATGATCCCACACTAGGAAAGCTGAAGAGAAGCATTATGATCACCTCCTCCCACTTTCTGCACAAAAAGGTGGAATTTCAAGAATTTTTCCCTTTTAAAGGGACCAAGAACTTAATGTTCAATTACTTTCTTCATCCCTTATTTCTAATTTTTGATTTGCCTGGTTTCAGTTTCCACCTATCCCACCTTGAAATGCTTTTACACTTAAGCCGCAGTATGTTGTACGGCAAATCTCCTTTGAATATATACAGCATGGGAGACCCGTTGGTATGCACAGTATGCTGAGAAACAGCTCGAGATTTCCCCTCCTGTAAGCATCCGTAAGCCATCTTCCAGAGCTCTTCAGAAGTACTGCCTCCCCACGCTGCCCCAATATTCTGGAAAGGCAGGGTGTTCATAAAGTGGGAATAATCGAAACGAGAAGTGTTCTGCTATTCTGTCCACGACGATCACAAATGCTACAGGGAGCGGTAAGCTTCTGCAGTCTGCTCCAGCATCCACAACCACTGGATTACAGATGTTAGTACGGACACAACTGCCCAGTCCTACCAGCATTCATTTTATGGACCTGCTGACCCCGGGTTTGTCTAACCACTTTTTGAATGCATCTAAACCATCAGCTTCCACAAACTCCTAGAAAAACAAGATCCAGAAGTTTGTTGCCTGCTTTTTAAAGAAATCCTTCCAATCTTATGAGTCTCAGACATTTTAGACTCCCCAGGATAGGCAGCTGCTCCTCTGCTTTCAACTCAACTGCCCTTCTCTATATGTTTTCCAACTCTGCTGAAGATGCAACGACCAGAAACGCGCAACACAATAGATGTAGTCACACACTCATCTATTGAAATTCACTCAGCGTATTACTCAATGACCCTAGTCCTTAGTCAGATTAATATTTCAGCTCTCCAAAAAACAAAACAAAAATGTGTACTACCTGTAGCAAGCAAGAGACCAGCGTGCCAACAATAACCGAGTCAATGCCAGGGAGATAAATCCCGACGGTCCCAAGCCATGCCCAAACCAAACAATAGGGGTTTTGCCCACTCACCTGCAGAAGAGTTTCTTTCACAAGCCAAAAAAAACCCCACACCACTCACTGCACTCCTAAACATAAGCAAGCACGGCAGACACTTGAAAATCCTGTTCGACTTCCCAGCAACAACTTTTCCCATTCAGCTGGCAGCATGCTACCAACTTCAGAGAAGTTTGGCATTTTTCGAGGATGGCAGAAGAGCTCCAGAAGCCTCATTACACATTGAAGGCATCTTCTTCATTACGCTCGTAGGATGAATTATGTATTTAATTAGAAGCAGCCTTAAAAAGCTGCTAAAGTTGAACACGGAGGATAAGTCTCACTTCACACAGGGAGGCAAACCCACGCAATAAAGCAGATGCCAGAATTGTCCACCTCTGTGCACCGTCTCACACACACTAAAAACTTCTCCCAGAAGCTGGAGTAAAGCACTATTTTGCACAGATAATGTTACCTCGAAGGCAAACATTACCATTCACACAGTTAGGAAATTGCATCTGTACGAAGCCACTTTGATTCAACTTCCGCTTTCAATCCCTAATCTTCAGTGTAGCTGCCAATTAGAAATGTTCATTAACAAGTAATCTGCTCTACGCACCAAGTCGCATCTGTCTTCTTTGAAGCCTTCATATCCACCGGTGAGGACCGCTTTGTACCAGTAGATCACTTGTAGACCTTTTGAACTGCATTCAGATAGGGAGTTAATTGCTGCCAACAGTGGCACTGGAAGCGTCAGCCGATGATCCAACACAAAAAGCTTTTTGGTGTCACCGATCCTCAAAGCTCCATCCACCACAGAAAAGCAGCCTTTGCATTTTGATATAGATACAAGTAGAGAAAGTCCTTGTAACACAAGGTCATACCAAGCTTGCTAGAAGACTAAATTTAGCCACCTTGCCTCAGGCAAGTTTGTTAGTTATGGGAAGCTCAGATACTGGCGTTGAGCTCTGGTCCAAGGGTAAATCCCTTGGAAGACTTGACTCCATTTAATTGCAAATGATCTCAAAGCTATTAACAAGGAGCCCGATCTCAATTTGTCAAAGAGGAGACGTATTTGAATACCATACAAAACTAGCATCAGGACACTGCAATACTGCTTTAAGGCTGGTTTGCTCGAGTGGTGTAAACTATTACTACGTTCAATGTCAGAGTCAGTAAGAGAGGAGCTCAAGAAGATTTAACAGATGGGGTTTCAGCACAAATGTATTTTAGAACACCTCCTTAGCAAGCATATTTCCTACTCTAACACGCCGCACACTACAGTTATAACACACTATAGAAGAGCGGATCAACGAGAACACAGGGATTATTCCAAGCTTTTGTAAATGTTAGCAGAGACTGATTGAACAGTTTGTGAAGACAAGCCTCGGTTTACCAAAAGGTGTCACAGTGAACAGCTTTGTCAAACGTTTAATAATTTTCAAAGCCAAGACGACGGTGATGACTCAGATTCTTCAGCTGTGTTGGGTCTTAGGATCAGTATCAGCCACAAGCCCACAGAAGGACCACAACTCTCAACTGCGGTTCGACATCCAGGATCGCTGCAAGCATTCAACAGAATCTACGCGTAGAAAAAAAAAAATTAAAGAATTTGGTTTCAAGACACCACTGGTGAATATCTACACTGTCTGCCTCAGCCCTGCAGGCCTTCAGAGACCCTGAAGAACCTATTTTGGTGCAAGAAACCCGAATAGGAGTATTAGCTCAATCACACAAACAAAACCAGGATTACTAAGATGACTGCACCAAGTCCAAATGAGCACAAGGTTTCTTGCACTAGATGTTGAGTATACATGGTCCAGCTAGACACCTGTAAGTCACACTCCATCCCCTCAAGTCTGTGCAAACAGATGGTAACACAGAAGGCTGCCTGAACATCCGACGGTCACCCCGCACATAGCTGCTCTTACATCCGAACCTGTCCCTGCAGTATCCCCAGCCAGAAGGATGCCGAGACCCTCAAGTCCCCCAGCCTATATGCTGCGAGCCAAAACCCTGAGCTATTGCCACAGCAGCCAACAAGTTACCCCCCAAACCCTGTCTTCAATCACGTTGTCTCCTTAATGTCGAAACACTCAGTTTTCTGTAGAGACCAGAAAGAACAGAACAAGCGGTTCCAAAACACCACACTCCCAATCATAGATCTTGACAAGTGAAGGCACTCTGGCATGCGCAATAACTAACAACATTTAGAAATGATAAAAAACACTGAGTACCAGTGCTGTATCCAGTAAATCTAGACAAAATCAAAGGACTGCGTATTGGTTTGGAGCCTAATACCAGTTTTGGATCGTAACCACTGAATAACATAAATTTCAGCAGATATATTCTTCCCACAGAAGCGGAGCACAGCCTAACTATGATTTACCATCACTGGTGTTGCATCTATCACCAGTAAAACTGAAGCCTTAGTGCTGCCAACACTGCACGGAGCTTTTTCAGAATTAGAAACCTGTCAAAACCTTTCCAAACAGAGGACAGCTGGGAAGCAATATCAGATGCCGAAGTGGCTGCAGGCCTGATCTCAGCTGCAGGATGATCATTCAGAGAACCCAAGGGCCTCCAAACCATCTAACCTGGCACTGATGCTAAGCCAGCTCAGGTAGTCCGTGGCTAGCAAAATGGGACTGCAACCATGGAGCAAGCATTTTTCAGGGTGGGGAAGAACCTCACTACCTGGTGGATGCACACATAGCACGTATTTTGGAAACATCTATCTCCACCTAAGAAGTTACTTAAAGCATGTGTTGCCTCAATCCCTGCCTCCCAGTGCAAATCAGTGTTGTTACCCGCTACTTTAGCCCTGCCAAAAAGCGACAAGTCTTCATGAGCCTCCTAAACGTGAGACCTTTGAAGCCTAACTTGGACTTGAAAAGAGACAACTACAAAGTATGTGGTCTCTGCTTCATTAAAATAAGATGTTACAGGTTCTTAAGTTTCATCTGTTCATTGAAACTTGTTCTTTTAAGATCCAGGAAAGAAAAACCAGCTGTAAAAACTAGCCTTGCACGTTATAAAGGAAGACAGTTACAAGGTACCTAAGGACAGCCAGACTAGCCAAAATGGGGTTGCTACAGGACTTAAAATTAAGCAGCTTGTACCAAACTTAAGAGTTGAATTCTTTTGTTACACCTGCCAGAACTGGCACTGTCAATGGAACAATATTATAAGCTGTATTTTAGAGGGCGACTTCTCATTTGTTTTAATAGACCTAAATAAGCAGAAGTCAAATCTACAAAGATTGTTGAGTCATGAGGAATGAAAGCTTGAAGACCCAGTAAGTCTGAGATGCTTGAAATTGCTACTCTTCAGAAACCCACCTAAAGAATTTTATCCAAGGGTAGTAATAACTCAATTCATATGCCCCTCCTTGCTGCGAGGAAGACTAGGTAGATGCAGACAGATTTCCTTCAAGTTAGTTTTTCCTGTAGTATGCTCTCCATTAACGTGAGGGAAGAAAAACGACTGCATCTGAATCTATCCTCTGACTTATAACTCAGAAATGAATGTGCAGCAGCTAGCAAAGGAACATCGAGTTTGGTTTGTTATTTCTACAAACAAGATGCTACCCTAATTACAGGTGCAAAGATAAATATTTAAGAAAAAACACATGCAGATTTCAACCTCATAATCACCCAAGATTTTCTGCTACATTAGATGAGTTAAATTAAGAACTGAGCTCCATAGCAAGTCGCTAAGATGGAAGTGATCATATTTTGCAACATAAAATAAATAGCTTCAAGAAACACATAGCTCAGACTGGTTGGCTTCACAGAGTTCAAGGAGGTTTCTCCTACAACTTAATTAACCTAGCTTCAGCACTGAAGTACAGCAAATCCTTGTGCGTTGGAAAAAAAAGAGTAGCTCTACAGAAAGCAGGTATTCCAGAGTTTTCTTAGCATCATCATGAACTGCATGAACTCACCAAGCTTTATCAATAGACATTAAAACATGTATATAGGACAGCAACTACTCAGGATATTTAATAAATGATGTGGCCTCCTCTAACATACCATGCGCAATGTGGCCAACTCATCTTAGAAGACTACAGAAACGTGACAGCTTCACAAAAAAAGACAGCAGATTCAGGACTGCACAGAAACCTTTACTTCTTTGTAAACAGCTGCAATTTTCCCAGCCTAGAGGAATGTCATAATATAATCATAAGAAGAAGAGGAGGGAGAAAAAGAAAAAAGGAGCAGAATAGCAGAGGCAGACAGGAAAACAGTTTTCCCATCTCACCACTGAATATCCCCAATTCCCACTTTAAATGCTAGGAGTAGCAAATCCAAGCTATTCAATTGTCTTCCACAAAGCAGAAACTGTCAGGCCAATCTTCAGGGTAGAATTGCTGTCAGCTCTTCAGGCTATTAAGTTATTATCCAGAAGACATATGCTCACAGACAAGCAAACCCAAACAGAAGATTCAGACAGGTGAGAGACACCTATCCATTTCAGAAGATGAGCTGCTCTAAATAGATCTTGCAGGAAGGAATAACGTATGAAAAGCCAGGAGAAAATGGTGGTAATCTCACACTGATTGCATTTCATTGCTAGTTTTGCCAACTTCTAGAAATAAGTGGTCTTTTAAAAGGTAGGTAGTGTCTGATGAACCAGAAATCAAACAGGTATTTTAGCAAGTTAAAGTTCAGGAGTTAAAATACCTCCTCCCTCTATCAAAAAAGAAAGGTCTAGGGGGATTTAATATGAAATATAGTGATGAAGTAGGCACAACAAGTCTGAGATTTTACCTCTCCGTAGAATCACAGAATGGTTTGGGTTGGAAGGGACCTTCAAAGACCATCTAGTCCAACCCCTTGCCATGGGCAGGGACACCTTCCACTAGACCAGGTTGCTCAAAGCCCTGTCCAACCTGACCTTGAACGCTTCCTATCATGGGGCATCCACAACTTTGGACAACTTGTTCCAGTGTCTCACCACCCTCATTGTAAAACATGTCTTCCTTGTATCCAATCTAAACCCACTCTCTTTGAGCTTAAAACTGTTGCCCCTTGTCCTGTCACTACAGGTCTTGTTAAAAAGTCTCTCTCCATCTTTTTTGTAAGCCCCCTTCATATATTGAAAGGCCGCAGTAAGGTCTCCATGGAGCCTTCTCTTCTCCAGGCTGCACAACCCCAACTTTCTCATTCTTTCTTCACAGGAGAGGTGTTCCAGCCCTCTGGCCGTTTTCGTGGCCTCCTCTGGACCCGCTCTAACAGGTCCATGTCTGTCTTGCACTGGGGACCCCAGAGCTGGATGCAGTGCTTCAGGTGTGGTCTCACAAGAGCAGAGTAGAGGGGGAGAATCACCTCCTTCGAGGCGATTCCTTTACATCCTGCAGACTGTGCTCTCCACGCTGGCATTTCTGCCACTGTAGACTGAAGCCTTCAGTTGTCTCAGCTCTCTGCAGGTCAAGGTGACCACTGCCATAATTTCATCAAAACCAGGAACTTTGCAGGATTCCAAAAGCTGTATCTTCAGTGACTACCTGTTTGTGCAGGAACACACTACTAAATAATGTCGGGAAGGAGCTGCTGCCCGTGGTCCACAAAGGTACAGCTGGCATATGACAGAGGGAAGTTTCTGGAGGCAAAATTCAGGCTGAGGATAAGAAGGCAATCACCAAGAGTTGTGTGACAGCATCTCAAAGAATTGTTCCCACACTCAGGCTTGGACTCATTAGAAACTGAGAAGTTTTTTGGACAAATGGAAGCCTGTACAAGAACGAGGACTGAATTAACCAAAATAGCACCCAGACACTGGCACTTGCAATCAAGATCGAAGGCTCCTCTGACACTTCAGAGGAAGAGCAGAGAAAGCCAGCAGATACAGAGGAGCATGTATCTGAGGACGATGCAGCTTTTGGGAGAAAGAAGCTGATTCATAAAGGACTTCATCTCCTCAAAAGCCCCCCTACAGATGGAGCAAGAATGAGCCACGTAAAAATCAGAAGCTAGGAAAAAAAAAAAATCAATACAGTACAAGTAAAATAAGATGGAAAGACAAAACCATGGCACAAGTGTGTTTCTACACAAATGCTGGAAGTCTAGAAGTAAGATGGAGAAACTCAAATGCCTGTTATTAAAGTGACAATGTGGATGTAGCGGGTTCATTCAAAACACAGTGGAGGGCAGACAAGTCAATGGGACGTTCAAAGTATACAAGGACTAAGCAAGCCTTTAGAGGATCTAAGCTTTCTTTAGCATACACCGCCATTTGAGTAATCTACGTTTACTGTGTCAGCAAGAAACACCCTGTAAATCAGAATTCCAAGCTTAAACCAGAAAAATACAGTCTCAGCCACCCAAGCAGCGACAGCAGCTGTCACGCTATCACCAGAGGGTTGTACAAGCAGGAAACACGACGTTAAACAGAGACTTCAAATGCCTCCGCGTAAACTGCAGAAGTGTCAGGTCAAAATATAACACCAAGACTAAGTT
This sequence comes from Gymnogyps californianus, assembly GCF_018139145.2. Lineage (NCBI taxonomy): Eukaryota > Metazoa > Chordata > Aves > Accipitriformes > Cathartidae > Gymnogyps > Gymnogyps californianus. The sequence goes on along the minus strand of NC_059481.1, from coordinate 939,444 downwards.
ATTAAATAGCAAAAAGCAACTCCTCCCCAGCAGCGGATGAGAGAAGCGGCAATTCCTGCCTTCACCTTGAATGGTGGCTGGAGTATTGGTGTGAGCCCCTACCGTGCAATCTGACCGTGCCGCAGAAGTAATAGAAGCCAATCCAGCTGGTACAGCAAGGCTAAATGTCCAAGAAGGAAACTAGACAAAAATTTGTAAAGTTTTATTAAAAAATAAAGGTAAAAAGTCACATGATTTATTACTGGGTTAAATAATCGTTACACAATGTCTCCCAAAAGTTAAAATTGTGTTTTACACCCAATGTGCTGAGCTTGGCCATCTCCACTCTCCCTGCTTGACCCCAGAGAAAGGCAAGCCAAGCAAATGACGCTTTGGGTGGCAAAGGACCACTCAGAAGACAAGGAGACACCAACAACCTCACTTTACAGACAAAGTCACGCAGGAGGAGGATGGGCAAGTCCCCCGCATAGTTTCTTGGTTAAAGCTGCACGAGGGTACCCGAAAGACACTTCCACCAGCTTTCACAGAACGATTCAGAGGCATCTGAGCAACCACAAACCAGGCAGCCACGCCAGGCAAATCAGAGTTGTCCTAAAGAACGGATGAAATGGATGCAGGGCTAATTATATTTTATAAAATGAAGTCATGTCTCAGGAGTCAGTTGGAGGTTGTTGTCTTTTTTTTTTTCCTTCTTTCTTTTGCAGCAGACAGAGCATGTGAACGAGGAAAAGGCAGCTGATATACTTCATTGAAAAAACCAAGCATACTACATGACAAGATCCTTCAAAGCTCTTTGGAGAACAAAACTCTATAGGATAAAAGGAAAAATCCTTCACATACGTAAATAACTGGTTAAAAAGAGATAAGGAAGGGGGAAGAGAGGCATCACTGGTCAGTTTTGTAGCGAAGGGGACTCGCCAAAGGGTTTTGCTCTGCTCAACTATATTGAGCTGTGCAAGAGAAGGCAGCACTAAGATGACAACATTTGCTACTCTGAATAATTCAACATGATCAGTAGATAAGAGCAATGACTCTAAGGAATTGCAGTAAAATCTCGTGATACGAGTGGGTGATACAATTCAAAGCGCAGCACATCAGGAACAACCACCCTAACTTCAACTTAAAAAAATATGACAGACTGAACTCAAGCCAACACTGAGGAACAGAACACCAGGGCTACAGCAGAGTATTCCACGGAAACCATAGCTCCGTGGTTTTTTGATCACTAACGAACAAGCAGAACATCTGTAATTGCAGAGACAATAATATAGAACAAAATACAAATCCATAGCATACGGTGTTTTCTATAGAAGCACCCTCACCATAAATATCACCTGCTGATCTGATCAGCACCTCTGCCAACCTCCCCTCCTGCCATCCCTGTCTCAAGGAGGCTGCAGCAGAGCTGGCAATGACATGAAGAGCAAGGAGAAGAGACATAGAAAGGGAAGTCTAAACGGACGAGGACAATTCAGCCCAGCCAAGAGACCACCAGGAATGGAAAAAGTAGTTTCCTAAAATCGTGAATGTCATGGAGAAAGTGAAGAAGTAATTTGTTCCTTGCTAGTTTTTTTGGACACCCCCAGTTCTTGTTTTTTGTCTCTTCCTCATGTGTAGGACCACGTAACAAGCAGCCCACACACTTAAGTGTCCGGCTTTGTGACTCTCTGTGCAAGGCAGTGAATATCACGATGGTTCAAAGTGAGAGGACAGATTTGTGGAAGAGAAGTGTGAAGGTTACTAAATTCAAACACCTCGCTCAGGGAGGTCATAAACTGCTAGAGAGAGAAAAATAAAGCAATATTTCCTCAGATTAGATCTGCTCTATTTGTGTACTCCCCTCCCCAGGCACCTGCTACTGGTTACTAGTGAGCAGGATACTGGGCCAGATGGATTCCTGGTCTCATCTGGCAGCACTTTTTAAGGCATTATACAGGATTTCATTTGTTAACCCGAAAATACACAGCAGCTGATTGCTTCAGAAGAGCTGGAAATTAGTTTAAAAACCACAAAAAGGGGGCAATCTCAGCGTAAGGGAATTGTAGACTAGGTTGCACTTATGATCTCACCCAGCTCTCAACTCCCCTCGCAATGGAGCTCTGTGAACCTGCCTGCTTGATCAATCCCACCAGAATATTCTCCATCAGCGACTTTGGCATAGAAAGTCAAATTGTTGTCGATACAGAGAACTGGAACAGCATAAAAACTCCTACGGAAGAGTAATACAGATGGACTGGAACGACACAAGGTCATACACTTCAGACTTCACAAGAAATGGTACTATGAACTGGAAAGATCTTTAATCCAAGGAAAAAGAGAGACACACAGGGTTATTAGCTTGTTGCTGTGACCTGTGAGCCACCAACCTGATTCAGACATGAAGGATACCGGCACAAAGAAATTACCTGCGACACCGCACAGCACCCCAGAGAGACCTCCCCTGACATTCTGTGCCCTGCTCCGGTCAGGGGTGTTCATGGATTAGCTTTAAGCAAACAAGTGCACAGAAGAGATCGACAGAGAACCTGGAAAAGAGCAACTGCAAGGTTGGCGTGCGTGGTTTGAAAATAAGAAGCCAAGAGTTGAGTGCACTGAAGGAGGGAAGAGCTGTTTTTGTAAGAGGCAACACTGGCACACACACAGATTAGGTACATACCGGCCACAAATAAATTTATCGTGAGAATCTGGTGTGAGTTTCCAACCATCGTGGCCAGAGAATAACAGAAGAACTTTGCACATGAAAAATACAGCACGAAGCCCAAATTGGCCTAAACCAGCAAGGACCTAAGGCCAGCAGTTGAAAATACACTGCTATAGACTTGCAGAGTAAAACAGAGAGCTGCGCCTTGTCTTCCTCGCAGCCCGACAGCTCTTAAAAAGTAAAAAAGGCACTAGCTGGACACTTTGCCGAGTCCAGAAAAAGCAATTTCAGGGCTGGCAACGTTTGAAGAAACACTTGTATCTAAACAAAGTTTAGGTATTTATGCAAGGCGTAAGTGTAAAGCTCTGATTTTATCAAACAGGTAGTCTAAGATTTCATTGGAGTCGGCAATATTTTTGCCAAAAGGTTGCGATATCAGCTGTACCGGGGTACCACTACACTGGCAGCAGGCACTGCAATACAGAGAACAGAGATTTGCCTGGCCATTTCTTACCACAATCCTCCACGCTTTCTAAGTACATTTTTTTTTTTCTTTTAAATAAGATTTTTTGTTTTTCTAAACACCACAATATTTAAATTCCAGATCCTTTGTTATCTGGTCGCACCTTGCTGGCAGTCACCTTCCCCGTACAAGAACTCTTGCTGATATTTATCACTGGCAGCATCTCCAGCTCATCCCTGACTCAAAGACCTCTCGTGTCAACCAGGCTTCACATGGAGAAGACCGCTCTGTGCACCTCTCTACAACAGCAATGTAATAAAACCCGAATTCTCCTATTAGTAACCTTTCACCGCGTAGGCAACACTTCCAAAACTTCAGCAACTGGCAGGCAGCGAGGAATCCTCCATGGCTTTCGCAGCCTGAAGAAAGCAATCTCCCCAAACTCGTAACTCAAAGGCGCTCTTTGTATTTTTTGGAATGCATCTGTGGGAAAGCGCTGCTAATATTTGATAAGAGCTTCTCAAGGGGAACAAAGCTCACGCTTCTTAGTTCACCCATCGTCCTCTCCCAGCAGGTTGGCAGAGATCGAGTTACCAACACAGCATTAAACCGGGGATGTATAGAAGGTGGTTTACTTAGGTAAATCACAGCCAGCAGCTGGGGAGCTGAGAGAAGGAAAAGGCAAGTCCTGAAGAACTTGGGGAGTGGCAGCATAAGCTGGTTACACATATGCATTAGGTCACTGATAAAAAAAAAAAAAATCAAGTCTGAGATCACACCCATGACAGTGTGACTTCAACCAGGCCACTGTGAGCCCGATAACGAGAAAGAGGGAAGGTGGAAAACCTCACATGAAGTCAGGACACAGGAGGCAGCAGGTATTAACGACCGACTGTGAGCTGGGACTCGGTACACGACACTTCCTACGAACTTGAAAAGTCAAGGCACTGTTGAGAAAGGCCAAAGAGGACGGTCGCCAGCAGTGAAGATGACGCTCCCGTGAGCAACTTGGACAAGACACCGAACCCCAACCCTTGAAGATTCATACCGTGCCAAACAGCACACCTATAGGAGTTTCCCAAATAAGGGGGGAATATTCAACAACTTCTTCACGCAAAGAAGTAGCAAATACGCTTACAGTTACGCAGAGGGCTTCGCTGCCCTTAGACCTGAGAACACGATCAGGTTCAGAAAGAGAGTTCCCAAGCCACCTACCCCTGCTCCTCTGGCAGGTGCCCGGCCCCACGCTCCCAGCCACGGACAGAACCACAGCCCACGGGAGACGTTCGTCAATACGTACCCCTTGCCGTGCGCCCACCCCTTCTAAATCCCCTCTTTCGGATCGATTAACAGGCAACACGCACCCGAGAAAGCCGCCCGTGACGGAGGCGGCGCGGGGTCACCGCACCCCTCACCGGGCCGGTTCCCCTCACCCACGCCCCGCGGCGAGGCGGGACCCTCCCGGAGCTCAGCTCGGCCAACAGCCGGACTCCCTCAGGAGTCTCTCGGGCCGTTTCAAGGAAGCCCCCGCTGCCCCGGCGCCGGCCGCTGCCCTCCCCGCCGCCGGCGATGGCCGGTCTGTCCCCCGGCCCCGCGGGGCTCCTCCGCCCGGCTGAAGCCTTTCACGCCGGGAGAACCGCGGGCGCTCCCCCTGCCGCCGGGGAGGGCTGAAGCGGCGAACCCCGCGGAGCCTTCTCCGCCACCGCGGGAGGCGCGGCCCCCCCGGGAAGGCGGCCGGGCCGCGCCACGGACCGAAGCGACCGCCCCCGCCGCCGCCCAGGCCCCGCAGCGACGGCGGCCCCGCCGCCCCCGCGCCCGTACCTGGCTCCGGCGGCGCTGGGCTGCCCGGGCGGGCGGGCGAGCTGGGCTGGGCCGGGCTGGGCTGGGCCGGGCCCCGCCGCTGCTCTCCCCGCGCCCCGCCGCGGCTCCTCCCTCCGCCGCGCTCGACGGGAGGGCCCCGACCCGGAAGCGCTCACCCCTTTGCCCCGCCCGCAACGAGCACCGCCCTATGGTAGCAGAGCGCCCGCGCCGCCCGCAACCGCTTCCGGGGCGCCGCGGCGGCGGGTTCGCCCTAGCAACCGCGTTCCGTTGCTAGGCGGAAGTAGCGCCCGGCGCGGCGGCGGGCAGGCCTCGGCGGGTCGGCGGCTGGGGGGGGCTGCGGCCGCCGGCCTCGCCGCGGGAGCGGGCCCCGGCGGGGCTGAGGGGGAAGGTGAGCGAGCAGGGCCGTGCCTGAGGCTCAGCAGCCCGCCTCGCCGCAGCCCCGGTTCCTCCCGCTGCTTCCCGCCCTGCAACAAGCCGCCGCGTCTGTGAGAGGGGAAAACCTGGCTATAAAAAGGGGAATATATACGCGGAAAGCTAGGCGACAAAATAGAGGCCTTAAACTTAGCGAGGAATTAATCGTTGCCTCGAATCTCCTCTGCCTGCAGCACCTCCAAGAGTTATTTGTCCCACGGGCTGCAGAGTGCTTTCAGAGGGAAAACGCGGCTCCTGGAACGCCTCACGTCCCGCTAAAAGCTCAAAATGTCCCAGCTTTTAGTAGCTGCCGAGGAAATGTGACAGGGACAGGAGCAGAAACCCGCTGGGGGTCATCACCCCAACGCTCCCAGGCCGCTTCCGGCGAAGAACGGGACATTTTCCAGATGAATGTTTTAAATTGCGATATGCCTTGAAAATGGTTAAAAAACACCGTGAGGAAAACCTTCCTTCCTCCCCGGCGTGCGGCTCGCTGGCCCCGAGCCCGCGGGCAACCTCGTTAACCGGCCGCGCTGTCACAGCTCGTCAGTGCGTGGCCCTGACGGGTTAATTTTGAAAAATCACCTGGAAAATTTGTTTAGATCCATAATTCAGGTGTTAAAATTATATCTTTTCCCCCCCTACCTTGTATTCCAAGGCTGGGCTTGTAAATTTTCCCCTGGTGCCATAATTAAGCAGAAAATAAATCCCAGTTTGAGTATAACTTGCTAATGTTTCACTTTTGCTGTTTTGCTTACTCTTTCTTCTATTACATATGTGCGGCCTGCTGACTTAGTTACAATGTTATACCTTTTAAGTCAGTGATGTTAATATCAAAAATAACATTTCTTAATCCAGCCACCTAAACAGCCTGTCCTGGCATCATCACGTCTAACACTATCCCGAGCCTCTGCTCTGGGATGAGCTTATTTTGCACTTTTTGTCTCTTTGTGGTATTACTAATGAAAAAAAATAATACGAGCGTCACCCCACCTTTGACAAAAGGAAGAGGCACCGGGGATGAAGCACTTTTGCAACGTTAAGATTCAGCGCTCCCATTTTTTAAGTGCCATAAGGAGAAAATGGTACGAATTCACCAAAGCAGCTTATGTTATTCTGGAGCAGGACCCGCATCCCCGGAGGGCTCAGGGGCAGCCGCATCCCCGTTTGCATTTTGAAAGATGCTTCATTGTTCAGATAGAAATTGTACCATCGTCTGAATTCTCCCCAGTTCTGCTCTGAACCATCCGGGAGCTCCCAAGGAGTATCTTAATCCTAAAAAATTGTTTAGCATCGAACAATTTCGGTCTGAGTAATTGTTTTGGTAAGTTATATTAAACATGCGGATTCTCGTTAGCCCTGTGACAATCCCCTGGGAGTTTATCAGAAGTGTGTGTTGAAAGACATGTGGGGGTGAAGGGAGCTCGCAGCTGACCCAGAAACGTTTCGGGTGGGTTAGGACCACCCCACCGGAGGTTTTACCACCGACGCTCGGCTCCTCATCCTCGACCAAGACAGGTGAGAAGCCGGACTGATTCCCGAGCGCCGCCTTATTAACAGAAAGGAAACGTCATGCTTTTAGTCTTGAAACTGCTGCAGCGTCTCCGGTTGGGATGAACCGGCTCGTTGCCGCGGGGCGGCCGGCTGGAGCTGGTGGGCAGGACAATATCCCTTTGTCCGGGGCAGCGGGAAGGACAATGCAGCTCCTGTTCAGGATCGGGCACAGGGAGGCACCACCCCGGCACAAGCGCCGGAGCAGCGTGGGCAGGGGGGACCTCGCAGGACACAAGCGCAAAGTGACCTTGTATCCTTTTGGGTGATGCTGGCCGTGAGCATGCAAAGAGAAAAAAAAACAAAGAGTAAAAAACAAAGATTAAAAGAGCATTTTCTGGCAGGAGAGTGAGAGGAGAGGAGCAACCACGTAGAGCGAGAAGGTACCAGGGTCTCGTCCTTCTCTCTCCCGATGGAAACAGCCCCTGTAATCGTTCAATCCAGAGCAGGAATATACGTGAACAGGCTTGGCATTGACTGAAATTAACAGCGCTCCTGTGCGAGAGGGCGTCCTGTGCAACTCCCTCAGCATAAGCAAGCAGCATCTGAACTCAAAACTGCGGCGTCTGCAGCAGGGAGGTTTTATTTCAAGGAGTGGGAAGTAAAAAAAGCCAGCAATATTAAGCGGACATCGTACATGCTACGGTGCAGCATAGTCTGGTAACAGCTTTTTGTTTTTTTAGGAAAAGCCTTGAAAGTCGGCAAAAGAGACGAAAACCCCCTCATCTGGGGGATGAGGTCCCTGAGGTCTCGGGTTGGATTTCCCACAGCGGGGCGAGAGGGCGGCAGCCCGACAGCTGACGGCCCTTTCCCCCCCTCCCCTCCGTCTGCGTCCCCGCGGCAGGGACATCTGCTCTCCTCGCCGACCAGCTGCCCCCCGGCGCGGCCCTGGCTGCGGGAGAGCCGGAGGAGATTCCTCCTTCCAGCCCAGCCTAGCTAGATCCAGCAGAAATGTTCAGTCTGTCCTGTTTCGGACATGAGGACAGAAGGACTTTGCCAGGAAAAAGCTTGAAAATGCTCTGGAGAAGCAGGAATTTGTGATTATCCCACGTTAATTGAAGGAAAAGGATGGAAAAGGATGAGGTCTGTCCCGTCACTCTCTCTTGCCCAGACAAAGAAAATTTTGCCCCTAAGATTTAAAATTCAACATATGAGACCCTTAGGATTTCTTATTTTCTGACCACTACTGACTCCTCTCCTAAACACCCTATTTGTGCTCATTTTGCAGCTGCTTTTGGAGCGTCCAAGAGCACCTACTGAAACACACGTCCAGTCGCGCCAGCACTGAACCCCCTGGGCTCTCACCCCGTCTCCACGTCCCCCTTGCCTGCTCTCCCCGCCAAGCCGCCCCTCGCCCTTGTCCCCCTTCCCACCCCCACGTCACCCCCCATCCGGCAGCGGCTCAGCCCAAGCCCCAGCACAGAGGGAGAAGGGGCGTTTTGGCCATTCCGCGGGGAACCAGCCCTTTTCCCAGGGGAGAAACCTTGCTTCTCCTGGCCTGGGTTGGCTTGATGGACCAAGAGCCATCAAGGAGCCGGGAACCAGCAATGAACTGCTCGCGACGTAGGTCCACCCAACATCCCCCAGGAAAGGTCCGGGTGCTCCCAGCCTGGGTCAAAGGGAGCTCCTGGACCTTTCAGGCGTGGGTGGGGGTCCCAGCCGAGGCCGTTCAAGGCAGTTTAATGCACTCAGGGCTGCGACGTTCTTGAGGTCAGGGATCAGAAAAATAATTTGGACTATCTGCAGAAAACTCCCCGCTTTGGAGATGGGGAAAAAAATCCGTTGCGGGGAGCGGGTTCCCCTCCCTGCCCATCCCTGCCCTTCCAGCGCTGGCTTTGAGCAAGCCCTGGTGATTTAGCCGGTGAAAAGGCGGGTGATTTTGCTGATGCCGTTTTCCTGGGGAGACCATTACCTGGCGAGATAACACTGACTCTCAGGAAATAGTGAGCAATTTCAGTCTCTCATCCGTACGCTTATATATTCCCCGCACGTTACCTAAATAAATAAACTGGAAGAAGGCAGAATGAGCGTTGCCCTGGTCCCTGGCACAGTGCAGCGTTTGGTACCTGGAGATGCTGCTGACATCTATTGTCAGCTCTGGGTATTTTTATTTTTTTTTTTAAAGTGGATGCTTGTAAGTGTGTTAATAAGTTGAGATTAATAAATTGGTCACTGCAGGGTCACGGCGGTGGGTCTTACTTTTGCTGGCAGGTCTCAGCTTGCTCCTGTTCTCTATTTTATAAATTAAACTGAAAATCCTAATTACAGAGGGCATTCACGAGCACTGGGCTTTAGCTGGTTTTGTATTCCCCTCTTTTTTCCCCCGTTAAAAAATCAGGGAGTTGCGATGTTCATACAGATTTAACGAAAATAGCATCGTTATCAAATAATTCTTTAAACTTACAAGAAACGAGCTCAAAAGTGAAAACTACTTTGTAGTAATAATAGTAATAACAACCGACTGGATTTCCAGCTGATTGTTGCCCTTAAGAGGTTCTCCAGACTGCACCTTTTGCCCTAAGACTCTAGAAATCCCACTGCCCCGGGAAAACCTGTTACGTGGTGTAATATTACACCGAGTACAGTGATACAACCACTTTATCCTTGTCTTAAATTTATTTTTAACACCGTACGTGACCCTTCTTTACCACGTTAAACTTTGCTATTAATTATATTGCTGGATTAAAGCATTTGTAGCCATAGATGTAAATTGTTCAGCGATATATTTGGGGTGGCGCGGCACAGGTATAGCTCCCCGAGCAATCGAACGCCTACAGCCCTGCAAAATGCAGCGCTGTTTTAAGGAGAATTTTTTTTATTAGAGCAACGATAGCTGGGGGAAAAAAACCCAAACCAAAACAGGCAAGCTTTTGGATGTGGAAACCTTCTACAAGTCTTTGGGGTCTTATCTATAAATTTTATTTCTAGTTGCCTGGAGCTCTTTTGCTTTACCACTCTCTCCCTCTTAGATGTTTTTTTTCTCATTTTCAGACTAGCTGGGCGCTGTTCCGGTTTCCCCTACAAAGCCAAACTCAAAGGTCAGCAGTGGGGGCACGGCCGGAGCTAAATCAGCTGTCCCAGCCGCAGCGTAGCATCCCTGCTCACAGGCTGCAGGTTGCTCTCCCATATTCCCACCGGGACGGGAACGCGCCCCAGCAAACACCTTTTCCTGCGTTTTGCCCAGAAATTGCTGTTCTATGAAAAAAATTTGGGCCTTAGCTATAAGATTGCAGTTCCCGATGTAAACATCAGGGTTTTCTTTTACCTGTGCGGAGTGAACATATTTATTTATTAGAAGCAAAAGCAGTTTTAGCAGCTCCTTAGCACCAAGTTTTGCTCTGAGATTTTACAGCAGGGTAGGTGTGTACCACGTAGGCAACTATTTGATCCTGAGCTCCTTTTGTACACGGCGCGCACATCGCATCCTTCCACAGCCTCTTATGTTCCTGCTCCATCAGATTTTAACTTCTTAATGACGTGTACGTCAGAGGAATCCAGAGCCTCTTTGTTAAGGTCTTCACCAGCGCTGTTGACCATCGGCCTGGGAGAGCGGCCTTGATTTAATTTTGATGAGAGTAGCTCTTAGTCCTTCTCTCTTCCCCAGCTTGCAGCAGCGTAGCCCTCATGGGGCTGCTGAACACAGACTCGCACAGGAGTTGATGTAGGTGACACACAGATCTGACAAGAGTGCAGCGGTTTTTGCTGGCTCCCAGGCAATTTTGGAGGAGAAACCATGACGGGGGACTACAGCTAGTTTGGCAGGTCAAACGGCAAAGGGAAGAGCCGCTCATGGTGCCTCCGTAGCTGCGGGACCTGGAGCAGCACAGGCGCTGCTCAGCCGTAGCTGCGATTCCCCATTTGGGAATGCCTACCCCTGGTCTCGTTCAGTGTGAGCATCTCAACTAGGCCAGCCCATATCCCCACGTAAACAAGCCCTTAGCTGCACCAGGAGTACTTCGTTCAGGCTGACGAAGGGGTAGGAGAGTATTTCTGCACGCTGAGAATTTGTCCTTTGCCAGGAAGGCTGAGATAACTGACAAAGTTACTAAGGTCATTAAGATCTTCCTCGCCTCTCCGCACCAAGAAAGAAAATACCTGCTATTGGAGCGCTGGCTGACCCGCTTCCTGTATGACACAGGTACCGAATGGTTTGCGACAGGGAAAGCAGGTAAGATCTTACGCAGCTACTTACAGAACAGTTCAGCGTGTTATCTTACTAGCACTGTGCTTCAGTTCAGCAAAAAAATAATCAGAAAGCAAGTTTTTACGTTATTTTGTGTGATGTCAGGGCAAAGAAGTCTGTAGTTTGTACAGCATGTTATCACAAGCTTATTCCCCTTAATTTACATATTTTTTTTTTTTAGTTTCTATTAAAGAGAAATCTTCACTTGCTAGCTACTTCTCATCAAACAACTTGCACTGCTTTTCTGTAACAACCCTCCTTTTTATTTGTAGACTCTTTAGGAAGAGGCTTTTAGACAGCGTTCACCGCTTTCCCATAATAAATGTAGCAGGCTGATCTACCAGAGCTGCCACTAAATTCTCCTCGTGTGCAAACACTCACCTTTCCATCAGCTCAACCGTGCTCTGATCATTTGTGGTGCTTCTAAGGCAGAGCAGAAGCATAACCCTGAGAGCCAGACCCATCGCTTCTTTTCCACAAGACCCCACTTGCTCTTTCATATAAAGTACCCCCAAAGTTGTGTGGCAGCCTCAGGCACTTCACAATAACAAGTTGGATTTATTTTTAGCAGTTTATTGCTCCCCGGGCTTTCAGGGTTTTGATTTGTTAGAACAACCCAGTTTGTTTTAATTAAACTTCACCTCGAAATCACAGCAAGCAACAGCTGCCCTTCCACCTCACCGGTGTCTTTTCAAATCCAGTTTTCCCATCTTTGGACAAAGAGATTGTTGTTAAATTTTTACTTCAATAAAGACATGATATGGATGTACTTTCAGAATGCTTCGGTGTCTTAGAAAATTGAGGATCTGCTTTCTAAAGACAGAACGAGCATGATCACGCAAGTCTCGGACAAGCACAAGGCAATCAAAAGATAAAAGCTGCACAATATGCAGGAGTCACTGAGGAACTCAAGGAAACCAAGATAAAAATTAAAACAGTGACTTACACTGAATGCTAAGCTTCACAAAGTATATATTAATTTCACCACAATGTTCTTGCAGTCTCTCAAACTTATACTTTTAGTTCTGTACAATAGCTGAACGTAAGCCATAACAAACTGTAAAAAACTATACAAAAAACAGCTCGAGTGTAGGAGATGCGGTTTATCATTAAGTTGGGGTCAGCTCATGTCTACTCTTCTTCAGAGGACTCGCCATCTTCTGCAGGATCCGGTGGCAGGGGGCGAGCTCTGTAAAAGCATTATCAATTCAAAGGAGTTAGCAGAACTCAATCAACTCTCATTTGAAAGGCTAACAAAGCCCTTTTCCTAGAGGCTGGGTGACCTAAGTGCCTTTAATTAGCCCCAGACTGCACCTTGAGACATTAGGGCTGATACAAGCTACTTTATCCTAAGTGCAGAAGCCCAGATTAAGCAGCAAGCACCTACCTTTCAAATGAGAAGCCTACTTCAGTGCAGAAAACACCGTACACCGATACATCCTCGGACGGTCTCTGCGTGTCATTCTCGACCCCGAGGGCCGCGTGCGGGTTCCACGCCATTTCTAGGAAGCTGAAAATTTAACTCCCGTTTCACGCCTGAGTTTTCAACCTGACTAACTTACCCGTGCGACTGAAAAAAAACCCTAGTTGCACAGTTAAGCGAGTACAGCTCTTGCTTCTTCCAGAAGATACTGGGAAGCTGTAAGTTGTTTAAGATGGCGACACTGTGTGTTCTCTGCAGGTTATCACCACCGGGTCCTCACTCAGCCAAACAAATTTCAAATGGAAGAGGTGAAAGTTTTGCAGCACTGCAGTGCACATCTTTTGTTTCTCCAAGAGGTAGGGTGCGCTTAAAAGTCTGTGTTTGCTTGTCCTTCGAGACAATTCAGGACTAATTCTTATGGGAGCCATCCAGACAGTTTAGGATTGTCTATATTTGGTGAAAAAAGCCTTGGCAATTGAGAATAGAGTGTCTGTAAGGCAATGTTTCACACTGCTACCTTTTTAGTCACTAGTGCAGCCTACAAGTTAATCTTTGAAGTGTCAGCCTGGCAGAGCAATTCAATTTCTGACGTACCGAAGTCGCTAGCAGTCTCCTAAGCTTTTCTGAAACAGAGCTGACACCACGGAGCGTCACATCGCTCTGGTCTGTATGCAAACGAAGTATATCTGAGCACAGAGAATTTGCCTGAACTGCCAATTACTCCACCCATTTTTAGAAAACCCCCACGAGGTCAGGGGAGACAGATGCTGCGTTTTACCAGACTTTGCTGAGAAACATTATTTCAATGAGGATATGAAGGTCCTGAGACACACCGTCAATTTTTAGCAGTCGCTTGCTCTTCAAATAAATTGTAGTTTCAAAGCAGCCACGGAGGAATGCTAGTGACAATTTGTTTCATCCAAGGACGCACTGACAGCCCTCAATACACCCTTGCAGGCAGCCAGGCACGCCGCTCTCGGTATTGTTTGAAAGCGCCAGGGATTTTGCTGTTTAACGTCACCCACAGACTACACTCTGACAATACGGGTGCACACTTTAAGCAACGCCACGGAGCACCAGCTGCAGCGATGACAGCTGCGTGTGTCACGCTGCTCTGCAGGCGGTTTTAGCTCTCTGTCATACTTCAGACAGCTTTTAAATTTTTTTTTTTTTTTTAAAGGAAGTGAATGTTAAGTTCAAGCAGCACGTCCCGAGAGCCGGCTACAGCCGACCACCGAAACTCCTCAAGCGTACAAAAACCGTTCACGTTGCATTTTGCTCTCTGATACACCGAGCACCCCTTCCTGCCCGTTAGCCCCAAGGCACAACACTTCTGCACTCTTCGGCCCACCTCGTTGCAATTTCGGTTTGTAAGGATTGCAGTGCTGTCTCCAAGGCTGAGAGGAAACCGCGATTAAATACGCTCCTGAGAAGCCCCAGCGGTTCACGGGGCGACCTGACGGCAGGCAGATGGGGACTGAAGGGAGACAGATGGGGGCTGCCTCCTAGACACCTCACCGAGCCCCGGGGGGCGACACCTACTTTTTGGCAGCCGGCCCCAGGCCGCTGCTCCCCGCACCTCTCCGCCGGGCACCCGGTTCTCCTTCTGCGACAGCTGCAGGAACTCGCCGATGCCCTCTGCCAGGCGGGGACAGGCCTCACGCACACCGGGTTCCCCCCGACACGGCGGCCCTCCCCTGCGGGGAGAGCGGCCGTCAGCCCCGCCGCAGGCCGGGCGGGGAGGGAAGGGGAGCCCCAGCCGCGCCCCGCTCTCACCTCTCTTGGCGGCCGGCGACGGTCCCGCGTTGAGGCTGGTGGAGCCCAGCACCTTCCGGGGAGCCCGGGCGGCCAGCACTGCGGGGAGAGCGGAGCGGTGAGAGGCGGCTCCGCGGAGCGGTGCGCTCCCCCATCGCGCTCCCCCCCGGCCCGGCCCGCACCTTTGCGGTAGGCCCCGCCGCAGTCCGCCTTCGTCCGCACCATCCTGCCCCCAGCAGCGCCGGCGCCGCCGCCGCCGTCCGGCCCGCGCGGGAGATGCCACCGCCCGCGGGGAAACGCGATTGGCCAGCGCCCGCCAATGGGAGCGCGCGGGATCGCGCGGGGCCGCTCCCCTCCGTACGGCGCGGCGCGCGGATCCCCTCAGCCCGCTCCCCTCAGCGCCGTCCCCTCAGCACCTCTCAGCACCCTCAGCGCGGATCCCTTGAGCCGGGTCCCCTCAGCGCGGCTCCCATCAGGGTCGCTCCCCTCAGCCCGACACCCCCGTCCCGCCTCACCGAGGGTCCTCTCAGCCCCGTCCCCTCAGCCCGACACCCCCCCGCCCGCCTCACCGAGCGCCGCTCCCCTCAGCCGCCACCGGGTGTCAACGGCCGCGGCTCCCTCCCGCGGCGGGGGATGTCTGTCCCGGACGCACAGGGCCGCCGAAGGCTGTACGGCCACGGCCCCCGCCCCAGCTCGCCTCCCCGGGCCGGTCAGCCCTTCAGCTCTCTGCCGACAGCACTTTTAAAAACCTATCAGCGAGTCACAATGGCCGGGAGCACGGAAAGCCCCGCAACGCGTCGCGTTTTGGTCCAAGATGCTTTTTTTTTTTCTGCGTCAGCGTGAGTTCAGGTGGGCGCGGTGTGAGTTCACAGGGTGGGAGAACTGCTCGGGCCAAAAAATGATGTTTCTTCGTGGTCTTTTCCAGCAAGATCTGTTCCTGGATCAAACGCACCCGCAGGAGTGGGCAAGCATCGTGGTGGCACGCCAATGGACGGGCAGTGCCAGAGGGTAATCCAGGTCCCTGGGGAGCAAGGTCCAGGTCCCCGGGGAGCAAGGCACCAAGCCAGGCGGGACACCGAGGCAGCTCGGGAGCCCAACTAGGCACGGAGCCCGGACACTGGTAGTGCAGGGATGGGACCGTTTGTTATCTCCTGCCTCCAGGCTATGCCTGGAGCTCCCTCTGACGTGCAAGTGAAGTCTTGCCGTAGGAAGATTCAGCCAAGCAGCGTGTAGGGAGGAAGGCCGGGCACCCCCAATTTCAGCAAAAGATCGTGTTATGACAAATTAAGCCACGATCTCCCCGATGTGAGGCTCCTCTATGGCAGCTGCACCCTGCGGACGTGATGTGAGCTGCGCGGGCAGCTGAGGGTCTTGCGGTGCTTTAGTCTGGCAGCTGCTGGGGCTGGAGGCTTTCGCCTTTGCAGAGGTGATGAACCTCGCTCTCCGATACCCAGCTGGAGCTGTACTTTTGCTAAGAAATCACACCGCCCTTCTCCAGCGTGTCCAATGTCTCAGCGGCTGTTGGTCCCAAATGCATTCTCTCTCTTTCCAACAGTTATTGCTCCCTTTATCTTTTAATGTGCTTCCTAATGTGTGTTTGCTTAATCAGGCTTTTAGTGCTGGCTTTTTTTTTTTTAATTCATGGCGTAATTCTCCATTCCTTTCTATCTTGTGGTGCTGGCACATGTGAAATAAGAATAATACGTTATTACTCTGTTTGGGATGTGTTTTTAGTTTTGAAGAGTGGACTATGACACCCTAAGCCTAAATATCCCCTCCTCTCCCTGCAAGCCTACGTAGACGGGTGAGCTGCATTTTTTCTTGCATGCAAACTTACACGGCTTCTGGCCTTTGACTTGAGAGGAGTTCTCCGAGCGAGAGCAGAACTGGCTCCGCAGAGGTTTCCTAACTGCGAGCAAAGGGAAGGGAGCGGGTTTCAGAGCTGGGTGTCGCTTTGGCAGAGCTCTGCGATCATCCGCGTGGCACAAGCATGTGGGCTGGCGGTGAAGAGATTCGGGGACGGGGTGAAATCCATTGGTGGGTGAGAAAAGCTTCTTAATAAATGGTCTGCAGGTAAGGTCAGGTTTGTGCAGAGTTCAGAGGGCGCATAGAGGTGAGGATGCAGGCAGCGCTCCAGGGAAACAAACCTCCACCCTGGTCGCAGGGGGAAAGGCGCTGAGGTCTCTCCCACACAGAGATCACCTCTCCTTGCTGTGCCGGGCTGGGTGCAGGCAGAGCGGGGGGACTTAGTCCTGTCCTAACTGACAGTCCCTTCAGGCTGGGCGGGAGGAGGCAGCTTAGATACCGCGGGGAGGCAGCAGGCAGCTTGGGACACCTTCCCTCTACCCCACCCTCCCCGCCGTGCCCCCCAGACCCCTCCGTGCTGCCCGGCTCAGCCTCCTCCCTCCCAGCCGGGCCTGGGAGGATGCTCAGCGAAGGCAGGGGCTGCTGCCGGTCCTCCAGCCTCAGCTCCTCTTCCTGCCCCATTCCCCTCAGCACCGAGGCGGGGAGACAAGGGCCGCCTTCAGCCCCGGGGAGGGCCTCCCCGTGGGGAGAACCGGGGTCGGAGCTCGGAACGGTGGCGCCGCGGCCGCGTTCCCGGGGGGGAGTGGGTGGGGAGGGTGTCTGGGCGGTGCGGCGCCGTTTCCCTTCCCCCGCGGAAGATGGCGGCGCCCAGCCCGCTCCTGGCCTGGTGCGTCCAGCACTTGCGCGGAGACTTCGGGCTGGACGTGGGCGAAGAGGTCGTGAGGTGAGCGGGGCCGGGGGCGCCGGGGCGGGCCCCGCTCGGGGCCGTGCCCTCCGCCGGGGCCTAGCGGGTCCCTCTTCCCCGGCCCGCTGTGACAGGTCCCCCTCGGCCCCTTGGGCCAACACAGAGGGGAAAACGGTGTTTCAAAGCAGCTCTCGGGGGACCCGGGGATCTGCGGCCTGGGTTGTCCCACGCATGGGTGCCCCGTGAGGGGACCGGGGGCGGAGGTGGCGGGGAGGAGTGGGGGGTAGTGGGAGGTGAGGAAGGGCACACCCTGCTGTCTCCTTGTGTTAAGCAGGAGCTTGTTGGTTTATGGTTAGATTTTTTACGTGACTCCGTGGGAACCAGAGTCTCGGGTGAATTTTTTAGTGTTTAGCGGAAGGGTCGGGGGGATGTTACTCTGCGCTGGAACAGGGGGAGAAAGATAATTTACGTTATGTTTTTTTCAGTGAAACAGCCACAAGGGATTTCCCAAAGTGTCTGTCTCAAAATTTCACAAGACTTTCCCAAAGGGCCTCTCTCAAAATTTGACTCGTAAACCCTTTCCTCACCATGGTCTCTACAGAAACCTGATCTGAAAAGAAGAGATAAATTGCATACGTGTGCGATTAGACTGCTGGTTTCTTCAGAAAAAAGCCCCCTTTACCTGTTTTTCTCCGTCCTGTCCTCTTGCAGGTACATCTTGTCCATAACAAATGAGGATGAGATCCGGGAGTACGTCGTTGACCTCATTCAGGGGACTGACGGGAAGAAGAGTCGGTTTGTGGAAGAACTGCTGGCCAGGTGGCGGAAATCTTCCAGCTGCCCTCTGAGCCTTTGCCAGCGTATCGGAAAAGGACGGTGAGTGGTACGGGGAGGAACGAATTTAAGTCTCAAATAAGCTTGTCTCAGTTATTCTCTTTATAAACAATTACATGCCACGAGTGCCTGTGACTAGTCCTATTTCTGTCTGTCGTGACATTGTACAGCCCATTTTCATTCACCAAGTAGAGTTCAGGGACATCTTTCCCTTGCTGGTAGTTACTCAGCCTTTCTTTGTGCTTACACACACTTCCAGAGACTTCTGAAGTGCCTCGGGCCGGAGACCAAGCGAAAAGGGTAAACGCAAAGGAAGGAACAAGCAGGAGACGCCTGCGTACGCTGAGCCCAGTGCACATGCAGAGGAAGTAAAAACCCCCTCGACCTGGCCAAGGTGAGTGGTGTGGTACGAGAGGGCAGGCTGTGTGTCACTGGTGCTGAGGGCACGCTGTCAACCTGTGTCGTGGGGAAAGGTAACATCAAACACTAACAAAAGATGTGATTGGAAAGCGGAAATAAGCTTTCAGAAATACGCGTCCTTCGTTATCAGAGTCCCGATGAAGGCGATTATGTACCTGAAAGCATGTTTGTGTTTCCCAGCTACATCACAGGGTCTGAAATGCTTGCCTCCCCTGCAAACTCTGTCTTGTCTTATATACAGCACAGCTTCTGTGAGATGTACGTTTGTGGTCTGTGTTCACTCAAGATAGCATGCAGCGTGGCAGCCGCAGGCTCTAACCTGAGCAATACTTTGGCAGCCGTTGGATAGGCGAGGATCCCATGCTGTCAGCGCGCTGTCAGCGAGTTGTGTGGTCGCCCAGTTGCAATGAGAGGGGCGGCTGTTCCCGTGCATCGACTGTTCAAAGCGGACCGTGGATTTGGACAGGCCGTGCTCATACCCTGTGTGCGTGTCTGGGAGTCGCACTGCTGTGGGGCAAATAACGTGAGGATGAGGAGAAAGATTGTGTACGTTTGTGTCTATGATGGAGAGTAAAATAATCATCAGGTAGTGACTGTGTCAGAATGGATTTTGCTCCCTCGAAAGAAGCCTGGATGAGAGAGCGGACAATGGAAGCAGATGCTGTAATTAGTAATAAAAGGTATTTCTTTAAAACAGGGGTGTGAAGATTGAGGAATTAAGGAAGCCACTAAGCGGGTAGAACATTCCTTCTTGCTGTATTTAAAACTTCTCAGTCATGCGAATAAAGCTTTAATTGGCAACTGAAATATTTCAGGCTGCTTCAGAGAGGAAGCCTTGGGCGCTAGAGAGGAGTCTGAGAGCTGTAGTGAGTGCCTTTCCACTGAGCAGCAGCTCTGGTTTGGCCATTTCCCTCTCCTGTTCAGCTCCACTCCTGCACCTTTAGCGTTGAGATTGAGATGATGTTCGATTTTGTGGAGACATTTTTTTGCAGTATTCATAAACAGTCTCTGAGCTGCAATGAAAGAAACTGCAAAACAAGAACATAGAAATGCTAAAAACCAAGAAATGCTGCTATTTTCAAGCAGCACAAGGCCATGCAGCAAGCAGTAGTTGCCTTTCTCTGTGATAGTTAACTAACTTATTGCAGCAGGCTTGCTTTCCGTTCAGCAGAAACCGTTTCCCACAGTCAGCGCATCGAATATGACGATCTTTGCTGTTAAATGTTGTTTTAATTACCTAGGCTGAATTCTGGATTTTATTTCTGGTGTAGTGGCTTTTGACTCAGAGCTACTTGCTGGGTACCCAAGCTCCTTCCTTAGGTACGGATCCGCTATACAGCTGCAGTCCCGGGTTGCATCAAATACAGCAGATCACTCCAATGCTGTCTGAGCGCAAGAGTGTGCTCCGCAGAAATAAGCGCGTGGATGTGCAGTGTGCTTGACTTGCATCGTTAGACTTGCAGCGGAGTCCTTCATGCTGTTGAGCACGTTGCACCTCCCCAAAATTAAATTCCATGATTTACCCAGGTGCGAGCCTGACTGAGCAACATCCAAATCTGAGAGTCGGGGTTGCACCTGAACAAATAGTGGAACTTAAATTTATGTTTTTAAATTGAAGTTTTTGTAGCAGGGAGCTGCAAATGCTTAAAGTATTTGTAAAAGTATTTGCTTGTAAGATAAAAAACCACATTTTTTTAACTGGAGGGTTAAAAATGAACAGTAATGTTCCATTTCCTTTGTAGTTATTTCTAACTGAATGAAAAAAAGCAAGTGCAAAAACTCTGCCAAGGTTTGCTAACCAAGGTCGCTTTATCTGGTTTGGTTTTTTTTTTGTTGGTTGGTTTTTTTATGACAGTAGTGTTTGGATCTGGCAGTGGCAGTAAAGCCAGTTGGGCGGAACTGGGGGACTGGAAATGCTGCATCCGCTTGTCACTAAACCAGTAGCCTGCTGCTATTGAGAGCAGATAAAAGAGTCAAGACAGGAGGTGTCCTAATGCCACAGCACAGCACCGTCATGGAGAAAAGCAGCGTGGGAGGATGAGGCCGTAGAGCAGTGCTAGCTGAGGTGTGGGTCAGGAGCGGGAGCCATCCTCTAGCGTGCAGCAGGTAGAGAAGAGAGTTGTTGTTCTGTGGTGAATGAAAACAGACTTTCTGGGAAAGGGTTTCCGAGAAATCCCTTTTCTATTGTCGAGAGAGACTGTGGAGAGGAGAGCAAAGAGCTGCGCTTGCGCTGCAAGAGGATTTTCAGGTGTGTCACAGAATAGGACACTAAAAGGCCAGAGAGTGCATTTATATTGGATGCTGCTTGCTGAAATAGATAAGGGTAATAAGTTCTAGTCTTTCTTGGTCATGGCTGGCCTGCAATTCATGGTTGAAACCAGTCTCATCTAGTGTTACGAGACAGGTTTGCCTGGAATGTGTTGTGCTTACTTCTCAAAGCATTGTTTTTGAGTATTGCCAGAGAAATGGTAGCAGTTGGCTTTGTTCTGTTCCCTGAAATGATTTCTGTGCCGTAATTAATTCCTGCAATTAACTTCTCAACTATTCACTTCTCAGCCGGTACCTGCTGGAGATGTCGGGTGGGAGGAGGAACCTTTGTTTCTTTGATCAAGGTGTAAGGTCTGAGGGAGAAAACAGAGAATTCCACTACTAGAATTAATCCAGCCATCATCTAAAGTATCTTGCTTTGTTTCTGATCAGGTTTCTCTACTTCGGCCTGACACAAAGCTTAGTCCTGACCAAAGCCTGACCCAATGCAGTCCTGATTGAAACTCAGAGAGGTGAATCACGGAATCACTGATGCCAAGTCATGAAATGAGGAGAAGAATTTACATTACAGCTAAATACTGAACGTGCAGTGCATGG